>NW_026652276.1:29334327-29966970 GCF_009828535.3 Hylobates moloch
AAAAAAAAAAAAAAAAAAAAAAAAAAAAAGGAACTACCGTTCAACCCGGTAATCTGATTACTGGGTATATATACTCAAAGAAAAGCGACCATTATACTAAAAAGACACATGCAGTGATGCACTGATATTATCGTTACCATGCTATTCACAATAGCAAATCTACAGAATCAACCTAGGTGCCCACAAATGGTGGATTTGGATAAAGAAAATATTGTACATATAGATCATGGAGTACTACGCAGCCACAGGAAGGAGGGAAATCATGTCTTTTGCAGCAACATGGATGGAGCTAGAGGCCATAATCCTAAGTAAATTAACACAGGAACATAAAATCAGATACCACATGTTCTGACTTATTAAGTGGGAGCTAAACGTTGAACACACATGAACACAAGCATGGGAACAACAGATATTGTGGATTACTAGAATGGGGAGATCGTGAGGGGACCGTGGGTTGAAAAACTACCTGTTGGGTACTGTGGTCACTACCTAGGTGCAATATACACATGTAACAAACTTGCACAGGTACTCTCTGTATCCAAAATAAAAATTGAGGCTGGGCGTGGTGGTTCACACCTATAATCCCAGCACTTTGGTGATCCTAGGTTGGTGGGTCACTTGAGGTCAGGGGTTCGAGACCAGCCTGGCCAACATGGCAAAACCTCATCTCTCCTAAAACTACAAAAATTAGCCGGGTGTGCTGGTGTGGACCTGTAGTTCCAGCTACTTGGGAGGCTGATATGAGAGAATCACTTGAACCCTGGAGGTGGAGGTTGCAGTGAGTGGAGATTGTGCCACTGCACTCCAGCCTGGGTGACAGAGTGAGACTCCATTTCATAAATAAATTGAAATAAATGAATTTTAATAAATTAAAAATTGAAATAATTTTTAAATAGTTTTTTAAATTAAAAAAGAAGATGTACAAATAGCGAACAGGTTCATGAAAAGATACTCATGATTACTAATCCTTTGGGAAATAAAAATTAAAACCATAGTGAGATATCACAGCATACCTGTTAGATTGGCTTTTATTAAAATGATGAATGATAACTTTGGCAAGGATACGGAGGCAAGTGAAATGTAATCCAATTAATGTAATGTAAATTAGTACAACCCTTATGGAAAACGGTATGGAAGTTCCTCAAAAAACCAACAATAGAACTACCATGTGATTCAGCAATCCCACTTCTGGTAATATACCAAAGGAATTAAATAAATATTTTGAAGAGATATTTGCATCCCATGTTCGCTGCAGCATTATTCACAGCAGTCAACATATGAAATCAATCTAAGTGTTCATCAGCAGATAAATGAATAAAGAAATGTGGTGTACAAACACAATGGAATGCTGCTTAGCTTTAAAAATGAATGAAATTCTGTCATTTGTGGCAACATTGATGACTCTAGAGGATATTATGCTAAGTGAAACAGCCAGGCACAAAAAGGCAAATACTTCATGATCTTACTTACATGTGGAATCTACAAAAAGTTGAACTCATAAAAGTAGAGAGTGGATTGATGGTTACCAGAAGTTGAAGAAGAAGAAAGGAGAGAGTGAGGGAATTGGGAATGACTGGTCAGAGGGTACAAAGTTCAGCTATTAATACATAGGAGGAATAAGTTTTGATGTCTATTGCACAGGAGGGGAACTATTGTCAGTAATAATGTATAGCATATTTCAAAATAACAAAGAGAGTAAATTTAAAATGTATCACCACGAAGTATTAAGTGAGGTGATAGATATGTTAGCTTGTATACCTAGAATACAAACTACATGTAATAGAATTATAATTTTTGTCAATTAAAATAATATTAAGTTTAAAAAGAAACTAAATAAATTCCAAGAGAAAGGAGAGTTGGAGGAGGAATCTAGAGATTAAAATGTCTTAAAATGTCATCCGAGAACAATGTAAACCTTATTTCGAAATTACTTCAAACAAAGTATAAAAAGATAATGACCTTTATGGGGCAATTGAAATTTGAACACTTACAGAATATTTGATATTAAGGATTTATTGTTGATTTTTAGGTATAAGAATAATATTGTAGTTAAGTTAAAAATAGTCTTTATCTTTTAGAGTAAAACTGGAAATTTATTATTTTTTCTTATATATGTATATATGGTAAAGCAAAAAGAAATCTTACACATATCAGAAAATTTAAAAGCAGAATAATTGTAATAATTATTCTTAGTTAATATTGACGTACTTTTTTTTTTTTTTTGAGACAGAGTCTTGCTCTCTTCCCCATGCTGGAGTGCAGTGGTGCAATCTTGGCTCACTGCAGCCTCCACCTCCTGGGTTCAAGCAATTCTCCTGTCTTAGCCTCCTGAGTAGCTGGGACTACAGGCATGAGCCACCACGCCAGACTAAGTTTTGTATTTTTAGTAGAGGCTGAGTTTCACCATGTTGGCCAGAGTGGTCTGGAACTCCTGACCTCAAGTGATCCACCAGCCTCGGCCTCCCAAAGTACTGGGATTACAGTCATGAGCCACCGTGCCCAGTCCATATTCATGTACTTTAGTTAGCTCCTTAGTCATAGCTGTCTAATACATGGAACACCATGTATTAATAGAATCTTTTATGCATTTTTCATGCATATCACATACTGCAACTTGTTGGTGTAGAACGTGGCCAGTAGCCATAGCAGTCATATTCGTCCTATAATTCCAGATGAAGAGTAGCTTTTTCTAATCATTAGTGTCCAAGGGACCTACATTACAGGCAGTGAATGGAAGGCATTAGTTATGTTGAGTCTAGGTAGGTTTAGAAAAGCAACATCAGTTATTGCTGGTTGTCTTTCAGATTTGTCATGTCTTAAAATAAGAACTCTTTTCACTGCCTATGAATGTCATACATTACTAGATAAGACCATAACTAGCTGGAAGTACAAAGTAAAAATCTTAATCCCAATTCTGACTAAATCTCAACTGTGTTCAAATACTGGTTCCATATTAATTTGTGCAAATTTGATATTTGTAATTTTATATGGCTCAATTCTCTCATCTGTAAAATTGGAATTCTGTGGGAATTGTTGGGAGGCCTAAATATGTTAATAAATGCAAAGCACTTATTACAGTGTCTGACACATATAAAAAATACTAGCAATTACTTTAGTATTCTATAGAGATTTTCCCCCTCCAATACATAGAATTATATTGAAGACTGATTATCCTAAACTTTCAGAGTGTTATTAAATATCTTCAGACATCCATTTTGACATTTCAGATACTATGCCATTTCATCAAATGACTTATTAATCATTTAAGTATATTTTAATTTCATTTATTTTATACAGATCATATGTATTGTTACATCTTATTAATTTTTTTCTTCATGGCTTATTTTTACTATTATAAATAAACTTTGTATTCTAGTTGTAGGGGAAACTTACTATCTCTTTTTATATTGATTATAGTGTCACCTTTTTGATTCAAAAGGGAAGAATGTTAGATAATGTAGCGCTATGAGGTAGAATAGCATAAACGTTAAGGCTATGGACTTTTCTGTCATTAAAATCTAGGTTGAATTTTAGTTTTTCCATTTCCAAACTAAATAATATCTGGTAATATTTATGAAAGATATAACCTTTCTGAGACCGTCTTCTTCTTGTTGGTGGGCTGGTTCAAGTTCTTTTTTTTTTGAGACGGAGTCTCGCTCTGTCGCCCAGGCTGGAGTGCAGTGGCGCGATCTTGGCTCACTGCAAGCTCCACCTCCCGGGTTCACGCCATTCTCCTGCCTCAGCCTCTCCGAGTAGCTGGGACTACAGGCGCCCGCCACTACGCCCGGCTAATTTTTTTTGTATTTTTAGTAGAGACGGGGTTTCACCGTGGTCTCGATCTCCTGACCTCGACCTCTTGATCCGCCCGCCTTGGCCTCCCAAAGTGCTGGGATTACAAGCGTGAGCCACCGCGCCCGGCCTTGGTTCAAGTTCTTGACTTGGTCACACAAAAGAATTTGAGAGAGATTCCAAAGTGTAAGTAGACAAAGAAGTTTATTGCAAAGCAACAGTACACTCTGAGAGGCAGAGCGGACTGCTCAAAGTGGCCAACAGCACCTTGTGCCTTAAGGGGAATTCCCTAGCTGTACATACATATTCATAAAATACTGATGAGGTCAAGTCTGCACAGGCAGACTTGTGGTTGGCACATGCACTCAGCATATACATGCCCTAACATGCATCACATTATATCATTAGCATATAAAATTTCCACCTAGGGGTATGTTTTTTACTATTAAAATGAGGAAAAGCTTACTGTAAGCTAAACCTTGAGCCTAGCTGTGCGTGTGGGACCCCAGAGAAGTCTCCAGCTCCCCTAAGGCAGGAATTTATAGCTAGTAGCTTCTTGGGCTTTGGTGCAGATTGGATGGAAAGAAGTTACAAAATGAATAAGGGACTTTTTTTTTTCTCTTTCCTGGGGGCCTATCAGGTATCAAGAATTATCTGGCAGTCAGCTGGTATCCTATAGGATTGCTTAACTTGCAAAAGCATTAAGTGCTGACACAAGGTGGGGTGCAAATGATGCAAAAGGAGACTGCAGGGCTTCACGCAAGGGGACAAGTCAGTATGGCCTCTTAACCTTACTTATCCTGCCTCATTTTCACCATCCAAATGGAGATCTTATTTTTTTCTCAGGGTTATTGTAAGGCTTAAGTAAGCCTACATACCTAAAACAATGAATACACTACCCAGGATGTTATAAACGTCATATGTTCCAGAAACCATTAGTAGAGTTTTACATTCATTTTTAATTCAGTCCTTCCAACAACCTTATACATAAGACATATACTGTTATCACTGGTATTCAAACAGCAAACTGAGGTCCAGAGAAGTCAAGCTATTTATTAGAAGACATGAATTTATACCCGCATATATTTCACGATAGTGGCCAAATTCTTCTTCTTCTTCTTCTTTTTTTTTTTTTGGTTAAGTATAGCTTACATAATAAAATGTGGAAATCTTATGAATACAACTTGAACATTTTTTACATTCATATAAACTCTTATAATTACCATGTAGATCAAGGTATGAATTATTTCCATCACATCAGAAGATTCCCTGCATGGGCCATCCAGTCAGTGTCCTCCCTTGCCCTTCCAACATGACCTCTATTCTGACTTTTAACACTAGAGGTTCTTTTTTTTTAATTTTTATTTTTTGAGACGGAGTCTACCTCTGCCCCAGGCTGGAGTGCAGTGGCACAATCTCAGCTCACTGCAATCTCCAACTCCCTGGTTCAAGCGATTCTCCTACCTCAGCCTCTGAAGTAGCTGGGATTACAGGCACGCAACACCTTGCCTGGCTAATTTTTGTATTTTTAGTAGAGACGGGGTTTCACCATGTTGGCCTAGAGGGTCTCGATCTCCTGACCTCGTGATCCGCCCACCTTGGCCTTCCAAAATGCTGGGATTACAGGTGTGAGCCACCGCACCAGGCCGAGGTTAGTTTTACTGTTTCTGAACTTCATACAAATTCAATCCAATGTGCAATCGTTTGTGTCTGGCTTCTTCCACTCATCCTTTTATTTGTGAACTTGATCTCATGTTGTTGTATATATGAGTAGTTTATTCTTCTCAATTGCTGTGTCCCATTCCATAGTATGATTACATTACAATTTACCCATTTTATTGTTGAAGGACATTTGGATTGTTTCCAGGTTTTATCTTTTCTAAATAAAGCTGTTATAAATATTATTGTTTAGGTCTTTTTGTAGGCATATACATTCCTTTGTTTTGTATAAAAACTTAGGAGTTAGATTGCAGGGTCATGGGGTATAGGTTTGCAAATTCTCAAACAGTGCTTGAATTCTTAAACATGTCGTTTTCAACATCATCATCAGCAACAACACTACCATTACTGTTGACAGTTTTAGTAAGTCTGCCTTGCCAGTAAGTTATTTGCTCTCTCTGAACAAGAGGGATATCATGTATCTGTGTGAAACCACACTTCCTCTTTTCAGCCCATAGCCTGTTGTCATAGAGGTGGACATCACACTCAAGATGGAATGACCATATTCTCTCTCAGAAATCTGATTGAGACTAAAAGCCATTTACTCTTTGTGGATCTGGAACATGGAAACTTGGAAGTGTAATACAGACATTATGCCAAATAGAGAGGCAAAGACAGCCAAGGTGTACAGTGAGAAGAATTACCCAGTTACACAGAAAGTAAAAGAGAAATACTTCCTGGATTCCTGAGAGTTTTCCAGTTTCTTATTCAAGTATCTAATTAAAGCTTGGTCCTTTATACTATTTATAGATTCTATGAAACACTCCTATGTTCACTGAATACATTCTTCTCTTTTCCATAAGCTTGCTAGAGTGAGTGTTTGATACCAGTATTCAAAACATGTTTCTAATACAGTTTTTTTTTTTTTACCATATTATTCCTGGAGTTAACTGTGACAATAATTTGGAAAATTATTTCTATTGTATCAATTCACATTTCTCCAATTACAAGCATATATAGCAAATGGTACAGCCAATAAATAATAGGAAGGTGATAAATGTTCTGATTTGTGCAGCACTGAAAGTAAAATGTTATCCTTACAATGTCACTGGCAACATCGTTTGACAGATATCAGAGGAGGTCTTGATTTCTTCATAAGGCCTCATGCTCTGTCTGCTGTCTTCAGCTCAAATGGCAACTTTGGTGAGCCCTAAAGGCCCCTCCGTTTTCTCAGTGGGTTTTACCACCCTATCCCCATAAACCAATACACCTACATCTCCTCACATACAATTCTGTAGCAGAAAATTTACCTATGCTTTACTTACACATACCCAGAGTCAAGATGTTTCCTCCTAAGATACACAGATGTTTACACATCTTTCAACACACATGCAAACAAGGGAGACCATTAGGAGTTTGTTCTATTGATCCATCACTCCCATGAGTTAGAGCTCTTGGGAGCAAGAGGTATTTGGAGTTGGTGCATTGAGAAATATTTTGGAAGGACACTGTTGGAGGTCAGAATGCCTCATCTGGAGAGCTGGTGAAGAAGCTATGTAATTTGATTGCTCATTCACCTTTTACCCTCACTGGTCTATTGACCTGATTCGAAAATGAACTTGAATGCCAAAGATTGTTTGCCAATTCAACCTTGGAGAAGCTAAAGGAAGCCTCTTACTCTTTCCATTCTTTTCTCCCACTCTAATCTATTTCTGATTTATATCCAAATGCCATGGAGGATAGGGGTTCATAATTCTGCCAGATGGATTAAACAGATGAATGGAACAAGCTAGCATCTTTCATTCTAACCTTCTTGCTTACTTTAACCTTTTCCCTCACCACCAGTGATATTTCATTCCTTTGTAAGAATTTGTTCCAGAGCTTGAGTGATTAGAATCCTGTTGAGGGTTTGGAATCTAAGGAACTGAATTTCAGAATGACTATGAAAAGTTATGTGAGACTCTCAACCCCATTTCAAGGACAAGTCTTGCAAGTCTTTATTATTTTCTCACCTGCTGATTCTCTTCATCCTGAGATAGTGTTGACCTCAACCTACTCCCATCTTGTTTCACTTCCTACTCTCTCTTTTAGTCCACTGAAATATGGTGATCTTGATTCCTCCACAGGCCCAGGGTGTCTGTGTCTCAAAGTCTTCAGCCACTAGATCATCACCTGAGGCCAGATGGCTACATGTGGAAGTTGTACTCCAGGTGGATTATAGGCAGGCCAAGCACCTTGGTTAGAGACATGGCAAAAGCAGGGGCCCCCAAACATAAGATAAAATGTAAATATTCATAGTAATAACAAATGTTTATTCAAGATTTACTATGTGCCTGGTACTAGTCTAAGCACTGGACATACAGAAGAACTTGGTTAACTTTCACAGCAGTCCTGTGACGGATATACTACTATTATCCTCAGGAGAAAAAGGCACAAAGAGGCTAATTACTGTCCAAGTCAGAGAGTAAGTGGCTCAGCAGGAATTTGGACTCAAGCCATCTGAATCCAGAGTCCAGACTCTTAAGCTCACCTTCCAAATAAAAGAATTAGATATTTCAGAGGGAAAAGTATTGAGTAAAATAAGATCTTGGTGGGCCTAGCCATTATTTTCAAGCCTGGAATTATTTTAATTTTTAGTTTATCATGGAAGCATATCAGGAAAGCACTAAACTCTCTTCTGTGTTTGGGTTCTAGTGTTTTTAATCTAACCTTGGACTATTATGCTGTAAGGCCGTAGGCAATTTCTCTGAGCCTCAGTTTCTTGTTTTGTATAAAAGGGCATTAAAATATTCATTCTACAGGGATGTTTGGGAGAACAAAGGTAAAATATTTGCATCATACTGTAGTGCAGTAGCACATTATAAATACTTAGCAAATGATAAGGATAATAAATAATAGCTGTCATTTAATAAGTGGTTATTAGGTGACAGGCAATGCCCATATATTATCTCAAGTAATCATATGGAGGCACACTTATGGAAAAGCACTATCAAGTTAATAATATTTAAATCCCTATGGTAGGACTTATGTTCCTTTCTGTTTCCTGTTTTTTTGTTAGCAAGGCGTATTACAGGAGTACTGAGTATCCCCCAAATATTTGACTTTGTGTACGTCTCTAAAAGAATTATTCCTGGATTACTAACCTTTAAGAAAACAGAAGAGAGTACCATCTGCATGTCAGCGTTATAGAGTAGAAACTTTGCACTAGAAAGTATGACTGGCTAATTTAATTCTCTCAGAATGTTTATTCAGATTTTCTTATAGCTCAGTTTCAAAAGGATTCTATGGTCTAAGAATGAATATGTAGAAGGTGTTTGGATTGTTTGTTTTTGGAGTGATTTCTGTTTACAATAAGATGAAAATTTAATGAAAAGAAATGTGATTTTTCTGAAGCACTACTGACATGCTTTATCTCTAACTGGTAGGTATAAATTAATGTGAAAAAGGGCAATACATTTTTAAATCTTACATAAAATGGAGGTATCTAAACTTTATTTCTTCTTTGAGTGCTAGGAAAGCTATAGACAGTAATGAAAATAGTGCTACTGTTCCCTCTGCCAGCATCATTCTTGGAGCTTCGACATTTGAATTCACAAGTTAGCTTTTATTTTTAACAGTTGTTGAAAATATATATTTTTAAACTCAGAAGTAATTCCCTTTTTCCTAGCAATTTACTTGTGGCATTTAGTCGCATGATTTTTACCTTCATTGAATTTTACCTAGAATTATTTGGAAATGTTAACTATTGGGAAAAAAGCATTCCATAATTTCTAATGGGTTATGCCACTAAGTGATCCAATCTAGAACATGTGTGTATGTGTGTGTATTTCTGTGTATATATTTGTCTGTGTGTGTGTGTTGACATAGTTGTTCTAACTGAGGTAGCTAATTTATTGTTCAGTATCTAAGGGAAAAAGGTATAAATGCAGAAAATGTTCACTATGAACTTGCCGATAATTCAGATATAAATTATTTCATATAGCAGAAGTTCATAAAAATATAGATGGTACAGAATAAAAACCAGTGGAGAAAAAAATTGAATTAAATTAAACACCAGCAGCAGCACATTAAATTGCATTAGGATTGACAAGAGAGTTTTTTTTGTATGGTGTAATAAAGTACTTTCCAAGGTTCTGTGACCTCCTGGATGTACTTGTACAACGACCACAGAACAGACACGGAAGTGTGACTATCCTTCATATTTGCATTAATGCCAAAGACCATTGTAGAAGTTAATGAAAAGGAAATGTTAGAAAAGATTTCAGGGTTATTCTCACATATTTATGAGAATATTTATGCACGAGGTTATTTATTTAGAATGGGATTGTATCTTAACAACCATAAAACAAGAATACATATGACCTTGGTTGATCCTTTTTTCCACTTCTCAGGCTTCCATTAGTCTTTCTTTTTATTTGTAGTACATCAGAATCTCCATGAATACAGAGTCTTATTTTCCCCCGGTATTATTTTAAATTGGAAAAGGGAAATACATATTTTTTCCCCTCTCTGAGTTTCCACTAGGTGATAAGGCCTTGGATAACGAGGATAAAAATGAACAGATACTATCAACTGTCCTTAAGGAATTTTCCATCACATATATGTGTGAATGTATCTCACGTTTAGTCAGTGTCATTCTATTTCCATTTTACTTAAAGTCAGTAGCCTACTGAATTTATCAAATTTCAATATCTATTGGTATATTCATTTGTTTTTTTAATATGCTGACTTAATAAATCACCTTAATAGATTTACTAATATTAAAATTAAAATATTCCTACATTCCCAGGAAAGCTTCACTTGGTCATGGGACCTGGTTGTATCAATACACCACTATATTTAGTTTATGGAGTAGCTATTCAAAATTTTTCATTAGTAGTGATAAGTGAAATCGATCTATAGCTTCCCTTTCTGTCATATTTTAAAACTAAATTTAGGTTCTAAGCTTTGTAAACTTAAATGTGGAGAGGCTTTCAACATTCTTCTGTACGAATACTCTAATAATTCTCTCTTCTCTGAAAGACAGGCAGAACTTAACAGAATTCATCTGGACACAGCATATTTTTTAATGCTAAATAATTCAGTCTATTTTTTCCATAATTAATTTACATTCAATTTTCTACTTCTCTTGGTATAATTGTGGTAACCTATATTTTTCAGAATATATTCCATTTTCTCTAGATTTAAGACTTCTTCCATAGACCTCCAAATTATATACTTTAATCTCTTCCTCATTTGTGGTTTTTATCTATTTTTAAATTTACAAATGAATACCTTTGTTTTTCTCTCTTCTTTCTTTATTATCAAGCCTATGTTTCCTTTTATTGGTCTTTTCAAAGAAACTATTTTTAATTTTAATTATTATTTCTATTAATTTTGTTTTCTATTTCCTATACAGTCACATTTTTCTAGAGTCATTCCTACTTTTTAATTTATTTTGCTTTTCTTTTTCTTGTTTTCAAAGTTACATAACTGGTTTACTTGTAAATTATTTATTAATGATGGAAATTATTTAAGGCTATACATTTTTCTCTAAACAGAGAATTCACTAATCTCATGAATTTTATGATGATGTTGTCCTATTTATGCTAATTTCTAGACAAGTTGCCATTTTAATTTTTATTTCCTTTAATAGTTATTTAGAATAGTATTTCTTAATTTTAAAATATTTTATTGTTTGGGAGGTCTTATATTTTTATTGCTGTTTTCTAAAATTTTAGACTAATACAGAATACGGAACATAAAAACTTTGATTTTGCAACTAATCTTGATCAGTACTGATGGAATTTTTAAATGTTTTATGAATGAAAAGAGAAAGTGGATATTCTATTTATGAAATCAAAATTCTAGACATAGCTATTAATCTGAAATTAGCAATTAAATGATTTCAGTATTTTGTCTCCTGGTTTGTTTCAAATTCTGAAAAAATGTATTAAAATGTGTCAGTGTCAGGTTTGATTAACTTTAACTTCAATTGATAGCATTTTATCTTATATGAAGCAATATTTTTATGACTATTGAGGATTCTCCATGTATTATTTATTTCACCATTGTAAATCTATTCTTTCTTGTTCTATTAATGCTTTCTACCTTAAATCTTGTTATATCTACTATTAACACCTCTCTCCTAGTGTTTTTTCTGGTTTCTTAATTTGCTTTATATAATTTTCCTATTTATTTTTAACACATTTTATTCTGTTTCATATGTTTATTTCTTGTAAGTAGCATATATCTGAGATTTCTTTTTAAATGTAATCTTGAAATCTTTGTCAGTGCTGTATTGGCATTCTCAAGGGCAATGATGGTGTTTAATTAATTTTTATCCTCATTAGGCAAGGTCTTCATCACCTGTGGATATTTACAAAGGGAGAAATGTAATCACATTTACTTCTGCATATTAATTATTTTTTCCTCCTCAATCTGTTCCCTTCTCCTCTTTCTTATCATTATAGTTCACATGCTTTATCTCCCAGCTCTAACTTTCTCATGTCTCTTTTTGCTCATATTTTTAAGTTTCTTTAATATTTTCTGGTTTATGATGATTCTTCCCTTTACGTTCCCAGTGTTATAATTCAGTGATGACCAATTTTCTTTTCAATTCCTCTATTAAAATATAAATTCAGAAATCATGCTCTTTGATCAATCTCAGAAATTTTTTAGCCTCTAACCATATCTAAGAACCTCAAGATCTCATTGAGATACCATTTCACACAGATTTGTTTGGCAAAAATTAAGAAGTTTCCCTCAAATTTCAGATAACTGAGGTCTCTTATTCATTGCTGGCAGTAATGTAAAATGCATCTACTTTGGAAAACAATTTGACATTATTTTCTAAGATGAATATTTCCACAAATTGGACTCACAGATTCCCAAGTGGATCTATAAATATGTGCACTAAAAGACATAAGAAAGAATGTTTGTAGCATCACTGTTGGTAACAGCAAAAACCAGCACAACCCAAATATACAATAATTGTTGAATAAATTGTAGTAATCCAGTTTTGTTATATAAAAGTGAAAATAAATTAATGCATGGATTTTTTTTGCATCAATCTTAGTAACATCAAGTTGAGTCAGAAAGCAAGTACCAGATTCCCTTTTTTAAAAGTTCACTAGACAAGTAAAAGTAGAAATATTTAGGCATACCGATGTAAGTAATAAATCTCTAAATAAAATGAAAGAACAAATTTAGAATGCTGGTCACTTCTCTTTTTTTTTTTTTGACAGAGTCTCGCTCTGTCGCCCAGGCTGGAGTGCAGTGGCGCAGCCTTGGCTCACTGCAAGCTCCGCCTCCTGGGTTCACGTCATTCTCCTGCCTCAGCCTCCTGAGTAGCTGGGACTACAGGCGCCCGCCACCACGCCTGGCTAATTTTTTTGTATTTTTAGTAGAGATGGGGTTTCACTGTGTTAGCCAAGATGGTCTCGATCTCCTGACCTCGAGATCCGCCTGCCTCAGCCTCCCATAGTGCTGGGATTACAGGTATGAGCCACTGTGCCCCGCCCAGTGGTCACTTCTATGTAGGGGACCAGAAGAGTGACATCCAAATAAATGTAAGTAATTGGTAATATCCTAGATCTTGGGTTAGGTAGTGAGTTTATGAGTCTTCATTTTATTTATTAAAACCAAGTAAAGTGTGTGTGGTAGCTCCCACCTGTAATCCCAACACTTTGGGAAGCTGAGGCATGAGGACTGCTTAAGCCTAGGAGTTTGAGACCAGCCTGGGCAAGATACCATCTCTAAAAAGAACTTTTCCCATCCATACATCTGAAGATCCATGTTAAAATTAGCTATAGCTGAAATCTAGCTACTACCTGCCTCATCTTCTCAAATCAAGCATTTACTATCAGCTGATTTCTTAGGTTTCCTTGTTATTTAATTTTACTTTGCTGAAATGTCTCAATCAGTATTTTTAGAATGGTTCTTTAACATCAGTGTATTGAGTGCTTGCTTTGTTGCCTTCTTTGTAACTATTTTCCTTGTGGTATTTAATAAAGAAAGTGTTTTTCCTTCACATTTCCTGTACATCAGATCACTGTATCTCTCCTCTCCCAAACTGCACTACAATCTTTTTAATCTGAGAAGAGAATGATTTTTTATCTCAGATAAAATCAGATAAAAAATCTGAGAGAAAAAAGAGAGAAAAATTTAAAAAGATGATCAAAATTGATATACAACAATAAAATGATTTCTTGTTAAAATAAGATTCTCATAAAAATTGACCAGCTATCAGTACACTGCTGGTCTTTGTAGTTAATTTCTGGCTGAAAGAATCTTAGTGTGCTGGTTCCACATTGTTTCACACTGGTTTGGTTCATCTGATTATCTTATCAAGAAAACTAATGGAATCTGACCAAGATCAGTGATTAGAAATTTCAGAAACTGAGACAAGATTTCTGACTAGAGACAGCCAAAAAGAGCTTCTCCCACTGAAAAAGACCAGAATATTGAGTAGACCAGCATACTGTAAACAGAACTTCTAAGAGAATGCATTGGGAATGGATGGAGAGGACTGATGTTCATTTATCTGACACAGACACCAGGATTGAAAGGGGAGAAAGCTGGGAACCCTGCACGGAGTTTCCGAGTGCCAGGACTTGTTCCTGGCCTTGAATGGCTCCTAAGAAAGGGGTGAGTAAAGTACATAGCAGCCCACTCTCAATGTGGATATCTGGGATCCTAGCTGCAGGAGATCCCATGACCCCCGTGGACATTTGAGTTGACATGGGCTGTTCAACCTGAGAGTCAGCAGAGACAGAGCCTGAGTCTGCACAGAGCCCAAGGGGTTTGGCGCGGGGAAAGCTCTGAAAGAACACAGCTGTAGGCACCCATCCCCTAAGGCTCTCCATGTTCCTCTTGGTGGCTCTGACATTCATTAACTGCTGGACCTGGAAAGAGCAGGGCTGTCTTTCCCACAGGACCAGAGTGAGTCTGATCTGTTTGTCCCTGTGTCTGCTGGCCCCTCTCTGTCCCTGCCTGGCCAGTCCTGTGGGAGCAGGCACACAGCACACTCTCCAGTGTTCTGCTGGAACACACTGACTGGAAACCATCATCATAGCCCTTTTACCAATGGCTCCCACCATCCCACCAGAATGCTTTCAATGGTGGTACCTGCCACCCTGCGAGAGCACTTTTACCAGCATCCTAGGAGCACCTCGCCCCCTAGCACAGCTGGTTCTCAATATTGAGAAGCCAGAGGACAAAGCTGTGGGCCCAGTCCCAGACCCCTAGGGTTAGAGCACACAACTCAGGAGTGCTGAGCTGAGAATGGGCCCTCTGAAAGCATCCAGAAATGAACCCAATCAACTACACCCAACTTACACCACAGTCAAACTCTGAAGGGAAATGAAGAATATAAAAACAAGAAGCTACATCCAAAGTACAGCAACTTCAAAAGATAAATGAACATGAATCCTAACAGATGAGAGAGAACCAGTGCAAGAACTCTGGCAATTGTAAAAGCCAGAGTGTCTCTTTACCTTTAAATGATCACACCTAGCTCCCCAACAATGATTTTAAATGGCTAAAATGACAGACACAGATTTCAGAATCTGGATGGCAAGGAAGCTCAATGAGGTACAAGAGAAAGTGGAAACCCAATCCAAGGAAAACATTAAACTGATCCAAGTGTTGAAATATGGCATAGCCATTTTAAGAAAGAACCAAACTAAACTTCTGGAAATGAAAAATTTATTACAGGAATTTCATAATACAATTGGAAGCATTTACAACAGAACAGGCTAATATGAGGAAAGAATTTCAGAGCTTAAAGATTGTTTCTTTGAACCAACACAGGCAACAAAATTAAAGAAAAAAGGAATTTTTGAAAAGTGAACAAAATCTCTTAAGAAATATGGGATTATGTAGAAAGACCAAACCTGTGACTCATTGGCATTTCTGAGAGAGAAGGAGAGAGAATAAGCAACTTGGAAAATACATTTGAGGATATAGTCTGAAAATTTTCCTAATATTTCTAGAGAAGTTAACATGCAAACCCAAAAAATACAGACAACCATGGCTGGATATGATACAAGGCAACCATCCCCAAGACACATAATCAGATTCACCAAGATCAGTGCAAAAGAACAAATCTTAAAAGCAGCTATAGAAAAGGTACAAGTTATGTACAGAGGGAACCCCACTGGGCTAACAGCAGACCTCTCAGCAGAAACTTTACAAGCCAGAAGAAATGGCAGGCTTATATTCAGCACCCTTAAAGAAAATAAATTACAATCAATAATTTCACATCCCACCAGAATAAGTTTTATAAGTGAGGAGAAATAAAATCCTTTTCAGATAAGCAAATACTAAGGGAATTTGCTACCACTACACCAGCCTTACTTACTCGGACGTCCTTAAGTGAATGCCAAACATGGAAACAAAAAAAGATAGTTGCCACCACAAAAACACACAAGTATATAGCCCACTGATGCTATAAAGCAATTACACAACCAATTCTACGTGACAGCCAGTTAACAACATGATGAGAAGATTAAAATCACACACGTCAATACTAACCTTGGATGTAAATGCTATAAATGTCTCCAGTTAAAGGCATAGAACGGCAAGTTGGATAAAGATGCAAGACCCAACTGTGTGATGTCTTCAAGAAATCCTTATCATAAGTAATGACACTCATAAGTCAAAGTAAAGGGATGGAGAAAGATCTATCATGCAAATGGAATAAAAGAGCAAGATTTTCTATTCATATATCAGAAAAAGCAGACTTTAAACCAACAATGATCAAAAATTACAAAGAAGGGCATTATCTAACAATAAAGGGTACAATCCAATAAGAAGACTTAACTATCTTAAATATATACACACCAAAAGTTGGAGCACGCAGAATCATGAAACAAGTTCTTAGAGACCTACAAAAGGACATAGATAACCACACAATAATTGTGGGAGACTTCATTACCCCACTAACAACTTTAGACAGCATACTAACAAAGATATTTTGGACTTAAACTTAACACTAGACCAAGTAGACCTAATAGACATCTACAGACTACACACCGAACAACAACAGAGTATACATTCTTCTCATCTGCATATGGCACATTCTCTAAGACTGACCACATGCTTGGCCATAAAGCAAGTCTCAACAACTTCAAAAAAGTCAAAATCATACCAATCATACTCTTGGACCACAATTCAAGAAAAATAGAAATCAATACCAAGAAGATTTCTCAAAACCACACAATAAAATGGAAATTAAACAACTTGCCCCTGAATGACTTTTGGGTAAAGAACAAAATTAAGGCATAAATCAATACATTCTTTGAAACAAATGAAAACAAAGACAAAATGTTCCAAAATTTTTGGGACACAGCTAAACCAGTGTTAAGAGGAAAGCTTACAGCACTTAACACCTACACCAAGAAGTTGGAAAGATCTGAAATTAACAACTTAACATTGAACCTGGAGAAACTGGAAAAACAAGATCAAATCAACCTCAAAGCTGCCAAAAAAAGAAAAATAATTAAAATCAGAGCAGATCTGAACACAATTTAGAAGTCAAAATCCATACAAATATCAACAAAACCAAATGTTTGTACTTTGAAGGAATAAACAAGATTGGTAGACCACTAGCTAGGTTAACAAAGAAAAAAAGAGAGAGGATCCAAATAAGCACAAAAGAAATGACAGAGATAACATTATAACCAACCCCACAGAAAGGCAAAAACAACTTTAGAAACTATTATGAACACATCTATGCACACAAAATAGAAATCCTAGAAATGGAGTAATTCCTGGAAACACATAACCCCCCAAGATTGAACTAGGAAGAAATTGAATTCCTGAACAGACCAATAATGAGTTCCAAAATTGTATCTGTAATAAAAATAACTACCAACCAAAAAAGGCTTTTGACAAGACGGATGGGTTCATTGCCAAATTCTACCAGATGTAAAAGAAAAGCTAGTACCCCCTATGGAAATTATTACAAAAAAAAAATCATTGAGGAGGGATGCCTTCGTAACTCACTGTACAAAGGCAGCATCATTCTGATCCCAAAATCTGGCAGTGACACAAGGAAAAAAGAAAACATCAGGCAAATATCTTTGATAAACATAGACACAAAAATCCTCAACAAAATACGAGCAAACCAAATCCAGCAGCACATAAAAGAGTTATTTCACCACAATCAAGTAGGTTTTATTCCTGGGACTTAAGGTTGGTTCAACATATGCAAATCAATAAATGTGATTCACCACATAAATAGAATTAAAAACAAAAACTATATGATCATTTCAATAGATACAGAGAAGGTTTTTGAAAAATCCAACATTCCTTCATGTTTAAAAAAAAAAAATCAACAAATTAGGCATTGAAGGAACATAGGCCAAAATAATAAGAGCCATCTCTGACAAACCAACAGCCAACATCCTATTGAATAGGCAAAAGCTGGAAGCATTCCCCTTGGGAGGTGGAACAAGACAAGGATGCCCACTCCCACCACATCTGTTTCACATAGTAATGAATGTCCTAGCCAGAGCAATTAGGCAAGAGAAAGAAATTAAAAGCATCCAAATAGAAACAGAGGAAGTCAAATTATCTCCTTTTACAGATGATACGATTCTATCTAGAAAACTCTGAAGACTCTGCCAAAAAGCTATTAGAACTTATAAATGACTTCAGTAAAGTTTTAGAATAGAAAATCATCATATGAAAATGAGTAGCATTTCTATGCAGCAGTAAAATTGAAGCTGAGAACCAAATCAAGAATGCAATCCCATTACAGCAGTCACAAAAATAATAAAATACCTAGGAATACAGCTAACCAAGGAGGTAAATGATCTCTACAGTAAAAGTCACAAAATATGGTTGAAAGAATCAGAGACAATATGCACAAATGGGAAAACATTCCATGCTCGTCGATAGGAAGAATCAATATTGTTAAAATGGTCATACTGCCCAAAGTAGTTTACAGATTCAATGCTATTCCTGTCAAACTGCCAACATCATTTTTCATGGAATTAGAAAAGGTTATTCTAAAATTCATATGGAACAACAACAACAAAAAAGACCCCAAATAGTCAAAGCAGTCCTAAGCAAAAAGAATAAAGCTGGAAGTATCACACTATGCAGCTTCAAACTATACTACAAAGCTACAGTAACAAAAACAGCATGGTATGGTACAAAAACAGACACACAGACCAATGGAACAGATAGAAAACCCAGAAATTAAGCCCCACATTTGATGTTTGACAAAATCAACAATAATAAGTGATGGGGAAAGGACTCCCTATTCAATAAATGGTGCTTGAATAAATGGCTAGCCAAATACAGAAAAATGAAATGGGACCCCTACATTTCACCATATACAAAAATTAACTCATGATGATTAAAGACTTAAATGTAAGACCTCAAACTATAAAAAGCATAGAAGAAAACCTAGGAAATACCATTCTGGACATTGGCCATGGCAAACAGCGTATGACTGGGTCCCCCAAAGCAATTTCAATAAAAACAAAAGTTGACAAGAAGGAATTAATAAACTAAAGAAATTTTGCACAGCAAAAGAAACTATCAACTGGGTAAACAGACAGTTTCCAGAATGAGAGAAAATACTCACAAACTATCTATCTGACAAAGGTCTAATATCAAGAATCTATAAAGAATTTAAACAATTCAACAGGCAAAAAACAAGAAATCCCATTAAAAAATGGACCAAGGACATGAACAAACACTTCTCAAAAGAAGACATACAAACAGCCAACAAATATATGAAAAAGTGCTCAACATCACTGATCATTACAGAAATGCAAATTCAAACCACAATGAGATACCGTCTCACACCAGTCACAATGGTTACTATTAAAAAGGCAAAAAACAACAGATGTTGTGAGGTTGTGCAGAAAAGTTAATGCTTATACATTGTTGTTGGAAATTTAAACTAGTTTAGCCACTCTGGAAAGTAGTTTGGAGATTCTCAAAGAACTTAACACAGACTACCATTTGACTCAGCAATCCCATTACTGAGTATATACCCAAAAGAAAAAAAAAAAATCATTCTACCAAAAAGATGTGTGTGTGTGTGTGTGTGTGTGTGTGTGTGTGTGTGTGTGTTCATCACAGCACTATTCAAAATAGCAAAGAGATGGAATTGACTTAGATGCCCACTAATGGTGGACTGGATAAAGAAAATGTGGTACAAGGCCAGGCATAGTAGCTCATGTGTATAATCCCATCCCTTTGGAAGGCCAAGGCAGTGGGTGGATCACATGAGCCCAGGAGTTTGAGACCAGCCCAGGGAACATGGAGAAACCCCATCTCTGCCCCACAAAATACAGGTGTGGTGGTGTGCACTTGTAGTCTCAGCTACTTGGGCAGTTAGAGTGGGAGGATTGCTTGAGCCCAGGAGGCAGAGGTTGCAGTGAGTCAAGATCACACTGCTGCATTCCAGCCTGGGTGACAGTGAGACCCTATCTCAAAAATGAAAATGTGGTTCATGTACTCCATGGAGTATTACACAACTATAAGAAAGAACAAAATAATGTCCTTTCCAGCAACATGGATGCAGCTGGAGGCCATTATCCTAAGTGAATTAATGCAAGAACAGAAAACCAAATACTGCACGTTCTCACTTATATGTGAGGGCTATACATTAAGTACATACAGACACAGAGATGAGAACAATAGACACCAGGGACTAATAGACGAGGGAGGCTGAGAGGGAAGCAAGGGTTGAAAAACTACCATATTTTATGCTCACTTCCTGGGTGATTGGATAATTAATACATTAAATCTCAGCAACACACAATTTACCCATGTAAGAAACCTACACAGCTACCCCCTGGACCTAAAATAAAAGTTAAAAAAAGAAAAATGTTCGTATAGGGCTCTTGTCTTCTGTATTGTTTGTCTTTCTTCTCTCTTCCCTTCATCTGCACCAATCTTTTGTCGAGTTCAACTCATCTTGAAACAGAAACTCTGAAGTCACTAAAATAAGTTCATAAAATTTCTTGTTTGTGGACAAAGTTTAAGCAATATGTAATCCATGGAATTGCATTAACACCAGCTGTCAATTATAGATGCTCACTGTTTGTCAGGTACTGTACTTAGCACATTATCTACATTGTCTCTCATAATCTTACAGACAAACTGGCGAGGTTGATACCATTCTCTTCAGGGAAAAAGAAAAGGACACTGGTGCCTAGAAAAATTATGCAACTTGATCAAAATCAAACAGTTGGTATAGGATGGACTACATATGATTTAAATCCAGGTTACCTTGACCTGACTTCCTTGCTCTTAAATACTTCACTTTACTCCTTGCACTCTATATATAGAATTAGAATCTTAAAAGTGGAAGGAAGCTTAGAAATTTTCTCATCTGATCTAATGCATGACTACTCTGTATGTCTCTCAGATATTCTTGAACCTTCTAAATGACGGAAACCTCCCTTCAGCCTGAGGCAGCATCTTCTATTTTCAGAAAAGTTTGCAAAGAGTTACATTTATCCAAAACTGGCCTTCACCTGTAATGCTCTGACAAAGTTCATCTCACAGGTGTCATACATAATCATTTAATGCTGTGGAGAGGGCCAGTATAATGTATCTATAAAATGAGAACAACAATCAGAACAATATGTGCAACTTTAAAACAGTGGTAAGGGTTAAATGAGGTAATACATGTAAAGTGCCTGGTTCTTAGTAACTTACAAAAAGTGTTAAACTACTTCCATCACAGCTCAAGCATTCCTTTAAGACTCTGGGGAGTTCCTTTACCTCCTCTTTCTGGAAGCAAAAAAAAAAAAAAAAGAAATTTCAGCAAAGTGATAATTGGTTCTACATAATGAACTTATTTTAAGCCAAGATTCTACTACAGTCTTATCTTTAATCTTTGACTTTATTTGATATCTGACATTTCTGTTTATTCTTATTCATGTTTTGGCTTAGCCTCTTCGGATTAATAAATTCTGTGACCTAGCAGTATTAGTCCAAGCTTTGACGAGTTTTTGTTCCTATTAGCTCCAAATGCTGCAATCTGAAGGTGACTGTTTCCAGGATCGAAGGGCCCTAATAGTATACTCTAGCTTCACCACCCTGGACACTTGGCTGTGGGCAGAAGATGGGCATCCTTCATGTGATGGCCTCTCAAAGGTTTGAGGGTAGTTTTTTTTTTTTTTTTTTGTTCTTTATCAAGATTTTAATGCCATTTCTAGGCTAAATGATACCTGTTGGATCAATTATATAACATAGCCCTTCTTCATCCATGTGTATTTTGTCAATATCTGCCAAAATTTTGTTTTCCAGAACTGGGCAACATATTCCAAGTTTGGTCTGATCTTGACAAAGTACCACTCTTACCTTCTATGTTCCAGCAACCTAATTTTTTGAATTAAAGTGACAGGAAGGTTGGACTGTTCATAATCTTTTTTGAGCATAGCTTTGAAAGAGTATAGATGAGAGAGAGAGAGAGAGCGTGTTTGCATTCAGGCAGAATATAATACAGTGGTAAATTTTTCAACCACTTTATCAATTTTTATTCTGTTCTAAAACTACAAAAGAAACACTCTTTGATTCAGTTACTCGTAACCCCCCTTTTTTGGTATCATCAAAGGAACTCACACAAAAATGTTATTCTATTTTGTCCATTCTTATTTATAGATGTGCCTTTATTTTGACCAAAATGCCACAAAACAAGAGAAAGAGGAGACAGTTCAGATTTAAAATGTTTCTTTCCATTTCAATTAAAATTTAAACTAGTGGTGGCATGTATCAAAAAGTTAGTATGCAAGTTAACTCTATTGAAGGAAGTGGAATATGAATTTATCATCTTTACCAAACCAGTTCATTCTCAGTGTCACCTCAGTCTCTGGTCAATTTCTCATGCTATTCATTTGGTATGGTCATGTATGAAAAATTTTAAAATAACTCAAATGCTGTCACTTTACTCGGTATGTTAGGCTTCTTTTTATTTTCCAGAGACTATTTAAAAAATGCTGGCTTTCCATGTTCCTTTTTTTTTTTTTTTTTGACTACTTTTAGAAACAAGAAGCATTGGTTTAATTTCTTGGGGGAGGTGGTATAAGTAACCATCTTGAGCTAGCTTATGAGAAAAAAATAGGGGATACAATTGAGGAAAAGGATAGCTAGAAGAAAAGATAGGAACCAGAGCATCTTCAAAAACCCTAGCAGTGGAAATTTGTGGCATTTCCTCCAGAATTAGATTTCCCAACCCTCTATTGAACTATTCCATGATAATATAAATTTTGTAAACTCCCTGTAGAATTTTGAAATAGTTTCATTATTTTTCTGTTTTAATTATAAGCAAATGGTTTTAAATGAGATATATTTTATTTTTACCTCAGTATGTTAGTTGCAGTAGTTTAAGCTCCTGTAGCAAAATCTCAAATATTCAGTAAGTTTACTTCTCAGTATGTGATGATCTAAGTAAGACAAGCTCTCCCAAGCAGCCAGGTGGCTGCCATTGCTCCACACAGTCATTCTATGTGTGTTCCTCCATCTCCTAAGGATTTTATCGTTGTCAACATGATACAGCATCCAAAATAGACAAAAATAGCATTCATGATTTGATTTAAAAAATTTTTTTCTTTTTTAGAACATAAATATATTTTAATGTTTTTCTGAACTTTGTGCTTAAATAATGAAATAAGAATGGTTTTTAGATGTGAATAACCTTGCTTCCCAATAGATGAAAAGCTACACATAAATCATTCTTGTACTGTCTCTTATTAACTTTTTTGTTTGTTTGTTTGTTTGTTTGTTTGTTTGAGATGGAGTCTTGCTCTGTCGCTCAGGCCGGAGTGCAATGGCGCCATCTAGGCTCACTGCAACCTCTGCCTCCCGGGTTCAAGTTATTATCCTGCCTCAGCCTCCAGAGTAGCTGGTATTACAGGCACGTGCCACCACGCCTGGCTAATTCTTGTATTTTTAGTAGAGATGGCGTTTCACCATGTTGGCCAGGCTGGTCTCCAACTCAAGTAATCCACCCACCTCGGCCTCCCAAAGTGCTGGGATTACAGGTGTAAGCCACTGCACCCGGCCATTGTATCCTATTAATATTTAATTTCTAGAGTTTTAAAAACATTTATATAGGCAAGGTAAGAATTTCAATCAGATAACTTCAACTTATAATTGTGTTATCCACATATATAGTTTTCACTTCCTCACCCTTCCTTCACTATTCAGCCCATGTCCATTTTATTATCAACCTCTGTTATTCCATAAACCCTGCTCTGCCAAAGGTCACCAATGAACTCAGTGTTATAAATCTAATGGATTTAAAATTTTTCACTATTGACTGTCTTTTTAAAGCACCCTTTATGTTAGTGTCTTTGATGTCGCACTGTCTCAGATGTCAACTTCCTCTTTGGGTACTCCTTATCAGTCTTCTTTATTAATTCCTCTTTTTTTACCTATACCTAAAGTATTATGTCTTCTCATGGCTCAGCCTGGAGTCCTGTTTTTTTCTCATTCTATGTGTTCAATGGCTTTAGATACCATCTTTATGTCTGTAACTCATGAATTCATATTTTGGATTCTGGCCTCTTTTCTGAGCTCCAGATTCATTTCTAATGGTCTACTCTGAGTTCTAACAGGCATATCAAACTGAATGTCTGTCAAAATGTAATGCCTCCAGTTTTCCTCATCTTGGTGAATGATACCTGCATTAATTTAGTTATATAGGCCAAGAATTTCACTCATTCATTCAAAAAATATTTATTGAGTATCTATTTTGTGCTGAAGGTTATTCCAAGTGTTAGGCCTACAAAAAAAAAAAGCCCAAACATTACTTTTTATTTCTCTCATTCTGTATATCCAATTTATGAGCAAATCTTAATCTTATCCAGTTCACTGCCAAAACTTTCTCAATCACATCCAATTCTCTGCATTACCACTGCCCCCACCATAGTCCAAGTCAGTTTGTAGATGTGCTTACAGCATTTGCCAAGGTAAATTTTTTCCTGGATTACAGCCATAGCCTCCTGCTGTTCCTTCTTCCATCTTTGTCACCTTATTAGCATTTCCACATAGAAGTTGTCATAATCATTGAAAGTGTAAACCATTTTATCCCACCGTTCAGTAGTTCCAACTGCAAGTAGAATAAAAGTCTAATTTCTTACTAGGTACAACAATGGTCTGTCACTGCCCACCTCTCTAAATGCAAGTTTCCTCTGGATGCCAAGTTCTAGACACAATGACATTGTTCTGTTTCCCAATGGCACCAAACTATTTTTCATTTCTTTTCCTGGAATGCTTCATAATTTTTAATCACTCTAATCTCATGTTAAATATTTATTTTTCCAGAGATGAATTCTAATTTAAATTTTGCTCTTATTTTCTCTTAATCATTTTCCTCATAGGGATCACAGAGTTTATAATTATATGTTTATTTGTATAGTGAGTTGTTATCTCGCCAACTAGATTCTAAAATCCATGAGATTAGGAATACTGTCTGTGTTGTTCATTTTAGACCAAATACTTAGCATAGCATCTGATATATAGTAGTCATTTATTGTATATTTCTTGAATAAATGAATGAATTCTCTGGAGTAAATTTGTGAAAATGTCAACTTTTCTACAGTTATCCTAAAGTGGTTATCTTTTAACATCCATGCTTCCTGTTTTTGATCAACAGTTCATCATGAATATAAAATAAATATGGCCAAGAATAAAGTAATTTAAAAGCTAAAATAGTCAACCTGACTGCTACGGTTTGAATATACCCCCTTCAAAATTCAAACGTTGAAACTTAATGGCCAAAGTGATGGTATGAAGAGGTGAGAACTTTAAGAGGTGATTAGGTTATGAGGGCTCCTCATCCTCATGAATGGGATTAAGGCCATTATAAAAGAGGCTTCACCATTAGCTTGCACTTTCCACCTTCCCTCCAGAGAATGCAACAAAGAGGCACCATCTTGGAAAGAGAAAGCAGCCCTTACCAGACAACCAAACCTGCCAGAGCCTTGATCTTGAACTTCATAACCTCCAAAACTATGAGAAATAAGTTTCTGTCTTTTATAAATTACCCAGTCATAGGTATTAGGTTGGTGCAAAGGCAATTGCAGTTTCTGCCATTGAAAGTAATGCCAAGACCTCAATTGCTTTTGCACCAATCTAATATTTTGTTATATCAGTGAAAAATGTACTAAGATACTGACCATGCAAGGGGTTGATGAACTGACCATATGAAGACTCATGAGCATGGTGTTTGTCCTCCACTGAGAGCCACAGGGGCTCACTTGACAATTCTTGAACTTCTCAGTCACTGTGGTTGGCATGGTTTGTAACTCTTCTTTTTTATTTAATCCACAGTTTTTCAGTTGATTTGTTTGAATATTTTAGGCATATAATTAAGTACTCTAAAATAATTTTGCTTTCTTTCCAATTTTCATAATTCTTTATTACCACACTCATCATTTCTCTTTCATCAGAAAGTATTTTCTTTTTTGAACAACTGAACTCAAAGTCTGTTAAGATTCTATGGTGAAACCAATTCCTTTAGGACATACTTCAGAATAAGTTAATTGGAAATTTAAAAAATATCACATTTACCAAGTTGTCACTCTATTTGGTAGTATATGTTAACTAGTGCAGTCTAAACAAGTGGGAAAGTACAATTTGTGTTTAGAAATTATAATTCATGCACATTTTTTTAATGTGTAAATGGTCTATTTGAGTTTACTTGGCATTTTTTATATGCTACTTATTTAAGAAGTTTGGTGAAAGGGAAGAATGGTAAGGAATAATACTAATCTGTGAATACTGAAGTTAAATTTTTTCCACTCCAGAAAAAAGAAATAAAAGTAATTGGAAGCAAATATATAACAAATGACATATTCTTTTTAAAATTAGAGGTTAAAAAACTTCTTTTGAATGATGAGACTAGGAATGGAGGTATTTAAGAAAAACTGTCAGTTTTTGGGAATATGCACACACATATACAAGTACACTCACACTTTGTACCTAGGTGTCTTTTTTTGGCGGGGGTGGAGTGCAGGTGTGGCTAAAGTGATATGTTTCAGCAACAGTGGTTTCCCTACCACTTGACTAAATGGGTGATCTTTTTAGATCTTCATCTGTTATTGACAGGAATTTTAATTCCCAGAAAGAAATATTTGCTTGAGATGATTAACCTTGTATTTAAGTACTGTTTGCCAGTGTGATTTAAGTGCTACCATAGTTCCCTAGCAGTTCACCGTCCTGTCATTTTAGACTTAACCTCACACTTACTTCCACTCACCTTCCACTTACCCTTTAAAACTGCGAACTTAGTCTTCATATTTATCCTTTTATTAGTCTATAAAATCCTGAAGGGCTGCTACTATCTTAGTCTCATCCTTGCATCCTCTAGAAGGTTTAGCACAATAGCTTATATGCAGTACAAACACAGTAACATTTTTTTATTTGGACTTTTATGTGTATATCTTGTCTCTAAAACTAGTTTCATGATGGCAAGGGCCGTGACAGTTAGAAATTTGTCTAAAAGCCCCACTCATCTTTGTGAAGTGGTTCCTTTAAGACAAAGGAGGCTTCTATTGGGTATCTTATTCCTCTTCAAAAATACTGCATGGAATGTTAGTTAACCTCAAGCCTTAATACAGAAACCTACCTTCTCTTGCCCTGGTTACTGAACAGCTGCCCTCTACTCTTATTCCTTGGTCTGCTCTGCTGTGATTTTCTCACTTTCCAAAGCAGTCCACTTGATCAAGCAGGTATTTATCTATCTTAGCCAGGCTAAGTTGAATTGTCATGCCTGAGCTGGAACACTCTGGCAACATTACCATGTTTTTTCTCAGTTTTACTCCTCTTCAGAGTGAGAGCTAATTTAGTCTGACTCAGTCCCTGAGTCAACCACCCAATATGTGCCGGCTGCCACAAGGTCAATATCCTTGCTTAACCCTAGTTAGTAAATCGTGTTCTCATTGCTTCCCAACTCTGGGTCAAGCTGATTTTTGTGACACAGCTGGCAACTGTTTATATCACCAGCCTCTAAGACAGTACTATATGTAGAGGGCATCAAATACCTTTTAGGGACAAATTCTTACAGCAAATGGTGTGAACGGCATTCAGAAAGTCTCCTTCGACTCCCACCACCAAGCCTCAAATAATTTTAATCATTTGCCTGTGCTTGAAACCCCTACATGCTTGTGAGATAGTTGACTGGAATCCATGCAACTTGAGACAAGGGAAAAAAGTCTACTGGCAAACTAACTTATTTGGGTGGATTTCTACAGTGTTAGATTAAGTGCATAAACATTACCTTAACCTCTAATAAATACAATTTTACAGGAGTATTTATTTTATATTTGTAAATGTATTTATATTACATTTACTTGGTTTTCATCTTGATTTATCACTATCTTAGGCATAGCTTTTTTCCTTTAGCAAATCTATTGCTTCCTCCATGCTTAACTTATCCATAGAGACCCCCCGCCCACTGAATTTAGGGGATAGTGTTTCCTTTGGTTTGATGCCTGTTTATAATACTCCTGAAGTAATTTGTTACAAAGTTTTCAACTGTTTTTGTTTTCTCTACCTAAAACTCATTTTCTATCTTTACCTAAATAGAAGTTGTTTTCATATGCAGGAGAAGTTGTTCATGTAGGGAGACAACACCTAATTTGACTTTGAAGATCATATAGGAAATTCATCATGTCCATTGATTTCTTGAGAACCTGCTAAATCCAATCACTGTTAGTCACGCATTGTAGTAAAAGATGTTTGTTAAAGTTTTCCATTTCAAGGAATTTATAACCTAGAGACAATAACTTATCCAAATATCTATAACACAAACTGTATTATGTGATTCATTTCTTTCTAGATCTCATTTTCCTTTTCTTTCTATTTCTGCCATTTGGAAACAATACTTCCCTTTTAAAAACGTCTTCCTTGTCAGTTCTTACAGGAATATTATGTGGAAATTAATTTATATCAATGATAAACCCTAAATTGAATTGCTGTTAATTATTTTGCCTGCATTTAGTTTTTAATTTCCTGTAATAGGACTTCACTGTTTTCCCGTATTATCAATCAATGGCATGTTCAAACTTTTCAGTAGGATACGTAATTCCTATATATTTCTCATATGTGTTTTATTAATGGTGACAACTTGGAATATAAAATCAGCTCTTCTGACTCACAATCAGCTTTTTCCACCTCATTATGAATGCTCTGCAGTGCCACATTGTGCCCTAAAGTGGTAGTTCTTGATCATTTTTGGTAATACCTTCTTTGTGATGCAAATTATGAGCTCTTTTCCTAGTAAAAATGCACATATGAACATACAGTTCAGATTTTGCACACAATTTCAGGTATGTTTTTGGACACTCTGAAGCTAATCCATGAACTATCTCATAGCTCTGCTCTAAATTTATGTAATTGGGATCCTGGGAACACAAGGTTGAGCTTGCTATTAAGAGAATATTTTGAATATTATTTGACTCACAATTCTTCCATATTAGTGGCACATAAATGATGCCATGGACTCGGAGAGGCTGAGGCAGGAGAATGGCGTGAACCCGGGAGGCGGAGCTTGCAGTGAGCCGAGATTGCGCCACTGCACTCCAGCCTGGGCGACACAGCGAGACTCCGTCTCAAAAAAAAATGATGCCACGGATCAGAAATGGGATTGAGTTGAGATTTGTAGAACAGGAAAAAAGGAAGGTAATAGTCAAAATCATACCAGGATTATTTGTAAAAAATGCATTACATATAATAGATTCTAAAGATGATAAACAAATTAATAAATTGATTTTAAGGGAAAACAATACAGTTTTTGCTTTGTCAGCAAGCAATTCAGTATTCAATGTAAATAGTAGCAATAGAGAAATGAATAAAGTGAAAAGAGAAGATTTTCAGATCACAAAATTGGGCATGTAAAGCTTTCTGAATCAATAAATCATTGAAACTTTTAAAAAAACAAATATAAAATGAGTAAAGAAGCAATAAAATGACAAAGAAAAAGGCTTATAGGAGCACAACTAACTTGCAGCTCCCACTTGGAGCTGTGAACACAGCAGAGTGTGGAGACTCACTCTGAACTTTTGCTCCAAGAACTACTGCAGGAACATACCAGGAAAGCTGAGAGAATCCACAGACCCTTTGAAGGAGGTGGACTGCTGATGCAGGCTACACGGGACAGCCAAGGAACTCCTGCTTGCTTTCTCAGCTGGGAGGCTGGTAGCTGGGGGCAAGTTCTCAGTCCTGCTCACTGGCTGCCTGCAAATAAACTCGGTGCTGCTGGGGAAGTGTGGTAGAAGTGAGACTGGCCTTTTGGGCTGCAGGCTGTGTGGCAGCTGGGTGAGGCCTGTAGCTGCCAGCTTTCCCCCACTTCCCTAGTGACACGTGTGATGTAGCAGAGACAGCCATCATTCCCCTGGGAACATAACTCCATTGGCCTGGGAACCACATCCCCATCCCCTACAGCAGCCACAGCAAGCCCTGCCCAAGGAGAGCCTGGGCTCAGACATGCTGAACGCTGCCCCCACCTGAGGGTCTTTCTCTACCTGCCCTGGTAGCTGAAGACAAAAGACATAATCTCTTAGGAGCTCTATGACCCCACCCACAGCTTGACCCTAGGGCAACCTTGTATCCTCCCTATGCTACTGTAGCTGATGTGCTCTTAAAAGTGCCGTCTCCTGGCTGGAAGCCAAACAACACAAAACCAGTGCACTTAACAGTACAACCAAGGACGCTCACAGAGTCCACTATACTCCTCTGCTACCTCCACCAGAGCAGGTGCTGGTATTCACGGCTGAGAGACCTGAAGACAGATCACATCACAGGACTCTTTGTAGACACTCCCCAGTACCAGCCTAGAGGCCAGTAGCTCCCCTGGGTGGCTAGATCCACAAGAGAAATAACAATCACTGCAGTCTGGCTCTCAGGAAGCCCCATCATGCCTTGGGGAACGGGGAGAGCATCAAATCAAGGGAGCACTCCAAGGGACAAAGGAATCTGAACAGCAGCCCTTGAGTGCCAGAATGAAATGGTAATTAAAAAGTTGCCAACAAGAACAAAAAAAGTCCAGGACCAGACAGATTCACAGCTGAATTATATCAGACATTCCAAGAAGAATTGGTACCAATTCTATTGACACTATTCCAAAAGATAGAGAAAGAGGGAATCTTCTCTAAATCATTCTGTGAAGCCAGTATCACCCTAATACCAAAACCAAGAAAGGACATAATAAAAAAAGAAAACTACACACCAATATTTCTGATGAACATAGATGCAAAAATCCTCAACAAAATACTAGCTAACTAAATCCAACAGCATATCAAAAAGATAAGCTATGCGATAGTTTGCTCAGAATGATGCACACCAACATGGCACATGTATACATATGTAACAAACCTGCACGTTGTGCACATGTACCCTAGAACTTAAAGTATAATAATAATAATAAAAAAAGATAAGCCACAATAATCAAGTGGGTTTCATGCCAGGGATGCAGGGATGGTTTAACATACTCAAGTCAATGAATGTGATACACCACATAAACAGAATTAAAAACAAAAATCACATGATCATCTCAATAGACGAAAAACAAGTATTTGACGAAATCCAGCATTTCTTTATGATTAAAACCCCGAGAAAAATTGGCACAGAAAGGACATACCTTAAGGTAATAAAAACCGTCTATGACAAACTCACAGCCAACATTATACTGAATGGGGAAAAGTTGAAAGCATTCCCCCTGAGAAGTGAAACAAAATAAGGATGCCCACTTTTACCACTTCTATTCAACATAGTGGTGGAAGTCCTAGCCAGAGCAATCAGACCAGAGAAGGAAATAAAGGGCATCCAAATCAGTAAAGAGGAAGTCAGACTGTCACAATTTGCTGATGACATAATCATGGAAAGCCCTAAAGATTCATCCAAAAAGCTCCTAGAACTGGTAAATGAATTCAACAAAGTTTCAGGATAGAAAATTAATGTACAGAAATCAGTAGCTCTGCATACACTAACAGCAACCAAGCTGAGAATCAAATCAAGAACTCAACCCCTTTAACAGTAGCTGCAAAAACAAAAAATAAAATACTTGCGAATATACCTAACCAAGGAGATGAAAAACCTCTACTGGGAAAACTACAAAGCCCTGCTGAAAGAAATCATAGACAACACAAACAAATGGAAACACAACCCATGTAGAATCAATATTGTGAAAATGACCATACTCCCAAAAGCAATCTACAAATTCATTGCAATTCCCATCAAAATATCACCGTCATTCTTTACAGAACTGGAAAAAAATTCTAAAATTCATATGGAATCAAAAAAGAGCCCACATAGCCAAAGCAAGACTAAGCAGGAAGATCAAATCTGGAGACATCACATTATCTGACTTCAAACTATACTATAAGGACATATTCACCCAAACAGCACGGTACTGGTATAAAAATAGCATATAGACAAATGAACAGAATAGAGAACCCATAAATAAAGCCAAATACTTACAGCCAACTGATCTTTGACAAATCATACAAAAACTTAAAATGGGGAAAGGACACCCTATTCAACAAATGGTGCTGGGATACTTGACAAATCAATGTTGAAGAATGGAACTGGATCCTCATCTCTCACCTTATACAAAAATCAACTCCAGGTGGATCAAAGGCTTAAATCTAAGAAGTGAAACCATAAAAATTCTAGAAGGTGACATTGGAAAAACTCTTCTAGAGATTGGCTTAGGCAAAGACTTCATGACCAGGAACCCAAAAGCAAATGTAACAAAACCAAAGATAAATAGTTGGAACTTAATTAAACTAAAAAGCTTCGCACAACAACAACAAAATAATCAGCAAACAGACAACCCACAGAATGGGAGAAAATCTTAGCAATATATACTTCTGACAAAGGACTAATATTTAGAATCTACAAGGAACTCAAACCAATCAACAAGATAAAAACACAATCCCATCAAAAAGGAGACTAAAGACATGAATAGACAATTCTCAAAAGAAGATATACAAATGGCCAACAAACCAACAAACATGAAAAAATGCTCAGTATCACTAATGATAGGGGAAATGCAAATCAAAACCACAATATGATATCACCTCCCTCCTGCAAAAATGGCCATAATCAAAAAACAATAGATGTTGGGATGGATATGGTAAAAAAGGGAAGACTTTTACACTGCTGATGGGAATGTAAACTAGTACAGCCACTATAGAGAACAGTGTAGAGATTCCATAAAGAACTAAAAGTAGGTCTACCATTTGATCCATCAATCCCACTCCTGGGTATCTACCCAGAGGAAAAGAAGTTATTATATGAAAATGATTCTTGCAAATGCATGTTTATAGCAGCACAATTCACAATTGCAAAAATATGGAACCAGCCCAAATGTCTGTCAGACAATGATTGGAGAAAGAAAATGGTATATATACATAGACCATGGAATACTAGTCAGACATAAAAAAAAAGAAATAATGGCATTCACAGTAATCTGGATGGAATTGGAAACAATTATTCTAAGTGAAATAACTTAGGAATGGAAAATCAAACATCTTATGTTATGTTCTTACTCCTAAGTGGGAGCTAAGCTATGAGGTTGCAAAGGCATAAGAATGATACAATGGACTTTGGGAACTCATGGAAATGGTGGGAGTGGGGGAAAGGATAAAATACTACGCATTGGGTACAGTGTACACTGCTCGGGTGATGGGTGCACCAAAATCTCAGAAATCACCACTAAAGAACTTATTCATGTACAAAAATAAATAAATTTTCAAAAGACATAAAATTTTACTCCAATCAAAAATTCCTTTCATTTAACATTTAATATACATCATGTATGACTATTTGAAGGATTATTGGATTTACTTAATCAATAAATCCCATTAATTCAGAACTTACTCTACTACTATCTCCATAGTTACATAGATCCCTTCATTACTCATCTAAATTTCAAATATTAATCAGGTGAAAACAATTGACAAGTTACGAGGTAGCTTTTAAAATATCACTAGTAAGTCAATTTCCATTGCCATATATCTTCTCTATCAACCAGGTAATTTTTTTTCAGTAGGATGATAAAATGCTCATGCTTTAAATTGCTATCACGTTTGATTACTTTTAGTTTGGAAGCTTGAAGTTCATTTGAAGTGTGGAAATCTACAGAAATTTATCAATTGTTCCTGATTTTAACCAAGTACTTTAAGATCTTCCATGTAGGAATGACACTTAAACTAAGTCTTACAGGTTGTCATGACAACATGGGTAGTGTTCCATGAAAAGGGATTTGAGTTTGATCATATTTGAGGTTGTCCTGGCAACATGACAACTGACTTCATGAATGAGGTGTCACTTTATCGGTTAAACTGGTTTTAGGATGATTGGATGTCTCCTGAAAAACACACACACACACACACACACACACACACATATATATATTTTTATTTCTTCAGAATATATACATATAACATCAGAAAAATTCTTGCTGTTTTGAAAAAGACAAAAGAAATAACACTTGAGGCTGAGAAGTGAGGCAAATACATATTAAAGTTGGAAAAGAGATATGTGAGAATGAGATGGGGAAATGGAAAGACAGAGAATAACAGGGAAAAGGTATGAAGACAATAAAACAAATAAGGAAAGGGAGAATGACATTAATAAGTCAAAGAATTTCATTTTACCATTACTGAGTTAGGAAGGTTGAACAAGGGAAAAAGTCACTATGGAAACATTAGGGCACTTTGACAACAGGAGTGCCCTATCACGTTGTAGCTATGTTGTTATTACTATTGTTATTATCAGGGTGTCAGATGCAGTATCAATCTAGCATACCAGAAGCATTTATTTACAGGTATCTGACAAAGGAGTTTTGAAGGAAACAGCTTCAAGCTAAATGAGCTCAGCACAACAGAAAACAGCTCTTTATCCCATATCACTTTCATACACTGACAAATAAATCTTACATCAATCAGAGCAGCTGTGAATGCAAATTTTAACAGTAAATATTAACAGTTATGCTTCTAACATGTTTAGATTTCTAAGTTGAAATATAAATTGAGTGATTTTACTTTCTTCAAGGAGAAAACCTAGTTCTATTACTCAAGAAAAAGGAGAAGTTTGGTAAAATGAGATGAAAGTAAATAACATACAGTAGATTTCTGGTGTGTGTATATATTTGCACGCGTGCATAAAACTCTGATGTCTTTATGTCTCTTTATTTATTCTATGCCACATTTTTAAACAAGACTTCTAAACCTTGGTTCCATGGTCCAGAGGCTTTGGGGGTTCAATGGAACCCCTGAAATCAATTGCCAAATTTGTGTGCATGTGCATTTTCTGGGGAAGATGATCCAAAATTTTAATCAGATGAGTAATGACCCTCAAAATATAAAGAATCATTTACTAATGAAAAATGTTTATTCCGTGGAAAAGTCATGAAGAGGAAGGAAAAGAGATAAATAGCCAGGAATTTTTCACTGTGTGCAAGGCAGTCATTGGAAAGGGCTCTTGTCTCTGTATACTATTAAGTACCCTGAAGCTATTGGTGTGATGTTTAACCACCCTCAATATTGCCAGAAAAAGAGACTAATGCAGAAGTTAGTTTATAGTACTTATTTAAGAAATAAGTCACTAAAGCACAGTATAAAGGCATCACCAATGATCATCTGTCAACAAAACAAAGATCCCTGCCTTCCTGAAGTTTACATTCTAGCAGGAAGGAAGAGAATTACAGATACAAGCACAAGATATGATGAGATTTAACTACCTAAGAATTTCCAGAGATTTGTAAGTGTTTGCTACTGAGTAGATGCTTAACTAATATTGATGGAAGAAAGAAAGGAAGAGAGGGAGATAAGGCGGGAAGATAGTAATGAAATAGAGCTTAATCAATTAAATATTGTTCTTGTTTTGCACATCCTAACATATTCCCTACATTCTTGTTGTTAAAAGATAAACTAATTAATCTTTAATCAGACAAATTAAATTCAGCAGTTTATTTGAGCAAACAACAATTCATGAATTCGGTAGCACTCAGAATCAGAAGTTCAGAGAGCTCCACCAAGCAGTGTGAGCAAATTAGGTGATATTCCTGGTTCTCAGTTTCTTCTTTTACAAAATACAGGAAATTCTGCTGATTCTTACTACTGTCTTATGGATTAAATAAGATAAGGTAATGTAGTGTGGCCGTACAATACATGCTCCATAAAATTTCTCTTCTTTTCTGAATGAGAAAAAAGTTTCTCTAGGTTAGATTGCATACTCAACTTACAAAATAAACTCTAATTAAATAAAGCAAACTCTAACTTTGAAGCAGTTTACTAAAACCACTGAAATAAGTGCTTTAAGAATCCATGTAAAACAACCTCTTATTGAGGGGCCATCACAGAAGACAATTTCGACATCTTTTTTAAATCACATTTAAATTAAAATGTACTTTCTTTGTGATTTATAGATACACCAGTTGAAATCAATTTGTTTATCTTCTGGAAGGACCCATAATATGGTTTGTATTCTTTTATGAGATAATCAGATGTGGCTGCAAAAAGAGGCAGAAGGAGAGGCTCAGGAAAACAAAGGTTATTATACCTACAGGAGGAGGGCATGTCATGTGGGGCTACATGGGAAAGACACAAGGGTGGTCAGAGGACAGAAGTAAGGGGAAGGGTTAGACCACTACCGGTATGGAAGTTTCCTGGGGAAGGCAAGGTGAGGCAAGGCTGGACAAACAGCTTGGAATTAGCTGGTTTGAATAATTTTGGTGTGCTTTGAATGATAGAGGTGGTCCCTGCTTGCCTGGCATCTAGCCCTGGGATTATTAAGGCAGAGAAAATACTGCCTCTTGGGGTGTAAGGGCCAGATAAAGAAAGTATAGTTCAGAATTGGTTTGCATGCATGTCAAAGAGATGGTTCTGACTAGGTTCTTTGTTATCTTTAAAAATTGTCTAGATCTGAGAGCAATCTCCTTGCCAGAAAGGATTTTTTTAAAGTTGTCAAAACATCACAGTACAAAGAAAATTTAAAAATATTTACAACACATAGTGTAGTGATTATAAGCACAAACTCTAGGCTCCAATTCTAATACTTATATTTACTTAGCTTGAGAGCATAATTTAACCCCATCAGTGCCTTGGTTTCTTCGTCTATAAAATTGCAATAGTTGGAGTATATGCTTCATAGGACTTTGTGGGGATTAAGAGAGTTAATACATGTACAGTGTATAAAACAATGCCCACTATACATATGTTAATGTATAATGGTAATTAAATATCATATGTTTTAACAATTATAATATTTAAATTCATTGGTGACTATGTAAATTTTGGTTTCAAATGGTTATCACCTTTAAGTTAAATAGGAAAGTTTATTTTAACCTTCTCACATTTGTCTGATTTCATGCATTTTGTTTAGTGACAAATTTTAATTTTCATTTAGCAGAATTTTTGGCATCTAGATAAATTACACTAAAGAAAGTAGTAGTTGAAAGGTTTACTTATTTATGTAGCTATCTGAGGGTAAATTATCTTAGCTGATTAAACAAGTAGGCATTCTGCTCAAAATTAAATAGTAGAGTTAGGAATTTGGAGAAATCTTTTGGGAAACAATCTTCCAGACAAAACTTAATTCTTTCATAATTATAGTGCAGAAAGCTGGGTCTTGAACAGGTCTCAATCTACCTTCTGGGAAAAGTTTTGGGCCCACTTACAGGGTCTTGAGATACCCACTTATTTAGGAAACATTGATTATTTGTCTTTGTCTTCTAGAATAGGAGCTGTATGGCAGAATTTTCTACTTTTATGTACTGGGGTATCTTCAGCATCTAGAGCAGTGCCTGGAACTTAGCATGCATTCAATAATGTTCCATGAATAAATGGTTAAATTCTAAAAGTCAATGTTAGGTTTTGAGGATATAACAATCAGTTAGAGGCTCATAACATGTAAGCAAAAATTGTTAACTTTAACTTTGCCATTTTTTAAAGCAAATGGATATCCTTTTATTAAACATACACACAGACACACACACACACACACACACACACACACACACACACACACACTCCTAAAACAAAATCTTTGCCTTATAGCTCCATGGCATTCCAAGAGAGGTATCATCTTCCACACAGCCCTTGCTTAATCTGGCTAAATCAGTTAACAGCCGAGATGTATAGATCAAGAGAGAAGTCCGTTATTCAAAGTAAGGCTTTGCCTCTTTTCTACTTAACCAAACCATTCAAAAGCTGCTTATGCAGATAATATCATTATGGCCAGCTCTGAACTTGCCTGCTTGAACCTCAAGTTAACTTGCTTCTCTCAGGTGTTACTGAAGGGATGATTGGAATTTGTGCACGTTGTAGGAAAAGCATGTCTCCTTTCCTATCACTTGCATCCAGTGATGTCTTAGAATCAGAACTTAGCTCCTTAGAACTTGGTTTATTTCAAGTATAGTGGCATATAGTTCACGTTAGGATAAATTATTACCATCTGCTATATGTTCAATATATTCCAGAAATGTTACATCTGTAAATCTTTTTCAACCTTTACAATACCTCTTGGAGATATATGTTACCATTTTAGTTTTACAAATATAAAAAAAGAAAACAGAAACCAACAAAAACAACAAGAGGTGGGAAGGAAAGTAAGTTATCCCTGGAGACACAGCAAGTAAGAAGTAGACAAGGAATTCAAACACAGGCCTCATGACTCTAAAGTTTGTATATGTCATGCTTTGATATCTATGAAAGCTCTGTGATTTCATTCAGTTGTTGATTTCATTGGTGTATTTCTCTCTCAAAAATTTAACTTTGTCTTATTAGACCATTTTTATACCCAGTCACCCCTGGTCTGATGCAGTACCTTTGCAGAAGGCAAAAACCCAGGCTAGATCTAAATTGTTGCCCATAGTAACAGGCTGTACTTGAAGCTGGGTTCATTTCAGATATCAAATCACTCCAAAAACACCCTGGAGAGACTTTGGAATTATTCATAATTACCACAAATTGAAAGTGATGAGAAAATTGGTGCTATTTTTCTATCAATCTCTAGAAAGATTATTATGCTATCTACTCACTATTAGATTTTTAAAAAATTCTTAGCTGTGGAAATTTGTTTCACAAGCTTCAGTATTAATTCTGAATCTTTGTTTTTCAACACTCCAGCATGCCTCCAATTTCTTCAAGGACTGCAATAAAATTCTTGATATCCACATAAATTAAATGTAATGAAGCTTGTTTTAAATTTTTTATTGTAAAATTTTAAAACATATTCAATAATAATAGATGAGTAACAAACCTCCATGCATCCATCAATTCAGGTTCAATAGTTATCAATAAATGTCAAATCTTATTTCATTTATATCCTCTGATTCCTCCCCCATACCCGCCACTGGAGTATTTAATAGCAAATTTCAACTATCATGTCATGCCATCCTGATTAAACTGTATTTTAAATTCAAATGTCATTGAAACAAATGGACAAAGACAAAGAAAAGGATGGGAACACAGGAACAATGTAAAACAAAATCCAGAAAAAAATGCAGTGAAAACTCCTCACTTTTTACTGCAAGAAGACAAAAATCATGCCTCTTTTGTTCATTTTTATACAAATTCATATTTAATACATGTTTAAGATGATGGTTTCTCTAAAATGGCAAATAATTCCTGAGTGGACATCAGACACTGAGAGAGACAGACTAGATTGCACAACCCCAAAATATTAAGAAATTGATGACCTTGTAAACTTAAGCACTATTTTTTTCATTACTGACCAAATCAAGCTTGCATTTCATTTTAGTATACTGTGAGAGATGCTCTTGTAGAAATCTTTTTTTTTTTTTTTTTTTTTTTGAGGCATGGTCTCTCTCTGTCACCAGGCTGGAGTGCAGTGGGTAGGATCTCAACTCACTGCAACTTCCACTTCGGGGACTCAGATGATCCCCCAACCTCAGCCTCGGACTACAAGTGCATGCCACCAAGCCTGGTTAATTTTTGTATTTTTTGTAGAGACAGAGTTTCGCCATTTTGCCCAGTCTGGTCTGGAACTCCTGGGATCAAGTGATCCTCCCACCTTGGCCTCCCAAAGTGCTGGGATTACGGGTGTGAGCCACTGTACCCGGCCTAGAATTCTTCTTTGTGCTCTATCAAGATAATATATGTAGCATCCAAACAACTCCCACATTTAAACTGCTTTTCTGAGACTAATAAAAGAGGCATTTTAGAGTTATAAGTTTTGTACTGCTCATCGATAACTACCAATAATAGAGCTGTAGAGTTATACCTTTATTAGCTCTTTAAGTCATTGAAATAAAGATTTCTTTTTAACATGCATTTTGATGGTGATAAAAAATATCCTACCTACATTATGGTTCTTTCTGTTGTTTTTAGAATGTCTAGTTATTCAAAATAATTTTCTGTTTGTAGTCATATCAATGGCATTGGAAAGGCATATAAAGTGATTAGTAGTTTAGATTATCAAAAAGTCAGATGATGAAATAAAATATTCGATATTATTATGTTTTATAAATTCATTTCAATTCCAACCTAAAATATCAATGCTTTGGCCAGGCATGGTGGCTCATACCTGTAATCCCAACACTTTGGGAGACTGAGGTGGGAGAATCACCTGAGCCTAGGAGTTCAAGATCAGCATGGGCAACTCCCATCTCAACAAAAAATAAAAAAATTAGCTGGGTGTAGTGGTACATGTCTGTGGTCCCAGCTACTCAGGAGGCTGAGGTGGGAGGATCTCTTGAGCCCAGGAGGTCAATGCTCCAGGGAGCTGTGTTTATACCACTGCACTCCAGCCTGGGTGACAAAGCAAGACTCTGTCTCAAAAAGTATATAATATATAAAATAAAATATCGATGCTAAATCTGGACAAACTTATGCTTCATTAACAACTAATATTAATTTCCATGTTGTAATCTAATGTGAACCAACAGCTGTCAGTTCTTAAAAATGCAATTTAAAAAATTAGACTGCATCAGAGAAATGCATATCAAAACCACAATGAGATACCATCTCACACCAGTTAGAATGGAGATCATTAACAAGTCAGGAAACAACAGGTGCTGGAGAGGATGTGGAGGAATAGGAACACTTTTACACTGTTGGTGGGACTGTAAACTAGTTCAACCATTGTGGAAGTCAGTGTGGTGATTCCTCAGGGATCTAGAACTAGAAATACCATTTGACCCAGACATCCCATTACTGGGTATATACCCAAAGGATTATAAATCATGCTGCTATAAAGACACATGCACACGTATGTTTATTGTGGCACTATTCACAATAGCAAAGACTTGGAACCAACCCAAATGTCCAACAATGATAGACTGGATTAAGAAAATGTGGCACATATACACCATGGAATACTATGCAGCCATAAAAATGATGAGTTCATGTCCTTTGTAGGGACGTGGATGAAGCTGAAAACCATCACTCTCAGCAAACTATCACAAGGACAAAAAACCAAACCCGCATATTCTCACTCATAGGTGGGAACTGAACAATGAGAACACATGGACACAGGAAGGGGAACATCACACACCGGGGCCTGTTGTGAGGTGGGGGGAGAGGGGAGGGATAGCATTAGGAGATATACCTAATGTTAAATGACGAGTTAATGGGTGCAGCACACCAACATGGCACATGTATACATATGTAACAAACCTGCACGTTGTGCACATGTACCCTAAAACTTAAAGTATAATAAAAAAAAGTTACTCGAGTAACTAAATACTACCTGTTTGCCAAAAATTTATGAAAAGAAAAATTAAATTTTTTTAATTGTGAAAAAATAAAAATAAAAAATTAGACTGCACATCAGTTAACACATATAGAAATTTTTGTACATTTTATAGAAAACTTTGTAGTCCCTCAAACTCAAATCATAATAATTATAATGGCTTTGGTTGAAAAGTAGTGTAATTGGTATTTTAGTAAATATTTTGACTTAGTCATTTAAAGAAAATGGCTGCTTCTAGATACTAATGTACTTAAAATGAAAGCTTATGTTCACCTTATAGCATTTTATTTGAAAAGATAATTTTATGAATCAAATGTGCCCGGACAATTTGTGTAAAGGTAAATTAGATAAAGACACACAGTAATCCCATGGATGGCAACCTATAATTCACATAAGAATCACCTGGAGGATTTCTTAAGGCAGATTGCCTAACCCTGCCCCAACAGCTTCTGATTCAGGAGGTCTGGGGAAGGCCCCAAGATTTTCATTTCTAACAAGCAAGTGAGATTGATGTTGCTTGTCTAGGGACCAAACTTTGAGAACCACTACAGTAGACTGATGTGTTCAAAGAATTCAGGTTTTAAGACTGTAATAATTATGGAAAAGTCTGTTTTAAATTGGATCATGCATGGGGAAAGATAAAAATAAGGAGACAAGGGTTGCCACCACTAATTCTAAAACTTTCCTTAGTCATCTGACTACATCACTCTCAGGATTTCTATTTCCCATCAACCATTACACATTTCTTCTCTTTTCAAACATTCAAAACACACCTTACCTTTCCTTACCCCTTAGCCGATAACATTGCTTTAAATTTATCAGTTAATTAAAGAAATTAGAAGAGAACCTTATCCTTCCACTGCCATATTTACCAGGTGGCTCACTCTTGTACTCATATGCTTTAACATTCGTCTTGGTGCAATGGATGCAGGTTCCCTGATTCAGCTGTGGCTCTCCCCTCCACTCACTTACTGGATCTCACTCCCATTCTCTTAAGAATTTGTTCCCTCAATTATTTCATCCCTTTTCTGGTTTTCTTAGCTTCTCATTTGCATCTTCTTTGTAGTCTGCTTTGCTGAATTCTCCTTCTTTTATCCACCTTAGTGATCAGATTGATTCCTAGAATATTATTCTACCTGGAGAAAGAAAGGGAGAAGAATTTATCCATTGGATCCCATCATCATTGCTCAAGGGCTGTCCCATGATTCATCAACTTCCCTGCACTCCAAGGTGCAAGTTCATGAGGGAGGGGTGGGTTCCCTCAGGGGTCTAACAATTTGATGTAAGACAAGGCCCTGGCTGAACAGGACATAGAAGTCTCCCACCCAGGCCTCATGTAAGGTGTGGTCGGGGTGCACCTAAGTTACAGACCTGGTCTCTGCAGCAGTGTTGGGAATAAGAGGCAAATCTAAGAGGATTTTGAATTGTTACCATGACTCTCATATGCAGACATGTTTTACTAGCTTTAATACAAAGAGATTTTTTCAAAATGGATCTGAGGCTGAGGCAGGGGCATTGATGTGATATACAGAAACAGCCTAATTTGTGCCAAGCCTAATTTGTGCTAAACTGTAAACAACCCACTGTTGTCTTCAAGTATCTCTCTAGCTAACATTATGTTTGTTGTCACCCACAACTAGCTGAGTTAATTATTATTCTTCATTTTATCAGTCAATGCAAGACAAGCCTAATATTCTTCTCTTTACAACATGGAAGTAGAGAATTTCTAGGAAATTTATTAAAAACCATTCACACTGTCATGCAAATGCTTTGAGGTTGTTAGGGAAGTTGAAGGAATCTTCACAACTATAATTTCATTCCTTTCTTCAGCTTCTCATTTAGTCAGTCTTCCCCAAGACTTGCTGTTCCAGCTTGAAGTTCAAAGACTGCAATCTTCTCTTTCCTCCACCTGCAATCATTATTAGTGCTCACATACTGAACCATAATACACTGATATGCCAGCCTGTGCAATTATTATGTAGAATTGCTTAATACATCACTTACGTAAAAGTAATGCTGGATATCACACTAACAGCCAAGGGGATGCAATGTAAAATGACAATGTGGTACCTTTTTTTTTTTTTTGAGACGGAGTCTCGCTCTGTCGCCCAGGCTGGAGTGCAGTGGCGCAATCTCGGCTCACTGCAAGCTCCGCCTCCTGGGTTCACGCCATTCTCCTGCCTCAGCCTCTCCGAGTAGCTGGGACTACAGGCGCCCGCCACCACGCCCAGCTAATTTTTTGTATTTTTAGTAGAGACGGGGTTTCACCATGGTCTTGATCTCCTGACCTCGGGATCTGCCCGCCTCGGCCTCCCAAAGTGCTGGGATTACAAGCGTGAGCCACCGCGCCCGGCTGTGGTACCTTTTAATACCCTACAGAATGGCAAATTTAATAATCATAATAATATTACTAAGTATTGGTGAAGATGTAGGGGAAATTGGAACACTTGGCTATTGCCATTAGCATAAAAATTATAAGCATGTTGCAGAGCAATTTTATGATACCTAGCATAAGAAAATGTTCATATACTTAAATTGAGCAATTATCTTTCTAGTGTCTACTTTCAAGGAGCTCATTCGTGGGCGCAAAGTTCACAGAGCAATACTTGTAAGAGTAAAAATGTGGAAATGACATAACTGTCCGAAAGAGGTAGGATTACTGAATCTGGCAACTCAGAAAGGAATGACCAAATATAGGTGACTTATTTATAAAGTTGAATATTATACTGTAGCAATTAAATGAATGGATTAGATAGAAATGTGTTCCTCTCTCTAGATGTATTTCAAAAATAATATCTCTCTATATTTCAAAAATAATGTGTTGTTTCAAAAGGATACGTACAACATGATATAATTTTCATATATCTTAAAAACACATAAAGCAACAGGGCACATTGTTTATGGAGGTCTTTATTTTTAGTAATTGAATGAAAACATACATGGAGATAATGAATAATAACTTCAGGATGGAGGAGACTATTTCTGAGTATGGAAACAGAGGGAAAGAGAAAGGATGGCTATATATGTAATAGTTTAGTTTTAGAGAAAGAAAGAGGAGGGAGAAAGGAGTGAGAGATAAGGGGAGAGTGAGAGACTGAGAGTGAGAGAGAGCAAGAACAGGAGAAAGGGAATGGGAAAGAGAATGTGACGGAGAGGAGGAGTAAAAAAAGTAATGTTAATCGTGATGGGTATCTAAATGCCTACTGCATGATTTCAAGTTATCTTGAGTTTTTTAAATAATATAAATATTTTATGAAAACATACTAAGCTTTACCTTTGTAAAAATGGAAAAAGCTTAATTTACTGGCTGGCTGCTTCATTGCTACAAAAGTGCAAACACTTTTCATAAAAGGTGAAAGAGATCACCATTGCAACTATATACAAAGGTATTCGGAGCCTCAATTCTTTTATCTTATATGTGTGTTTGTCTTCAGTGTTCCCTTTCAATGTTCAGGATAATTTTCTGCTATTTTGCTGTCAGATATTGCAACAAGGGGAGGAATCACAGCTGAGAATCTGCTTCCTTTTTTCAAGGTGCTATAGTATACTACTCTGTTGCATAGCTTTTCTTTAGGCATGAAACAGCATACTGATTAGATCTCACCTTTCTTGGCCATAATTATATCATGCTTTCTGATGAGACATAAGCCACTGTGATTGGAGGTCTTGGAACTCTGCACTCATATGCTCAATTAGTCCATTTAATACATACAGATTACTAGTCCAATTTTAAGAAGACCATCTTATTTCAAACTTATATTCTTGGGTGGTGAGGAGAGGTGGTCAGTTTCCTCTCTGTCACTCCAATGTACTTAATAATCATATCTCACCAAATTTGAGTAGTGAGCATGTGTATATAAGGTTTTATGTTCGTAATCTTAAAGGTAATCATATGTAATTTTTATTCATTAGTTGTAGGGTCATTCCACCACCTGCTAAAAAAAAAAACTTAGATGATGAAATTATCTTTCAAAACATGTAATTTGAGAAGAGACTTAAAATGAACAAGAAGGAAAAGAAGGGAGAGAAAGAAACCACCATTGTTAAGATTCAATAATCACAGAAAAAGAGAACTTTGCTAAGTACTATAGAACAAACGGTGATCTTTTAGCTTGGCTAAGAAGTTTCAGTCATCAGGAATAAGAAAAAATCTAGTGATCCACCGAGGACAATTATCTGTGTTGCAAATGTGGAAAAGAGAATATTTTACAGCTTGTTCAATGTTGAAAGCAATTTTCACCAGGAAATCAAGAGAAGTGTAAAATTTTGTTTTCATTCTAGCAGCACTATGCTGTTATATATTTTAAAACTCACTGACATCAGCCATGAAGGGACAGAAAAAGCAGTGGAAATGATTGTATTTATTGGAGTAAAGCAACTTTTTTTTTGCTTTACGGTTTATTTCCTTTTTTTTTTGCTTGTTTCTTCTGAGTGCTTGACTGGGGATTCAGAAGAAAGACTTTATTACCATATTTACTCAGCATTTTTGAATGAGTTTTGAACCTTCTTGTGAGAAATGAGAAAGTTCTTCAAAGATCATAAAATGTCACAATTTCTTACTATAAGATTGCTATCCACTATTAGTGTGTGTGTGTGTGTATATATATATACATATATATATGTGTATATATATATATATGTGTGTATATATATATATATATGGTGTATATATATATATATATATATATATAAATATATATATATATATGTGTGTGCAGCTGTCCTAGCTTGCTCCGGCATGCCTGGACAGAACTAGACAAGCCCCAGCCCATACTGCATGCCATTCTTTATTTGGAGATGCTTCTTAAACTATCCCTGGGCAACTTCTTTTTCTTTCCTTGTTCTATTCCGGTTACCTAATTAAGAAAGTTTTGAACTAATAGCCAGTTGGGTAAAGTGTAAAATGTGAGGTCCTATTCTAGCCAATGGAAACTGGACTCACCAGTAGGGTAGACATGTCAGGCTATAAATAACTCTGTCTCCTTTGTTCGGTGTGCTCTCGTGGCTGGACAGCTGAGTAGCACCCTTTCTGCAGAAAGTAAAGCTCACCTTGCTGAGAGATCATTTGTTCCCGTGTTAATTCGTTTTTTTTTTTTTTTTTGTGATACCAAAAACTTCATTCCCAACATTCTCAAGGCCTATTATTAACTTTCTGGTGCAGAATTCAAGTCATCTTTCCACTCTCTAGGGAATGATCCAAGTTCACTTGAACTGTGCCAGGATTTCCAGTCCATTACCCAATCTCCTTTTCATCAGCCATCCCACCATGGCATCCCCATTTCACTATCTTACATTCTCTGATTTGCCATTATAATCACCATCAGTTTCTTTGGTCCTTTCTCCTGAAGTTCTTGCCCCAAGCCTTAAAACTAATTGAAGCCATCTTTCTACTCCTTCTTCCCTTGCAGCTGTGCAGCCTATGTGGGGGGAAAACAATCCACAGCCACACTAATGGGTAACAGTTTAAACTTATCACCAACACGAGGCAGGCTCTCAGTGTGGTCCAGCTGCCTTCCTGCTTCCCCTAGGTCATTTCAGTCCCCTAGATAGCTATTTTATACGTTTTCCTTGATCTTCAAACTCCCCAAATTTCCTCTCCTTTGCTCATTCTCAGCTGATCACATTGCTTTTATTTCTCTGAGAAAATACAGCAATGAAAAGTAAGCTCCTAATTTTCCAATGTCTGTCTATAGTTTGCCTTTTTCTGCAAGAGTGGATGAACTGCCCCTGTTTCTAGTCGAGGCCACCCCTCAACTAGATGCTGATGTGGTGGCTTCAGACTTGCTGAAACAACCTACTGATTAGAGCTCACCAGACTTGCCAGTCTCTCTAGTATAGTCATTTTTTCCTGTTAAGTCATTTGCATCAACGAACAGTCATGCTTTACTATCTCAACAAATCTTTTTCATCCCACATATGTCCTACTATACTTACTGCCCTTTCTCTGCTCCCATTTTGAGCAAAATTTCTTTAAAATTTTGCTGGAATGTAAAGCACTGTGTCACTGCCTGGCTCATAACCCTCCAATGCTCTCTATCACACTTAGGAAAAAAAAAAATCTAGGGGCCTTCCCTTCCCAGCATTACATAAGGACTCCCTGCTCCTCCCCACTGTTGCTACTCTGCTGTTCTTCCCACTCTTGACGCTCCAGTTACATTGACCTCCTCCTTGTCCCACTAACAAGCCAGTGCTTTCTCCTCTCAGGTCCTTTGTACTGATTCCCATTGCCTGAAATTCACTTTCCCTAGAGTTATATGGCATTCAGTGGGGGCTCTCTGTTTGTACATCACAGGCTTAATGGTGTCTTCCTTGGCAACGCTATCCAAAATTGCACCTTAACCCATCATTCTATCCCCTTGCCTTACTTTATTTGTCTTCATCAGCTGACAGGTCATATATTTAGGATCCAAACTCCCTGAGGGCAGAAACTATTTCCCCTTTTTAACCTTATTAAAGTATAACAGAAAAAAATTAGAGATATTCAAGGTGTACTACATGATGTTTTGATATATGTATACATTGTGAAATGATATAATTATCGCAATCAAGATAATTAACATATTCATCACCTCACTTAAGTACCTTTGTGTGTGTTTGTGTGTGTGTGTGTGTGTGATGAGAATACTTAAGATCTACTCTCAGCAAATTTCAAGAATATAATACATTACTTTTTAATTATAGTTACCATGCTGGACTTTAGGTTTCCAGTTCTTATTAATCCTATAACTGTGAGTTTGTCACCCTTTGATCAACATCTCCCCTTTTCCTCTTAACTGTTGGTAACCACCTTTCTACTCTGTGTCTAAGAGTCTAACCTTTCTAGATTCCACATGTAAGTGAGATCATACAGTGTTTGTTTTCTGTTTCAGAAACAGAAACAGAAAACACTTCGCATGATGTTGTCCAGGTTCATCTATGTTGCGACAAATGGCCAGATTTTCTTCCTTTTTAAGACCGAATAATACTCATTGTGTTTATATGACTCATACTCTTCATCCATTCATCTGTCTATGGATACATAGGTTGTTTCCATAACTTGGCTATTGTGAATAATGCTGCAGTGAACATGGGGGTGTAGATATCTCTTCAAGATCCTGATTTCATTTCCTTTGGATATATATCCAGCAGTGAGATTAAATAATTCCATTTTTAATTTTTTGAGGCATCTTTGTACTATTTTCCTTAATAGCTGTACCAATTTACATTCCCACCAACAATATATAAAATTTCCCTTTCTCCACATTTTTTCCAACATTTTATTATCTTTTGATTTTTTGATAATAGCTGTTCTTACAAGCGTGAGGTGATATCTCATTCATTGTGGTTTGATTTGCATTTCCTTGATGATTACTGATGTCGTTCATCTTTTCATATACCTGTTGGCCATCTGTATGTTGCCTTTGAAAAAAATGTCTATCCAAGGCCTTTGGCCATTTTTTAACAGGGTTATTTTATGTTTTATTTTTTATGTTTTACCATTGAGTTGCATTGTATATTTTGAATATTAAATCCTTATAGGATAAATGGTTTGCAAATATTTTCTCCTATTGTGAAAGTTGCCTTTTCATTTTGTTGATGGTCTCTTTTGCTGTGCAGAACATTTTAATTTATTGTAGTACCACTTATTTTTGCTTTTGTTGCCCGTGCTTTTGGTATCATATCCAAAAAATCATTGCCAAGACCAGTGTCATGGAGCTTTTCACCTGTTTTCTTCAAGGAGTTTTATGGTTTCAGATCTTATGTTTAAGTCTTTAATCCATTTTGAGTTGAGTTTTGGATATGGTGTAAGATAAGAATTCATTTTTTTGTTTTTTTGCATGTGGATATCCAGTTTTCCCAATAGCATTTATTGAAGAGACTGTTATTTCCCCATCATGTCTTTGTAGCTTAGTTGGCCATATGTACGTGAGTTTATTTCTCAGCTTTCTATTCTGCTCATTCCATTGGTCTATGTGTCTGGTTTTTTTGTTGCTGTTGTTGTTTGTGTGTTTGTTTTTGAGACGGAATCTCGCTCTGTCACCCAGGCTGGAGTGCAGTGGCACGATCTCAGATCACTGTAACCTCCGCCTCCCAGGTTCACACCATTCTCCTGCCTCAGCCTCCCGAGTAGCTGGGACTACAGGTGCCCATCACCACACCTGGCTAATTTTTTTGTATTTTTAGTAGAGACGGGGTTTGACCGTGTTAGCCAGGATGGTCTCAATCTCCTGACCTGGTGATCCACCTGGCTTGGCCTCCCAAAGTACTGGGATTACAGGCATCAGCTACTGCGCCTGGCCCTATGTGTCTGTTTTATGCCCTGTTTTATACTCTTTTTTTTGGAGGGGCAGGATCTCACCCTGTTACCCAGGCTGGAATACAGTGGCTTGATCATTTGTCACTGCAGACTTGAACTCTTGGGCTCAAAGGATTGTCCTGCCTCAGCTTCCTGAGTAAATGGGACTACAGGCATGGGCCACCACACCCAGGTACTTTCTTTTAAATTTTATGTGGGGATGAGGTCTCGCTTTGTTGCCCAGGCTGGTCTTGAATCTCTGGGCTGAAGGTGATCCTTCCATCTCAGTGTCGTACTCTTTTGATTACTGTACCTTTGTAATATAATTTGTCATCAGAAAGTATCCCATCTCCAGTTGTGCTCATCTTGCTCAAGATTGCTTTAGTTTTTGGGATCGCTTGTGGTTCCATGCAAATTTTAGATTTTTTTTTTCTAGTTCTGTGAAAAGTGCCATTGGAATTTTGATAAGAATTGGGTTGAATCAGCAACTCACTTTTAGTATGGACAATTTAACACTATTGATTATTCTGACCCATAAACGCAGAATATCTTTTCATATATCTGTGTCTTCAGTTTCTTTCGTTGAAGTTCTATAGTTTTTAGTGTACAAATCTTTCATCTCCTTGGTTAACTTTATTCCTAAGTATTTTATTCTTTTTGATGCTATCACAAATGAGATTTTCTTTTTTTCAGACAGTTTATTTTTAGTGTATAGAAATGCCACTGATTTTATGCTGATTTTGTACCTGCAACTTTACTGATTTTTAAAAAATTAGTTCTAACAGTTTTTGGGTGGAGGCTTTGAGTTTTTCTATGTATAAGATTATGTCACCTGCAAATAGAGACAATTTTAATTTTCCTTTTTCTATTTGGATGCTTTTTATATTTTTCTCTTGCCTAATTGCTCTGGATAAGACTACCAGTACTATGCTGAATAGAGATGGCAAGCGTGGTCATTTTTGCCTTTTTTCCTGTGTTTAAAAAAAAAAAAAAACCAACGTTCAACTTTTCACCATTGAATACAATGTCAGCTGTGGGCTTATGGCATATGACTTTTTTGTGTTGCAGTCTAGTCCTGCTATAGCTAATAGTTCATGAGTTTTTATCATGAGAAGTTCTTGACTTTTTTCTGTATCTAATGAGATCATTATATATTTGTCCTTTGATCTGTTAATGTGGTTTATCACATTGATTTCTCTGTTTAGGGATAAATTCCACTTTATTACAGTGTATGATCCTTTTAATGTGCTGCTGAATTGGTATGCTGGTATTGTGTTGAGGTGCAACACAATGCAATTATGTTCATCAGGAATATTGCCCTTTAATGTGCTTTTCTTGTGTTCTTGCTTGGCTTTGGTATTGGGGTAATACTGGCCTTGTAAAACTAGTTTTGAAGTGTTCCTTCCTCTTCTGTTTTTTGGAAAAAAGGACTTTGAGAAAGACTTCTATTAATTCTTTAAAAAAATTTGGTAGAATTCACCAGTGAAGACATCAGTTCCTGGACTTTTCTTTGGTGGGAGACATTTAATTACTAATTTTGTCTCCTTATTCATTATTGGTCTGTTCAGATTTTCTGTGTCTTCATGATTTAAGTTGGTAGTTTGCGTGTTTCCAGGAATTTACCAATTTCTTCTAGGGTATCCAATTTGTTGACATTTCACTGCCAGCTAGTCCTCTTATGATCCTTTGTATTTCTGTGGTATCAGTTGTAATGTCTCATTTCTGATTTTATCTATTTGTGTCATCTCCCTTATTTTCTTAATTAACCTAGCTAAAGGTTTATCAATTTTATTTATTTTTTTCAAAAACCATCTTAAGTTTCATGATTTTTTCTGTTGTTTATCTATTGTCTATTCCATTTATTTCTGCTCCAATCTTTGCTACTTACTTCCTTCTGCTAATTTTAGGCATAGTTTTTTCTTTTTTGTTTTTATTTGCTTTAGGTGTAAAGTTAGGTTATTTGAAAGCTTTTTGTTTTGTTTTGTTTTATCTATGTAGGTATTTATCCAATAAACTTTACCCTTTTGCTGCATCCTATAAGATTTGATATGTTGTTTTTCCATTCTTATTTGTCTCAAAAATGTTTTTAAATTTCTCTTTTGACTTCTTATTGATCAATTGACTCCTTTATCATTATATAATGACTTTCTTTTCATTTTATCAGTTTTGACTTAGTGCCTATTTTTCTTTTCTTTTCTTTTTTTTTTTTTTTTGAGACAGAGTCTCGCTGTCGCCCAGGCTGGAGCACAGTAGCACGATCTCGGCTCACTGCAGGCTCCGCCCCCGGGGGTTCACACCATTCTCCTGCCTCAGCCTCCCGAGTAGCTGGGACTACAGGCACCCGCCGCCTCGCCCGGCTAATTTTTTGTATTTTTAGTAGAGACGGGGTTTCACTGTGTTAGCCAGGATGGTCTCGATTTCCTGACCTCGTGATCCACCTGCCTCGGCCTCCCAACGTGCTGGGATTACAGGTGTGAGCCACCGCGCCCGGCCTCTTAGTGTCTATTTTTCTGATGTAAGTATACCTACCTCTTCTCTTTTGGTTTCTATTTGCATTGAATGTATTTTTCCATTCCTACAATTTGTGTGTGTCCTTAAAGCTGAAAGAGTGCCTTATTGGCAGCATATAGTTGGGTCCTTTTAAAATTGTTAATTCATTCAGCCACTCTGTCTCTTGTAATTGGAGAATTTAATCCGTTTACATTAAAGGTAGTTATTGACAATTAAGAACTTATTATTGCCATTTTGTTGATTGTTTTCTGGCTGCCTTATAGATATTTTGTTTCTTTCTTCCTCTCTTGATGTCTTCCTTTGTGATTGGATAATTTTTCTATGATGGTGTACTTTGATTTATTTCTCATCGTTTGTGTATCTGTTATAGGTTTTTGCTCAGTGGTCACCATGAGGCTTACCTGAAACAGACTATAGTTACAACAGTCTATTTTAAGCTAATAACAACTTAACTTCAGTCATATATAAAAACTCTGCACTTTACTTCCTCTCATATATTATATGTTTTCGATGCCACAATTTACATCATTTTTGTGTCGTATATCCTTTAATAAATTATCATAGTTATTTTAAAATTTTTTATCTTTAACCTCTATACTAGAGATATAAGTTATTTACACGCTACTGCTACAGCATTAGAGTATTCTGAATTTAACTATATTTTTATTTAACCAGTGAGTATTATATTTTCATATGCTTTCATGTTACTGATTAACATCTTTTCATATCAGCTTGAACAACTCCCTTTTTTTCTATAAGGCACATCTAATGGTGATGAACTCTGTTAGCTTTTGTTTTACAGGGGAAGTATTTATCTCTCCTTCATTTCTGAAGGACAGTTTTTCCACGTAAAGTGTACTTGGTTAGCAGGTTTTCTCTTTCAGCACTTTGAATACATCATCACTCTGGCCTGAAAAAAATTCTGCTGACAAATCTTCTAATAGCTTTGTAGAGTTTCCCTTGTATGTGAGCAACTTCTTTTCTCTTGATGCTTTCCAAATTCTTTCTGTCTTTGACTTTTGACAATATGATTGTAATATGTTTTGGTGAAATCTCTTTTGGATTGAAATTGATTGGAGGGTTTTGAGCTTCAGGTATGTGCATGTCGATAGCTCTACCCAGATTTGGGAATATTTTAGCCATTTTTATTTAAATAAGCTTTCTCCTCTTTTGTCTTTCTTCTCCTCCTGGCTATCATATGATGAGAAAGTCAGCTCTAATGATAGTGTCACATACATCCCATAGACTTTCTTCATTTCTTTTCATTCTTTTATCTTTTTTCTCACTTAACTTAATATTTTCATCTTACTTATCTCTGAGTACACAGATTCCTTCTTTTGATTGATAAAATCTACTGTTGGCACTTTCTCTTGAATTTTTAAAATTTCATTCATTGTTATTCAGTTCCAGAATTTCTGATTGGTTCATTTTTTATGATTCTATCTGTTTATTGAACTTGCTGTTTTGTTTTGTATCTTTTTCTGATTTTGCTGTTTTCTATCTGTGTTCTCTTATAGCTTGCTGAGCTTCCTTAAAAAATTATATTGAACTCTTTTCATACAATCCATAGATTTCCATTTCTTTGGGGTTGGCTACTGGAATATTACTGTGTTCCTTTGGGTGTCATATTTACGTTTTTTGTGTGTTTTTTAAAGTGTACTGCTTTTGTTTTCAGAATTAAAGAATTTAATTCTTTACTGACTATCTTAAGAAGAGAAACATTTTCACTACACAGGCCATCCAGTAATTCTGAGGCTCTCTTAGACCTTTTTTATGGATGTGCCCACTTTTTTTAAGTTTCCTTCTCTCAAAGGAACTCTTAAGATTGTATACTTTCTCTTGATCCTGAAAAGCCAGGTCAAACGCTGAGAGCCTGTTGTTTGTTTTCCCTAAGATAGTGCCCTGAAATGTTCATTTGTACCTTCTCCCAATCCTGAATAGTTGAGCTAGTGGTCTATGCAAGATGATTGCATTTGCTGTCCATGAAGGCACACTAGGGGAGCTGGCCCAGCGTTGGGTGGAGTGAGGTGCCTAAAGTAATTTGAATGTCCATGGGCCAGTTGGGGAGAGTTCACCAGCCAGGCATCCCAAGCAGCTTTTGGGCAGGCTTCTTGATGAAGTCCTTGGAGTAGTTAGTAGGTTCTGTGGCCTCTATTTCCACCTCCCAGCCTTTCCCAATCTCTCAGTCATGACAATCACATCAGTATTCCGATGGGATAAGAAAAATTTGGGCTGCTTGGGTAGCATCCTGCACAGCTCAGGGACACAGTGCTCACTCCCTATGTTCTTACTTTCTCCAGTGGGAGAAATTGCTTGCCAAGGGGACTTCTCTTGGCACTGAGATGTGCCACCTTGAGAAATGGGTGGTTTGGGTAAAATGGAAATGTTCTTTTACTCCCTTCAATGAGTCTATTCTTGGATTTTATGATCTAATATTGTCCTAGAACTTCTCCGCTGGACTCTCAAACTTCCACAAAGGCACTCTTCTTCATAAATGTGATATGGGAGTAGAAATCTTCTATTTTGCTATCTTGCTAATGTCACTCCTTTGTCTGTTTTCTTTAATAGCTTCTGAAATGCATAGAAGATGTCCAAAATATTGCACATTGAATTCAGTATTGAATATAAAATACTCTATTAACTCCTTGAAATATCTACTCCTATCTGATTACTACTGACACAGGGAGAAGGGTGTAGTGTGAGAATTAGGAAATTCTCTTTTGCAACAAGAGTCAGAACTTTGTTTGTTCAGAATGTTCCACTTAATGAATTTATTTTCCCCTCATCAGTTAGTTCATATGCACTTTATTCCCACCCTTGCCACAATATTCTGATGTTACTGTTGATAGATTAGCTCCTGTTATATAAGTGCTCTACTCCTTACATGCACACATAATTCACAATTAGTCAGCAAACTTGGCAGCATTTCTGGGGTTGATTTTTGTCTTTGATGATTCTATTAAGGAAGTGAGTTATTTAAATGTTAACATAGTAAGGAAACATCCCTATGTTAAAAGTCATTTTAGGGTGCTAATGACTTAGGACTTATTCATCAATAAAGTTAGATGAATATTAACCAGGGACAGGGTGGCAGGGCGAGGGGTGCTTATTTTGCTGATAAACTGATGTTTCTGATAATTGGACAAAAATATTCCAATGAGAACATAAGATATTTCAGTCCAATATTATGACCCTAAAGAGATGTTTTATCCTTAATGGAGTGAAAAGGATACAAGATAAAAGGCACCAATGCTGCTTGGCATTCCAAAAGTGATTTTTTTTTTTTTTTTCCCACTCTCTTAGGGCCTTTCTTTCCTTTGTATAGCCAGTTAGAATCCAAAATTTAGCAGTAACAAAGTCATGGGGCACGGAATGAATTATCTAATCTGGGTAAGTATAAAAGGTTTTCAAAATAGTGGTGGGGTGTGAGTTGAATCTCATCTAATATCTAGGGTTAAAATAGATACGCAAAAGCCAATCAGTAACCAGATCCTCCTAGTATACTGAGATATCAAAGGCAATAGGTAGCCACAAGTAAGTTCCAAAAATATTTCTGACTTAATGTTATTGCTGCATATATATTTGGGTATAAGTAAGAGTCTTTTTTACAGGAAAACAACACAAGGATGCAACTTTGAAAATACTAATTAGTTTGTTTAAAAAATACACTATATCCTAATGTTTGTGATAAAATTTTCTTTAGAACAAATTCAGAGCTAGGCTTTAGAGCTTTAAACTCTTTTGGAAGTGGCATTTTTTTTCTGGTTAACTGATATGTGTGTCTTCCAATGGATCTCTGCAGCTGGGGTTCAGAAGATTTGGCTTTCAGTCCCTGTTCTGCTACTAAATAGCTAGAGAAGTTTGTATAAATCATTCAATTACTCCGATCTTGTTTTCTCATATATAAACTGAATGTATCACACATATACACATTTGTTGGAGTGACACAAATATTTAATAATATTGGTTTCATTTATAAAACCATTGATTTATGAAAGGAATATATAGGTACTAGGTGATTGTAGAAGTGGTCATAGCTCCGTATCAGAAGCCCAATGCAAACCATGGATGCTTACTGCTATTTCAGGCTCTCCATCTCACATGTGTAAGCTGCTTGGAAGGAAAGGAATGCAGAATCTTTGCTGGACATGATGAAACATCTGCCCTAGTTGATGCAGATGATTCACTCTTCCTTTATTTCAACATGAATCAAGGTGATACTGGTTTCCCAGCTTCCAGTTTCCACCTGACCCATAAAATAGCTTTGTACAAAGAGCAGATGTGTTTTCTACTTGTCATGCCAATGAGTTTCAGGTGTGTCAAGGTAGTGACGGTTTCAGCCCTCTAGGTAGCAGGACGGGGTCTGGACCAGTGACCTCTGGTCATGAGTGTCCTCCTATATTTATCCAAGATTGCTATGTAAAATGATCTTTTTTCCCTGTTTTCCATGGCGTGAAAGAGGTCGGGAAACATTTGACTAGATTTATTAGTTAATATATTTACCCACAGACATGCTTTGGATGCCTACTCTGGGGATCTGAATACATCCTGGGAATATAGAGATGATTAAAATTTATAACTTGATTGCATGCCATCTCTAAAATTCTATAATGTATATTTATTTCCAAATGGCTAATTTGTAATAAGAAAATAAATATGTCAAAGGACAGAGTAGAGAAAACTGAGCATGAAAACTATACAATCTTGGGTGTTAAAAATACTGGAGTTCTTACTACAACTGACTATAATCTTTTCCCTCTTGAGAGTATTCGTTATTTTTCAACCTGCGTTTCTTCACACTATTTTCAAAAGGGTTTTAAGTAAATAATGTCATTTTTATGATGAGGAAAATGTGATTATTATTTAAAATAATTAGAAATTAATGTTATATAGCATAACTAAAAACTTAATCACATTTCCATAATACCAATATTATTTAACATCACAATGAATTAAATATCACAAAATGTTTCTTAAGGCAATCATAAATAAGTGAATGGGTTAAAACATAAATGATAGTGTTATCTTGAACATCTCTACAAAAATAAAAACCCACTTCCATTCAGTTGTAGCCTCAGAGCCTCTATTTAACTTATTATATTTAGCTGTTTTTTAGTACCGTATGGTTCTAAGGGAGAGTTTAGTTTATTGATATGACACATAGCACTCATAGAAGATGCACAATAATAATAAAAGTTGGCAATAGATTCCATAGTCTTAAAAATGTGCAGCTCTTCATGGGCACAATCTATTTCCAAACATGAAAAGAGCATGTTTGCACATTATACACATCCATTATAATGATATCGAAAATAGTTTTTTGACAAAATAGACTTTAAATATGCATATTTCATTTTTAAATGTAATTCTGAGCTTGGATTTCTTTTAATGACAGTTCTGGGAGGTGAATATTCTATCATACTATGCTTAGCAACAACATTCTCCAAAATAGTGGTGAAAGATATGTTTTCTCTTTTTTGTCATGGTTTGCTTTAAGAGTCCTTACATATTTTGACCGCTTACTATTTTGATTGCATGCCATCTCTAAAATTCTATAATGTGTTTTGGATATATAGGCATCTCATCACCTGCTTGATGACAGTGGCACACGAAAATCTGCACAAAATACTAACTGGAAAATTATTTCCTCTTTTTTTATAATGTGAAATATTTTAATGTATTTTTTGTCAACTCAGAGCTCCCAGTCAATCTTCTAAAAGGTAAATAAGACAAAGTAAATTGTCTATGTGTAAGTAACACATAAGCAAAGTGATTAAACCATAAATTATTGATCACTAATAATTATGTTTGTTTTCATATATTTGTTTATGTGTGTGAAAACATACTGCATATTCCGTTTGTTTGATATTTAGCTGGTTTCAAAGTGTCTGCATGTAATTCTAATGGTCTAACAGTTGTATTCGGAAGATAATTTAAGATTTTTCCCACACATCATTTTGTTAAAATTTTAGTGAGTCTTGTGCATGTAAATATTTTCTTTGTAAACCTTAGCCAAAAAGGGCCGAGTGCAATGGCTCATGCCTGTAATTCCAGCACTTTGGGAGGCCGAGGCGAGTGGATCATTTGAAGCCAGAAGTTGGAGACCAGCCTGACCAACATGGTGAAACCCCATCTCTACTAAAAATACAAAAATTAGCCGGGTGTGGTGGCGTGCACCTGTAATCTCAGCTACTCCAGAGGCTGAGGCAGGAGAATCACTTGAATCTGGGAGGTGAAGGTTGTAGTGAGCCCAGATGACGCCATTGCTCTCCATCCTGGGCGACAGAGCAAGACTCCATGTTGGAAAAAAAAAAAAAAAGGGAAAAAAGAAACAAAGGGAAAGGAAAAGAAAGGAAGGGGAGGGGAGCAGAGGGGAGGGGAGGGGAGAAAGGAAAGGAAGGAAGGAAGGGAGAGAGGAAGGGAGGGAGGAAGGAAGGAAGGAAGGAAGGGAAGGAAGGAGCCCATAAGTATTATTTTGAGAGATATATACTTCTATGAAGTTTGGGCACTATACTCCAAAAAGAAATCTACATGGTGAAACCCCATCTCTATTAAAACAAAACAAAACAAAACAAAATATTAGCTGGGCATGGTGGCGGGCACCTGTGGTCCCAGCTACTCAGGAGGTTGAGTTGGGAGGATTGCCTGAGCCTGGGAGGCAGAGATTGTAGTGAGCTGAGATGGCACCACTGCACTCCAGCCTGGGCGACAGTGAGAACCTGTCTCAAAAAAAAAGTATTTTGGAAAATGTGCCTATATTCTCTCCTATACTTATGTAAATTATCCATTATTTTCCCCTTCCACAGATAGGAAAGTCAAGGTTCAAATAGCCCAACTGACTTACTCAAAGTCACGTGCATGTAAAAAGTGTCCATAAATATTTTTATTGAATTTTACTAAAATTCATTATTTAGATAATTGGTGTTGATAACATCAAGAATCTAGAACCAGCTACTTCCTTTCATAAATAATCTTTCTTCTTCAAAACCTCTACTGGCATTTTACTTCTTGTGAATACTGAATAAATATTTTCTAACTACTATATACTCACCTTCCCTCCCTTTCACTTCAGAAACAGAAAAAGTGGTAGCCCTGGTTAACAGAAATAACAGTAACTTTGCTATTCAGACACAATATTGCCTCTTCCATGTCTAAATTAGATCTGGTGCATTTAAATCCATGCAATTTTAATGTATTACATTCCATTTTCTACCTTCTCCATATTAATATCTTACATTCTGATTTTTTTTTCTGTTTTTGTACCACATACCCCTTATTTTGGGGCTATCATCGCAATAATATCACCTTATATTGTGGCAAATGAATTTTTTTAAGTTAGTTGGGGTGCAATTCAATAGTTTCATCAAAATTGTTACTTGGAAAATCATTCCATTGACCATTATCTATGTGAACAGAAGGCATCATTCTGTTATTCTATTTTCAGAAACTCAATTTCCTAGATTTGTGTTGAAAACCATGATTACATAGTGCAAGGCCAATGTGAGTCTTCTAATTAGTACTGCTTTTTAGCAGAAAATAAGGAAAAAATGTCTTATGTTAGCAGTATTATGGACCATTTCAACCATACTTCTCTTTCTAAGTACCTGGAATACTCAAAACTAATGGCTGAATTAGGCTGACCTGCCAGCAACTCACCATATAAGTGTTTATTAGAATAGTGTCCCCAAATTCCCTGGAAATGCAAGGGTTCAAATCGCTTTGTACTTCAATCATTTCTCATCATGCAGAAGGCTGGGAAACTCTAAAAGGTGTTTTTGATATGCCAGTTTATGGAGAGACACAATGTTTTTCCCTTTGCTAGAATTTCTGAATTTTTTTTTCAAATAGGACTAAAATGTAAGCCTATCCTTCTCATATAGAAAAGAGTGTTTTTAGTAACTTTTAAAGCACTTCTCAATATAAAACTCTTATTAATGACTGACAGTTTATTTACTTATCGATTAACTGATTGATTGAACTGACTGATTGACTGATTGAGATAGGGTCTCACTCTACCTCCCAGGTGGGAGTGCATTGGTGCCGCCACTGCTCACTGCAGCTTCAGCCTCCCCAGCTCAGGTGATCCTCCCACCTCAGCTTCCCAAGTAGCTGGGACTACAGGCACCCACTGATTTTTTGTATTTCTCATGGAGATTGCCTGTTGCCCAGGTTGGTCTTGAACTCCTAGACTAAAGTGATCCTCCCGCCTCTGCCTCCCAGAGTACTGGGATTACAGGCGTGAACCATTGCGCTCAGCCTGACAGTTTATTTTTCAGTTCTGAAACGAGTCCAGTTTAGACCTTACTTTTTTCTTCAGGAAATTATACCAGCACTTTCCTACAGATGTCCAAATGTCCATTGGACTACTTTTTATTTTAACTTTGGTATAAAGGAAATAGAATGAAAGAAAACAAAAATAAAATTTAAAAAATTAAAAGTTTAAATTTTATTTTAAAAATCAGAGGATAGAAATTTATCCTCTGATCCCTTGGCTTATATTCTTTGACTTTGGATTATGTGTATGTGTCTGATCCCTCTTTCAGTGTTAAGTATTGCAAACTAATATATCAGCTGTGTAGCCTAGTAGACAGATGAAATTATTTAGAGTAATTTTCCTCAGACCTCTTTCTTTCTTAAAAATGTTTTATTAAGGTATATTTAATACTGAGAAACTATATATATTTAAAATGCACAATTTGATGATTTGATATACATATACATTGTGAAATAATCACCACAAACAAATTAACATATTCATAACCTCAGATAGTTACCACCACTTTACTTTTTCTATTCTAGTCTATCTGTTCCATTCTTTTTTCTTTTTTTTATGGTAACATCACTTAAGATCTACCCCACATTGTTGTATATTAAATCTTCAGAACTACTTAGTCTTGTATAACTGAAACTTGCATCCCTTGACCAATATCTCTTCATTTCGCCCTCCCCCCAGATCCTGGTAACCACTATACTATTCTCTGTCTCTATGAGCTTGACCATTTTGGATTCCACATATAAGCACAATATTATGCAACATTTGCCTTTCTGAGTCTGGCTTACTTCATTTGGAATTATGTCTTCCAGGTTCATCTATGCTTTCATAAATGGCAGGATTGCCTTCTTTTATAAGGCTAAATAATATTCCATTGTATAAAAAACGTATAATATTCTAACATATAAAAATGTTGTATATCCATTCTATCATATTTTCTTTATTCATTAATCTGACAATAGGCATTTAGGTTGCTTCCAGGTCTTGGTTATTATGAATAATGCTGGAATGAAAATGGGGGGTGCAGATACCTCTTTGAGATATATATCTAGAAGTAGGATTGTTGATTCATGAGGTAGTTCTGTTTTTAACTTTTGTAGAAACTCTATACTTTTTTTCATAATGACCGTATTGATTTACATTCCCACTAACAGTCTATAAGGATTCCTTTTGCCAACACTTATCTTTTGTCTTTCTGATAATAACCACTCTAACAGATGTGAGATGATAACTCCTTGTGGTTTTGATTTGCATTTCTCTGATAATTAGTGTATTTGTATAAAGTACTATCACAGAAGTACAGATAAAAGTATAGGTGGAATTGTGATACCCTTTTTAAGTGTATGATCATTGCTTTTAACTATGTAGTTGATTTAATTAAGGTAATGCTAGCTGCTGTGACACATAGGTGCAGTCTGTCTTAACATAGTAGATGTTTTCATGTTGCTTACAAAGAGTACGATCAGTGTAAGCATGTGGTGGTGTTTAGGATTCTGCTTTCTATACCATTTAGGGTTCCAGGCTTCTTTAGCATTCATATTTCAAGGTCTTTGGGGCTTGACATCCAAGAGGAAGACAGAAAAAAGAGCATATGATAACATGGATGTTTTATGGGTCAGACCTTGAAGTGGCATATATGCCAGTAAATTCTTTTGAACAGGGCTATTCTTTTCTCCAGGATTCATATAGTGAAGTCCTGAACCCCAGTATCTCAGAATATAATCTTATTTTGAAATAGCATTTATATATGCAATTATTAATAGTTAAGATGAGGTCACACTGGAGTAGGGTGGATAGTCCAGGATCTTTAGGTGATGGAATCTTCTTGATTAAGTCCAGAAGGGGGATTTCAGGTCATGTGAACTATAAGACAAACTGTCATTACCCTTACTTTTGGCATTCCCCACCCATACAGAGTCAAGATTCAATCAGGAGTCGAATCACACCAGCCATTTTAAAGGTGAGAATTCAATACGAAATGTTAATAACTAGTCTTTGAAGAACTAAGGGTCAAAAAAGAATTCCTAAGGTGTTACAGAGCTAGCAACTGCGGGAAAAAGTTACCACCACTAGGGCTGAAGGGGTGAGGGGAAAAAAAATGAATTATTAAAATTTAAAAGCTTGGAGGAGAGGCTCTGTGATGTTGAAATTCAGAATTCAAAAAAGAGAAGCTGATCAGCTGATGCTGGTCCCCGTGAGTTGGAAGGAAGGGGCTCTGTAGGGTTAGAACTCTGACTTTTCAGAAAGGGATATAATTCAGCTGGTAACAATAATTTGGAGAAATTGCAATGAAGCTTGTTTTGCAAGTATTGGAAAAATCACAAACTTGATTAATCTGCTGTCGCTGGAATGGACTGCCATTTCCAGGGTAAAGAAGTGAGGCTGGAGTGGCACAGACAGAAACAAGAAACGAACAAGAAATATAGTGTCCCTTTCATCACTTCAAGCCTTTTTGTCTCCTGATAGTATCGTCTTTTGACTTAGCTTACCAGGGAACCAGTTGGCAAAGAAAAAATGTGGTTTGCAGAATCTCAACAACAACATCACAAAACAGTATATAGGGAGAGGGTTAGAACCTGAAAGACAAGACACCTAGTTTTCAATGATGGAGCAGACACAGGATAAGTGCAATAAAACTCCCCATTCAGAAAAGAGAATGTGAGACACAGAGTAGTCACTGGTCCATAACCAATGAGAGTTATTCAGAGTCAGCTGGGCAGGATGCATGAAGACTTTCTTCTGTCAGAGTGGGTGAAATTCTTTAATTATACCTCAGTTCAACAATCTGAGAGAAATTTGATTGCCCACTTGTGTTAGTGATCTGCAAGACCATCCCCAGCTTAGATGTTTTGCTAGGAACATTCGCAGGACTCAGGAAATAATCATACTTAGGATATAGTCAGCTATGATTTATTACAGTGAGATCATACAAAGCAAAATCAGCAAAATGTAAGGCACATGGGGTGACGTCTGGAGGGAACCAGGTGCAAGCTTCCAAGAGTTCTTTCCCAGTGGATTCACACCAGACATGCTTAGTCCCCCCAGAAAGTTGTGGCAATCCATGTGAAGTGTTGTCTAGCAGGGAAGTTCATCTGAGATTAAATAGTTGTGTTGTTGATGAGGGCTGGTCATGGAGGCACCCTCTGCCTAGCACATACCAAAATTACAGTGTCCCTGAAGGAAAGCAAAACCATATGGTTTCATGAATATTTTAGGCACAGCGAGCCATTCTTATCAGGAAATGGTGAGAACCCTCCTGAAAACTGTTCCCAGACACCAGGCAAGGGCCAAAATTTCAGTCAGGACTTGCTAAAGATAGCAATCTCAGCTCTGCTATGTTAACTTTTTCTGCATACTATTGCTTTTTGAGACTCATGTTCTACTCTGTAGAGTTATCATATGTGAAAGTTTCCTAAAGGTTTTTCCATTGCATATCCATATTTCCAGCCTCTCCCAAAACAATTTCCTTACATCTCGTCACTTAGCCATTTGGCAGCGTCACATATTTTAGGTTTTTGTTTGGCAGTACCTCCCCTCATTGCCTTTTTAAACCAAGTTTTGTGTTGGTTTAGGTTTGGTCAGGAAAACAGAAACATCTTAAAGTGTTCAAGCACGAAGGTATATTTATAGGACAGCATTTAATACAGTAAGGTAGATGCCCACAAATCCATAAGAAAGGAAGGACAACTGAGTCAGAAAGTCCTCTTCTAGACCATGGGGTCATTTCTAGTTTCCAAGGAGCCCAGAAGTTGCAGGAACCACTGGAAGCACCAGTGATGCTCCAGGCTGCCTCCACCACTAGGGTGGATAATTTTCTAGACAATACTTCTGCAAAACCTCCCATCTGTCAAAATCCTCATCTCTCTCAAGTACTACTGAAGAAGCAATAATTTCACAAAAGCTTCTCTTTTACCTTCAAAGTCCAAAGCAAGAGTCTCTCATTGTGGATTCCAATAGCAGGGTTTCATGGAAATTTAGTTTCAATCATTTAGCTCCTGCAATACAGGCCCTACAAAGGAGAAAATTACAAGTTACCAAAGACAATTCAAATAGTAGTTTTATTTTTAAGTATATGTGCATTCACTATACTTTTATCAACATATTTTTTAAAATGAAGTTTGTGTGGTATTAAAACTATCAGAATAAACGGCTTTTAAGAGTAATTAAAATTATCAACAAGTTAAGGAATACTTAACAGGTTGACAAATAAAACATAAAATTCTGATGATTATGAGGACATAAAAAGGTTTTATATCACACAAAATAAAATTAAAATACATCAATGTATTTCACAAAAAAAAAATGGGTTCTGCCAATGGAAAGCATTATAAAGCAACATATTAGTGGAACTACAGTTGTAAAATTAGCCCTAAAAATATGCATATTATAGTAATGGAAAATGGAGTTTGTATAAATACAAAGTAGTAAGCAATTCATGGAAGGAGGTTTTTCATAATCTATTTCTAGTGTAAAATGTTTTTAAAGATTCTTTCGCTTGGCTTTCAATTGATCTTTTTTTATCTATTTCTATGCTCTTTTTATCATCCTTGTAAAAAACAATTTAATATAATTTATGTGTATATAAAAGTTTCTAGGAACTCTGCACACACATTGACATTGAGTCAAGGTCCATTTGTCTATGTCAAGGAAACATTATTTTAATCTACTGTATTCAAAGATCTAGGAATTGCTATAACACAGCTTCTCACCATCTTTAGCAAAAGGAGTGATTCTTCCCTGTGCTGGGTGTTTTCCATTTGCCTGTTCAAATGACGTTTTTATCTTCTCCTCCCTGTCTTGTGCCCTGGAAGGTGGACTTCCACAGACCACATCAATGGGTTTTCTTGCCCTTGGCTTCCAGCTGTATTTAGCCAATGGGAGGCACTGGTGGTAGCAGATGGGAATGCGTAAAAAAAGTCCACAGTATTTATTCCTCCAGGCAATTTGCCACAACTCCTGCCAAGCAGCCTTCTCCATATAATTTTTTTCTCCAGATTTCAGTAAGTATTCTTTCCTCATGTTCTTCAGACCCACGGGTAATAACAGCTCCCCAGCAATGCTGTCCTTGGGGAATTGCACTATATCTCGCAGCATCTCTTCCATAAACCCTGTACACACCTTCATACTTTGTCCTTTCTATTAAACTGTCTTCTATGAGCAAGTTTCAGTGTGTCATGTGTGTTCTTCTAGGGCTTTGATTAATATAATGTCCTTTGCAAGCTATGCTATGGAAAGAACTGCTATGACTAATAAAAAATATGCTAATAAACTGGACTCCAGCAGGTTTCTAGATTTGTGATTTAACTGGCCTCTCTGAGAATATCTGGCCTTGAAGTCAAGTCTGCAATATAGCTATATCTAAAATGCAATTAATTCATTTCTAATCTACCAATAAATACTTTCTAATCTCTTACCATGCATGCTGTCACATGTTTGGTGCTAATAGGAGTAAAACAGTACAAGGCATGACCACAGACTTCAAGGTGCTTTCACTAACTTTTTTTTGAGATGCAGTTTAGCTCTTGTTGCCCAGGCTGGAGTGCAATGGTGCAACCTCAGCTCACAGCAACCTCCACCTCCCGGGTTCAAGCGATTCTCCTGCCTCAGCTTCCCAAGTACCTGGGATTACAGGTGCACGCCACCACGCCTGGCTAATTTTGTATTTTTAGTAGAGATGAGGTTTCTCCATGTTGGTCAGGCTAGTTTCGAACTCCTGACCTCAGGTGATCCGCCCACCTCAGCCTCCCAAAGTGCTGGGATTACAGGCGTGAGCCACCACGCCTGGCTGGTGCTTTCTCTCTTAACTGAGTGTTCTAGACCTTTTCTGAAAATCTTTATCTGTCACCAGTCTAATGAGCCATATTATATATAATAATTAATGTACTAATTACATAGTTATATTATTATAAATGATAATATAATAAAATTATATAATAACTCATTTATGTGTTTTCTATACAGCCAATTAGTGATTAGGACAGCACATTTATTCCTCCTACCTTTCTTCACAATAATATTAAGCTAACATGTCCATTCTGGAAGAGGAAAAGCATGGGAAGGGAAGCAGATATGATATTTTATTATTTAGAACTGTACTGTGACATTTTTCTACCTCTTTCTAAGGCTGAGTGGAGCACAAACTGAGGGGGGGAAAGAGTTAAATATTATTCTACATGGGTTTTTATAGTGATCTCCTCTAAGTTTTCTTTTAATACCTAGGAAGAGATTTGTCTGTCTTTTCTAGATGTAAACTGACTAGTTTAGTTATAAAATTCAAGTTTATTGAGTAACATTCCATTAGGCATGAACTTGAATGTTGAGTCACAAAATTCAAACATGTATAGGTATTGTTTCAGTGGATTTCTATACCAATGACTTTTTTTCAGAAGAAAAGATGGGACAAACCTTCAGGCTAAAAACTTAACTTCGGAGTTGTTCATTTTCTTCCTTTCTTTCCTACAATTTATGCTACCTCCACTCTACCATATCCAGTCACTCACCAAATTTTTTTAGTTACTACCTCCACAATATTATATTCTTTAATCAAGAAAGTGTTTACTAAGTGATATGCTCTTGCAGGTGCTTGAGAAACATTTGTGAACAAAACACAGCTCTTTGCACTTATAGAACAAGTATTCTGAAGAGAGGATAGACAATAAACAATGGACATGGCAAATAACTATATTATCCAGTACATTGGGAGGTGAAATGTGCCATGAAAAATGACAAAGTATAAAAAGTGAGGGAGGACTTCCCTGGGTAGTTTGGGGTCACAGGAGGTCTTAATGAGATGATGGCATTCAAGCAAAGGTATAAGGAGGTGAAGGTGTTAGCTATCTGTGCATTTCAGGCACATGGAGTGGCCACAGCAATGACCCAAAGGTTGGAATATGCTTCGCACATTCAAAGGACAGCAAGAATGGCTGAAGCATGGAAGGGTTCAGAGGGTGAACAAAGTGAAGAGAGTAAGAAATTAAGCCAGAGAGATAACGAATCAGATTATGTAGGATGTTAGACATCAATTAAAGGATTTTGGGATTTACTCTGTGTGCAGTAGAGAATCATTGAAGGGTTTTTGAGCAAAAAGTGACATGCTTGGACTAGATATTTTAAAGAAAATTTCGCGGACATTGAGAATACAATGTGGAGAACTAAAGTAGGGAGAATATTTTGAAGGCAATTGCAGCAATGTAGGCAGATGTTTTGATGACTCTGGCTAGGGTTGTAGCAGTGGAGGTGGTAAGAAATGGCTGAGTCCTGAATATGTTTCCAGTCTAGAGCTGACAGAATTTACTGATAGATTGGGTATGAGACTTAAGAAAAGGAGAAGTTAGTGATGATTGCCAAGATTCAGCCTGAGGAACTGAAAGCATGAACTTGTCATCCACTGAGATGGGGAGACTGCAGATGGAAGAAGCTTGGAAGCAAAAGTCAAAAAGTTCAGTCTCACACGTATTTAGTTTAGATGCTTACTTACCTCCTCCTTCATTTGACTTCCCGTGAATCTACAAAATCAAGTGGTAAGAACCAATATTCATTGAATATTTAGTAAGTTTTAGTTTTATTTCCTCTTTAAAATAATCATGCCCATTTTGCAGGTACAGAAACCAAAGAATGACACCTAGCATTTTGCATTGTATATCCTGTCCTCTGGTTGTAGACTTCTTCAAAAACCCCAAAGCACACTTATTTCTTCTTCCATGGGATAGACTGTTACTCTTCAAATATCTGTGGTCCCTACCTGTAGGAGGAGTACACATCTGTGCCACATTTGGTACCTATCACTTAGGTACCTTGTATCTCATTAACCATAGCCAGTTGTTTGCCAAACCATATCAGGTTTTCATGGCTAATGAAATATGAGTGAAAGTGGTAGGTACCAGTTCTGAGCAGAAGCTTTAAAGCCATTACTTTCCCTCTTCCCTCTTCCAAGAGATCTGCAATGTACCAGATCAGCTTGAATATCAGAATAAAGATGAAATTGAACCTAGCTGAAGCATATCCTGATGAACATGTGGTATGAGTGAATAATGACCTTTTTTGTTTGTGAGCCATTAAAAAATTGAAGTAGTTGGTTATGACAGCATAAGTTAACTTAAATTGTCTGATATGTTTCTGTAATCCTTGTATTACTTCCATTTATTTATTTATTAATATCACCTTTGTTTCAATTTATATTATAATACATAATTTACATACAGTAAAATTATCACTTTTAATACACAATCGTGATTTTTGACAAACACATATACTTATGTAACCATAGTTACAGTCAAGATATAGAATAATTCCATCACCCCCCAAAATTCTCCCACACCCCTATCTAATAAGCCTCTCCCCAACCCTAGACTCTGGTAACCATAGATCTGTTTCTTTCTCTGTAGTTTTTCCTTTTCCAGAATGTAATCACATAAGTAGTCAAAAAAGGAGAATTGTATAATAGATAGCTTTTCCCATTACTTCTTTTTCAATTATTTGTCTTCAAAGATACCTTGAGTTTCTCCTTCTTCTTTTTTTTTTTTTGGAAACACACATTCTTATTTTTTACTTTTATAAATTCAGGGGCTACAGATGAAGATTTGTTACATGGATATATTGTGTACTGGTGAGGTTTGGACTTCTAGTATACCCATCACCTAAGTAGTGAACATTGTAGCCAATAGGTAATTTCTCAACCCTCACCCTTCTCCAGTTTCTTCCCTTTTGGAGTCCACAGTGTCTATTATTTCTTTCTATATGTCCATGTGATCCCACTGTTTATATCCCACTTATAAGAGAGAACATGCAGTAATTGACTTGGGGGTTTTCCAAGTATAACATCATGTCATCAGCCAACACAGACAGTGATTGGGTGACAGTGATGGTGGATTAGGTTTGGCAATTCTCCAATCCACAGGTCCCTACATGGCTCTCTGGATGGCATGCATGCACCCTAGAGGGTCTGGACCAGGGCTGGATCAACAGACATCTCAGCTCCCTAGGGTTCAAGTGCTGGCTATGATAGGGAGGAGCAGGCTGGCCCAGAGGCCGCCAGCAGAATACTCAGATGGCTGCAGGCTGAATGCTCAGGCAGCTGCAGAACCCTCAGGTGGCAGCAGCCTGGGACAGACCACAGGCCTCTACTGGCTAGGCTCTTAGGAGGGTTCCAGGACACAGCTGAAATAATCAGGTGGGGGTAGGGTGGCTGCGCTGCAGGCCTGTCACCTGGGAAGATCAGCAGGAGCAGTGGAGGCAGGCAGCTGTGCCCATGCCTCCCTCTCACAGGAGCAGACAGTATCTTTTGTCTGGCACGGGGAGATGTCCAGTCTCCATGCTACCTTCCTGGTTTGGCAGTGGTGGCAGCGGCTGTGGTGATGGTAGCAGGATGCCCAGGGCAGATCACAGGCCTCTGCAGGCTGGGCTCTCACAAAAGCACTGGGTTATAGCCAGAATGGCCCCTGTAGAAGGCAGGTTCCCCTAGCAGGAGCAGCAGAGGCAAGCAACTGTGAGGCACACAGTCGGCTTGCTACTCTACATCGTGACGGTGGCAGTGGTAACTGTCTTCGGGGCATGCAAAAGTGCCTGCCCACCCCTCACCCTGAGATCCCTCCCTAGCAAGGTGGCAGCAGCTCTCATAGGTCTGCAGCTGTTCAGGCATCAAAGGCCTGTGGAATGACATACACATGGGCTCAGGCAAAGCCTCTGTATGATCTCCAGGCAGATCCCTGTGTTAGACTGGAGGCCCAGGAGCATCCAAGAGGCTCCTGTAGCTAGGATTCTGAAAGTCCATGGTGGGAGCATGGAGGGCTCATTTACTCCTTCCCTGTGTCAGGGAGCTTCTTGCCACTCTATGCAGATCCCAGATCAGCAGGCTGTCTGGCTTCATTCTGCTTTTTGTGATTCCTGTTAACTTCTCTGATGAATTCCAGTGTCCCTTCAGGCTATCTCTTCAAACTGCGAATATTTACTCATTATTTTGATTCATCTCCGTGGAAGAGACATCCCCTAGCTGCTTCTAGTCATCCATCTTGAATAAGTACCACAATATTATATTCTTTAGGAAGGAATTAGTGTGGTTTATAAAAACACATAAAATAAAGGAGGGAGCCCAATTTAAACTCGAGGCAAATTAATGGAAACAGAGCTGGCAGCCAAAAGAGTTGAACAAAAGTTGAAGCAAAAATACATGCCTATACTTGACACAGCCACTGGAGCAGGCCACAAATATAGCTGTAAATTTTTCAGTAACTCTAAAAGGGACTTTTTTTAAAAATCAATTTTGCAGTTTAAAATATTTTTGAGATTAAAAACCCACCAATTACTGGTGGAATGGATAAGTATTTATGGTATTTGGATCTGACAGAAGTTTTTTCCACAGAAAGTCGTCTTAAGAGAAGTAACAACATGTGTTCTGAGGCTAATTTTAAAAGGCATATGAGTTACCTGCATCATGTGAAAATACATTATTTGGGGATGAAGTAAAAGTTGTAATGTACCACTCATTTGAAACCTACCATGTTATTTTCTAAATTGTAAATCCTACCTCTCTAACATAAATAAGAGTACTATGGGGCAGGGAATGGGGGTCTGAGCCAGGATTTCATATCTCTTACTAATCCAAATACCTTGTAAATGCCTTCAATACAGGACTATTTAGAAATGATTTGTTGATAAGGAGAATTTTAAAGGCAGGGAAAAGAAGAAAAGGTTCTACTCATGAACATGTTGGAGAAAATAGGTCCTTAACATTTTTCAGTGACAAAGTGCTGTAAGAAGAAAGTAGGTGAGCGCTGTTAAGCTCAAATACTAGTAATGATTTTAGAGTTGGCAAGTTTCTGTTTCTTTCTTCTCCAACTTGGAAAAAAATATCTTCAACCCCATTACTTTATAGGACAAAACGTAGAAGCCTAATTGCCTTTAAAACACTGGGTTTTGTTTACTTTTAACTACAAATTATGTAAGTACCCATTGCAGAGAATTTGGAAAATATGGAAATGTACACAAAGGAAAAAAACAGGCATCTAAAATTCTAAAACCTACAGATCTCCACTGATACCACTGTCAAAAGGTGACACTTCTTATATTCCAAGCTAATTTTTTTCTTTTTCTTTTTTTTTTTTTTTTTTTTTTTTTTTTTGAGACGGAGTCTTACTCCGTTGCCCAGGCTGGAGTGCAGTGGCACATTCTCAGCTCACTGCAACCTCCACCTCCCAGGCTCAAGCGATTCTCCTGTCTCAGCCTCCCGAGCAGCTAGGAGTACAGGCACGCACTACCACACCTGGCTAATTTTTGTATTTTTTTTCTTTTAGTAGACATGGAGTTTCACCATGTTGGCCAGACTGGTCTTGAACTCCTGGCCTCAGGTGATCCGCCCACCTCGGCCTCCCAAAGTGCTGGGATTACAGGCATGAGCCACCGCATCCAGCCTAAACTTTCTTCTTAAAAAGATGTGGCAATTTACTCTTTCTAGTAGTGTTGAGGGTACTGCTTTAATCAGACCAATATTATCACATTTATGCATTCAATAAATTCAATAATATTATTCTTAAAATCTGTTGATTTGACAGGTGAAAGGATATCTTGCTTTAAGCCTAATTTCCTTGATTAGAAAGGTTGGGCTTTTAGAAATTAATCATTTAGTATATGTACATTTTCTTAGATCTGTTGCAAATATCTCTATCCTTATTTGCTGTTCAACTTCTAAAACTTTTCAAACTATTGATGGACCTGGATACTACTTTAGATAATTCAACACTAGAGTTTACCATCATACTACCAATAATATCCTGTAATTATGTTGAAAAAAGTCTCAAACTCAATATGTATGTTATCTTGTAAGATTTACTCTAAAGAAATAGTTACATTAACAATTTGATGTTTACACTTTAACTCTTGCATTGGTGACAGAACAACAAAAAATTTAGCTTATCATCTAACTTTCATTTAATTACTTATAATATAAATAAACATTACTTCCTTGCTGTTTTAATTGTTTGGCAAAATTAATAGCTTTCTCGTATTCCTTGAAAAAACATTGTTATTCATTTACCATCATCATTATGATGAAAATTTCAGCAGATAATTAATGATGTTTTTGTGGTAACAAATATGATACTAAAAGAAACCATCTGGGAAAACTGCCACCATCCCCATTCAGCCATTTAAACTGAAATTATAATTTTAATAAGCCTTAAAATTATCCATTTGGCTGCAGAGGAAATAAACCATACCTCACTTGCTATTCCTTTACGGCTGATGAACTCACTATTATGTAGGCAAGAAAGAGCACATCATTTGTCTCTGGCATACAGATTGATGAATGTAGATTTCAAGGAGAATTGAAATAGATTTAAACTATTCAAAAGTATTAATAAAACTGAAAGAAGAATCTTTTCTGATATGTGACCCTTCTAATCAATTGGTGACACTTCTGATCTTTAGTGACACACAAAACACACACACACAATAAACATCAACCAAATAAAAAATATAATTTCTGAAAATATGAATTTTTTAAAATAAATTGAATAAGTCTTAGTCTTTGGGGAAAAGCTAACATTGAAAATTATCTTGGTTTCTGAATTAACTCATTAATTGTAATACATAATCTTATTTGCATCACTGACTCACTGTCTGACTTTGGACGAATCAAACAAACTCTTTGGGCTTTAGTTTTCTGATCTTTAAAATGAAAGCATCATGTTAGATGATCTCTCAGATTCCTTGCTACTTTGGGATTGATCTACCACAAGGCCCTTTGTGGTTTGCAATGACCTAGTTTTATTATTCTACTGTGGTACAGAGCGTCTACATGGGCATAGCTGAATGACACCAATTAGCAATTGGCATGGCAAGATTACCATTTTTTAAAAAATTTCTGTTGGCCTCTCACTGAAAATTGAAAATTAAATTAACTATTTCATTGTAACTTTCTTAGAGGGGGGTAGGGTGAAAATTAACAAGATAATGAGACAAATACATATGTAAAGTGCCTGGGACTTTCTATGATGTAGGTATTCACTAAATTATCATCATTAATAATGACTACTTAGAGTGCTGAGGAAGCTTCCTGGTTATTCTTCAAATACTGACATAGAATATATGAATCATTTCTTTATAAATTAACTGTTTGCTATGTTCAAATGGTGGGCTATGCTCTTTAGATTGCTCTGGAAAAAGATGAGGACAATGCTTATTCCTTCCTCGTATTTCTTTTGCCATACTTAATAATAACCGTTCACCAGCTGTTTATAAACAATATTTGTTTATGTCAAAAAACTCAACATGGTATTTGAACTCCAAGATTTCCTGGATTTGTTTGAATGTTTGATGTGTTCAACATGTTTATGAAACATGAAGTCATCCATGTGGGTGCACATATTGAACAATTTTGTAGGTAAATTTATGCAATAGGTTAGTACTCTAGTGCCTATATAAATTAAGCAGTAAGATTACAGTCAGGAAATGCCAACTAGTTCTGTTTTTTGTTTCTTTCTTCTTAGAAAACTTGTCTAAAATTATTTCACAATCAGTTTTAAAACTTTGAAGCTGCACTTCCATTTCATATTTTGAAAGAAAGAAATATAAAGTCCCTTTCATTGAGTTAAAATAAATTATATTCTTCACATACTAGCTCACTAGGTAATCTTACACGGTCTTTCAGGGATTTTCCCAATGTGGATGAACATGTACACAGTTATAGGTAAAGAATTTCACATAGGATGGGAAGAATAGATTACCATAGAAAAATGTAGCAGGTGTATTCTCAAGAACCCAGCATTGTTTTTCACTGTCTTCTCCCCTGCTGTATTCCTGACCATTCTTTTGTAGGCTTTGAGAAGGAATTGTTTTATAACCAAGTGTCTTGGCCCATTGCAACATATCTGCAATTCCAGTGGTGGGCAGAAGCAATTTGGGCTAAGTGAAGAGTCACTAAAATAAATCCATCACAGATGATCAGTGTTGCTGTGTTTAATATCATTGGTTGAAAGGCAGAGGATGGAAGAATAATTGAAAAACTAAGGGCTACAGCCTTCCATGAGAAAATGTGTATGATGTAATCCCCAAAAGAAGCATACACATTTCTATTCCTTTCCCTCACCACAATCAATTTAGATGATTAATCAATGTATTTTTATTTTTAATTAGAAATTTTTAAATATTAATTGTAAATGTAGCTTGTGAATGAGAAGAATGTCAGAATTGTATTCCTTATCCCACATCCATTCCAAGGCCAAACTTCAATTCCCAATGGAACTTTTTGTGGCCTCTTTTAACTAAATCCTTTTCTAATGATTTGAGTTTTGTGCATGGAAAGCACAGTAATACATTTCTATCCTTTGCAATAAATTTATCATAAACATCAAGAGTTTTAGAAACATGTACAGAAAATTGGATTTTGTGGGATACTGTGGCTACTGTTTTAAAAAAAATTAAATTAAACGAGGTACCTGAGAAAGCAAAACCAATTCTTCAGCTATATTCAACCTTACACAGGCACACAAATACACACACTAGCAGAACATATAAAAGTTTTCAGCATTACCTTATATTTAATTTTTTTAAATAAGTATTGGCCTTGCCCTTCCAAGAAATTTTTAAGATATTCTGCCTTGGATGAGAATCTATATGACCTTTGTGCCACAGTGTGCTGAGGAATGCCATAACATTGTTAACATTGATCTTTTTTTCTGCAAATGTTCTATCAGCTTCCTTCTGAGGCTTTCTCTTCCTCGTGGGCAGAGTTAGGATAAACTACTGTACTTGAAAATCTATACTAAGTTTGCTATCTATAGCAATTAATAAATGATTTTCCTCATTCAGTTGTTAGTCCTTATACCATTAATCAAAAAAGGCTAGATGTTCTGTTTGTTCTCCAATACAGTATAATAAATGATAGGACACATAAAAACAGAAAAGAAGAAATTTCATTTGATGAAATGAGAGAAACAGTATAGAGTTGCCGATCATTTCGAAATGATTCCTGGCCATAGATTTTAAAGTGTTTCAATAACATTTTATGATATAAAACACATGGAAATACAATAAATATCTCTTTAAGATTTTTCCTATTAGGCACTGTGTGAAAATTAAGAAACTTGTGTATTTTATCTCATTTCATTGTCAGCCAACCTATATTGACCAGTAGGGAAAACTATAGGTAAATTATAAGATAAGTAAGTATTTGTTTTATAACCTTTGATCTTCCCTCTTTACGCTTATTACTATCTTAGGTGTCTCTACCCCATCAACGCAGTATTTTATCCAGCTTTTCCTTATCATAGATTTAGAATCTCACTTAGCATGTGTAGTTCCAACCAGATTTCCCTCGAAGTCCTGGATCCATTTCTTTAATATAAATTTAAATCTATTATGCATTAAGAATCCCGACAATCCAGTCATGAAATCCCAGCATGAAGTTAAAATCAGGGAAGGGTCCATTAATGGGAAGCAAAATGAGAAATTTGCCGGCCAGATGTTAAAAGCTGAGTCTTTTCTAAATAGCTTCATTATTTACTTTCAAAGGTATATTTCTCAGAACGTCAGACATATTTTTAATTGGTGGTTCTGCTCTTTGAAGGCAGAAACAGTGTCTGGTTTTCCTTCGCATACGTCATAATGCATTGTAGAAAGTGGGATTTCTAAAAATATTGTAAGTGTATGTTCATTAATTGATGCATAATTTTAAAAAATTAAAATTAATTTTAGTGTCATAAATATACTATTTATGGAATACAGACTATTTGAGTTACTTCTATTCTTCTTAATTTGTGAAAATATTATGAGATGAATATATTTGTTAAACATATTTAAGCAGCTCCTTTGTTGCAGGAAAGTGCTAAGTATTAGAGACATTCTAAGGTATAAGCATTCGAGATACACCAGTATACCAGACAAATGTGGCTGCCGGCTTCATTGAATATACACACTTTAAAAAAATTTTTAAAAAGGCAACGCTGAAGACTAATTAACTCCTGTCATCAAACATACACATTATTTTAACATCTAAAGTGTATTTGTGTCTATCTTTGAATTTCACTCTTTCTCTTTTACTTACCCTTTATATTTCTAGACTAATATGCATAGAAGATTTAAAATTTCTTTGCCTTTTTGGAACTATTAATATTACTTTACTATAGATATTTGATGCCACGTTTGTGCTACATAGTGAGACATCAAGGCTGCATGGCATTATACGTTCTGTTTCCCTACTTGTCACCTTTTATCTGACATAATGTAAGTTTTTTTTTCCTTGTGAAACCAATATTTATTGGGAGGAACATTTTACTTTTTCATATAAAGTGCAAAGAATCGCTCTCCATTGTCCTAGTATTTTCTTCTCTATAATTATCCTTTTGGATAAAAGGAGGGACTTGTGCTTATTGATGTAACTCCACCCTTTTCTAAAAAAAATATAATTTGCTGCCTTCCCTCTCAAAGACCTATGGTTAAAAACTATAAATGAGCTAATGTACCAGAAATTACTTTATAAACTAGGAAATACAGTGAGTTTTCTGGTTATTACTCGCTTCAAATTAACCCTGCCTTGAATCTGGCCTAAGTATGAAGGGTTATGAAGCATATGCATTGCATAATCACATTTTTGTGAAATATTCATAGAGCAAGAGCGAGAGAAAACAGCCGGGCATGATGGCTCACATCTCTAATCCCAGAACTTTGGGAGGCCGAGGCGGGCGGATCACTTTAGGCCAGGAGTTTGAGACCAACCTGGCCAACATGGTGAAACCTCATCTCTACTAAAAATACAAAAATTAGCTGAGCGTGGTGGTGCATGCTTGTAATCCCAGCTACTCTGCAGGCTGAGGCAAGAGAATTGCTTGAACCCTGGAGGCGGAGGTTGCAGTGAGCTGAGATTGAGCCACTGCACTCTAGCCTGGGTGACAGAACAAGACTGTGTCTCCAAAAAAGAAAAATAAAAAAAGAGGGAGAGAGAGAGAAAAACAAGAAAAAGTGAAAAAGTGGGAGGACAAGATGAAGCAATAATTTAACAGTTTATTTCTAGTTGGTCAAATTAGAAAGACTTTTATTTTCTTCTTTATAATTTTCTGTATTTTCTAATTTTCAAAATTGAAAAAATATAAAAAAGAAAAGAAATGAACCTTCAAATATTTCTGCCTTTCCAATCTCTGCAGACTCCAGTTGTTACACCTGTTCAGATAGGTGGACAGCTGCATTATGTTATTTGAAGATAGCTAGGAATGCCCCCTGTGTAAAAAAAACCACCCAAATAATATTCTGTATTCATCTGCCTGTCAGTACTTTATGTCACAAAAATCATTTTAATGGATCGCATTTTCAGATCATAATTTTTAGTAATATAAAAACAGACTGGAAATTTGTATGAAATAAGGCGCTTTTTAAATACATGCTTCTGGTTATTAATTAGCTTGGAAAATACCCTAAAATTTCTCAGCTTTGGTTCCTTCCTCAAATGTATGAGATCAGTAAGATTCTCTCAGGCTCTAAAAATTAGTACTGTAATCCTATGACTGTCCCAGAGTGCTGCACGTGTGATTCCTTTTCACAATCCATTCACTATCAGTCACCTGTTTGGCTTACCCACATTTGACATCTCCAGACCAGGTTCCTTGGAGTGAGCAAAAGTGGGGCAAGAGACAGAGAAGAGGGAATGAAATACCATTTCCACGTACGTCTCGCAATTCCATGAGAAATGGCATTATTTTCAAGAAAAAAAATTGGGAATCAGAGAACTAGTACATTGTTTTAAGTTAGTATGACTAACAACTAGCTGAGTTGGGCATAGAAACCTGGTGTGCCTGTGGCCAAAGTCCCTTACCTTCCTACCTCTCAGAAAAAATCATAACAGCCACAATTCTGGCAGGAAGCTGTACCCAAGTCAGTTTTCTTTCCATGCTGCTGGGCCCTGTGTCAGTTGTAAAATTCCAGCCTGTGTCCTGCAGTTTCCATGGATCCTCTGACAGCTGCCTCTATTATCAGTAATTTTCACAATACTGTTGTTTTCTTTTTCATTTCCTTCAGATCTCCCAAGATGATGCCAAGTAGAGTATACAAAGACTGGTGTCCAAAAACTAGAATCTTAGAGATTCGGGATAATTAACTGCCTGGATACTTCCAGGAAAAAACATCTGCTAGAGTTTAGAATCAAGGTCTTACATGACCAGGTATATGTTTTGTAAATTTCTTTCTTGAGAACCTATTCCTTTATGCTTCTTCCAACCCCAGAAGTTCAGCAAGTGTGAGCTTGACAAGGCAAAGCTGATAGTTTTATATCACAAAGAACTTGTATTGTTTTTTAAGATGTGGATTTATGTTTTTGTTTTGTTTTGTGTAGTTGCAAGCAACGAAATCTGACCTGGCTACCGTAAGGAAAAGGAGATTTATTGTAAGGCTATCATGTGTGTTGGGGTTGTGGTGGTGTTAGGGTAGGTGGGTCATAGACTCAACAAGAAGCTGAGGCCCAGGTTTAGAAACACCTGGGAATCAAGGGGGCTCTAGACCAATCAGCCACAAGAAGTACGGTGAGAGTGCCCTAGCAAGAACAGTCAGTCTGACCAGCCTAGCACCCCACACGGCTCCTAAAAAAAAAAAATCCACCTCCAACGGTCCTATGTCCTTGCACCATTCACTAAAGATTCAAAGTCCCAAAGAGTGTTCAGTTGAGCAAACTTAACTCAGCAGGCAGAGAGAAGACAGGTTAGTCCCTTAGGATTTTAGCATGAAACTGACAATATGGTATCTTCACGATTAGCCCCAGTTGGGAATTTCAAAATAGAGTTCAAAGGTGCAACTATGGATCCTGGACAGATAAAAATAAAAAATTATACATTGTTCTCTATAGATGGTTTAACAAGACAAATAGGTTATAGACAAATTCTGAAGAAGGGATTCTAGTTTTATTTTGTTCTAATTTTTCTGTAGAATTAAATTTTTTATTTTACTTGTTCTTTGCAAAAAAGACTTTTAGAAATTGTCAGAGAACTACAGAGCTGGTTCTTCTTCGGATTGCAGTAGGTACAAATCCCTAGTGATTTATGAGATTATCTGAAACAAAGCAGTCTCAGATTTACATACAGGTAGATGCAGTTACGACTTGAGAATGGCTAGATTTTATTTTGCTTAAGTAGAACAGTGACATCTAGTGCCTGCAAAATTATGTCACTGGATCTGAGGGATGATAAGAATAGACATGTTTTTAGGTTGATTAGAGAGAAATGAGGGATCATATATTAGTTATATCTGCAGGATTGGTCTCTTATAATACCCCTTTTAGGTTCCCACGAGTGCCACATTAATGAGTGCAACTCCTTCCTAGCTGTTCTCCTTAACTCTGGCCTCGCTGCATGCCGATATGTTGTTCCTGTTTACAATTTTTCAAGGAATTATTATATTCTATTTTCCCCAACAATTCTGTTTCCTATTATTTCCTAAAACGTATGCTCAGTTTTTGTCAAACACGATTTCTTCACTTTCAAAAGCAAATCAGACTATTTTTATCTCATTGTCAATGATTAAAAAGGTTTTTGATAGATGTCTTGAAATTTTGGCTTTGTATAATTTTTGAATATTTTTTGCATAAATGTTGGTAGTTTTTAGAATTTTGGGTTTTGATAGGTTTATTGTAATTTTTATTTCTATATTATAATAAATCAAGTATTCCATGAGATAAAAAATAGTCATGCAACATTTATGTTTACTTAAAAATACTATTTAGGTGAAACAAAATTCTAATTTACCTAATATTTAATCTATTTATGTAATAAATTCATTTAATATTTATACAAAATATTATATCACAAATTATCTATAAAAGATACAACTAGAATAGATTATTGAAGATAATTAACACAAGGCCTTAATTTACAGGTGAGGACATGAAAGCTTAGATAAATTGAATAATATGTATGTATATGTAACATTAAATATACGTACTGAGAATATATTTAAAAAATAAATTATGGCTCTTTACAAAACTTTATGCAATATAAAATACATTTTGTTAGTCATGAGATAACATTGAAATATTTTATATGTTTATATGTTTATTTACATATAAAATGTTCCAGATTTAAAAATCATTGTATCTGATTGCTTTCATTTGATCTTTATACCGATGGTGCAAAGTGATTTTATGCCCATTTTATAAATTTATTTTTTAATATACTTATTAAACATTGTTTATGTTTCTGGTATTCTGTTAGGTGCTGGGAATACAAAGGTATCAGTTGGCTCTATCTTTTAACATCTTTTATGTTTTTCTTCCCCCCGTTTGGTATAGTAGGAGAAACTGAAGCTGACGAAGTTAAGTCGTAAGATGAAAATCACACAATACTAGGCAGAGATCCAGCAAGGGAACCAAAATCTTTAGTCTCAAAGTCCAGAATTATTTCCATATTATTTTGCTATTTTTGTTTTAATTTATTCAGAGTTATCCAATGACAATACATATAAACTTGGAAGGAAAGAATAGTTCTCATTCATGAGAAAATGATTTTCCTATTTAATTTCCTGAAACAGAATATAAAAGTAACTTAGCTTTATCATTTTTAAACTTAGGCTAATTTATCAATGTTTAATGGGTGATAGGTTATCATTTTCCCCCAAGAAATATAATTTGTAGTCTAGTGAACACTCTTCTGGTTGTTAAGTAGAGAGATTTGTGCTTTCTCAGGTAGCTCTTTTATTCCTCCAATACCATATTACCATTCCTTCCTAAAATTATCTGTCTTATAAACCACATAGTTAGTTCATTAGCTGCTACTATTGTTTTCCCTTAGTTATTTCTTTTCATTTCTCCTTCCTTATATTGTATTGTCTATATTATACTACTCAGTGTTACTCAATGCTTTGTGCTCTTTGCACCACAGGCACCTACAACATCAAGAAGAGAAAATTTTGCAAAAATAAAAGATTCAAAAAGCAATCACCTACTTTAAAATAACAATTGCAACATTTTTTGATCCCTAAATTTTTTTTATAATATACATGTAAAAAAGCTATTACTTTCTTAAAAGAGATATGATTTCACCCTTTAAGGGTCCAGTAATTTCAATGAAAAGTAGTGAATGGATTATGCAATCAAAACCCTTTTCTAGGCCACATGCGGTGGCACTCATCTGTAATCCTGGCATTTTGGGAGTTGGAGGTGGGAGGATCCCTGGAGGCCAGGAGTTCATGACCAGCCTGGGTAACATAGTGAGACCCTATCTCCAAAAAGAACCCCAGAAATTTTCTATAATTAAAATGCGAAGACTTTTCTTCTAGACCACTCATTACTATTAGATTAGAATTGTTAAATGTGTATTTTTGAAGGCAAGATAGCAGATTTAACTAATGAGTATACAAAGAGAATACCTCATTCAGCACAAAGACAGAACCCAAAAAGTTCATATGGTATGTTGGGAGGTAAGGGATACTCTGGATATAAATGCCAAGATGAATCAAGTTTCACAAAAGATGCGTCAGGTTTATTTGAACCAGGAGTGGCTGAGTAAGCAGCTGAACCTGTTGGTTGATTTGTTGGTTGATTTCTGTCCAAGCAACTCAACAATTATGTCAAAGCAAAATTGTGTTTTTTGGCAAGTGTATTAACTTTCATATAGAAATCAACGTAAGTATGTATTTGTACATTCTAGCCACCATCCCTGTGTCTTCTCTCCATTGCTGCTTCTGTCACCCTGGATTGTATTCCTGTTGGTCTATTACAACAGCTTCCAAATTGACTTCTTTCCTTTCAATTCAGCCTTCCAATCCAATTTACATACTGCTGCTAATTTCGACTTTCTTAAGCATTGTTTTAGTAATTTCATTTCATGCCTCTGTTAACAACCCCTCAGTGGTTCCCATTTCCTACTCTATTAAGGATAATATCCTATATCCTAAATGCAGGAAAACTTTCCACAATCTGATCCCAAATCCTGTGTTGCTGCTTCTTATGGTACTTCCAGATATAGTCTCTGTCGTGTCACACACAGGGTACCTTGATGGTTACTGGGCCAAATTCAGCCCATATACTTGTTTGACTATATCTTGATTTTTAAAGACAAATTTCCAACATTAACAAAGGATGTTCTACATAAAAATCCTGATTTCCAGCCCTCATGTAAAATTGAAGGTCATCCAAGCTTCATACTGTTGATAAATCCTGCTCTTTTTGTCTACAACAGATGTACTCTCTTCCTCCTTTGAACACTTAATTAACTTATTAGTTTCTTCCTTAGGGTATTTATCATAGTCTATCTTTAGTTAGTCACTTGTTTATCCCACTACAGAATTGTAATCTATTTTGAAAGTAGAAGATATTTTATATTTTTTAATGTTTCCCTTATCGCACCGTGAATACCCACTGCCTCTCTGGGTTCCTGGTAGATTCAGTTTACAATAATGGTTATTGACTATTTAATCTCTTCTATGTCCTGTGTTGAGCAAAACATAAGAACATCTGAGCACTAGTACTTCTCATTCCCTTTGCAGTTTGGTGTTATAGATTGTGGACTTCAGAGCAAGAGATCGATTATTATAGCCACTGTCCTACTAGCTATAGCCTCAAAAGATGTGATTCAATGAGCATCACCTACACGATGGACTATTTATGGTACTGCTATGGTTAAATGTGGTAATTGAATCAACATTTATATGGGGAAAAATTAAAGGAGATTTAAGGAGAAAACTTGTATTTATAAGAAAGACCTTCGTGAGACAAATATTATAAGGAACACTTGGGCTTTGTCAGTACTTAGTGGGTTGTTTGACAAATAGTCAAGACCACAATAACCATTTAAAATATATAAAACGATATTATAAAAGGTAGTAGCTGCATGTTAAAAATAGATTTAGGATCTTGGGAAGAATACCAAAGCCTTTTTTTATTCAGTGTAATTTAGAGACATTAAAATGAAATATTCACACTGGGATTTTGAAGAGGATAAGAAAAGAAGCTATTTCTTTATTTTAAGAGGCACAATATAACAATAACAAGAAAATACTACCCAGTTATATACCCTCGTTAGATAAAATAACAAGGAAATACTACCCTGTACGTGCTCTCTGCTCATGAAACTTAAATCTATTTCATGGGGACTTGAATGACAGGAGTGAAGATAACTTCCAACAATGTGCAGGTAAGGGCAGAGATAGGACTTGGAAACAGGTCAGGAAACATATTGCCCTTATGAGGTGTGTCTCTGAAACTAAGTTGATGACGTTTGCTTATGCGTTCCTTTGATCAGTGAGGAAAGGATCAACTGATCTTTCACTCTCTCCCTTCCTTTCTTCCTTTCTCCCTTCATCAATCTTCCTCTCTCCCTAATTTTTCCCTAAACAAACTATAAGAAAAAGAGAAATCTTGAAGGAAAATCACAAAGCATGTTAATTTAACCTAACATCCTGTATAGGATTTTTAGTTTGCAGTTCTTGAATTGGCAGTGGCTTTGATGTAGGAAATCATTTGAGGTGGCATTATTTATATTTATTGAATACTTATTAAATGTCAGGTCATGTTCTTAGTGCTATATATGAGTTAGTGGAAAACACACTGATCTTGCACTTTCCCTTTGCCAGATACGCTTCTACATGTGTCACAGATAATAACTCATTTACACCTCATAGCAACTCTATGAGGTAGGTATGTTATTATCATGCTCATTTTATATATTAAAAAAATGAAGCACAGGGAGATTAAGAATATGGACAAATTCATACTGGTAGGTACCAGAACCAGGATTCACACCCAGGCAACCAGGCTAAGGATGCCTTGCTTTTAACCACTCTGTTACGGTGCTGTCTCTGATAAAACTTGGCTCATGTAGGTTACAGTTATTACTCCAAATTTCAAGTGAAAGAAACAAGGCCCAGAGAGCTTAAATAATTTGCAGAATATTTCACATTTATTAAGATGTGCTTTGCACTGAACTTACTGTCAAAAGATCAGATGTGCATGCTTACTGTACCACTTGCTAGCTTTGTTAATTAACTTCTTTCAACTTTAGCAATCAGTAATAATACATAATTCTTAAGATATGTCTTAAATACAATGATCACTTGATAACCTGTGGGTAGCACAGACATCCTACCGTAAGAAAGTATTGTAAGTCACATGGCCCAAGATACATAGGCAAGTGCAGGAATTCACCACTATCATTGGCAAAAGGTTAACATTTAGTTTTCATCAAAATTATAATGTGTAGGACTTGAAAAAGAAAAATAATTAACACTTATTCAACTATGATTTGAAAATGGTCTTTCAAAATATGATAGAATACATAAAGAAAAACAAATGTGATTGATTCAAATACATAAACTTTAAGTTGCATAGTTTGTTATGTATATTTGTGTGTGTATACATTTAAAAGCTGAGAAAATGTTTACAACATATATGAGAAATCAGTAAAACACAAACATCAAAAAATCAAAAATTATATAAAAAGGATGTTTTAAAAATACCAATAAGAATATGAAAAAATGTCCAACTTTATTAGTAATCAAATTAAATGTAAGCATATAATTCATCTCAAATTTTAAAAAATAATTAAAATATGTTAATATATAGCATTGGCATAGTAGAGTAGAAATGAGGGCTTCCAGGTATGGCTGGTAGGTATAATATTAATATGTATTTCCAAAAAAAACACATTAGCAGATCATATCGAAGTCTTCAAAATATGCATGTGTTTGACTCAGCAATTCTACTGCTAGGAATATATCTGGTAGTATAATTTGTGCAAAGATTTAGTTACAAGAATGATCATACCAGCACTGTCTATAATATCAGCTCCCATTAGTTCAAATTCTTTGGTTATGCTTCAAATAACCCAATCTTGACTACATTAAGCAGGAAATAAATATATTTGAAAGATATTGAGAGGTTTACAGCATTGACAGGAAGGCTAATGAACCTGGCACAGGAAGAGAAACAAGGTATCACTGGGAGTTGAGTAGCAAAAACAACTCAGTCTTATCAAGGCCCTACAGCTGCTAGAATAAACACACTACAGTAAGATATTTTATTCTATTTTCCTATTGTGATACTAAAAATGTGAAAAACAAAAAACAAAAACCTCTCTGATTCAGAGGTTGTGTGGGCAGGACTCTTCATTTATACTCTCAATAAGCTTGTAAAACCTGGGGGAGAAGAAATTCTACAAAAGACAATATGCAGGCTGTTACAAAAAGAAGACAGAATTGATGGGTGATAGCAAAAAGGCAAGTATCCATTTCACATCCTTAATATCTAAGGACCTGAGGTCATGGTTAAATATATGATGATAGTCCATACAATGGAATTATGTTGAAAACAATACTGTAAGTATTATTCATTAACAGAAAGATATATATTTCGGGACAGGTTAGAATATAGTTTGTGGAAACGAACAAAGACTCCTCTTCCTGCATATTTCTCCTCTTTCTGGTTCTCCGTGAAGAGGTCCCTCACATCCCTTCTAAGTGTGATTCCTAGGTATTTTATTCTCTTTGAAGCAATGTGAATGGGAGTTCACTCATGATTTAGCTCTCTGTTTGTCTGTTATTGGTGTATAAGAATGCTTGTGATTTTTTCACATTGATTTTGTATACTGAGACTTTGCTGAAGTTGCTTATCAGCTTAAGGAGATTTTGGGCTGACACGATGGGGTTTTCTAAATATACAATCATGTCATCTTCAAAGAGGGACATTTTGACTTCCTCTTTTCCTAATTGAATACCTTTTATTTCTTTCTCCTGCCTGATTGCCTTGGCCAGAACTTCCAACACTATGTTGAATAGGAGTGGTGAGAGAGGGCATCCCTGTCTTGTGCCAGTTTTCAAAGGGAATGCTTCCATCTTTTGCCCATTTAGTATGACATTGGCTGTGGGTTTGTCATAAGTAGCTCTTATTATTTTGAGATAACATCGCATCAATCCTAAATTATTGAGAGCTTTTAGCATGAAGGGCTGTTTTCTGCATCTATTGAGATAATCATGTGTTTTTTGTCTTTGTTTCTGTTTATATGCTGGATTATGTTTATTGATTTGCATATGTTGAACCAGCCTTGCATCCCAGGGATGAAGCCCACTTGATTATGGTGGATAAGCTTTTTGATGTGCTGCTGGATTCAGTTTGCCAGTATTTTATTGAGGATTTTTGCATCGATGTTCATCAGGGATATTGGTCTAAAATTCTCTATTTTTGTTGTGTCTCTGCCAGGCTTTGGTATCAGGATGATGCTGGCCTCATAAAATGAGTTAGGGAGAATTCCCTTTTTTTCTATTGATTGGAATAGTTTCAGAAGGAATGGTACCAGCTCCTCCTTGTACCTCTGGTAGAATTTGGCTGTGAATCCATCTGGTCCTGGACTTCTTTTGATTGGTAGGCTATTAATTATTTTTGTGGACATGGGGTCTCCAGGCTGGTCTCAACCTCCTGACCTCAGATGATTCTCTCACGTCAGCCTCACAAATCACTGCCATTACAGGCATAAGCCACGGTGCCTAGCCATTATTTTTATTTTTTTGTAGGGATGGGGTCTTGCTATGTTGTCCCAGCTGGTCTTGAACTCCTGACCCTCAAGCACTCCTCCCACCTCAGCCTCCCAAGTAGCTGGGATTATAGGTGTGAGCCAGGTTCCAAGATGGCCAAATAGGAACAGCTTCAGTCTACAGCCCCCAGCATGAGCGACGCAGAAGACGGGTGATTTCTGCATTTCCAACTGAGGAACGCAGCTCCTTGCCAGCAATGGAACACAGCTGGATGGAGAATGACTTTGACAAGTTAAGAGGAGAAGGCTTCAGATTATCCAACTTCTCCGAGCTAAAGGAGGAAGTTTGAACCCATCGCAAAGAAGTTAAAAACCTTGAAAAAAGATTAGATGAAAGGCTAACTACAATAACCAGTGTAAAGAAGTCCTTATATGAGCTGGTGGAGCTGAAAACCATGGCATAAGAACTACATGATGAATGCACAAGCTTCAGTAGCCAATTCTATCAATTGGAAGAAAAGGTATCAGTGATTGAAGATTGAATGAATGAAATGAAGCGAGAAGAGAAGTTTAGAGAAAAAAGGGTAAAAAGAAATGAACAAAGCCTCCAAGAAATATGGGACCATATGAAAAGACCAAATCTACATCTGATTGGTGTACCTGAAAGTGACGGGGAGAATGGAAGCAAGGTGGAAAACACTCTGCAGGATATTATCCAGGAAAACTTCCCCAATCTAGCAAGGCAGGCCAACATTCAAATTCAGGAAGTACTGAGAATGCCACAAAGATACTCCTCAAGAAGAGCAACTCCAAGACACATAATTGTCAGATTCATCAAAGTTGAAATAAAGGAAAATATGTTAAGGGCAGCCAGAGAGAGAGGTCGGGTTACCCACAAAGGGAAGCCCATCAGACTAACAGCTGATCTCTCAACAGAAACTCTACAAGCCAGAAGAGAGTGGGGGCCAATATTCAACATTCTTAAAGAAAAGAATTTTCAACCCAGAATTTCATATCCAGCCAAACTAAGCTTCATAAGTGAAGGAGAAATAAAATACTTTTCAGACAAGCAAATGCTGAGAGATTTCGTCACCACCAGGCCTGCCCCTAAAAGAGCTCCTGAAGGAAGCACTAAACATGGAAAGGAACAACCAGTCCCAGCCACTACAAAAACATGCCAAATTGTAAAGACCATCGATGCTAGGAAGAAACTGCATCAACTAACGAGCAAAATTAACCAGCTAACATCATAATGATGGAATCAAATTCACACATAATAATATTAACCTTAAATGTAGATGGGCTAAATGCTGCAATTAAAAGACACAAACTGGCAAATTGGCAAATAAAGAGTCAAGACCCATCAGTGTGCTGTATCCAGGAGTCCCATCTCATGTGCAGGGACACACATAGGCTCAAAATAAAGGGATGGAGGAAGATCTATCAAGCAAATGGAGAACAAAAAAAGGCAGGGGTTGCAATCCTAGTCTCTGATAAAATAGACTTTAAACCAACAAAGATCAAAAGAGACAAAGAAGGCCATTACATAATGGTAAAGGGATCAATTCAACAAGAAGATCTAACTATCCTAAATACATATGCACCCAATACAGGAGCACCCAGATTCATAAAGCAAGTCCTTAGAGGCCTACAAAGAGACTTAGACTCCCACACAATAATAATGGGAGACTTTAACACCCCACTGTCTACATTAGACAGATCAACGAGACAGAAAGTTGACAAGGATATCCAGGAATTGAACTCAGCTCTGCATCAAGCAGACCTAATAGACATCTACAGAACTCTCCACCCTGAATCAACAGAATATACATTCTTCTCAGCACCACGTCACACTTATTCCGAAATTGACCACATAGTTGGAAGTAAAGCACTCATCAGCAAATGTAAGAGAACAGAAATTATAACAAACTATCTCTCAGACCACAGTGCAATCAAACTAGAACTCAGGATTAAGAAACTCACTCAAAACCACTCAACTACATGGAAACTGAACAACCTGCTCCTAAAAGACTACTGGATACATAACAAAATGAAGGCAGAAATAAAGATGTTCTTTGAAACCAAGGAGGACAAAGACACAACATACCAGAATCTCTGGGACACATTTAAAGCAGTGTGTAGAGGGAAATTTATAGCACTAAATGCCCACAAGAAAAAGCAGGAAAGATCTAAAATTGACACCCTAACATCACAATTAAAAGAACTAGAGAAGCAAGAGCAAACACATTAAAGCTAGCAGAAGGCAAGAAATAACTAAGATCAGAGCAGAACTGAAGGAGATAGAGACACAAAAAACCCTTCAAAAAATCAATGAATCCAGGAGCTGGTTTTTTGTAAAGATCAACAAAATTGATAGACCGCTAGCAAGACTGATAAAGAAGAAAAGAGAGAAAAATCAAATAGATGCAATAAAAAATGGTAAAGAGGATCTCACCACCGATCCCACAGAAATGCAAACTACCTTCAGAGAATACTATAAACACCACTACACAAATAAACTAGAAAATCTAGAAGAAATGGATAAATTCCTGGACACATACACCCTCCCAAGAATAATATGCATCTTAATTCATGTAGTGGCCATTCAGAAGAGTGAGACAAGTGGAGAATCAAGGACAAGTGGAGGCAGTAAAGAGTTGAGGAGGGAAGATAAAGATCAACATCTCAAAGCCCAATTCTCTGTTTTCTGCCCTGTTGATAAATTTTCTTTCATTCAGCATCTAGCCCTCACAAAATCCCTGGATCTTAAGAAATTTACTCTTTTTAAATATTAAAATATTTTAAGGTATATAAAGTAGAAAAGTATCCAAACACCTTACTCAATAAAATCAATATTATTTATTTGTAAGAAGAATTTATATATGAAAAGTATAATGCTTTATACCCATAGATGCTATTTTTCCTAGTTTAACTTTTTTTTTTTTTACTTCACATACAGGGTCTTTTGTCATAGGGAAGTCTTAAAAGTCTTATTTTTTCAAATCTGGTATTTCTCTACTTTATGATTTCTAGCTTTGGTGTCATGATTAGAAAAAAAATTTAATTCCTAGAATGGCAAAAATAGTATATGTCTTATTCTATTATTTTAAAGATTTAAAACTTTTTATCTTTGAATCTTCGTGGAATTTATTATGTTGAAAGGTAGTACTTTAAATCTTTTTTTATATGAATATTCCATGTCCTGATAGCATATGCAATATTCAATGATTTGTCCTTTCCTCATAGTTTTTGACTGTTCACTTTGTTTATTGTCATATTTTTACATTATTGTGCTATTGCTACTTTTAATAACTATTTTAATATGATGTAATCTACTTGGACAAATCTCTTAATAATGCTATTATAATTTAATGATGTCTTCTTTTCAACTTTTAGCAAAGCTTTAGTGTTCTTCATATAGACTCTTTCAGATTGCTTATTCATTCCTAGGCTTTGTATATTGCTGATTCATTGCTACTGTGATAGCAACTTTTTTATTCTGTATTTTAACTTGTTATTACTGATATTAGGAAAACATTTACATGCAAACACATATGTATGGGATTTTGTATGTTGATTAATTGATTTTGAATATCTTATTAGACTTTCTTATTGCTTCAGAAAGGTTTTCAATTCATTTTTGGAATTTCTCAATAAAACATATGTCCAAAACAATAACAGTTTTGTTCCATCCTTTATAAAATATTCCTTTTGGGTTTTTTCTTTTCTTATTATATTGTTTAGAATCCTCAAAATAGTTTTATTGCCACAAAAATATTTTTGTAATACCTGATATGCTTCTCTTATTCTTTAATAATTTTGTATTAATATAATGCCTTTAATGCATTATTTAATACTAAATATTAGTCAGTATAACTTTATTATTATTGAGAATGATCATTGTTAATCATATTAAGGCAATTTTCTTCTATTCTTACTTTACCACAAGCTTTTCCAAAAAGTCAAGAACAAATATTAAATTTATATTAATCTCCAATAATTCAGTGAATCAAAGAAAACGATTGAAATGGATTGCCAAAAGATTTAAATGTTTTAAATTTCCTTTGCTGTGCTTCTTTAGAAGATTATTTTACTCTCCACACAGCAGCTTTGACTAAAGTTTATGAAGTCACCACACATAGATTATCAGTATGCTAGAACAGATAGTTTGTTCTCACATGTACAAGCATAGCAAATTTGCCTAACAAGAGTTTTAGGGTCGACGTATTTTTGTTTGGGTCTCTAAAGTTCCCTCCCACTATCCTCTCTTTTCCATTGCAGCATTATTCAAAATAGCCAAGGTATGGAAGCAACTGAAGTGCTCATCAACAGGTGAGTGGATTTTTAACAAGTAGTATATGTACGTGATGGAATGTTATTTGGCCTTAGAAATGAAAGAAATTCTGTCATTTGTGACCACATGGATGAATCTAGAGGACATTATGCTATGTGAAATAAGCCAGGCACAGAAAGACAAATATCACATGATCTCACTTCTGTGTGGAATCTAAAAAAGTCAAACTCTTAGAGAAGTAGAGAACAGAATAGTGGTTACCAGAAGCAGAGGGGAGGGGAGGAGACTGTATGGTGAAAGAGATGTTGGTCAAAGGTACAAAGATTAGTTAGACATGAGGAATAAGTTCTGGTGATCTGTACAGCATGGTGACTATAGTGAATAATGTAGATTTCAAAATTACTATAAAAGAGTGGATTTTTAATATTCTCACTATAGGGAAATGATAAGTGTGTGAGGTGATGGATATGTTAATTAGCCTGATTCCATCCTTCCACAAATGCACATACATGTATCAAAAGATCACATTGTACTCCATAAATATATATATTTATTATTTGTCAACCAAAAAGAAAATAAAAAATTTTAACAACACAGTATTTCTGCTTTGTAACCAGTTGAATAAACTGTATAACATTTTATTTTCTTTCTGGTGGCTTATTTGGTGTAGGATTGAAGAAATAGGGCTTGGACATCTAATCATCCAGTCCCATCCTCATTAGTAAACAAAAACAAGCACAATGGCTTTGGTTGGAGAAGGTTCACAGGTATGTGTCTGCCTGTGACCAGGTGTTAGAAGTATCGTTTCTGGTACTTCTTATTCTCTGATAGTTAAAAATGAAACAAAAAAAAATCATAATGGCTCAAGTTTAAGATATACTCTTTTATCTCTCTTCCTAGATTTTGTAAGTCCTGTGTTAAATAGTTTCTAAAAGGGAATACATGCTGAAGGGCTGTCTCGTAATTATAATAGATACACATTCCCAAATCTCTTTTTCTCATTTTAAGGGTAGATTTCTCAAAACCCATACACATATAGCTTTAGGAATGCCTGGTGTACAGCAGCCCACTTAAGAATTTGGCTCATTACATCATAATGTAATGATGAACAATGTTACATTTTACTCACTAATTGTTCATAAGTGTTAATCATTCCAACTAGATTTTTGTTTATAAATCTAAGCCATTGTGAAGACTCAATAAAATCAGACTCCCTGTGAGACCCAGGAATGCAGAGCAGAGAGCAGTTGCCCAGAGACAAGAATTACAGATTTTTAACGATCCCCAAGGGGTTTTAGAGATTATCTTCATCCTTTCATGTTATAGATGAAGGTGGATGGCCTTACTGATTAATTATGCTCTAAATAGGAATTCTGCTTCAAATGTCTTTTCTTATTCAAATGCTAATGTCAATAATTGAAAATTGGCAAAGATTATCAAATATACATAACGATTGTTATACCAACAGATTATTATGATTTACTGATAGTGATTCTCCTCACATATCATGTAGAACAATATAGGAAAATTGGTTCTTATAGATCAAATAGTAATAATCATTGAAGGCTTCTCTTTGCTTTCACTTTCAGTGCATAACTTTCAGTGACAATAAACCAGGTAAGAGTCATTTTCCTATTTACTCTAAAACCTATTTTCTGTACAAACTTCAGAAAAAACTTGCCTCTGTCACTTTAAAGATTCATATTTGGAAAGATGTATTTGGTTTCATGTTACAAAAAGGTTTTAGGTTAGCTTTTTGAATTATCAAAGTGATTTACTTATAAAATTAAATCGACGTAGTATAACAAATTTTTCTTCCAGAAAAGAAATTTCAATTTGTAAAAAAAAATGGAACAGCATTTTCCATTTCCTATTAATCTAAAAAATCTGCATTTAGAATACTAAATCCATTGTTTGGTCTCTTATTACTGATCCTTCTGATTTCTCAATAAACCTAAAATATAAACCGTATGTGGAGGAAAGCAAAGGAGGTCATATTTTGGGCCTGAAAATGGAAAATTGGGAACAAATCAAAGTTTTCTCATTAAAATTAAGTCTACATTAGAAGGGTTGCATACAAAATAAGAATAGAACCCTATATAGCCATTGCAGGAAAACAAAAGAAGGGATTTGTTTATAATAATGATAAAATTTGTTACAAAAACCGTACAAAAGCAGAAAAATACAAATAGAAGTTATCTACAATTAACATGAAAAAAAATTGACACAGTGGATGGGTATCATCAACAAAGCCATTATCACCAGCAGTTATTACTTGGGTAAATAAAGCTACACATAAGGTGATTTTGTCTTACCAAGTCTTGCAACCCAGTTGCAAGAGAGTTCCAACCCAGTTGGAAAGAGAGAGCTTATATGTAAATAACAGAAGAAACAATGATTTCTAAGTTAAGCAAATTATTCTGTAGTCTTTTTTTCTGAACTATGTGTTGCTGCAACCAAATAATTTTTCCTGCATCTAACGACAATATTAAAATGTCTACTGAATTGTTTTTCCTGGAGACCTTGTTTCCCGAACATTGGTGGCAAGCTGAAATAAATTATCTTGCAAAATTTAGCTCATTTTATACTGTGTTGGAAGAAGTTAAATAATTTCAGGAAAAAAAGCTTATTTTTCAAAAGAAAAAATTATAGCTTAAAATACACATACTAAATTGGTTGGATCTCAAGGCAGGAAATGCAGTGTTTTATACATCTGAATTCTTAAGTATTTAGCTGTGCTCAGTTTTACTGAGCAGTTGCCCTACTCTTGACAGACACTAAGAAAGCGTCAGTGCTGTTTGAGATAATTACATAGTATAGGCATACCTCATTTTATTGCACTTTGAGGATTGCTTTTTATAAATTGAATGTCTGTGGTGACCCTGCATGGAACAACTCTATCAATGCGATTTTTCCAACAACAGGTATTCACTTTGTGTCTCTGTGTGACATTTTGCTAATTCTCATGATATTTCAATATTTTTCATTGTTATTATGTCTGTTATGACAATCTGTGATCAGTGATCTTTAATGTTACTATTGATTTTTTTGGGGTAACTCTACAATGGCATCTAAGTGTTCAAGACAGGAAGATTTGCATGTCTCTGACTTGAAATCACAAGATAGAAATAATTAACCTTAGTGGAGGAAGGCACATAAAAAGCAAGATAGGCCAAAAGCTAGGCCTTGTGTGCCAAACAGTTAACCAACTTGTGAATGCAAAGGAACAATTCTTGAAGAAAATTAAAAATGCTACTCCAGTGAACATACAAATAATAAGTAAGTAAAACAGCCCTATTGCTGATATAGAGAAAGTTTTAATGGTTTAGATAGAAGATCAAATCAGCCATAACATTCACTTAAGCCAAAGGCTAGTGGAGAACAAGGCCCTAATTCTCTTCAATTCCATGAAGGCTGAGAGAGATGAGGAAGCTGCTGAAGAAAAGTAGGAAGCTAGCAGACATTGGTTCATGAGGTTAAAGGAAAGAAGCTGTCTCCATAACATAAAAATGCAAGGTGAAGCAGCAAATGTTGATATCGAAGCTGCAACAAATTATCTAGGAGATCTAGCTAAGATCATTGGTGAAGGTGGTTACACTAAAAAACCCATTTTCAATGTATACAAAACGGTCTTCTATTGGAAAGAGATGCCATCTGGGACTTTCATAGCTAGAGAGGAGAAATCAATACCTGGCTTCAAAGCTTCACAGGGAAGACTGACTCTCTTGTTAGGGGATAATGCAGCTGGTGACTTTAAGTTGAAGCCAGTGCTCGTTTATCATTCTGAAGAATCCTAGGACCTTCAATAACTATGCTAAATCTGCTATCTGGGCTCTATAAATGTAACAACAAAGTCTGGATGACAGACACATCTGTTGACAGCATGATTTATTGAATATTTTAAGCCCACTGTTGAGAACTCCTGCTCAGGAAAAACAAAGATTCCTTTTGAAGTATCACTGCACATTGACAATGCGCCTGATCACCCAAGAGCTCAGATGAATACGTACAAGGAGAATAATGTTATTTTCATGCCTCATAACACAACATCCTTTCTGAAGCTTATAGATCAAGGAGAAATTTTGACTTCCAAGTTTTATTCTTTAAAAAATACATTTTGTAAGGCTGTAGCTGCCATAGATAGTGATTCCTTGGATGGATCTGGGCAAAGTAAATTGACCTGAAATCAATTTTATCTAATATAAGTATAGATAATCTTTCTCTTTTTTGGCTTCCATTTGTGTGGAATAACTTTCTTCATCCCCTTATCTATTGTGTCTTTGTCTATTTGTGTCGTTACGGGGGGACTGAGTTTCTTGTAGGTAGCACATAGTTGGGTCTTTTTAAAAAATCAATTCATCTGCTCTAGGTTTTTTGATTGGAGAATTTAGTTCATTTACATTCAATGTTGTTATTGATAGGTAAGTTCTTACTACTGCCATTTTGTTATTTGTTTTCTGGTTTCTTTCTTTCTTTCTTTCTTTCTTTCTTTCTTTCTTTCTTTCTTTCTTTCTTTCTTTCTTTCTCTATCTTTCTTTTCCCTCCCTCCCTTCCTTCCTTCCTTTCTTCCTCCCTTCCTTCCTTCTTTCCTTCCTTCCTTCTTGTATTCCTTTGTATATAAGTGATTTTCTGATAGTATATTTTAATTTCTTGCTTTTTATTTTTTGTTGATCTACTATAGGTTTTTGCTTTATGGTTACCATAAGGCTTACAAATAACATCTTGCAACAAATTGTTTCAAACTGATGATAACTTATCTCTGATCACAAAGAAAAGAAAAAAATAAGCAAAGAGAAAAGTAAAAACTTTACACTTTAACTCCATCCCACCCTGCTGAAAGACATAACATACTCATGAATGGGAAGAATCAATATTGTTAAAATGTTCATACTATCAAAACGATTTAGAGATTCAGTGCAATCCTTATCAAAATACCAATGACAGTCTTCGCAGAAATAGAATAAATAAACCTAAAATTTATGTGGAATCACAAAAGACTCAGAATAGCCAAGGCAATACTGAGCAAAAGAACAAGCTGGAGACATTACCTGACTTCAAATTATACTACAAAACTATAGTAACCATAACAGCATGGTACTGGCAGAAAAACAGACACATAGACCAATGGATCAGAACAGACGTCCCAGAAATGAATCCACACATTTACAACAAACTCATTTTTGACAAAGGTGCCAAGACCATACACTGGAGAAAGACAACCTCTTCAATAAATAGTGCTGGGAAAACTGAACATATGGATACAGAAGAATGAAACTAGATTCCTGTCACTCATATACAAAAAGCAAATACAAATGGATTAAAGTCTTAAATCTAAGACCTTAAACTATGAAACTACTAGGAGAAAACATTGGGGAAACCCTCCAGGATATGGGTTTGGACAAAGATTTCTTGAGTAAGACCTAAAAACCAAAGGCAACCCAAGCAAAAATGGGCAAATGGAACCACACCAAGCTAAAAAGCTTTTGCACAGCAAAGGAAATAATCAACAAAGTGAAGTGACAACACCCAGAAAGGGAGAAAATATTTGCAAACTCACGCCTGTAATCCCAGCACTTTGGGAGGCCGAGACGGGTGAATCACAAGGTCAGGGGTTCGAGACCAGCCTGACCAACTGGTGAAACCCCGTCTCTACTAAAAATACAAAAATTAGCTGGGCATGCTGGTGGGCGCCTGTAATCCCAGCTACTCAGGAGGCTGAGGCAGGAGAATTGCTTGAACCCAGGAGGCGGAGGTTGCAGTGAGCAGAGATCGCGCCACTGCACTACAGCTTGGGTGACAGAGCGAGACTCTGTCTCAAAAAAAAAAAAAAAAAAGAAAATATTTGCAAACTACCCATCTGACAAGTAATTAATAACCAGAATGCATAAGGAGCTCAAGCAACTCAATAGGAAAAAAAATCTCATTAAAAATAGGAAAAAGATTTGAATAGACATTTCTCAAAAGAAGACATACAAGTTGCCAATAGGTGCATGAAAAAATGTTCAACATCACTAATCATCAGAGAAATGCAAATCAAATCTACAATAAGATATCATCTTACCCCAGTTAAAATGGCTTTTATAAAAAAGACGGGCGATAGTGGAAGCCAGTGAGGATGTAGAGAAAGGGAAACCCTTGTACACCGTTGGTGGGAATGTAAATTAGTACAGCCACTATGAAAAACAGTGTGGATGTTCCCCAAAAAATTAAAAATGGAACTACCATGCGGCAATCCCACCTCTGGCTGTATATCCAAAAGAAAGGAAATCTGCATATTGAAGAGAGGTCTGCACTACTATGTATATTGCAGCACTATTCACAATAGCCATTGTATAGAAGCAACCTAAGGGTCCATCAGTGGATAAATGGATAATGTGATACATGTATACAATGGAACATTATCCAGCCATTAAAAAGAATAAATTTCTGTTATTTGCAGCAACATGGATAGAACTGGAGGACATTATGTTTTTTAAAATATAAAATATAAAAGCCCAGAAAGATAAATATTGCATGTACTCACTCATATGTGAGGGCAAAAAAATGAACTCATGGATATAGAGGGTAGAATGATAGTTATCTGAGGCTGGGATGGGTAGTGCAGAAAGAGGGATACAGAGAAGACGGTTAATGTGTATACAAAAATACAGTTAGAAGGAGTAGAATTTAGTGCTTGTTAGAGCAACTATAGTTAACAGTAATGTATTATATATTTCAAAATAACTAAAAGAATGGAATTGGAATATTCCTAACACAAAGAACTGATGAATGCTTAAGGTAATGTATATCCCAATTACTCTGATTTAATCATTACACACTGTATACTTGTATCAAAATATCACATGTATCCCATAAATATGTACAACTATTATGTATCATAACAAAATTTAAAAAATTAAAAATTAAAAAAATTAATTGAAAACTTTCTTGAAAGGATTACCATTCTAGATACTATTGAGAACAATCATGACTCAGGAGAGAAGGTGAAAATATCAACATTGAAGTTTGGAAGAAGTTGATTTCAGTTGTCATGGGGGACTTTGAGGGGTCAAGACTTCAGTGGAGGAAGTAACTGCAGATGGGGTGGAAATGGCAAGAAAACCAGAATTTGAAGTAGAGCCTGGAGATGTGACTGAATTACTATAATCTCATAATAAAACTTAAATAGATAAGGAGTTGCCTCTTATGGAAGAACAAAGAAAGTGGTTTCTTGAGATGGAATCTTCTTGTAGTGAAGATGGTATGAACATTGTTAAAATGACAGTAAGTGATTTAGAATATTACATAAGCTTAGTTGATAAAGTAATGGTAGGGTTTAAGAGGATTGACTTCCATTTTGAAAGAAGTTCTTCTGTGGATAAAATGCTATCAAATAGCATTACATGCTACAGAGAAATCTTTCCTGAAAGGAAGAGTCGATCAATGCAGCACATTTCATTGTTGTCTTATTTTAATAAATTGCAACAGCACCTTCAGCCTTCAGTAACCAGCAGTCTAATCAGTTAGCAGCCGTCAACACTGAGGCAAGGCTCTCCATCAATAAAAAGATTATGACTCATTTAAAGTTCAGATGATTTCTAGCATTTTTTAGTAATAAAGTATTTTTAAATTAAGGTGTGCATATTGTTTTTTAAACATAAAGCTATCACACTCTTGACTACATTATAATGTAAACATAAGTTTAGATGCACAAAAAAATCATGTGACTTGCTTTATTGTGATATTCACTTTATTGGGTGCTCTGGACTCAGACCCTCAGTGTCTCCAAGGTATACTTCAAACTCAACTCCAATTAGTATACAGCTATTAAGTTTCATAGATTCCTATTTGCGATTCTATAGCTAAGGAGTATATTACAGTTTCAGGTTAAATCCCAATCGTTAGGGGATTACAATTCAGTTACAAAATTTTTTTCTGAGACCTAAACTTGTTATACAACATCTTGGCTAGAGTAAAACATTATTTGGTATTTTCATAACATCACTTACCTCTCACCATGAAAATTTATTTTGTAAAATAATAAAATTATATTTTTAGAACATATTCAAATTATACTTGTGGTTTCGTGTTTATCTCCGTGTTATCATTTGTTTGTGAACAAATGTGACCATTAAAACTTATTTCGTAAAATAATAAAATCACCTTTTTGGAACACATTCAAATTACACTTGTGGTTTCATGTTTGTTATTGTTATCATTTGTTTGTGAACAAATGTGGCCACTGAGTTTTTAAAAATTGTTTTTGAATATATATTTAGATTATGTTATAAGTTTTAATATCAAAACATTCAATTTTGTTTGCAATACTTAAGTATCAAACTATAACGTGTAAATATAACAAAATTTAACGCAAAGTTGATTGCAAGGAAATAGCATATTTTATATAATCAAATATGTTTTTTCACCATGTATGCACTTGTGGTTTATGTAAACACATATGTGTTGCTATTATTTTGTCCAAGATTCCTTCTTGCCATGCCATTGCTATCGTCTACGTTTGAGAAAATAAAGTATATATTTTAGCTCAATTTTCAAAGGAATCAAACATTTGTGGCCTACATATTTTAATAGGGATATTCAAAAGAAGCAATTCTTAGGTCAATATCTATAATAAATATAAGAATATTTTAAAATAAGAAAATTTACAGAAAATATATCTAAGGTATTATTCAGCCTATATTACAGTTTGATATGTAATTTGTGGGTAATATGCCTTTTCTTTCTTTCTTTCTTTCTTTCTTTCTTTCTTTCTTTCTTTCTTTCTTTCTTTCTTTTCTTTCTTTCTTTTCTTTTTTTTTTTTTTTTGAGACAGGGTCTCATTCTGTCACCCAGGCTGGAGTGCAGTGGCACAATCTCAGCTCACTGCAACCTCTCCCTCCTAGGCTCAAGTGATCCTTTCACCTCAGCCTCCCTAGTAGCTGGGAGTACAGGTGCACGCTACCACGCCCAGGTAATTTTTGTATTTTTTGTAGAGACGGGGTTTCGCCATGTTGCCTAGTCTGGTCTTCAACTCCTAGACTCAAGCAACCTGCCCACCTCAGCCTCCCAAAGTGTTAGGATTACAGGCATGAGCCACTGCAGCCGGCCGGTAATATGCTTTTTCATCATGTGGTACTTTATGGTCCTCTAGGAACCAAATTTCTTTTAGGATTTGTATAAAGTAGGATTGGATTAGCTATTCTGTGTTTTAAACAAGATCTATTGAACCCAAGAGAAAATTCTGACTAACCAACATAAATCAAACAACTTTAAACAGACAAACAAACCACTTTGGTTACTCTTTTAGTTTACTTGCTAAAATTGAATGGGCAAGACATCGTATGTTTTGAGATTGGTAGGAGTTATCAGTTTTTATGAATAATAAATAGCCAATATTTTGTAAAATAATTCTGAGTCTATGTGTTGATAAAACAGTGTGAATCCAATTAACTTCAGAGCTCATCTTATATCTCCTTACTGGCATCTGTTTTGCCCCCTCTTCACAGAGTTGTGTGCCAACCTTGATTCCCAAATTGACCCTGTAGACTAGATCAATGATCGCAATGCGGTTATACTGATGAGAATCAAGAGAATTGAAAAAAAAATACGTCTAACGTCTAACTTTGTTTTTTCTATACAAGAATAGATTTCTATTGCATATCAAATATAGTTTCTTTTCCATCCAGACTTTCTCAGCTAATATTTTTAAAGTAGTCTGAAATGATACTTTCTTCATTTAACAATGGCGTCTAATTTTAAAAACATATTTTCTTGCTGTAAAATTGCATTTGTTGAATTTTCTATTCTTTAGTGACAGAATACGTATTTATAAAACCAGAGTCACACACAAAATGGCAAGATGAATATGTTCAATTACTATACTTTCATACTTCAAAGCATTGAGTACAAAGTATTCAGTGAATAATCTAATCTGCAAAACAGACCTATTTGAAGAAGCAATAAAGCCCATGAAATAAAAACTCTCTCTCTAGAGGTCTATATTCTTTTCCTGATATATTATCTTCTGTAATATAATATGTAATATAACATAATATAATAACAATTAATCCCCAGAGAAAGGCACATTCCAATATCCACTTCCTATATTAAGTGATGATCTGTTAAAGGGACAGTAAAGATGACAAAATTGGGCTAATTACTGATAAAATGACTGTATTCTATTTCTTTGCAAACCACAGAAGCAGAATTGGAAAGAAAAAACTATTTTAAGGTGTATTTATATGATATATGTAATTATAAATGTTTTATAAATATTAGTTCACTTAATCTTCGTGATATTACTTTTAGGTAGCAACCATTATCACCCTCAGCTTGAGGTCAGCCAGTTAATAGGCAGTAAAGCTGGGATCTGAATCTTGGCAGCTGGGCACCAGAATCTGTACTCTTAATCCCTGTACTATGCTACATTTGTGGAATATTAGCTTAAGAGGGAATTCAGTGCCTTCTAAAATTTGTAGCAATATTTGTACATGCATTAACAATTCTCTGGTGTTCAACACCAAATTATTTAGAATGATTATTTGGGGGTGTTTCCAGAGAAGGTTATGGAGGTCTTTAACTTTCCCAGAATCATTGCTTTCTTTCATTGGCAAAGTGTCTTTGAACAAGCAATGTAACACCCTAAGACTTCTGAAGGCATTTCTGAATCTAAACAACCCGTTTGATATCATCCCTAATGAATCTTGTGACAAGAGTTTTAAGTCATCAATAGTAGTGAGATTTTATTTGTACAATAGAATTCCCAAATATTATCATCTTCTTTCTTGCAATATTCATGACTTTCTATGAAAGAAACACAAATACTAATTTGAAGAAATATCATAAATGATTTTTACTAGATGCAAAAGATGTAGTGCAATATGGCCTATTCAGATGTGAGGAATTATGTTACCTAGAGGACCTCTTTCATAAAGATGATGCACGTACATTCTCATTCTTACTAATATTGAGTGTTTTAAGAAATCTCAAATCAATGAAAATATGGTTTAAAAAAACATTTTTTTCAAAAATAAAAACAATCTGAAGTCCTCAGAGAGTATTAGTTTATCTCAATTACATTTAGAAAATAAAATAAATTTGTAAATCATAGAATCTTTGACTTGAAAGATACTTTAGAAATAAAAATATCTTTACTTTGATTTAGAAATCAAAGTCCCACTATAAACCATTCTTATGCTTTTGACTGCCCAACCTCCATTTTTCCCTTTGCTAATGATACTCTGGTTTTGAGGGAACTTTCCTGCTCCTCACTCTCAGTCCTTGTGATTTGGGTGGGACTGATTGCTGTAAACTCTTGGTCCGAAAGGTTAATCAAAATATTTTTCCTTGCCATATAATTCATTCTGGTCACTATATATACCAAGCCAAGAAGATCCATTTCAGAACTGTTGCTGGGAAAATAAAGCTCTATCTCAAATGGAATGGCTGTTAAGATTGGATGTTAAACTCATACTGTTGGTGCCTATCTTGCCAACCTAAGTTTAAGAGAGTTTACCTGAATAAAATGAACACTTTTGATAGCAGAACCAAGAAGTGGAAAGAGACTAAGTCTAAATGAACTTATCTGAGCCCCTTAATAGAGCGCAATGGACTCTATTCATAAAATCTACTAAAACCAGGAATAAGTTCTACAATATTTATTCCTGTGAAATGACCATCTGATGTCTAATTAAACAACTTACACTGCAGGAGTATCATACCTCATACACAAATCAATGTCTTTTCAACATCAACATGTTTTAGAAATTTTATTATATTGAACATAGATTTGCTTTCCTTTGTTTTCTCCTTCGATCCTAGGTCTGCCTTCTGGTGATAAGCAGGTAAGTCTAATTATCTCTTTATCAAAAATATATGTATCTATCATCTAGGCCATCAGAGACATATAGTATCTACCCTGTACATCTTTTATTTTACAGGAAAACAGCTACATTAAGGAGATTATAGATAAGTATGTATTCAAGTCTTTTATCATCAAAGAAAAGCTGTGATAGTAGTACTTTCTTGTAGTAACAACAAACTTCACTAATCATCATGTTAATAATCCAGTTTTAAAAAGAGAAAAAAATATATACTACTAATTAGCTGGGGTTGAACAGTGATTTTGTTGGTTGCTTGGGACCCAGCCTTACAATTAAGATTGAGCACATGTGATTTCAAAGATGAAAAATCTCACCTGCTCAATATTATCTATTTCTGTAAAGTCATGTCAATTACTGTCAGGCTTTAAGTGATTATCCCCTGAAGGATCTAGTTAAAATTAAATTATTTAATTTAAGGGAAATATATAATCTCCCAATAAATCATTAAATGCAATTAATTTGTCATCAGGGGTAGGAGACAAAGTAATAGAAGACCAGGAAGTTTGTAAGGAAATCGAGGTATGGAGAGTCCTTTCACACAAGAGATGATGCCGTAAACGGAGTTAGGTGGGTCATGATATGGGGCCCTCCATGCAGATGTCAGGGTATGGGCTGGTGATGATAGAACTACTAAGACTATAAGCCGGATACTCATTTCTTTCTGGTAAAGGATCCATTGCTAAATCATAATGCCATGTTGAAGAAAAAGGATATTAAAAACAACAGGGAGAAGCAGATTGTGAGAGCTGAAAACTGGAAGGGTTGTAAAGACAGAACTGCCAGTGTGTTGATTTTATTTTTGTGTTTCGTTGTTAGTGGCATGGCTACAGGAGCACCTTATTAAGTGGAAATTAGCATGAAACTATTAAACTTTTAGAGTATACCTCAACTCCACTTTTATTCTCAGTAAATTATGTCCTGGCATATTTATTAATTCATCAGATGTATCCAGTGTCCCTCTGTTGTGCCAAGTACAGTGCTAAGTGGTCAGGATATCATGGTGAACATAAGAGGTAGTTTCTGTCTTCACATGTTTAGTGGGTAAAACAGATATTAAGCAAATTATCACACCATAGAATTGCAAACTGTGACAAATACTGTGAAGGAAAAGGAATGATACTGTAAGAACTTACAAGGACACATGACGTAGTGGGGGGTATAGGACTGGATATTTGAGTTTACTTTTAAATGGTTATCACAAAACTGTGGGCCTTGGGAATGCGAATGACTTCTGGTGCTCACTTCAATGGCAACAGCAACATAGTATTTTATATTTCTACTGAAGTTGAAACAATTTCATTATGCCTTTGATTTCATTTGCTTTAACAAATCATGGCTGACTGCCAACATCATATGCAGACCATTACTGTTTGAAAAATGGATGGTATACAGGCACAAATCTAAAAACAGACACATGGGTTGGGTGTGATGGCTCAGGCCTGTAATCCCAGCACTTAGAGAGTCCGAGGTGGGTGGATCACTTGAGACCAGGAGTTCAAGACCAGGCTGGCCAACATGGTGAAACCCCGTCTCTACTAAAAATACAAAAAAAAAAAAAAAAAAAAATTGGCCAGAGGTAGTGGCGCATGCCTGTAATCCCAGCTTCTCAGGAGGCTGAGGCAGGAGAATTGCTTGAAACCAGAAGGTTGCTGTGAGTCGAGATCATGCTACCACACTCCAGCCTGTGCGACAGAGTGAGACTCTGTCTCAAAAATAAAAAAAAGAAAAAAGATAAACATAAAAAGCAGACACAGCAATACATTCAAATTCTTGCTATTGAATTGTTCTATTTAAAATTTTACGGTATTTCTCCTTTTTGTGCAATTATTTTGGTATATTGTATGTCCACTAGGGGACAGTGCTACCCTTTCTTGGAAAGGAATTAGCTTTGGCAAGCCCAGCGCTTTCATGCTAGATGTTGGGGGCAGGGAAGAAGGAAGAGCTTTCTCTAGTTTGGAAAGGAAAGACAAAAAATAGAGACTTTTAAGATAAAAGAAAATGGGATTGTATATCATTTCAAAAGCCAGCTTCAGAAAAAGATTTATTAACTGTTTGTTTTTAATCACTCTTAGTAGAACAGCTACACAGAAATACAAATGAAGAATACCCAATGAAGGAGTTATTCTTGACTGTGTGCCACACTATAAGTTTAATTTAAAATCTGTATTGTTTTTAATCTATGTCTCTAAAAAATATTTCAAGACCTATTTTCCTCATACAAACCTACAGATATTGAATTCACTTATTGTAAATTGTATAATAAATTTGTATAAAGGACTTTGTAAACATTAATGTAAATTATCACTCATCAAAGAACAGTAATATTTGAGAACTAATTTTATTACACAGACTATTTTCATTAATTTGAAATAATACTGTAGGAAATATAGGTTGATTTTTATAAAGTATAAACATGAAGAAACGACTACAAATTCTGCTGTGTGAACAATTAATAAATATAATACTTGGCTCTTAGCCTTAATAATTATGCATTCATCTAAGCAAAAGCATCATTTGGTAAATTATATAAGCACTTTTATTTTATTTTCCTGATGTGTTCTGCTACATATATTTGTGTCTTACCTGATCAGCTTAACATAGGAAGTTGCAAAAATATTTCTTATGGTAGGTAAAAGAATGAAAATATACCTTTCCTGCATTTCTGATTCAAGTCTTATCACAGCGATTGACATGAGATTTGTTGGTGTTGCACTTCCTTTACCTATATTATTATTATTATTTCATAGCACTTGAGCATTTGCAAAAGAAAGCACAATTATGTTATAGTTGATTTTAGATTTATTTTAATCATGAAAATTTAGAATAAGATTTATTTAGGCCATGGGAATTATCGGGTAAACAACATACCTGAAAACAAAGTGTAGTTAATTTAAACCAATTGCTTTTGATTATATGTTTGGTAAATGCCCTATTGTCCACCAATGAGGTTAATATTCTCTTGGTTTCTTCCCTTAGATAAAGTGTGGGTTTTACTTTTTTTGTGATGGTCGTTAGACTGACCTTGAATATAGCAATAGTTACTATAAGTTCAATTCTTTAGTATCTCCATATGGGAAACTTCCAGTAAAAAATCTTTATGTATTAATGCTGCTTAAAATAAACTGAACGTAGAAATGACAAAGTGCTTAAATTATTGCAGGAGCAGGAATAAGTACCGTATGCTGGTGATAAAGCACACAGAAGTCGTTGCTGCCCTTCCACCGTGGCTCTATTTTTCTTTTCACGTTGACCTTCTGATTATAGCCACGAGAAATCAAAACATATAATTTAAAATTACCTTCAGTTGATTTGATCAATAAAATGTATTTAACTATATAACATTGGCATACTCTGGAATGTCTGGCATTCTGATGGCGAATTATCTACTTCTATAAATGTTTATAGTGAGAAGTATTGTGAACCACAGTAATGTCTGCCTCTTGCTATTACAGACGTATACGCACTGCTGAAAATACTTTCAATTTTCTGAGGCTCTAAAGGAACATCCAGCATTCTCTCTCTTCTCTGAAGTTGAAGCATGTTCCTATTAGTAAAAGGCTAAATGAATATGTAGTAAAAATAAAGTATATAAAAGATGAACTTGTCCATCATATTTGAAAAGCTCAGGGAAATAAAGGGTGGGTGACTGAGATTAGATTTTCAATTTCTTTTGTTAAAGGAACTGGCTCCCAAGAAGGCTGAGGTTTAAGAAAAAAAATAAGATAGCTTTTAATGTTAGAGACTTAAAACAAAAACACAAGGCAGCTGGCATAAGAAAAATTAGCTGCCCTGAGGATGTGTGAATTGAAATGAAATTATGAAGCTCACTTATAATAGCCTTCCCAATTCAAATGTCAGAAAACAGAAAGGGTGACAAAGTTCATTTCCATATGACCCCTACAAAGGCTTAGCAAGTTGTTAGCCCCTTTGGGAAAATGCACTCCATACAAACGCAACAGTAAATAATTCTTAAACCTTTTTTTAAAAATTTAGTTTTTAAGATTATAATCATTTTCACTACTTCTGCAAATCTCAGTTTCATGTAAACATTTACTAGATGTCTTCTCATACCAGACACTTCGGCAGGTGCTTTGTAATCAGGAGCAGGAATACTGATAAAATAAATCTCATCAAAAAGCCAGACTCCCCTGCTTTTAAATCTGCCTGTTTGAGATGCCAGTCATTTACAGTATCTCTTAGATGGATGATATCTAGTCATTTTTATATATTTTACTCATATCAAGCAACCGGTGCCTAAATTATTTCACTGTATTTATATGTTTGTTTTTCACTTTTGGGGTCTGTAGAACAGGGTGGGGCATTTACTTCTATATTCCAGCAGTATGTAGACAATCTGTCACATCTGTTGTACCGAAATCCATGGCAAACTTGGGCCTTGAGCAAGTTTAATACAAGAAATTTCTAATTTGTGTAACCTTTTAAATTACACCCAAAGAAAAGCCATTTTTAAAAATCTATTCAAATTTAGATGGCCTGCTAAAGCTTAACTAGTTACACTGGGTTTTGGAACTAATATAACATATGCTCTTCTATAATATCTTATCAATAGTTATTGACTAAATCTGATCGCCTTTACTCGATGTGTTTAACTCTTGTCCCCAGTACCTTGTCTTGGGTTTTATACTTATTTCCTGAGTTCTGCTCTTTTGCATTTGTTTGAGCTTGCTGATTGTTCATATCTGGTATTGTTAGGTGATCGATCTTAGGGCATTAGACTCTTTAAATCTCAAATCATTCTTTCCTTTCTTCAATATTCTCTATCCTTCTTGATCATTGTCCTAGAGTTATTTTATTTCTCCCTGAATGTTTGACAAGGATTCCCTGTAAGTCTCAGAAATCTTAATTATAGCTCAGCCATCATTATATTTTTTAAACTTTCAAATCTTGAAGTACTCCAAAGTGTTAAAATTACACAATTAAGTAAACTCTCAGAAATGCCTAGAGCACTTATATTAGGTTGGTGCAAAAGTAATTGCGGTTTTTGCCATTAAAAGTAATGAGAAAAGTATAAATACTTTTATACTTTTCTTAAAAAATTCAATATGAGTGCACAAGTTTGGCATTACATGTATAAATTATAAATTTAATCACAAGAGGGCTAAGTAAACGCATGCTCAGAAATACAACTCACATATGCTGTCACTGGGTTCCTGATGACCATCGTTGAAAACTTTGTGTATTAACAATTGTTTCACATAATTACAGGTGTGACTATAGTAATTCTTACACTGTGATTTTTCACTGAGTTTTCTCTTATAAACTTCTGTTAGGTATATGTTGGGGGAAATATTCTTCTTATTATTTTTATTATTTATTTTATTTTATTTTATTTTTTTGAGACAGAGTTTTGCTCTTGTTGCCCATGCTGGAGTGCAATGGGGCAATCTCGGCTCACTGTAACTTCTGCCTCCCAGGTTCAAGTGATTCTCCTGGCTCAGCCTCCCGAGTAGCTGGGATTACAGGCGCCCACCACCTCGCCCAGCTAATTTTTTGTATTTTTAGTAAATACGGGGTTTCACTATGTTGGCCAGGCTGGTCTCAAACTCCTAACCTCAGATGATCCACCCATCTCGGTTTCCCAAAGTGCTGTGCTGGGATTACAGGCATGAGTCACCGAGCCCGACCCTTAGTATTTTTTATAAAGGAGATAAGATGTCATTATTTTCCCAGTCACCCACTCTTAAAATCTTAGTGTCATTTTGACTTTCTTTATTCATTATCCTCTCCTTCAGTTGCTAAATCTTGTAAATTATTCCTTGAAAAATGGTCTTGTTCTCCTCCAATCTGTTTAAATTCATAGTGAAATCATCAGGTAGTCATATCCCAATTCCCAGACAACATGCTTCTCTTTCCTGGGTTGGACATTCAAGACTCCAAAATCTGGCTCAAGTAAAGCGTCCACACTAAGCTCCACTGGCCCCTTGTTTGAATTGTCTACTCCATTTCTGGTGTCCACTTGTCATTATCTTAACATGTCAGATACATTTCCAGTGCTGCATCTTTTCCTGCCTAGAATTTTTGTCCATTTCCCTCCTTTTCAAAGGGCTCTTAAAATAGTTGCTCTGACTCACAAACATCTCATAATTGACTACCTTGTTGTTACTTATCTTTGTATATGTAAAATCTGCCTCTTCAAAGAGATTACAGAAATGAAATAGATATATCCCATTTTTATATCCCCAATTTATGAAGAAGGTCTTTTATTTAGTAATAGTCTTACTGATTACTTTAACTCTTCCCTACAAAGTGCCTAGATAGTGATTACATATGTGTTATTATGTCATTATGTCTCAGTGAAATGTTATTAAATTTTCATGGATATTGCTGTTATTATAGCAATATTATTTTCCTCCATGGAACATTGCCATCACCTGGCCCTTTGAGTGTAAGTACAATAATAACACAAATTTAATTAAAAAATGTTATGTACTCCCAAACCAAGTGGATTCCCTTTTCATCAATAAGACAAAACCTCTGTTGAATGTGTTATTGCACTGATAAAGTAATTTCAAAATTAGATTATGATGCAAATGAGTTGGCTAGGTTTTATTTTTGTTCTTAGAAGAAAGGCGAGACCAGAGTTGTGATTTTGGTAGGCTTCTAGTTAAAATGTACTATTTCTAACTTTTATATGTATGCTCTAAAAAATTCAAACTGACCTTTAATCAGTCAGTGTTGACTATAGTATTTTTCTGTGTGGTAGAATACTAACATATTTAATGTCATGGATGAAGTGAAAAAAAAAAAAAACCAGCAGCCTTGAAATGTACATGTTTTACAAATGTTGGCACCAGTTATTCTCGTTGATATTACAATATCATATTTCATTTTGTCTTAGATTTTTTAAATGAAGAGGCACACAAGGAAGGAGTCAGTAGATAGATAAAAGCTAAGAGTACAGGCAGATATGTCTCTCAAAATTATTTTCGGTTCTTTAAAAATAATTTGGTTTTATATGTTATATTATTTTTGCTATTTTCCTTCAAGGACAAAAATATATATGTATATTAGAAACTGAAGATATTATACTTTCCATAGACTCCTTACAATAATCTCTTTATAACAAAGAGAGTTATTATCAAGCCAAAGTAGCTTCAGCACACAGTCATTTTCAGCAATTTACCAGGTCAGAGTATACCAAAAGCTTTTGTCTTCCCTTCTGTTTTAGATTAAGTTGTTGATTGAAACTTTTGTACCTAATTTTAAACAGAAGAAATGGTAGCTTTCTATTTTAAAGATTGACATAATAATATTTAAATCTTCAAGTTTTTCAAATATATGGCACAAGGCAATGACCTCAACTATTTTTTAAGACTGCAAGTGATTATTTGAATGTGGCATTCTTCTTTATAACCATAAATAAGTAGCATGTTTACAAAACATAATGATAGTCTGTAACAACAAATAAAACATGATTTGTCTAAAACTGTATGTGCAGATGAAAATATCTTATGGCTGCAACATATCAGTTTAGCATATTTGTTTTTAAAAAATATTTGTTAATTGAATTAAATTACATAACCACACACATATGAGAAAAATATCTCATAAAGTACATCGAATAGGTGCAAATAATATGCCAGTTTCTAGACCTTATGTGTTTTTAATATCATAATATCACAGCTCTGAATACATCCCAGAGACAATTCTATTTCCGAATTATTGAAGGAGGCGTAGATATAAACATAAACCAGGACGAATTCATATCTTAAAAGAATTTACAATACATTTTGAAGCACACTTTATGTAATAAATTGATATAATGATGACAAAAATCTTCCAAGCTATATATCATGTGGGTGTAATTATTAGGATACATTTGTGAGAAAAACAGAAAATACAAAAACAAAGACATATAAAGATTTTATGGAAAGTGGCAAAGTATCAGTTGGTTTATAAGACTGGCACATAGTGAAGTTTATATTTAAGACTCAGATCCTTGAGAGCAAGCTCTTGTCTTATAACTCTTTTAAACCTGAGGGTAGAACACAGCACCTAGCCTATAGCAGATGTGTTGGGTTCAGTTGAATCCACAGTAGAAGGGTTTGTAATATGTTCAGTCACATGAAACAGAAATACATGACCCATTTCTGCATGGAAAAGAGCTAGAAATATCGGTTCTACTCTTTCAGGGGTCATCTTAATAAACACGGGATGAATTTGATTTGTGACATGAATCCCATGTGATATTCCTGTGCATATATTTTAAAAAATTCATTTTAGTTTTTATCTAAAATACAGATTTTGGGAGTGCAAGAATTTTATTTATTTTTATATCAACCCAAGTGCTTAGTAGAGCTTCACACATAGTAGTAATGAAATAAATGTCTATTAAATTTGCATTCTATCAAATCCCCTGAATACAGATCAAAAACATTTTCTGGAACATGGTTTGCATATTTTTACCAAATAATTATATCCATCCATACATATATAACATTGTATACATATACACGTTCATATGTATGTATTAATATTATTTATGTAGGCATGAAACATGTTTCAGTATTAGTGTCTTTCTTCTAATTTGGACAGTTAATTTTTAGTCATTATGTATTTTTTGTGTTTTCCTTAAAGTATCCATTACAATTTTTATTTACGTATAATTTTGAAAAAAGGAAAGACTGGGTATTCAAGATTTAAAAAATCTGTTTCACAGTGCAACATCAAGTGTTCTTCCAATTGTGTGTTTTCCTATATTGAGTGTGGGAAGGGACTTTGAAGAGATCTCTTGGAACTTTTTGATATTTAGCAAGCATACATTAAATGCAATACATTTTTACCTGTATCTTGAGCCTCGTCAATTTGATTCTTTCTTTTATTAGTTGTCTAGAGGGAGACTGGGGAAATATTTATCAAACATGCAAATGATTTTAAGCTTATTGGATTAAGTTATATTTTAGGGTAGAAAAGGAGTAAAATTCAACAAATTACCTTTATAAATCATCTCACAAAAACTACGTGAACAACAATGGAAACATGTAAAAAAAAAAAGGCAGGGGGAATATGAAAGGGAAATGCTCCTCTACTTCCACTTCTCCCATCCTCCTTAACTCAAGTTTGCTTCTGGACTTCAGTACACTGCTGAAGTTACTCTCAGCATCACCCCACAACTGACTTGTAATTGGCAAGTATATTAGTTTCCTATTGCTGTCCTAAACAATTATCACAAACTTAGTGGCTTAAAACAACACAAATTTATCATCTTATAATTGTGTGGTTCAGAAGTCCACACACAACACAGCTCAACTGTGTCCTCTGCTGAAATCAAGGAGTCAACTGGACCAGGTTCTTATCTGGAAGCTCTGCAGAAGATTCTACTTCCAAGTTCATTCAGGTTACTGGAAGAATTCAGCTCCTTATTGTAGGACCCAGGTCCCTGATTTTTTGACACTGTCTCCTTTTATCTCATGCCAACAACAATATAGAACATTGAATCCTTTGCTTGGAATCTCTGCTGCTCTTTCTGCCTCCAACTGAAGAAAGATCTCTGCTTCGCAGGGGTAATGTGATTAGAATAGGCTCACACAGGTAATCCAAGATAAAGTCATTGGGTATACTCTTAATTATATCCCTTACATAACTTAACATATCATGCAAGTAATGCCAGGGGTAAATGAAGGTTATGTGGACCAAATTTTGCTTACCACACCAGATCTAATTGTTATTCTTTTTTTTTTTTTTTTTTTTTTTTTGAGACGGAGTCTTGCTCTGTCGCCCAGGCTGGAGTGCAGTGGCGCAGTCTCGGCTCACTGCAAGCTCCACCTCCCGGGTTCATGCCATTCTCCTGCCTCAGCCTCTCCGAGTAGCTGGGACTACAGGCGCCCGCCACCACACCCGGCTAATTTTTTGTATTTTTAGTAGAGACGGGGTTTCACCGTGGTCTCGATCTCCTGACCTCGTGATCCGCCCGCCTCGGCCTCCCAAAGTGCTGGGATTACAAGCGTGAGCCACCGCGCCCGGCCTAATTGTTATTCTTAAGGCTTAACCTTCACTGACCTCTCTGCAGCATTTGACACGAAATTATTCACTTATTGAAGCTCTAATTCCTTGAATTAAAAAAAATCTTATTTATTTTTATTTTTTTAATTGTGTTGCCAACACTTCCCACAGATCCATCCCTTTAACAGATGTTTAAATGTACAATACAGCATTAGCTGAAAACACAGTGCTGTACAGAAGATCTCAAGAACTTACTCATCTTGCATAACTGAGACTTTAAGCCTGTTGATTAGCAACTCCGCATTTCTCCCTCCCCATACACCCTGGAAACCACCATTCTACTCTCTGCTTTTATGAATTTCACTATTTTATGTACCTCATATAAGTAGAATCATGCATAAGCATTAATTGAAATAAGACTAATACTAACTATGAATGCTTGGGGCATTATTAGTGCAAATTTTGAAAGGGAGTCCGAATAACAAAAAGTATCATAATGGTTGAAAACATGATTATTGAGTAACAAAGTTTTGCAGATAATATCTGATGGTTAAAAAAGTAATTTTGTCCAGGTGCAGTGGCTCATGCCGGTAATCCCAGCACTTTGGGAGTCCGAGGTGGGCAGACCACAAGGTCAGGAGATGGAGACCATCCTGGCCAACATGGTGAAACCCCGTCTCTACTAAAGATAAAAAAATAAAAAGTAGCTGGGCATGGTGGCGCATGCCTGTAATCCTAGTTACTCGGGCGGCTGAGGCTGGAGAATCGCTTGAACCAGGGAGTCGGAGGTTGCAGTTAGCTGAGATCGTGCCACTGCACTCCAGCCTGGTAACAGAGTGAGACTCCGTCTCAAAAAAAAAAAAAAAGTAATTTTATGTTGTTTCTTCCAGTGGATCCAGCTTTCCTTTACACTTTCCTTTTCCTGAGTTTGTTCACCTCTTAAATATTGGGGTTTCCCAGCCTCACTCAGCATGTTTCTTTTTACATTTACTTACTAGAAAGGTTTTATCCATGTTCAAAATTTCAACAACCCCTGTATTTGTGATCCTCAAATCTATCTCATCAATTTAACAAGCATTTGTCGAGGATCTGTTTTTTTCCTGTTAGACCAAATGTTCTGGAAGAACAAGGATCATAATGATACTGTTCTCTGGGGATTCCCAACATTTAACTGGTGTGTTGCATGGAGAATGGCTTTTAAAATGTTTGTTAAATGAATAAATGAGCCAGTGAAAAAAGAGATACAGATATAAACATAAAATTGCAATACAGTGTGACAGATGATACAATTAAAGGTGCTATAGAATCCTGTACAGAAAGAGAACATTTAGACCAATCTGAAATTTTAAGGAAGATTCTTGGAAAGGATGATGCCTGGATTGGATCTTGAACACAAATTAAGATTGGAATTATTTACTAACTCCAAACAATTTTCTTTCATCTCTTTTTACTTCCCTTGATTATGTCATTATCCTTGACTATGATAACAACAACTGAGCTCTAGATTTCTATCTTACTCACCTCTAGTCCATTCTTAGCTCTGCTGCTCCTGTAATGTTTTTAGAAATGTAAACATTACCATAATACCCCTGGTTTATAAACCTTTAAATTCACCCTCATCCTACATGATCAAGTCCAAGCTTCCTAATAAGGTGCCAGTCGGCCTTTCCATCCTTATGCTGTCCAGGGTACTTTATAGCCCACTCATACCAACTCTTTTCCAAGACTTCAACATGCCACACATGGCTATGGCACGTGCTGGTCCTTCTACTTTAAATCCTCAAACCAGCCCCCTATCATTATCTAGGAACTCAAGTTATCCTGCAAGTCTTGTATTAAAGCTTGACCTTCTCCATGAAATCTTTTTGAACACACGGCATCTCCATCAGCTTAATTTAGTTGGGTACATCTCTGCTTTGTGTACCAGGGCACCTTATGCATAGCCTGGACATTGCAATTATCCACATTTTTGATTTTTTTTTAAATTACTAATCTGTCTTCTCCTGTGTAGGCAAGGAACTCCATGAGGGCAGAGGCTAGACTTTTATTTATCATGCCTGTGTATGTCTCCCAAAGCCATGATTAAATATGTTATTATTTTAATATTTGCTCTATTTAAAGCATTTTACAAATATTTATTTAGTTCTCAGACACAACTGGATACCATTATTCCACTCATTTTGCAGAGGAGGACACTGAGGTACAGAGAAGTTAACTTAGTCCAGATTGTGCACCTAATCAGTAGCAGTACAAGGACTGGCCCTAGGCAGTCTGGCTCTTGTATCTCTGTTCTTTTTTATTTTTTTGAGACGGAGTCTTGCTCTGTCACCCAGGCTGGAGTGCAGTGGCGTGATTTCGACTCACTGCAAGCTCTGCCTCCCGGGTTCACGCCATTCTCCTGCCTCAGCCTACCGAGTAGCTGGGACTACAGGCGACCACGCCCAGCTAATTTTTTGTATTTTTATTAGAGACGGGGTTTCACCGTGTTAGCCAGGATGGTCTCGATCTCCTGACCTCATGATCCGCCCGCCTCGGCCTCCCAAAGTGCTGGCATTACAGGCGTGAGCCACCGCGCCCGGCCTTGTATCTCTGTTCCTAATCTCTGTTCTGTGGCCTCTTCTGGGGAATTTGTGATTTGTGAGTTACCTCAATATCATGTGAGCACTTTGTAACCAAACAGTGACAAGTTCTCTGTACCATCTGCCTCTCCTGTCCATCCACACACACATACATACGAACTCACAGTGGCCAACAACTGATACTAAAATAACTTTGTTACTTAAACGTAAATATATTCCAAAAATTGACTTATGTTTCTTTCAATGGTCTCTAGGACCTAAAATTTCCAGCAAGTCAATTTAGCATTTATTTTGTTGTTGAAGTCTCATTCAAAATATTCCTTAAGCCACATCCACTTCTTAACGTTTTGGTTTTTTTTTTTTCATGTTTTGGCAGATTTTCCTGGTACTTGCGTATTTTATCAATTAATTTTTTTAAAAGTTCAGAAAAAGTTTCCTATTCTTTTACCCATTGTTTTACCAGTGATTCAAGAACTGAAGCGTAACTCCTCCTGTATGCTTCTTTACTGTGAAGGCAAAAAGGACTGGCTTGAGTCACCTGCTCAGACCAATAAAATCTGTCAATTGGAAGTGCTTTTCCAAGAGTAGAAAAAAAGATCCCAATGTGTAAATATTCATTATATAGCTTTGAGGAGGGAACTAGCAGAAAATATTTATAGCTTTTTTGTTCCCAAGGGGGTGTGAGAATCCTAGTGTGAAGGGGACCTTCCTGTAGCCAGAAGCCGTGACTCTGTGTTCGGAATGACTCTGCAACATTAGCTCCTAGTTAATGGGAACTGTCAGCTACAGTGCACCAAGCTGTCACGTTTATAGTGTACGTGTTAAAGCCAAAATGATGAAATTTAATTTATCCTTGATATGCCACCATTCCCACCTCTAAAAGTATCAGAAATTATGGAGGGATTCAACATCCAAGGTAACAGTTTCAAAGAAAAAGGAAAATGACCAAGGTCTTGTTATTGCTGCTGGTGATTCTATTATCATTCTACTATATTCGTTTTAGAAGCATCACTGGAGTATACCAATGTTTAAATATTTGTTTTTACACAGACACAGGTAAGCGTTTTTTTTTTTTTTAATAAGCAAAGGAAAAAAGGAAAGGGAAAAGGCAAAAAAATAAAATGTAACACGTTGATGGTTAGCAAAGTAAATGTCTATTGTTGAGTTTTTAAAAGCATATCTTGCCTTTGTCTGGCAAAGAGGAAACATTTCACTGGTCATTCCCAGAGGTTTTACTCATAAATACTGTATTTTAAGCAGATAAAGTACAAGCTTCTGGCAGTGTTGACCTTGTGTAATGTGAGAACACATGCAATAGTGTGCATATTTTGTAAGTGTGCTTCAGTTTGGAAATAAATTTCATTTATTAATTTCACTCGTTTTTCATATTTTAGCTAGTGTTTTTCATATTTCATATGTCAAAAATTAGAACATTTCACTAACAAATCATCTAAGAATAGTGAATAATGCTTTTGCTTTGAATCACAAATTTATTATATTTTAGATTCTTCAAGATAATTTACTTAGTTGGTTTGGATGAGGTGTCACAGGATTTTTGTATGGTGGTTAAATGGGAAAGAGATAGATTCAAGCAGTCCCTATTATTGCATTTTTAAAAATAGACTTCAAACATTTGTTGACAATAAGATTGGAAGATACTTTAGAAATAAAACTTATCAAGTAATGAGTAAAATATATTTCTTATAAATGTTTTTCCATTATAACCTCTATATTTTATGTTGTATCTCTTTTGCTCAAGAAGGAAGCAAAAATTATAAATGTTAACATTCATTCTGAGCCTATCTGTATTTTATAGATTATAGAAATTGATATACAGGAAATCTTAAGCTTCCTGGTACTTTATGTAGATCAATAATAAATCAGACATAATGGAGTTTTCAGGTTTCTTACCAGCCAATTAATAAGAAATTAGGTAAATTTCATATTAATGACTATGTGTGATAAAAATCAAACTAAATAAAGGAAATTCAGATTGTAAAGACTTACACTTTGATTTTGTGACCAATTTATTTTTCCTGTTGATTATAAAATATTAAATTTAAAATAGCTATTCTATCAGTCATTCTCAGCTCTTGATTCACTTTTACTCTTGGGAGATCATCTGGTTCTTTGTTTTGTTCATTCCAGGTAGTATTTTAGTTGCTTTGAGGAGTGGAGAGGGGGTTATTGAGTTGGTTGGTTGATTCGTTTCAGGACATTTGATGTATATTACGGTAGCTTTGTTTTGTGCATGTGGATATAGAGTGGATTGGTTGGTTAGTTTAGAGCCATTTAATAAGGGTTGAGATAGCTTTGTTTTGTGTACAGGATATTGGGTGAGTTGTTTGGTTGATTTGAGGGCATTTGATGTGGGTTGGGGTAGCTTTGGAGCAGAGGATTGAGAAGCAGTTTGGTAAGATCACTTTTAGTAGAATAAGGGAGACCTTTCTTCCAGTTCAACATAACTTAAGGCAAGACATAAAATCTTCTCTTGATAGTAATGAACTGAAGATATTGTAGCTCTAAATGATGATAAACTTCTTCTATTTGTAAAGTAAGGTATAAATGCATAGAGTAAGATAATTGAAAATGTTTCAACAATTTGAATAACTTAATTTTCACTTAATTAAGTGGTTATTCAAAGACATTAAAGAAAGTATCCTCTTTGGGCATTTTTAGATGGCTTGTAGTTGTGAAACAGCGAAAATCAAGACAGCATTTATAATTCACATTGTGCAAAGCTTAAGGTCAGGCACCGATTTTCCGGGTGCACGCTTGCTGAGTATGCAAAATTCCTCTCCATCCTACCTCTCCAGATTCATTACATCCCAGCTCTCATGAGCCAAAGGGCCACATCTGTTGCTACTATTTAGGAAGACAGCAACACCTAGAACCACAAAAAGGTTCATATGGCTGTTTCCCTTTCAAACAGGCAACTCAGAAGAGCTGTTATATAATGTGTTTAGTTATGCAAAGTCATTTCAGTCTTAAGCTGTTTATATACAGAAACACTGCCAATGTTATGAATTTAGCTTACTATGTTTTCAACCAAAAAAATCAAGCAATGAACATATTTACATGTTGTGAAAATAAGTAATTTCGTTGTAGTTGACATCCAAAAGAAGGTCTTCTCCAAATCTCTTTTCTCATGGCTGCTTCCACATCAGGGTGGAGATAATTTTTTTTTGATCAAAAGACTATATCCCTTTATTATATCTTTCTAGGTACCAAAATTTTATTTTTTATTTATATAAATGTAAGGGGTACAAGTGCAGTTTGATTACATGAGTATATTGTATAGTGATGAAATTTGGGCTTTTAGTGTAATCACTACCTGAATAGTCTACATTGTACCCATTATACAATTTCTTATCCCTAACTTCCTTCCCACCGTCCTACCCTCCCAAGTCGTCAATGTCAATTTTTCCACACTCTATGTCCATGTATATACATTATTTAGCACCCCCTTCTAAGTGAGAACATGCGGTATTTGACTTTCTGATTCTGAGTTGTTTCACTTAAGATAATTGCCTCTAAGTCCACCAATGTTGCTGCAAAAGACATGACTTCATTCTTCTTTATGGCTGAATAGTATTCCACTGTGTATATATACACATATCACATTTTCTTTAGCTGATCATCCATTGATAGACACTTTGATTAATTGCATGTCTTTGCTATTTTAAGTAGTGCTTCAATAAACATACAAGCACAGATGTATTTTTGATATAATGATTTATTTTCCTTTGGGTAGATACTCAGTAATGGGATTGCTGGATTGAATGACAGTCCTATGTTTAGTTCTTTGAAAAACATCCATACTGTTTTCCATAGAGGTTGTATTAATTTGCATTCCAGGAAAGAGTGTATAAGAGTTCCCTTTCTTCTCTATACTCACCAACATCTGTTATTTTTTTGACTTTTTAATAATAGCCATTCAGACTGGTGTAAGATGATATCTCATTGTGGTTTTAACTTGTATTTCTCTGATGATTAGTGATATTGAGTATTTTTCATATATACTGTTGGTCATTTGTGTATCTTATTTTGAAAAATGGCTATTCATGTCCTTTGCCCAAGTTTTTTATGTTTTTTTTTCTTTTTTTTTTTTATTGAGTTGTTTGAGTTCCTTGTAAATTCTGGGTATCTGTCCCCTGTCAGATTCATAGTTTGCAAATATTTTTCTTCCATTTTTCAGGTTGTCTGTTCACTCTTTTAATTATTATTTTTGAGATAACATTTATTGAACCAGGTTTCACATCTTGCTTAAGGCCAGCCTTTTTAATTTGGGAGATGTCAAGCCATGAGAAAGGTGTCTTTTATAAGAAATGAAGGACTGATCTTGATGACTGTGGTAATTGTTGCACATAAGCTTTCAATAATTTGTATTTGGCAGAATCATAGTCTTGATTTTATGAAAGCCTTACATAAACCAACTGAGTTAATTAGGCATTACACAGCATTTCTATGTCATAGTCATCCATTGGAAATCATAGGTGTCCATAATGGTGCAATACTTTAGTTGTTCATCTTATCATGTCTGTCCTATGGGACAGTTTAGCAAAGCACCTAGCATAGCAGCTCCCCAAGAAAAATGATCAGTAGTAACAATGCATTATAATATCATGGTCACAAAATTATGGTGGTATGGTTTCATTAAAATCCATGTGATTATTTATTTGAAAAAGTAAATATACAGATTCTGCTGATACAAGTGATGTTTTAACATACAAAGCTATTACTTGGGCCTTGCAAGCTCTACAAAGTCAAAAAAATTGTGTGTCAAGTCCATCCTAACTGGGATATGGATCAAGACAAACTATACGTTGATCATATTTTCTACCCACATAGACCTGTTAGTCAAGGTATAGCTGTACTGGCTGTAGATATAGTACATGTTATGTATACATTTGGGCAACAGACTTCTTAAAGATTTGTTTAGGAAGGTATATAAACAATCTCACCTCCGTCTCTTAATGATTGTGTTGTATATCTGTAGGTAAGAGCCTTTACGTCTTTTATAGTTGACTTTGGCAGGCAAAATTGATTCCTCCCTTACCCCTACTTCAGGAAAGTTGTTCTGGTTTTGTTGCTTAGGAACCCATCTGAGGGCTTGAGATTGAAAAATAGCTGTAGAGAGCCATGAAATTGAGTAATTAGAATACTGAAGAGCACAAGCCTGTGTGATACAGTATAAAGAACATTTGTCTTGTTATCTAAAGACTTAAGTTCAAGTCAGCCCTTGCTAGCTGCCATCACTGAAGCACACCTATTTTTGATTTCTTCATGTCTAAAAGGGATGATAATCCGTAGTGTGATTGTAAAATGCCCTATTTATGTTTTAGATGAGACGTTTCCCAGCTCTGTAATTTCTGGTGTCAATCTTTGACAACAGAGACTATCTATCTATCTCTCTTGGTCTAAATGTTTGTGTCTCCCCCAAATTCGTATGCTGAAACCTAATCGTCTACATTATGGTATTAGGAGATGGGGCTTTTGGGAAATAATTAGGTTATGTGGCCTTCATGAATGGAATTAGTGTTCTTATGAAAGCCCCAGAGAGCTGCCTTGCCCCTTCTATCATGAGAGGTTATAACAGGAAGGTGCCATTTATAAGCCAGAAAGTGGACCTTCACCAGAATCTGGCTGAATCTGTCAGTGCCTTAATCTTGAACTTCCCAGTCTCCACAACTATGAGAAATTAACTTCTGTTGTTTATAAGCTACCCAGTTTAAGGTGTTTTGTTATTGCAGCCTGAAAATACTAATATATCGTCCGTATATCACTCAATCTACCTATCCATTCATCTATGTGTTTGTGTGAGTGACATACACACAGTAATATACCTGCCTAATGTTTAATATTGGATATCAGGTTAAGAAATAAGCAAATTCCTTGACAATCTGGTTTCTAGTTGCATCAAGACATTGTCTTAAATCCAAGACCTCGTTCATTAGGATGAAACATTTTTGGAATATAATGTAATATCCCTGGGCTGAAGACAACTTCCACAGTGGCAAATGCCATACTACCACAAATAAAAAGAATCCCCGTTACCTCTCCTGTTAATAACAAAAAAATTTATAATTATTCTCAGAAATAACCCCTCAAAAAGATACTATCAGAGACTATCAGTTTATAACACTAAACTTTTGAGACATCCTTTAACATAAGGCCATCTCCCTGTTGTTTATCAGTTTTTTTTTTTTTTTTTTATTGAGACGGAGTCTCTCTCTGTTGCCCAGGCTGGAGTGCAGTGGCACAATCTCGGCTCACTGCAACCTCCACCCCCTGGGTTCCAGCACTTGTCATCCCTCAGCCTCCCGAGTAGCTGGGACTACAGGCGCACATCACCACGCCCCACTAGTTTTTTTGTATTTTTAATAGAGACAGGTTTTTGCCATGTTGTCCAGGCTGGTCTCGAACTCCTGACCTCAGGTGATCCGCCCACCTCGGCCTCCCAAAGTGCTGAGATTACAGGTGCGAGCCACCGCACCCAGCCCTATCTGTTATTCTTTAAATGAATGATAATGTGGCAGTACAAAGGAGTACTAAATAATATTGTTTCCTCTGCACAAGGTATACACTCATATTTATATGGTGTACACACATATATATTTATATATATGAGTGTGTATACCATTTGTGTACACCACATAAATATATTTACAGTCTACACACATATATTTATATGGTGTACACAAATGGTATACATACTCATATATATAAACATATATGTGTGTACACCATATAAATATGAGTGTGTAGACTGTAAATATGAGTGTGTACACCATGTGTATTCATTCATCCTTCACTAAGTAATTCTTACTATGTGGGAAATATGTCCTATACCAATGAAACAACAAATAAATATACATACACAGAAACACATATTCCTGTTCCTGAAATAGGCAACCCATTGTATTGTAAACAAAGTGACAATAGGTGCTATGAGGACAAGCTGACTTCACAACCCACTTGTTGGCCCATGTGGCTATGCCACTTGTTCTGACATCATCTCTTAAATCCTGAAAATAAATCCAATATCAACACTGTATCCATTGTAGATCCTCTCTAGTAACCAGAGAGTGCAGGGAAACAAATTATACATCAAGGCCTTTTGCTGTGCTGTTTGGATGAAACAAAAAAGGAACATCCAGACTCATAATTTTAACCATAGTCTCTTTCCTCTTGCTCTTTCACAAAAAGACAGCAGAATTTGTTCCTGTGTAACAAATGTGTTTCTCATGTTTTGAAAATATTTACTGAGGATTTTTATATCCCAGTTTTTCTTCCAAGAGTGCTGAATCATGATTGCTTTAATAGGACAAAGCAAGCTGACAGCCCACATACAACCTGTTATCAAGACACTCTTGAAAATATGTTCTATTTCTAAATAGTTGAGAAACTTGTGTTGTTTTTGTTTTAATTCTTTACCATAAAGCTCTCTCCAATTGAATTGCCCTATTTAACACAGTGCATACTTAATAACAACCACTTTCCCTTCAAGAGAGACTACAAGGGAAGTGCCTGTTTATTTAGCTGATCACTTAGTTCTTTGTTGCCTGGCATAGGGTTCCATTGTACATGAAAGGCACAGAAGCAGCACCCCCATCCTGAGTGATTTGTGCAGTGTTTTTAAAAACATAGTGCCATGGAGTGAATTTCTATTTTGAATTTTCTGCTTTGTAGCCTTTTACATTATGTCTTAAGCTTGCATTACTTCCTAAAACTGAAGTTGAAATAAAGAATAAAGAAGATGGCATACATCTTAGAAGGTTTTTATACTGCTATTCTGTGTTAGGTTAAAAGTAGCCACTATTGGTGACAAGTTTTCTTTACAGGTGACGTGGACAAATTAATCAGATTACTTCAGTTGTAAACTCTATGATGCTGGGAACCATTTTATCATTGCACTTTCTCACTCTGCTCTGTAGGACAGGATTAGTAGTGTAGAATCAGTACTTAATGTGCCTATATTAGAGCTCTTGTAAGAAAACTTGAGTCCAATCTTCAGGGGAAAAATGTATATATATGAATATGTATATTCATATATTATGAATATAAATATATGAATTTAGGGTATCTGTTAACCATTTGCTGTGTCTATTGATATTCCACATGAATATACACAATAGACGGTTAACAGGTACTGTAAATTGAAGTTATTAAGGGGTGTTGGAGAGATTGCCAGTAGTCATCAGGACCAAATCTCATGACCTAGATTTGATCCAGGGTTGCTTTGGAAACAGAGGCTTTTGATTTGCTTTTCCTAGTTAAATTCCTTTGCTTAGGCTAAATATATCTGAAGCATTTAGTGTTAGTCCGAACTTCTGAGGACACTTTAATCGTGAAAACAATTATCTGGCCACTGGATGCCACTGTTGCTCAACCAGAAATCAGAAAGTGGGAATTCCTGTGGCAATATAATATTAGACAGTTAAAGAGCATTATTGCTATTAATGACTGTGGATTTATGCTCCTGAACTATTTCTCTTGATGAATGCACTTTTTTGTTGATGAGTTGCACTTGGCGAGGGCAGGTAAAGTTGAGAAAATATGTAAATGGTTAGCAATGAATTTTTTGGTATATTTTACTTTCACTATCCTGCTACAAAAATACTTTTTTTTCCTGCTTAGTGTACTGTAGCTGACAGTCTCCATTAGTTATCAGCTAATGTTGCAGAGTAAGACCAAACAGGGTGTCATGGCCTCAAGCTATTAGAAGGGCCTCTTCATCCTAACAAAGACCCTGGGGTGAAAATAGTTTGCATGAACAGTCACTGGAATATTATTCAGACTCACTAAGCACTGCATTGCAGATTGAGAGAGTTACACAGCTTCTTCATTTATACTAGGCACAAATAAATTAAAAATAGCTGTATTTTGTACCTTTAAAAAGTAACATAAAAATTGTTTGTATTTGAAAAGTTCATACAAGATTTGGGAGTAAAATGCTGAAGTAATAAATAAACATGAGGTCAGTTTAGGAACAACCATAATTGCTTTGTATGACAAGATTTGCATAGCAAACATTTTTGATTAATGTACAGTGAAGGCCACTGGAATGAGTACCAGCCTCAGTATCTGCAGTATCTGTGCCTTCCTATCTTGAAGGTATAGATTTAGCTAGGACAATTAGTCATTATCTACTGAAAGGCAGATAGAGCCACAGTTCCTATTTAAATATTTGAAATTATTTTTATCTTGCTAGCTATGTTGATTTTAGTTATGTGGTTAAAAAAATAAAAGTGCTAATTTTACATTAGCAGTAAATTTCCACTATTCATTTCAACCATCTTTAGAAAACAAGTAGGTGAGTTTTATCAGGAAGACCCTTTCTAGTCATAAATTTGAATTTATAATACCTTTGCATACATGTATGAAAGGTTTTAATGACCTGAAACATCTACTTTTTCTTGTTATTTTAAAATATAATACCTTTATAGTCTGTCTCTTGATTGGCTTTGTAATTAACACTTTGGTATCGTTGATATTTTCTGGCTTTCACATACTGTAATGAAATTCTGTACTCAATACATTTTTTAAAAGGTACTCATTTTAAATACTTATTTTAAAATACTTATGTTTACTTTCTTCCTCATTTAAAAATATAATGTAACATAATTATTTTATTTCAAAAACATAAATACTTCAGGAGGTAAGTGTGTGAAAGAGTAATGAGAAGAGGTCATATTACCTCGAGAAATATTTACTTTGGGATTTTTAAAATGTCAGTGCCATACCAAACTGGCAGAAGGCTTTGGAATGAATGCCAATTAATTAGAAGAAAGTAGAAAGTAATTTTTCCATTTTATGGCAAAATATTGGGTAAAATTGTATCTATTACATATAAGTACATATATGTTACTAGCATCTCACAGCAAATACAAAGAGATAAGGTTATTCTTAAATGTAGTCATGTTAAGACATAAATCATTTTATTTTATTTTATTTATTTACTTTTTAGTGGTAAATACTGACGTTGATTCACTCTCTTTAAGTAATATTCTGTGAGAGTCATGATGCAAAAAACATGACATTATCCTGAAAAGAATACTGGAGAGACAGAAAACATCTACAATTACCATATTTTCAGTATCATACATAACATCTTCTCCAATGTGTTTGGAAGTTACTAAATGGAATGAAAAGTAAACACAGTCAGACAATTAGTAATTCTATTTGCCTAAAAGTATACATTTAGCAAAGTCACATTAAACTCCATAAAGCAGATCTCTCCTACTCTCCCATTCTAATAAACAATAAATTATTGCAATTGTTTTCTTTTCTTCCAGTATTTGATTAGACAAGGAACATTTTTCTTTCTCTATCAGTGTTTACCCAAAATGACTACATAGAAAGAATGTGAAGTCAGTATGCATGTATTACTATAACTATTAATAACTTACATTGTAATAAAACCTGATAATGTAATTTTCTTAAAAATATACATAAAAGTCACAAGTTTGTTAATGGCAATACTTTATACAATGTAAATAAATATTACAAAAAAGGATCTAGTGGAAGGTTTCTTCGTGCCACAATTACACAAAGCAATATCAATTGTTTATAAATTGGGTTTATCTTAAAAGTAAGTTAGGCTCATCATAGAACACCAGAAATGATCAGTACATAAAATGGCATTACCTACTATTAGTACAATGATTTTAAATAGACTTGGTATTTGAGAAAGTATTACTTAAAAATTGTTTAATAAATGGTCCCAATTATAGCTCGTTAATTGAGCAAAAAAGTCTTTAATTTTATATAGCTTTAGACTTTTTTCCTTACTAAAATTATTTTTGTAAATGTAGATATTCTTACCTCATATTCAAAATATTGCCCAGCCTGGCCTTTCCCTCTGTTAATAAAAGTATTTTCAGGTTTTGGGATATTTGTATCTTTCACTGCCATATTGCTTTGATAGAGTAGCACATTACTAAGATATTTGTTGTATTAGCAATTTAAATATTCAAAGCTGAATGTGAATCAAACTATAGTCATGGATGGATTTCCTAAATGATAATCTATGACATCTGATGTGGTTTAGCTGTGTCTCCACCCAAATCTCATCTTGAATTGTAGTTCCCACAATCCCCAGATGTCATGGGAGGACCTGGTGGGAGGTAATTGAATCATGGGGACAGTTACCTCTATGCTGTTCTCGTGACAGTGTGTGAGTTCTCACGAGATCTGATGGTTTTATAAGGGTCTTTTCCCTGCCTTTACTCTGCACTTCTCTCTGCTGCTGCCATGTGAAGCAGGATGTGTTCGTTTTCCCTTCCACCATGATTGTAAGTTTCCTGAGGTCTTCCCAGCCCTGTAGAACTGTGAGTCAATTAAACCTCTTTCCTTTATAAATTACCCAGTCTTGGGCAGTTATTTATAGCAGTGTGAAAACAGACTAATACAACATCAGAGAAAAGATATGCCAACCAGTGTTTGTTTTTCTAGTCCTATGGACCTTTATGACAAGTCAAAAGGGAAAACATGTATCAGTCTATCAACATAAATTAATAACTATCCTTCTGAAGAAAATACATAAATACCTCCACACATCATTTATTATTAGTGTTTTCTCTCTTATCAAATATAATCAGTTTAACTTCTGACTTTAAAAAATTATCTTATATTGCTTTGTGAGATTTAATAATTCTAGCAGCTTTTCTTCTGGGCCCTCTCCCCTGGTGAATTGCAGTATTAAATGTTTTAGAACATGAAATATTCTCTGAAGTGTATAACCCTGGAATGTAGAAAATTGTGATTTACTTGGGGCCAGGACCAAGAAGAGAATCTTCCAGATGTCTTGGACCTCATGACAGATTTTTCAGAGACAAGGAGAGGCTTGATAAGGGTAGATGCCAAAAAATTGGAGAACTGCAGCAAAGAAAAGAGAACTGGATTATACTAAGAGGTAATTGATCAAGCAAGGAGGAAATACAATTAAAATGTGAAAAGAAAAGGACTTAACAAGTTTAGGATACTTTCTGAACTCTTAAGAATCCTTTTTCTGAAACTTCGAAGATTCATCCATTCCTATGCAAACCTGAGAAGAAAATACATGGTTTCTAAAGGATTACTCTGGTTGACCATTTGGCAGGAGTTCAACAAAAATTCTAAGAGCTCTTTGTGACCCTAGTCAAAATAACATCCATTTTAAGGTGCATAGTAAATTTAATTTTAGACTCTTTTGATCAATTGATGTATTAATTATAACATGATTAGACCCTTTGCAGAGTTAAGAATATAAAAGGAAAGAAGTGGAACATAAGATGCTACCTGAGAAAGAAACTAGTAAACTTTATCTTGATATAGATTTCAGGCTAGACCTTAAAAAGTAACCTCAACTCTCATAGCCTCAGTAAGTAACCTCCTGTGTAACTTAGTTTTAAATATACAGAAAAGCAAAAAGGAGAAATGTCTCTTTTCTTTCTAGTTTTTAATTGGCAACTGCTATTGGAGGTTTTCTTTCTCTTTAAGCTTACATAGCAGTACAAAAAGCTACATGGATCACAATATCTTGGTTTTAAGAAAACATATAAAACAGATATACAACAGAAAAATATTTTACTAGAAAAATCTTTCTGCGTAATCTTTTTGGAAAACATTACTCTTTCCATAGGTCTTAAATTGTTTTATAGTTTCAACCACAAATCAAAAATGTCCATAAGAACTTGGACAGGCATTGGTAAATGGACATAAAAGCAAAACAGATTTGATTGATTTATGTTCAGTCACTCCTCCTTAGCACTTAAAAAATTAAGGCTCAATCATGCACATAGAAGAAAACAACGCTTACTAACCAAAAGTAAAATAATCTTGGGAACATCCTCCTTGAATATTAAATTAAGGCAACAAAAGGATTTTTTAAGTTAACCTGTATTTGTGCATTTAAGACATATTTGAATTTTTCAGTGGTTGTTTTTGGCCTTGAAACATTGAATGTCACAAAAATATCAGAGAATTCCAGAACTCAGAGGGTTAAGAGGAAAGGTGTTATTTCAAATGCTAAGTCAACAAACTATTAATAACAAGCAAAATCTACCACCACTGTGTCTGTCATCTGCTTGATTATCATAATGCTGAAACTGGTTGGTATTTACCAGTTTCTCCTTGGCTAAAAGAGTGGTAAAGAGCCCAATTCTTGATCAATTCTCAGTAATACAGAAGTGAGCTTATCTGCACATTTTCCTAAGGCCTTGCTATGAACTGAATATTTGTGTATCCCGAAATTCACATCTTGAAGTCCTAATCCTCCATCTGATAGTATTTGGACATAGGGTTTTGGCTAATTATATCATGAGGGTGGAACCTTCATGAATGGGATTAGTGATCTTAAACAAAGAAGAAACAGGGGAGTGATTCTCATTCTCTCTCTCTCTCTCTGTCTCTCTCTGCCATGTGAAGATATAGCAAGAAGGAGCCTATCTGCAAACCAGAAGAAGGTCCTCACCAGGAACCAAATCAGCTAGCAACTTGATCTTGGACTTCTCAGCCTCCAGAATTGTGAGAAATAAATGTTTGCTGTTTAAGCTACCCAGTCAATGGTATTTGATATAGCAGCCTATATCAAATGATATTTGATATATTATATCAAATGATATTTGATATATCAAGTGATATTTGATATATTACATCAAATGATATAGTATATGATTGATAGATAGTTTAAGAATGATAGTTTAAGGTGTGTTCATCTGATGTCCCCATGAAGATGTGTGTGGGGGTGAGTGGGAGTAAAGAAGAAGGAATGTAAAAGAAAATTAAAGAATATGGGAATTTTGACAAGCACTTAGTAGATGAAGAGTAAATCAGAGACTCATAAAGTATTAGATTTGGGATGTAACAAGCCCTTCCTTTAAAGGTGAGGAAATGGGCACAGGTATATGAATTGAATTGCTCATGATCACAAGATGACTTAGAAAGATGAGGAGGAAGATAAGACACAAGAAGTGAAATTATAATTATATATTTTTAAATGTTGAGAAGATAAATGATTTGTAATAGAGTCTTGTTTTCTTTTCTTACTTGACATTTGTCCCAAATTTATATTTATGGCCGATGGCAAAATATTTACAGCAGCAAGCTCTAATATGACCTTTAGGGAAGTCTTAGAATCAAGCTGAAGATTGGAATGAACTATAAGACTCTGGGACAAAATCAGGGATGTATAATAATTTTACACTGAATTCTGAGTTCAATGTGTTCGTTTCTCCAAACAGCAGCATTCTGTCACTCCTTGAATTCTGTTAATAATGGAAGAAATGAAGAGGAGAAGGGGATATGAAAGAGCATCACAGGACAAAGCCATCTCTATATTGGAGTTACAGCTTCAACCAAGGGAAAGTGTGAGAGATCTGGAAGGAAAACAAAAGAATATGGGCCATAGCAAGATATCGTTCTCAAGGGCATAATGACCTCTATGATCTCTCTCAAGTTGGAGAAGTTCTAGTCCCATTTCACACTGTTCTGATTTCAGGTAACAAAAATGAAAATTGAACTAGCTTAAGGCAAAAGGGGACATGAACAACCAACCCACAGGAAGAGCTTGAATATTCTCCAGATCCATCTGAGATTTTGATTCTTTCAAACAGTAGCTTCATTCTTACCATGGCCTGGTTATTCCCATATAGAAGGAAAGAAAAACTAGATGTGGAGTTTTAGATCTCAAAAGCTATCCATGAAAGACTGGATATAAACTCTTTATTTCATTCACAAAAACACCAGATAAAGGACTCAGTGGAAGTCCCATCCAAATTAACAGTGAGCAAGGCATTTTACTTGGTTCAACTTGGTGTTTTGAGTGATCCAACTTAGAGCGAGGGAGTGGGGGTTGTTGTAGCATGGAGGTAGATCCAAGTTAAACATGTAGAACTGAGGAAAGGGCTGTTTCTAGAAAACGGGCAGTCAGCAGGTAATTCCAGGTATTCATCCATGGCTTGCTAAGTAACACATTGTGTTCCCCACATAATTTTTATGCAGGTTGTGAGTAACAGCAACACATTCTAGTTAGGTCCCCTAATAGGGATTTATTATCAAGCTACATGGAAAAGTAAAGAAATACAGAGATCCATCTTGGCCTCTAACAATCCAAGTATTATGTCCTTTCTACATCCTACATCAGCTAGTAAATATTCCCTACTCTGGTATTTGTTTCTTATTATGACTTAGATGAGATGGGAAGCAAATGAGGGTAGACACTGAAATAACTGATTCTTGACTCTAGCTCATGGCTTCTTTCTCATCCTTTGGCTTGCCCATACAGGGTACTACCTTTCTGTCTACATTTCAAATTATCTGAGCTGGAATCTGATTGGGTAGACAAGGCACCATCAAATATATCATGCTTTTTTTGGTGAAAGCTTTGATGTCAAATCATTTTATAGGCTGCTGTTCAGATACCCATCTGTGGCCACATATCTAAAATTGTTGTTTCAATGTTAGAATGAGTAAAATGGGGACCAAGGCAGAACAAACAGAATTAGAGGGAAACTGTGGGTATGTTGGGTAATTTAATAGGTGAATACCTTGTATGGGCTGTTTAATATCCGCAAAAATATATACTAAGTGTTTTTTTAAACCAATGAATATTAATGGAAAATCCTCATTTGTCAAGAATTATTATAGAAGATATGGGTGAGACCAAGGCATATAGAAGATATTCTGTTATAGAAAAGCTATAACATTGACAGGGGAACAAAAACTAACATAATTGGCACAACTATAAAAAAATCCAAAATATTCAGGCCATGAAGTTTTTGCCCTACAATTTAAGTGACAATATGCAATTCCTTTATTCACTTTGTCTTTGTTTTCTTTTTCTTTTTTTTTTTCTTTTTTTTTTTTTAGAGATAAGGTCTTGCTCTATCTCCCAGGTTAGAGTGCAGTGGCATGATCATAGCTCACTGTAAATACTAACTCCTGGGCTCAAGCAATTCTATCCCATCTCAGCCTCCCAATAGCTAAGACTACAGGTATGCACCACCATGCCCAGCTCATTAAAAAAGAAAAAAAAAATGGTAGCGACGAGGTCTCACTATGTTGCCCAGGTTGGTCTGGAACTTCTGGCCACTTCAGCCTCCCAAAATGCTTCAGCCTCCCACTTCAGCCTCCCAAAATGCTAGAATTACAAGCATGAGCCACCACACCTGGCCCATTCCTTCACTTAGTGCAAGATAATTGGCATCAGAAACCAGACTTTTTTTTTTTTTTTTTTAACTACAGAGACTTAAACTTTTACAAAAGCAAGATGTTTTTCTCATTTAAATTGTCATTCCAGGGACAGAAAGTAAGTTTTGAAAAGAAGTAGCTTTTATGGAAGAGAGGCGCCTGAGAATTTCAAAAGGATTTAAGACAAGGAGAATGAGAAGAGATTGATTGAAAGAAGAGAAAACAGAGAGAAAGAGTAATAAAAAAAGAAAAGAAAAAAAGATAATCCCAAAGAGCAGTGTGCACAGTTCTGCTGCAATCAGTACCATTCTGGTCAGATCTCCGTCATCTGCTCTAGGCTTGGTTCCTCCCTGCCCTAGGCTGCTTCTGGTAAAACCGCATGCTCAGCTTGTTTGGCGTCTTCATGGAGCCTGTTATTTGCTGTGGGTCTAAGAAAGGGAAAGCTTCAGGCTTCAGGCATCTGTACTTACTATCGTTCTCAGCTCCATGGAAATTCTTAAGGAATGGGGCTATAGATAAGAGACTGGGAAATGGAGATCAAGGTCCCAAATGAAAGGCAGGGTGGTTTGATTTTTAAGCTCCCCTGATACTTTTTATTTATATATTTGCTGCTTCTAGAAAAACCAAAAAAAGGAAAGTGATTCATACATAGAATGCCTGTACAAATAGCAAACCAATAACTACCCCCAGGAGATTCTGGCCCTTGTCAGGGTGCGGTTTCAGAGCTGTAAAAGGCAAGGGATATGTACATTGAAATGACCCAGTCCCAGAATATTTTAGATTCAGAAAAGGTCAGAGACTTTCGTAACTAGCAATGACCTCCGGGTTAGAGACCATGAATGTGCAGAGTGAGGACAAGGAAGGGGCCTAAAGCTGGGTCTACTGTGGAATAAACAGAATCATTTAAGGTTAATTATGTTCTGATGTGGCCTCTTGAAATTCTTTCAGGCTGGGGACAATTTCTGGCCCTTTAAGATCAAATCAGTGGCTTTGGACTAGAATCTGCTTAATAAGAATGAACTCCAAAGGTGAAAAAAACCATAAAATCTAAAAATCAAAGGATATGGCTTTATAAATGTGAAATTTTAGTTTGGCTCAATATTGGTCAGTTTGGAAATGTAGGAGTAACCGGAGAGATGGCATAACTGGGGGCGGGAGGCGGGGCGGTGATTATACCCTACCACTACCTAATCCTCAGGGGCTACCAGTTACTTACTGTACACACTTTTAAAGTACTTTCTAATTGTGGACCATGAGTGGCAGAGTGCTGCGGGCGGAGGCTTTTTGCTGAAAGCAACATTGACTTTTCTTTTATTTCTAGGGAAAGTCCTGTCTGTAGATGAGCATCGTGGGGCAACGGAGAAAATGCTGACTTTCTTGTTCAAAAAAAAAAAAAAAATCTTTTCCTTAAGCGGCCCTCCGATGGTCTCTCCACGCAGCAGGCCAGCTGTCCCAGGCCTCTGCCAGGGAGGGAAGACGAGTGCTTCAGTGCATGGCTTCGGTGAGCCCTTTAAATCCAGCTTCCCCTGCCCCCACCAAGAGCCTCCCTTTCCCTGACAGGTGTTTTCCCAACTCCGGAGGCCCACGATTTTGGGGAGTGGCTGAGCCAATAAGATTTCCCTTTGGGGGGGAAGGGCGTGGCTAGTTGGGTCAGAGCATGGGCGGGGTTTGCGCGGCTGAGCAGAGCCGGCCTGGTTGCGTGGAGGGTTGTTTTATTCCCACCGCCCCCCGCACCTTTTTTTTTTTTTTTTTTTTTTTTTTCTGGAGTCTTATTAATTTCTCTGTGGGCTGCAGCTGGAGACCGCGGAGCGCTGGAAATGACGCTCGGAGCTTTAATTACCGCAGCCGCCGGACAAGTGTGAGGAAAGCTGACAGGAAAAAGAAGAACGGGATCCGGGGAGAAGCGAGAAGCTCCCCCCGCCCCGCTCCCCTCCCGATTTGGACTGGAGGTGCAAGGAAACTGAAGAAGGAGCAGAACATAGCCCGGCTGCGGGGAGAGGCCGGAAACCTACCGCCTCTTTGCAATCAACTTTTTTTGGAAACCTTTCGCCCCCCTTCCTTTTTTATTGTTGACCAACCAGTGAGAGAGAGAGAAAGTGAGGAGGGAGCGAGCAAGCGAAGGCTCACGCGGGGAAATAGCTGCACAGTCCGGCCCAGAGCGCCAAGCGCACACACGCGCTCACACTCGCACGCACACTCGCCCCCTCCTCGGGCCCTGGCCCTGGACCCGCGGGCGCGGACGCGGTTGCCCGCTCTGGGAGTCGCTACACCGCGCGCGCCGCGCCCGCCCCCCTCGCACCCCCACGCGCGCCCGGCTGGGGGATCTCCTCCGCGTGCCCGAAAGGGGGATATGCCATTTGGACATGTAATTTTCAGCACAGCGTCTGAGACTTCCAAAAAATGAAGCCAGCGACAGGACTTTGGGTCTTGGTGAGCCTTCTCGTGGCGGCGGGGACCGTCCAGCCCAGCGATTCTCAGTCAGGTGGGTTACTTCTGGCACTCCGGTCGCCGAACCTGCAGCCGCCGGCGGGGCTGCCTCGAGTGGCTCCCCTGCCCTTTTCACCCATCCCGGGAGGCGTGGAGGGACCGCTTGACCGGGGCCTCTTCCCTGGGCTTTCGGTCGCCCCTCTTTCCATTTGAAACTTACACCCTGTATGTGTGCATGTGCTTTATTTATCGTGAAAAATCACTCTGAGCCCCTCTTTTCTCTCAACCCCGTTTTTCTTTCCCGAGGGTTTTGTGTGGGAGCTTAAGCGGGATCCCTTCTGGTGGCGCCTGTTTTTCGGTACATGGGAGACCCAAATCCCCAGTCAGAGGAGACTCTTCTGTCCCTGTCTGGGTCCTCGAGGGAAGAACCCGCACCGCCGGGGCTGCGGTCCTGGGGCGGTGCTGGCTGGGCCTCTCCCGAGCCGAGCCCGAAGGGCGGTGGAGAGTGGCGCTCAGAGAGCCGGGCTTTGCACCTGTGTGTGCTGCTGGCGACCGCTGCGCCCCCAGTCGCCCGAGCCTTGTGGGGTCAGACGCAACTCGCGCCCAGCCCGGGCAGCCGGAGTGCAGCAGGCGGGCGCGCCTCGGTCCGGGGCCCGGAGCTCTGGGCCTCTTCGGCCGGCTTCCCGGAGCCCTCTCCCCATTGACTTGAGGGGAGCTTGCTCGCCTGCCTGACCTCTTAAAAAAAAAAAAAAAAAAAAAAAAAAAAAAGGCTTGGCACACTTGAGCTAGAAGCCCGGCCTTCCCGTCGGTTGCCGTGTTTGGCTCCGGGAAGAGTTCTTCCTGTAGTTCAACTTGCTATTGGCCGGAGTCCTTCAAACTTGTCTGTTTACTGCCTGGCCGGGCTGCCGAGCCTGCGGGTCACTAGATCCACCCGAGGAGCAAGCGGCGGCGGCGATGGGTGCGCGGCCACTGCTTGCTGGAGAGCTCGAGCCCCAGATACCTGGGCAGGCAAAGGGCTAATTGACCCCGAGAGGCAGCGCGGCGGGGCTGGCGCGCCACGGCTTGCAGGACTAATGACAGCACCTGCAGTTCAATGGAGCTCAAAGTTTCTGACACTTGAGTTTCCTGGGGATGAAAGTGGGACGGGAGAGGTCTGAGGAGCACCGATGTCTGACGCGGCCAAGGGGTGCCTTTTGGAGAGCCTGGGAGATTTCCGAAACCATCCGGGGATGGTGACTGGAGCGTGGGAAGTAGCTTGAGGTGATAAAGCCCCCGGGAGTGGCGATAGGGAGCGCTTTAGGCCCCCGGAGGGTGTCCTTCTGACCTCACCAAGAAAACAGCGAGCTGTAGTTTTCCCGCTCCGCCCCCGCCGCCGCCGCCGCCTCCTTTGCCTAGTAAATAACAAGTTACAATTATCGAGCCTTTAAAAATGACCTTCGAATGGCACATTGCGGCGTTTGTGCTGGCCGTTTGCACCCTACCAATTACTCCGAAATTCTTCACGCATACCAGGTCCCGCGCTCCAGCCACCTCCGGAATCACACCAACACGGACTTGACATTCCAAGCGGCCTCTTAGATACATCTCTTTTTATCTCCCTCCCCACTTCGAGTCACTTCATATATTTCCCTCAATGGGTTGATTATGCACATTGACCCATTCAAAGGCATTGGCGACCGACATGCAGGCTTAGCCGAGAGGAATTTCTACGAGGCGACCTACTGGGGGCTGTCTGGTTCAGCCTCTGCCACTGGGGGACCCCGCTCCGAGTCCGCAGCAATTTGGTATTAACTGTGAGGCTCCGGGTTGAGCTATGCCGAAAAGCCCTTTTCAGAATTTCTGCAAGGAATGTAATCCAAATTAGTTCTGCAGCTGTCCTCTTCCTCGTCTCAGGCGACACCAGCTCGCGCCCTCGCTCGTCTCTTCTCGTTTGCCTGGGCGAATTGTCAGACCCACAAGTGAGCCCATTTAGAGCGCGAGGATTAGCGTGCCATTGTTGTTCCGTGTGTGACTCTGTACTTGAAATTCTGGGGGCACAAAGGCGAGCCTCACTTGTTCAAAACACAAAGTGATCCAGATGAAAGGGCCGCACAAAGAAAATCTCTCGGGTGCATCCCTGGTATAATTGCAACACGCATACTAAGGTGATCCATTGGAAACTGTAAATGCCCCGGGGGACTTCTTTTTTCATCCTCCCCCACGCCCCACGCTGCCGCACCTGGCAGGGAAAGTTCAGCTGGTTTTAATGCAGCGCTATTATGAAAACAAGCTACTGTCTGGGGTATGAGTGAGGCTGTGTGTGTTTGTGCCTATGTATGTGTGTGGCTGTGTGTTCCCAACTAAATACATATTGCTCATCTCCCCTCTCGCGGTTAGCAGTCAGTAGCAGTTTGGAGGAGTTTGTTTTGGTCCAAATGAGAAATTAAGTGCGGATAAGTAAACTAAGCTGCCAGAGGGCGACAAGATGTTGAGTGAATTGCTTTTAGATGAAACAAATTAAGGAAACGAGGGAAGACAATCTGCTTCTCGCATTATTAGACACGCTTGGAGTTCAGGGGAAAGTGGCATATTTTTGAAATGCTAATTTCTTAAGAAGCAGAAGGAATGCACCTTATTTACTGCTCTATGTGAACAGAATAAAAATATAGGCGGGAGGATGCTGTTGCATAGATCTTTAAGATATTTCTCAATTGTAACAGAAGAGAACCTCTTTTTTTTCTTTTGCTTGGAAAAAATTCAGCTTTAGAGAGGATGATTTTTTTAGAAATTCCAAAGGACTTTGTCTCATTTTCAATTATGCATTTTATTTAGATATATCTAGATATAGCCAAAGTCCCTTTATATGGCAATTATAAACCCTTTGCTAACCAAAGGAATGATTCTAAAATTTGTCTTCCTTGTATAATGGAAAATTATCAATATTGCCTTTGTATTGAAGAAAATGTATAGTAGCATTGAGGTGGTACTCTTATATACCTTAATAGATAAACGATGAACAAGTTCAGTTCCCATTTCTTTTTTGCAGGTAACTCAGTCTTTTCATTCTGTAAAAGTACATATAGCTTTCTTACATATTTAAGATACATCATTATATCTCCAAAATCGTGGGTTATTTTTCATTTGAGAAGAAAAATGTTAATAAAAGTTAAGTGGTGAAAAAGGTGTTAAATGTATTTTCAAAAAAGCATCAATTCTCTTTCTTACAGGTGTTTACTGTAAGCACATCTATTGGTACAATGTTATCTTTTTAATTTGAAATTCTCATATATATATAAAAGGGGGCTTTTTAGAAGAAGGTGTTTTTTTCTTCACAATATGTCTAAATATCTATTAGTATAACTGCAAATCGCTTGGAAATACTATAACTGTTCTGTTGTGATAAAAGGACTCCAGTTATATCAGTATTCCTTTTTTTTTTGCTCTTAAACTCAACTGCTTTTATTTATTTTAATCATGTATGCATAGAAAGTGAAATTTTGTTGAAAATCAAGGCACTTACTGCTTTATATATATATTTTCATTTAGTCACTGGAAATGTATCTTAATTAAGAAATTACATTAGAATATTTATCAGAGCATGAACTTTGTGGAAGATTTATGCATTTTTTATTCTAACCTGAACACAGTAAGTTTGCATTGGCTGATTTTTAGAGTTTGCATTTATTTGATGGAAAATCATATCTCCTCCTCAAAGTGGATTCAAATATTTAGTATTCATGAGCTTTCATCCCTTTGGTTTTTAAATAGAAGTACTATTTATCATCTGTCTTATGCATTCACCCTTTCTGTTACTATAGATTCTCTCTTTACATCTTAGTATTTATTGAGTCTACATGTGTTAATATATGTTTTCCCTTCCGCCACTTAGTATATTGTTTTTGTTTATGTCTTTCCCAGCAACCTGCCACTCAGCCACTGCAGGAGTCCTCTGAGCCAGTTTTCATTCTTTCTGATAAATCTGATATGGCTGGTTGGCCAGACAATCACAAGCCATTCCATTGCTCAGATTTATTCCTGAAAGAAAATAAAAAGGCATCGATCCAAGATCACTGGCACATCTTAAAAGCTTTGACTCCAAGGCCAAACCTTTCCACAGAGAAGTCCCTCTTACCCTTTTTCTTTCTTTCTTTTCCCCTCTTGACCAAGGAAGGAAGGTGGACCACTGCCATTTAAAAAATGCTAGTGAGGCAATGAATTGTGCTCTTTCTAAGTACTCTCAGAAGCTTGATTAGAGCCACCTTGAGATTAATGGCTATGAACAGTGCATATTTTAGACAATAAATTGAATTAGGATGGCTTAAACATTGCAATGCTTTAAAATGGTATTATTTTTGTATTATATCAAGCTGGTTATTAGGAAAAGTTAACATGTTCTTAAAAATAGCCATAAGTTTTGGCTTTATATTATAGTGTTCTGCTACTTTTGGATATCCATGTATAGCTTGTAAGTGCCTAAAACATAAATGAAATAAATGATCAAAATGGATTTTCTGATACCTACAAACTTGTTGGTACTTGCTCTGTTTAATTTTACCAGTTTTGAGAGACACTGCTTTGTAGAGATGCTGATATTTATACTGAAATTAGTTTTTACAGGTTCAAGCCTACATCTATTCTACAGAAATTAATCACCAAGCATATTCAACTGTTGTCTTTTATAGTGATCTACTGAGTATCCTGTGCAGGGTAGAATTTAATCATATTACCAACTTTTCTCCAGGTTGTATCGTTTTAGAGATGCTCTATTATGTTACATTTCACCATATGGAACCAAATTACATGTTTTATCTAATACTCATTTTCTGAAGTATTATAAATATTGGCAGTCAGAGATAAAACCTTACTTTTTGTGATTTCTAATACAGCTATTGACTGGAGTTTTCAGTTTATAATGAAAAATAACCCCTTTTTATGAAAAAATTATAGGTCAATGTTTCCTGAAACTGTATGTCTTCAACATAATTTGAGGGAGACTTTAATTGCCTATGTTGTGGTTAAATGGGACATGGGACATAGTCACATGGTTTAAATCAGGATTTCTACCTTGCAGGGACAGTTCTCGAGTTTCTTAATACCTTCAGCAACTCACTGCATCTCTTTGTAACTTGGCTTCTCTGCCTGGGAGAGAAATGCATATAATGCACTATTTCTGCACTGTACAGTTTTCTGAAAATAACTTTAAAGTCTTTGATATTGAGATACATTCCAGTAAATTGTTTTTATAGATGTAATTTAAATTGCACATGTAATCTAAAACGTGTGTACCTATATTAAGAAACATAATGTAAACTTTCTAGCAAACTCTCTATCAAAAGAGTACTTGTCTAATGAAATAAAGAGGTTATTAACTCAAAGGCATTTGTATTTGAGGGCAATTTCCCCAAAATATTATTTTCAGAATTGTTCTATAGTCTCTTTTATTTTTTCTGAGTTGTTGGTGATTCTGAAATATTTATTAAATAAATTGCCATATTTTCCAATTCTGTAATCAAGCTTTAAGGCCACTTCCTTGTTTTCACATTTGATACTTAAACTAGTGCTTTGTAGTTGTACAAACTTTTCAAGAGAGGAAAGCTGTCCCTTTTACAATATGGAGTTGAAATATGTGGATGTTTTGGTAACTAATTCTAAAGAGGCTATGTAGCATGTAATAATTGTTTTAGAGTTATTTCCATTTTGAATTGTTCTGCAGGCCTGTCACTTTGCACAACTCCAGGGGGCAGCAGCCACATAGACTTTAATAGGAATAGTGCATGCCTTAGCTGTGGGTAGTACAGCAACAGCCTTGCTATTGTGTGATGCTAGCGAATAAAGCACTAAAAGTTAGGAGGTTTGGATTCTGGTCATACAATCATTTGTTATGTGATCTTGGATTAGACTACTTGCTTCTGTCTCAATCTCCTTACCTTTATTAGTGTAGCTAAAAGTCATGCCTAAGCTATTAACATCTTGAATGTTTTTAATAATTCAATTAATTAGAAATGGAAAGTTTAGACTTTTTAGAAAAAAATTCATTGGTTTTTAATTATTTTTGTAAGTGGACCTCTTTTTTTTGTTGTTGTTCCAAGTGAAGTCATAGGCATAGCCCTAGTTTCTAAAACAGCTGAAAGGGTAAAATAAAAAGAGAGCTGTGTAGTTAAGCTGCAGGGAGGAGCCAGCTTTGAGGCCCCTGCCGTTGACATTTCCTCACTTTGCATCCACTGTTGTCTCTGCTCTCCTGCACTGGTGTCATAGAAGTCCAGCATTAGAAACCACTGATATAATACAGTCATCTTATGTTTTAGGTAAGGAAACTGACAAGGCAAGGAAGTTAGATAATATAAGCTAGTGGCAGCTCCTGACACCAGTATCATTTTCTGTAGCACACATAGAAGTATTTGAAAAACCACTGACACATACAAAAATAAGGAAACAAATAAAAGGCTATGTTGCATTAAAGAGAATTGAGAAACTGAAATGAAGACAAATGGATTGGATCCACACTCCTAATTATCATATTGTGTAGTTCTTTCTAAAAGAAAGACAATGGGATCCTCATTATCATGTTTAATTTATATTTGGAGAGTAATCATTGATTGCATTGTTAAGGAATGGCACATTAGGAATAAAGAAATAAAGCAACTTTTTAAAGACATTGTTCTATAAGAGGATTTCTTTACCTGGTTAGGCCTATGGAGACATAGAATCTTGAATTCCCTAAAAGTCACACAGGAGCCCACAGTACTATCTGTATATAATAGCACTTTTAAGAGTTTTTTTTTTTTTTTTTTAACCTGGGCTTTATGAAGATGCCCAATCATCAGAAAATTGTTATTTTTTCCATTTTAAAAATAAGTACTATGAATGCTGAAATAAGATGGATTGTAAAGGATAAACAGTGGGTTTCTCATCACCAGTTAGTTAGTGGAGACCTTTAACCAGGAAATCCATGAGAATACTTCAGATTCATCTAGGCCCGTCCTTGGACCTAAGATATGATATGAAACGATAATTTCTACGGTCTTTGTTGGGCCATCCTCTTTCATCATGGCCCTAAGACATAGTTCTATTCTTTGAGCAAGGGCATAAGCAAAGCTTTAAGTACTGGCTATAAATTTATTTCCATAGCACCTTTGCCTCCCTCTGGTTGGCTTCTGTAAGATGCTACCTCTGGGCCTTTTGACTGCAATATTTTTGACCTAATCTTAATGCTGTCTGGTTGTAGCTGAGTTCCCTCACGTGCCTCAGCGGTCTTGGGCATGATAAGTGTTCTCATGGGCCCATGTGACAGAAGGGAGGTTTGAAACTTGTTTTGGCAGGAAGAGTCATTTCCTGTTAGAAACTGGAGATGAAAGTGGACCCCCGTAAAAGATTAACATAAACACCATGAAACTTCCTGTGCAGTATCATTAAACCTCTCCCATGAGAAGTAACACAGGATCATTACTATTAATCACATTATTTCCAATATTGTAGGGGTTACTGAAGCGTACTAAACACCAATAGGAATATGCAAGATCCAGTTTCTGAGTCCTGAGAGTTAAACTAAAAGGACTCAAGACCGATTGAAGATTTATAATATATTTTATTTGGAACATAGTTTAAATGTGTTAGAAGTGAATGGTACAATAAACACTCTTATTTTCCACAAAGATTAGACTTGTAAACAATCGGTTTCACCTGCTAAATCTTTACTGCTCTGCTGACTTTTACTTACACCTGGTCCCATGTGCTTCTAGTATAGGTGGATATCCAAGTGTTAATCTTTCGAATACAAGTGGGGATTGTAAACCTGCTTTCAAAAAATGCGTGTGCTTGTTTTCTCTTCTCTGCTGGGGTTGTCTCATGGCTGGTTAGGACTGAAAATAATTGACAACAGATTTTCCAGGCTCTGTGACTATATCAAGTATAGCTGTGACTTGAGCAATAAGTGGCACAGTCTTCTATTTCAGGATGGGTCCCCATCACTATCAAGGGGATGCCTAATAGAGATCATGGGTGGCAGTGACTATTTTGCTCTAGGCAAACTCTTACTGAAATCTTTGTCATTATTTCCTGTCCTTCTCTGTAGGCTTAAAGAATGTGAGAATATGGGTTTCTATAGGGACCTATGAAAACCAAATAAAAATACAACAGAATAATATTTCTTTTATGCACATACTTTCATGTTCAGGAATCCTTTTGTCTGGTAATTTTGTCTAGAACAAAGCAGTTAAATAAGTTTGTTTTAAAGGAAAGCTGACAGCATTCGTATGTTAAAAGCTACTCCCTGAGATTTTTACAAGCATCATCTGGTCCTTAGAAACCTCAGGCAGGGTTATTGCAAGATCCTCTTTATGGGTCTTCTTCTTCCACGTCCTCATACCTCTAAAATCTCCTTCCTGTCACTGTCAGATTACTATTTCTAATATTATCTTAGTTTTTATTCTGAAACTTTTCATGGATCCCTCTTGTAATGTTCAAAGCCTGCTAAAACTGTCTTCAATTTCCTTTTAAATCCATCATAGAGTCTGTTAACATGTACTCTGTCTAAAAACCAGACTGACCTAGTCAATATCTCATGACTATGCCTTGCTTATTGTCCTTACTTTTGCTGATCCCTTTTCCTGGAATTTGTGGCTTACTTGGTGCTTCTACTTGGCCAAACTTTTGAATCTTTTAAATTTTACTTTATACGTCTTTGTTACATCTTCCTTCACTGGCTACCCTAGCCAGTAGTCCTTATCAATATCACTTACCTGGCATTTAATCAAACCAGCCAATAGTTTTGACTTTTTAAGTACCAATGTTTTTATACTCTGCAGAGACTAATGTGGTGCCACATACATATAAGCTCTTTAAAAATATTATTTACATGAATGAATAGCATACATTTGCAAGAACAATTTTAAGCTCATTCATGAATAGTTATTATTTGTAATTAAACCGTATAGTGCACAAAGTAAGCTGTTTGAATAACATAATTATAGAATTCTTAATAATAGCTATTGGGCATGTTTACCCTGCAAATTTCTTTAGTTGCTTTCTTGAGCTTCCTAGGATATTTCTTCAAGTGGAGTGTTTCTAAGACGCTATCACTCATCCCTATGCCCATTTTTAGAGTCTACCCATAATATGGTACAATTTCTGTTGGTTTTATTTTTGGCAAGTTAAATAGATGTGGAATGTGGATACCATTTTTAAACATGTAAGTATTTTATAGTTCAGTATTTTAATGTTAATGGCTATTATTTTGCTATTTCTTATCTGCCATTTAAACATTTAATCAATTTAAGCAATAAGCATGTACTGATCCACCAGTGTATTTCAGGACCATGTTAGGAACTGAAGAGGAAATATAAGAAGCTCAAGATGCCAGCTTTTTCTTTTCTTAAAGAAGAATAGAGGTCAATAAAACACAATATAAAAATATGTTATTAAGTGATTTTGCAGACTCTTGAGAGGAATATTTGCCTCCAGATAAATGTTGATAAGTATTTCACGAAAAAGGGTTCCAGATAGAATCTGGCATTTTCTATTCCTAGATATATGTGATAATACAACTTTGTTATAACTAAGATTTCTCAGTATCTTAAAATAGACATCTAGACATATGCTTACCATTTTAAAAGGATCCTATAAAGGAAGCACTTGCAGTATAACTGAACTGAGAGGTGATGGGGATTCTCTTAGTTGCTCTTTTAGATGATTCACTCTTTGTTCTGAAAATGGGTGAAATAATTACATTATTTATAGAGTCAGAGTCTACCAGGGAAAATGCACTTCTAGACATTTCTTCTCAGGTTACCAGATTCTAAGGAACTGTCAACATTTCTAGGCCACTAGGGTGCACTAATTGTACCTTAATTTATATTTGCCTAAAAGAGTTAATGTAACTTTCAAAATTACCTAACAGTCTGCTGAGTAATCTATTAATGAGAAAATTGGGAATGGAGATATTAGAAACTTTGTCTGAAGTTCTTTTAGAACTTTCCTGACCTTTTTTACTTTAAGAATCCGTGAGAAGAAAGTTTGAGTCAGGGATTATTTTGTAGATGCTCCTATTTTGTAGATGAGGGACTAGAGATATAAAGTAGTATGTGACGGTGAAGCCTAACTGGTGCACTAGTCTGGTCCAGTTATATGTCTGCCCTGTCCTGAGAGCCAGCTGGCTCTGCCTTCTGCTTCTCAGCCTCTTGCATGCCTTTCTCACGGCAGCAGAGGCTAGTTATGCTTCTCAAAGGCATGGTTTCTCCACTCTACCTGCCCACTGTGCAAGAAAGGGTTGCTTAGCATGCCAGATCTTAGTGCCTTCAGGTCAGCAGCTCTTTTTGCTTTCCCTATAGCTACATGAAGAAACTGGTCTAATAAGTCTATCAGTTAAGGAGTGCTACTTTAGGTTACTCTGTAGTTTCCCTCCTCCATTGTATTCTTCAGATTTCTTTCTTTGCCATATAAGCCTTATCTTGAGAAAACTTTGAATCAGGGGCATATGCAAGATTTGGGGATCTGCATTTATACAATTTGGGGAACCTGTTTAAAAATAATATTGAAATAGAAATACAAATTAAGTACAGGGTCTTGTGAAGCACCAGTACAATAGAGGGGTTCTGAAGCTGAAGCTGTTTTAGAAACTTTGTGGTAAATCCGCCTATGGTTGAAAATTATACATTTTAGGAATATTGCTCTTCCATTAATTGTGAATTTTAGGTGTCATTATACAATGTTTTTGAAATTTTTTCTAGTGCATGTAGTTAGTGTCCATTATTAATGAGGAAGAATGGATTGCTCTGAGAAGAAAATTATTAAGTTGGTGCAAAAGTAGTGGCAAAAATCACAATTACTTTTGTACCAACCTAATATTATGTAGTGTAAAATCACACTGTAAAGTACCTGGGTATACATCTTTGGATGAAATAATGTACTATATAGAGATAATTTTTAGAATATTTTCTCTCTAAATATGAGTATGCCTAATCCAGGTATATATCTATTTTCTTGACATCATGTTTTTAAGATGGTTTATTTACTACTCTCCCTTACACAGTACTGTAGTTTATAGTGGTTGGATGTAATTTAAAGGAACCCTGCCAGTTTGGATATACAAGAGCTATATTATTAAGGTCCTACCCCTTGAAATATAGCTTACTGGACTCACTGGATTTTTAATCATTTGTTATTTAGAGTGGATAAAAGTCAACTTTTGACTTTTACCCTCAGGCTAAGTTAAATGTGACCATTTTTTTAAGTAAGAAAATGGCTTTATTCCTAATTTTTAGTTCCCATACAGTTTACAAATACACGTTTACTCTGATAATACAGCTGTGCAACTAGCAAAGCAGTTGCGCTAACACCCATAAATATAGGTGGAGAGACAATTAACATCCACTAATGTTTTACTACCTAAACTATTCTTTTAATGTCATTTTTAAAATTTTAACTAGAATAGATATCATTACTAGCCATGAATGAAACAATGCATTTCAGTTAAAATAATAAAGAGTGTAGATCTTTGGTAATATTTTTAACTAATATGTTAACAAATTTAAGAAGCAATAAAAAGATTAGTATTTCAAGTCACAGTTTTAAAAAATATCAGCTAAACAGTTAATAATATTTCCCAGTTGTTAACTTCAAATTTAGCAGCCCATTGTCCCTGGTGATATATTGAAACCTTTAAAAATGTATTTGGAATTAATGGAAATTGAAGTGATTGGTATTGAGATATAATTCTTTAGTGGCCGTTTTCTTTCTTCTAAATACAGGATGAAAATTGAAAGTATAAAAAGCTTCAAGATAAATTGAAATAGACAAAACATTTTATGCAACTGTTGGTAAAAGGGGCATTCATTATTTTTTTCTGTGCTTACTGTATTGCTTGTGGCCAGAATTAGCACACCATGAGCCAGAGAAAAAGATAAGACAAATAGAATGGCATGCAGCTAATTTTGTTTGGCAAATTTAGATCTGATACATGCTATTTCACTCCTACAAACTGACTCAGTCACTCTTTGAGAGGTACAGACGAAGTTTGTCTCCCACAGTTTAACAGCTTTCACTCAATATTTATAGGCTATATAAAAATAAATTTCTGTAAGTAACATATTTCTTACTGGCAGGATGAGCTCTGTGAAGGCAGATTTATTAATGAGGAAAAAAAAAGGAGAACCAAAAACATTTCAATTGTTCCAGATCTGCAGAAAATAAAATACCTGTATGTCAAACTATCAACAGTAGCTTTGTTTCAAGGACATATGTAGTGGACTTTTGGTATTGAAGAGTTTTACTACTTGTGAGTCAGTCAGAAATCCCATTATTTTATGATAATTTTGTGATTTGAATCTGGTAGAATTTCATATTCTGAAAGTAGTCATTCACCTGCCAGATGAGCCAACAGAATAGAATCTGCTGTAATAATCAGGAAGTTGCTTAAAACAAAACAAACAAAACTCAAAACCTGATTTTTATGGAAAAGTATTATCCAACAGAGTAAACTTCAGTGAAATTTCTTAATGAGGCTTAACTTGTGTAAGAAAATGTTCACCAGATGTGTAACATTTGTGGAAATGTGGTTCTAGAGAAAAACTGGAATTTGTACAATAATATCTATATTGGGGAATGTCAAGATGCATTCCTAACAGCCTTTTGTAGCACAGTGAATTGTAGAGTATTCAGAGTTGTAATGTTATTTATATATCTGTTAAGGATTTGTCATGACATCAGACTATATTCTCCATAATCAAGTTCACTGTAGAGAATAATTCTCATTCATGAATTGTTCATCTCATCATATTACCAGTGGTTATTTCGAGGTTAATTTTTTTCAGATAGCTTCTCTGTTGATTAAGGTTTTCAGTAATTGTACGTGTGCTGATAGCACATGTATGCTTTAAACTTGAAGACATCTTTGATTTTATAACCAGTCAAGGTCAAATGTTTTCCAAGGCTTTTCTACTCAAATACATGAAAAAAAAACTTTACTGTTTATTTTTTTCTTTCTACTAGGAATATGGAGCCTCTTTTTGACATTTTCAAATTTCCATAAACCCTTGTGTAGGATACGATGAACAAAGTATATTCCATACCAGGATTAATATTCAAGTAGTGTATTTCTTACAACTTTACTGATTGTTAAAACATTGAAATGCTGTTTTACCTAGTTGAGTTTCCCTGGTACTTTCCCTGGAACCCCTTTCTCTGACTTAACCCAATCAAACAAGTAAAGAGTTAATATGTGGCACAATGATGGACCTTCATATCTCTTCTCTGGCATATGCCATGATCCATTCTAATGTGCCTTTGACATTACAGTCACTAAATACTGTAAATATTACTGTTACATATAAAAATAATTTTTCCATAAGTGTTTTAAAATAATAGAAATATGAATAGTGTCACAGTAACTTTGCCACAATTAAGTATTAGCCAGTTTGAGAAATGCATTTTTCTGAGATAAGTGTATCACAGCATAGACACCTGTTTTATGTGAGTTGAAGTTAAAAAAAAAAAATGACTTAAACACAATAGACAGGATGCCACTGCCCACATATTGAATTAGCCTAGGAGAAAATCACATGAGTGAGGCCTAGGAGAAAATCACCCATGTAATTTAGTATGTGGACAGGGGCATTCTGTCCACATTTAAAGCAAACGCTATACATTTTCCCAAGAGTGAGTATGAGTGCTGGTGGGTCATTTGTGTCTATAAATTGGGCTGCAAGTACTCACAATAGTTTGAATATGTGATGACTATCATCTATGTGGTAATAACCATATCACATGCTCATATTATTAGAATGAATAGTTAATCTGGCAAGGTATTAGCTGCTGCAGGTGTGTGTATTAGATATGGGACTATCCCTGGAGGTCACTACATCTACAATTTTCATTTGTGGTAGATAAGGAGAGGAAAAAATTAAAATTAAAACTTTTATTTTTACAAAGTTAAAATACAATATTATGGTAGAAATTATGAACATCAGCTTAATTATTATAATTTTGGTAACTTAAATTTGGACATGTGTTTTTTTAAATTTCATATTCCAACAGAATAATAGCATACTATTTAATTTGAAGAATGATTAAAGAAATAAGGAGATGCCAGGCGTGGAAAAGAGGAGGCTTTGGAAGGGGACATGATAACTGTGTTCAATAGCTAGGGAGGGCTGTTACATATAAGAGGGATTAGCAATGTTCTGTATAGTCTTGGAGAACAGAAACATTAACAGCTGTTTGAAATTGTAAGGCATCAGATTTCAGCTAAGCACCATCAAGGAGTTTCTCATAGAGCTAACCAAAGTTGGAATGGTCTGTCCCAGGAGTTAGTGAGTTCCTTCATGTGTGGAGTGGTAAGCTCTGATCTAACCTCTTCTATGATGATAAGAAATGAGTGAGGCAGCTGAGGAGCAACTGGTCCACAATGTTGGGGGTGAGGATTGAGTTCTGTGATTTCTGAGAACCTGTCATAAGCACACTGTGCCCAAGTATCTTTTCATAGCCTCTAAAAATTAGAGCAGATGAAACCCATCTTTCAAGTCTCTATTCCCACCCATCTGCTCCTCATCATCCTACCTGCTCTTCATAGATTAGTAGATTTGTGAAGGATTTTTTTTAAATTGTCATTCTTAAATAAATATTTTGCTTTTTTCTTAAGTCTTCATATTAGATATTCACACTTCTGATCCATTATACTATCACCAATTAATCATTCTCAATTTAAAAAACAATAGAGAATATAAGCATACAAGCTTAAAATATATACACTTTACTTTGCTCTTCAGTTTATGCCAGCAGGTATTTATAACTAAATACTGATTTAACTAAACTGGAAGGAGAAATATATAAGAAGGTGGGGACATAGTTAGGCGCAGCAGGAATTTAGAAAACTGGGCCTGCATTTGTGGCTGGGAGATAAAATGTTAAGAAATAACAGCAAAAGAGAAGCACTTTCCTAGGGAAACTGAAAATCAAAAGGAGATAAAAAGACAGATGTACATATGCATGCCTGACCTAATTACAAATGAAGTAGACCTTTATTAGTCAGCTTTGGAAATATTTTAAGGCCTTTGACATTTCTATTTCTTTTACTACCACTTTTGGATCTACACTATAAACCTTCTAAATAAAATGTTTTGCGTTTTCCATTTGTGGTCATTCTTTGAACATTGTTTTTGGTTCCCCTGTATGAAGACTGCATTTCTGTGATACCTACATTCTGTTTTAGGCTTTCTGATCTATCACCTCTACAGTCTATATCCACTTTAATGCCAGGAGGCACCAAGCCTGGTGCTGGTACTTTTATGCATTACCTCTGGTGCCTCCTTAAACCTGCATGGTAGATGGTATTAATCCTTTGTCATAGATAAAGAAAATGAGACTCAGTTACATAATTGGACAAATCACACAGCTATTTCTCAACAGAGGTGATATTCCAACAATCAATTTGGCTATTATTGGGTGTATATTAGACTTAGATTTTAATTGTCTATTTTTAAGGAGGCAATGAATAAAGATAATGCACTCAACAAGAAGTAAGTCTATTCAATGCTTCTGTCTGGCTGTGGTCCTCTTCATCTTTTTCTTACTGTCCAGATGCCCTCCCCTGTCTTACCTCTGTGTAGGTTATTCTAAGCTCTTACCCCTATACAGAGCTCTAAACCTTCCTGTTTCTACTGCCTGCTGGATATCTCCACTTGGATATGTTACAGTGTCTCCGACTCAAGCTATTCAACGTTTTACTTATGGCTTTTCATAATTTAATGTGCTTTTCCTATCTTAATTGTCATAAACTTCGGTACATCACACATTGACTCTTTATTGGTAAAAAGCCAAGAAATCATAATATCTAGTACTTATTAAAGGCCAACTGTATCAGGAAGTGTGCTAAGCACTTCTCATACAATACCTCACCTGATCTTAACAATATGGACACTACCATCCTTATTTTACAGACAAGGAAACAGAAGCTTGGAGAAATTAAATAACTTGCAAATGACCACACTTGTGCAGGTGGCTGATCAGCAATGCCTAGGCTCCTATTAAATTCACATAGTCTGAATATCAACATTTTATATATGATGAGAAATGAAAACTCCTAAGAAGTACGCTGGCAACATAGATGCATATCTTAAGCATCTTAGGCCATTGACAGTGATTTTGCTTGATACTCATAATAATTCTAAATAACCAGGAATATTTGTGAATATATCAAATATGGAAATGGGATCAAGTATATTAACAATAGGTGCCACTCTTCTAACTTAACATTGTGGTTTCATTACATTTATAATAACTCAAATAGAGTAACCATTGCAGTAACTTTTTGAAATTGATCATGTGAAGTAAAACTTTGCAAGGAGTAAAATAGAGGAATCCGAGAATTTAAATAGTGCAGGTTTGAGTCAACCATGTGAGTATAGGTAAATTACTTAATCTTTTTAATCTTCAATCATCCCATCTAAAAAGGGAATCTAATATTAATATTAACCTCATAGTTGTGAAGGTTATATGAAATGCATATAAATGCATATAAAATAGCATCAGGTACATAGTAAGTACCCAATAAATGTTAATGACATTTTGTATGCTATAGTAGTAGTAGGAGAGAACTAGGGCAGTTAAAAGCAAAACAGAAGCATCATAAATTTAAAGTTAGAAAACGTTAAATATGAGAAGAGCATGAACTTTCTTTTTCATAATTTGAACTTGAGTCTTGTGTGTCCTATGAATATAAACAGGTGATACAATAATGGTTTATAGAATTATTGTACACATGGACTGTCATGAGCACTTTAAGTAGACTGTTTGAGGAAGAATTTGTCTCTCTCTGAGGGGCGGTTTTCTCAAACCCTTTTTTTCTTCATATTCTATTTTTATAGTTTTGGTATTAAAAAAAGAGCTTAGAGAGACAGTTTTGTTCCAAAGATTTATGTTTACCTGGCAAACTCAAATCCTCTGTCCTTTCATCCTTATTCTTTTTAAAAGTGCCTTCAAGAGAAAATGGTTTTTAATCAAATTCATGAGATAACTTTATGTTACATTTTATAGGCATTTAAACTTTTCAAGATAGGACACAACTAAAATAATGTATGACTGAATGTATTTTTGGAAAAATTTCTGCATGCTAGAGCAGAATCATCCACATCTATACACAAACACTGACAGAATTTGTCACATAGAAGATAATCTGTAAATTGTTGTGCTTATTAAGTGCTTTCCCTATATTACAGTTTTTCACATTTATTAAGGAATCAGGTAAAGGCTATGCATGACATCATAAACTTTTAAATTCACAGAGCTATGCCAGTGGTGTCCACTTGCTAATTAACACTGGTGTGTCACAAAACCGTACATGCTTAAAAAAGGTATTACTAATGGCAAGGGCGATTTCTTCTCTTCTACAGTTGAATGCTTGCTTTTTTGCAACAACCTCAAACTCCCTACAGTCAGTGGGTTAGAATTTCTAAAAAGTTATTTCTCCTATCAACCAATGTGGGAACTTTCAAGGATGCTGTGAATTCTTCATTTTTGCAAAAGATAAGAACAAATTTAACAATGAGGGCTATTATTTTTAGGCTGAGAGATAGGTAGAAATTTTGTATACAAGCTCCACCACATGTCATTATCTTACTCAGCTGACAGGTGGTGCTCCAGAACAATATGGGCAGTGGGGATGTGTGATTAGATTTCCATCAGAGTTTCTGGGACAAACCATGAGCTATACCTTTAAGATAAAAACCTTTTAATGTAGTAGTTGAATTACCAAAATTTTTATGTGCAAGAATAGTAACCCAATGAAATAATTTTTACATGCAAATAACCTTACAAATTTTAAATGTGTTTTAGATGCAGGCATTGAACTAGACTGGGATGAAGTTTTCATGTAGTTTCAACTCAACTTTTTACTTTACTGCAAACCAATAAATTGGAATATTAAACTATAATTAAAATTAATACAACTGATTTTCCTCCATCTGTTGTATTATTTAGCATTATTATGACATTCTGTTTAACCAATGATTGATCATAAATAGAAGACAGAAGTGTTGACATATTTTAAGACAAATATGTTTAAATTATATTTTTCCAATTAAGATGTCCTGATGTATTTTTCTTTTGTTTTTGGTTGATAAATAATAATTGTCCATATTTATGGGATACAGAGTGATTTTTCAGTACATGCATATGTTGTATAATAATTAAATTAGAATAATTAACCTATCCATCAACTCAAACATTTATCATTTCCTTGAATTGTGAATACTCAAAATTTTCTCTTTTAGCTTTTTGAAAATATACAATAAATTATTAAACATATTTACTCTGCATTGCTGCAAAACACTAGAACTTTATTCCTATCCAGCTATAATTCTGTATTCTTTAACCAACCTCTCTCTATATTCCCCTCTGCCTTATCCTTCCCAGCCTCCAATAATCAAAATTCTACTCTCCACTATTATGATCTCATTTTTTTTAGCTCCTTTATCTTTCTGTGCCTAAGTTATTTCTCTTAACATAATGTCCGACAGATTCACCCAGATTGCCCCAAATGAAACAGTTTCATTATTTTCTTAATGGCTGAATAGTCATCTACATCAGGTATTTCTCCTAATGCTATCCCTCCTCTAGCCCCCTGCCCCCTGATAGGCCCCGGTGTGTGATATTCCCCTCCCTGTGTTCATGACTAACAGCCATTTTATTTATCCTTTATCATTTTGTGCAGTAGCTTTAATATTACCCCGACCACTGTAGCCATCAATACATTCTTGAAAAAGAATATGATGATTTGCAATTTTTCCAGGAAGATAATTGGGAAATTGTATATATTGCTTGATTAAATTTTAGTGTATTTATATCATATAAAACTTGTAACTCAAAGTTGAATCATGTCTCTCACTTTTCTAATGGTAATAAGATTTTTTTAAGCATTCAAATTAAATAGAATTTGTTGTATTTTTAAGAAACAATGCAGGGATGATTGAGATCTATACTACATCCTATTTCTGAGAAGGCTAGTAAGCCTCTCTGGATTTATTTGTGCTTTGAGAAAAAGAGTATATAAAAGCAGTTTAGGTTTTGTAAGTTTTTCATTTTTCTCAATCAGAAGTCTTGATTAGAACACCAGTGCCTGTGATTCTGGGTACACACAGGATGGCATTAGTAATAGTCCCATATAACATTTTTTCAGGAGAGATGATATAACAGCTGTCCTTTTTGCCTGTGATCCCTATTTGGAGTCGTCTCAGGACTGTGAAAAAGATCTTCTCTAGGATTATTGCCTGACATGAAACTATTCAGGTCCCCAGGCCTAACATTTACTCCCTGCCCTATTTTCTCCCTGGAATTACTGTTTGTCCAGAAGGAGTTAGATATTGGATGGAGATACTGTGTTAGCAGATATTATCTCAACACAGTACTTATTCCTCCCCTCTTGTTCCTGTATTTTAACTCTAAACAAGTGCATTTAACAACTTGGGCTCTCTATTTTCTAAACTCTTTGGAAATTATTAAGTATAAGTAGATTGTCAAGATTGATCTTCACAAAAACAGATCACATTTTTTTCTAACAGGGCTTATGGTACCATAAATGGTTAATTTTTACACAAATATTTTGATTCTTAGTGGTTTCATGCATCATGGCAATTCTGTTGGTACCTTTTGCTATGCTATATAGTTTTTACAAGTATGCAAATGTTGAAGGATATTTAATAACCCTGACGTTATTAAATGTTCAGTTATCTCCCAAGGTTTTTAAACGGGTCTTGGGAAATTTTGAGATTAAATTATATAATTTGTAACTGAGACATAACATTCATTCTTGAATATAGTTTGCAGTGACGGCTTTATGAAGGAAGAACTAATTACTCTCATGATTGAGATCAGAGATAATTATTAGAATTATGTTTTCTAAGGTTATTTTTCTATGTACAAACTGTCTATGTCCCTTGAAAACTTCAAGCTGATGTGTGCTTATTGTGCTTATCTAGAAAATCAGTTCCTTATCAACTAGCTTGTAGTGTTTTAGACTGATTTATGGTCAAATTAAATAGATTTATTGACATTTTCATCAGAAACTATAAATTAAATATGTATTTTGTAGCTGAGAACAATGAAAACTAGGTAGCCTTAACGAGTGATATTAATAACACTTTGAAGTTTTCTAAGTTTTTCTAAAATAGAATAATGTGTTTTTACAGGTTGAAAATCAGCACAGCTCTACTCTGAAGGATTGTTTAGTATTTTCTTTCATACAGTGTACAGCGTTTAATTCTTATAATAACAAGGTTGCTCACTTTGCCAGCAGGAGGCCCCTCAAAGCAAGATGATGCCTCTCAGTTGGCAGATTTCTGTATAAATAAATAATACTCCACACATTCCTTTTAGATACCCAAGTAAGTGAGATAATGCTATATAACTTTTTTCATTAAAAAATAGCTGTATTATTATGTCAGTGACCTGTAATCAATAGCACTGCAAGGAGAAGCAACAGCCTCATTCATCTTGCATCCATGCAGAAATAACTGAACTCTATTTCTATGGCTGGAAGGAGAAGAAGAAAGAAGAGAATTAAAGAAAAGAGCAATCTTGGAATGCAGTCACTCTCATGCTAACAAGGGGGAGTTTAAACTGACTGTTTTTACTACACTGAACTTACTACTCAACACATTGCAAATAACCCTTGTACTCTAAGTTTTGGGATAATCATTGATAGTAATGGTGTGGTGGGAATATAGTAAACAGTCTTTTGCCATGTCCCTTAATTCTATATAATTTTCTATTAATGTTTCATCAGTTGCCCAAATATTGTACTGAAAAGGTTTTACTGATTGAATAGAAAGATGCAGTCGTTACAAATACCATTTCTGGGCAAGAATGGCAATGTATGTTTAAACTTCTGTAATTCAGGATAAGACAATATCATCTACTTCACATTGCTGTCTACTCTTTCTGACACAGGCCATTAATTGTAAACATGGAAATGTTGGATATAAAAAGGAAGAATAAGAAATATGCTGTTGAGCAAACCAAAGTTAAGACCTTTAAATTCTTTCTCAATGAAAATTTCAAAATGTTTGGTAATTTCGAATTTCAACTGTAATTCAAAACTCTTATTTTATTCTAAGACTTTGAACAGATGTTGTGGAGAGAATATAGAAAACTTTTGCAGTGATTGTGGGCCTGAAATTAAAGCCTTTACTAAGAGTTATCTCACTTTGAAATTTGTGGAAGTCATGCAAACATAGTTCAATGGAATTCAGTTCATTCTGCCTAGACATTCGACACATTCTGCCTGGACATTCATTTGTTCAATACCTCACAGGCCTTGCATAGCAGTGAAATCAGACAGCCTGATGTACAAAGACAAAGACAAAGAATATTTGGCCCTGGCTCCTTAATTCAATTATTTGACTCTATATGGGACGTCAAGAGTATACAGTTTAATACATTTGCTATTCACAAAACAACATCAGCAACAACTCTTTAAATATCCACAACATTTGGGTGATTTTAAACATAAACACATGTAAATTCAACACACTTTAATGAGGTTGCAGATTATTTTGTCACTTTGTTAAATATATTTTAACGTTAGCTCTGTTTCTAATATGTATGAGACATGGGACTGTTTGCTGGAAGAGCTCTTAATATGATCATCTTTTCCAGTTATTTTACATAAAATAAGTGTAAGATTTAGAGATGTTATTTGCCTATGAATAGGTTGCCAGTCAGTGGCAGAGACTGGAACTCATGTTGTCTAACATTTTTCTACTGCCCAAAGAATTACTCCATACCAATGGAGGAGAAATAATAGATTACTTTAGAGTTCTTATACTGGATTTATTTTGTACATTTAATAGGTAAGTTTTATGTTATTATTAAAATAATATATTTATTTCAGAAATATTGAGAAATACATGTAGCAAAAATGAAGAAAATATTATTTGTAATCTTATCACTTAGAAATAATCACTACTAACACTTTGTACTAATAACATTTTGCGGATGTTTGTAAATACTTTCTTGATGTGCAATGAGTGTATGTGTCTGTGTGTGTCTATAGTACTTCTTACAAAATGATATGCTTTCTATTATGTTTAATAACCAGGTTTTGTACTTACTTTATACCCCAAATTTTAATTTCTGAAATTCTTATTTGGACCAACACATTTGGTGATACAATTTTTAGAATTATTATATGAAATCCGTTTATTTACTCACTTCCTTTAATTTGCCTTTTATGCTTTTATTGTTTTATTTTTCATTTTTAATTACTCTTTTATGTTTAAACAGCTGGAGATAACTCTTTTGAGTTACATCTTTACACATAATTATGATTTCCTCAGAATAAATATTTGCAAGGTCAAAAATTAAGAATTTAAGCTTTTGGTATTTAATGGTTCATTACCCTGAAGAAAGTTTGCACAAATTTACTCTGCTGCTACCCATTTAACAATTGATTTCAAAATTTTTTTTGATTTTTTTAAAATTTAAGTTTTCTTAGGTGAATACAAATATCAATGAATAATTTGAATATCAATATACTAGTGGACCTTTTATTTTTTATCTTCATATAGAGATATGTGAAATATAAACGTTATTTCCTGGATATAGTAGTCTTAAGAATTATATATACTGAGGGTTATCTTTAATTTAATTGATTTTAAAATATTTGTTTTATAGTATTGTTATATATGATAGCATGAATTCTGAGATTCTATTAAAACATATTTATATTTCCTAAGTTTATTATGTCTTTTTTAAATTTAACACTGAAAAGGAAATAAAAAGATTTTCTTTCCTTTTTCCTCAAATTTGTAAACTTGAATGTTCAATTAATCTGTGGACTACAAATCAGTTATGTGAGGATTAAGTATTTTTAAAAATCCAACCTGCTCTCTTGTACAAATTGCTAAATATGATAATTTATTTAACTGAATAGTGATGAACTCATATTGAAAATGTTTTTCATAAATTAATACTTTCACCATTACAAGTAATCTCTGTGTTCAGTGTAGTCAAAGCACTGAGCCATATGCACACATAACCAAAAGTGTTTCAGCTTTCCTTTCCTTCATACTCAGATTTTGACATTTATGAAGTTGCAGTCATTTCTGTTTTATTATTTTATATTTCCTATTATATAAATCAGTGAATATTTACTACTATGTTTAGAAATTAAATATTATATGCTCCTTTTAAAAATATTTTCACATTTTTCCCTCATACAAGAAGCTGTTAATCTTTCAAAATTAATGAAATGTTTGCAATAATATGTATTTGTGACTGACTCCATGTTGTTGCTTTCTCCCTGTTCTGTTGTTTTTCCTTTTGTATCAGTTTACTTCTCAATGTAGCAATGAATTGATTGATTGATTGATTGAGATGGAGTCTTGCTCTGTCACCGGGCTGGAGTGCAGCGGTGTGATCTCTGCTCACTGCAACCTCTGCCTCCTGAGTTCAAAAGATTCTCTTGCCTCAGCCTCCAGAGTAGCTGAGACCACAGGTGCATGCCACCACGCCCAGCTAATTTTTGTATTTTTAGTAGAGACGGGGTTTCACCATGTTGGCCAGGATGGTCTTGATCTCTTGACCTCATGATCCGCCCGCCTCAGCCTCCCAAAGTGCTGGGATTACAGACATGAGCCACCGTGCCCAGCCTAGCAATGAATTTACTTTAACACACATTACTAGAGTTGATGTATGTATATAATATTTCATGGGTATACATGACAACTAATGCATTTGAATAATGCTGAAAAATTATGTAAATACAGGATAATATTTAAACAATAAAGTGTAACTTTTATAGACATTTATATCATTACTTTTAAGTACCTTGTTAACTTTCTTTGTAACAAATGTAATCATTGACATTCTACTTTTAAGGGGGAAGGAGAAAAGTACCATTTTACCATGTGAAAAAATTGGGCATTTTGTTTAAGGAAATATGTCGTCAATAGTTTTTTGGGAAGTTTTATCACAGTACAGCAAAGCATTTTTTTTAAACAATTTCAGTGCAATGCATTGACACAGTTACCATTGATAGTGAGCACACAAGAATTTAAATAAAGTGAGGAAAAAGTGAATTGGAACAAAATGCTATCATGTCTTCTCCTGTCTATAGAAGTGTTTTTTTCCTTTGTTTTGTTATGAAATTTAAATGACTTGGAGCTATTTAAGACCACTTCTTATTAAGAATGGGTAAAAAATAAAGTAGCATGTGGAAAATGGTCTCTATTTTGGTTATAGTAACTAAAACATACACTTTAGAGTCGAAAACCTGAGTTCAAGTTTCAGATTTGGGACTTGGTAGCTGTATGGTCTTTGAAAACTTAAATTGTTCTTTTTTTTTTTTTTTTTTTTTTTTTTTTTTTTTTTTTTTTTTTTTTTGAGACGGAGTCTCGCTGTGTCGCCCAGGCTGGAGTGCAGTGGCGGGATCTCGGCTCACTGCAAGCTCTGCCTCCTGGGTTCATGCCATTCTCCTGCCTCAGCCTCCCGGAGTAGCTGGGGCTACAGGCGCCGGCCACTACGCCCGGCTAATTTTTTGTATTTTTAGTAGAGACGGGGTTTCACCGTGTTAGCCAGGATGGTCTCGGTCTCTTGACCTCTTGATCCACCCGCCTCGGCCTCCCAAAGTGCTGCGATTATAGGCATGAGCCACCACGCCAGGCCTTGAAAACTTAATTAACTTCTTTGTGTCTTACTCTTATATTTAAAATGGGGAAGATACTTTTACTTCTCAGGGCTGTTCTGATGGCTAAATTGAAAAATATGTAAAAGGTATTTAGCATGACATTTCACTCACTGTAAATACTTGTGAAATGTTACTGTATTTTTCTATAAAGGTGGTAACTTTTTAATGCTATTTTTTATCACAGTATTTTAGGAGATTTGTCTTTAGTATTCAATTTTAGAGTGCTGAGTATACAAATCAATTTATTTCCTTTCATTCAGCACATACTTATTGCATGGCTACTTCCATACCGGTAAAGGCATCAGGAGTTTATTAAACAATCTAGTGAGGAAGACAGATGCAAAAATAGATACTTTCCAAATGTTATGGTAAATGGTAAGCAAAAGTTACTCTGGAATAACTTAGTATAACTAAAGTCTGGAAAACTCTTCTGGGAAAGACAGTTTCTGAAATGAGTTATGAAGGTGATAAGAATTAGATGAAGAGTGGAAGAGTGGTGTGGAGGATGTTCCAGATAGGGGAAACTGCAACAATAGTTTTGAAAGAAATAATCTCAGGATGTAATTTGGACAATTTATTTAGAGTGATTAAAGCATAAAGATGTCAGAGAGGCGCAAAGGAAGAGAGTGAAATGTAGAAACAGGCCATGGGAACTTTCATGTTCTGCTAGGGGCTTTTTTTTTTTCCTCTTTCATTTTTTTCTTAAAATAATTGATGGTATTTTGTATGCTGATTTGATTTATGGAATTATCTGATAAGGAAAATTTATGTGTGTTATACTCAGGGTGCATGATACCGTATCAAACTAGTACTTGACAACCCTAATAGTCAGTGATATATGCAGAATGAAATAGGAAAATATCAAGTAAAATACTTTTTAAAATTGAGAATTTTGCAGAGAGAATTCACTTTAGGCCATACTCCTCAGAAAGGTATTGGGCTTTGTTGTGAGAAGGCAAGAAATGAGGAGGGCCTAGAAATGGAAACAAACAAACAAAAAAAAAACCATGCAAACAGTTTTAAATACTATTTATTGGGTTCTGCCATGTATCAGGTTCTGTGCTAGGTATTTTTGCATAAATTACACATTCCCGACAACACAGACCTGTTTAAAATACCTATATCATATTTGTTTATTTGTGTATATATATATGTGTGTGTGTGTGTGTGTGTGTGTGTATATACTCAATATGTATATTTTTCTCCCAATAAAAAGAGAGGTTAAGTACTTATATAAAGAGTTCTAAAGGTATGAAGTCAGGATTTAAGTCAACTTTCCCCTGACTCCAAAGGTATAGTGTAGAAACTATTAGAGGGTATTTCAGTGATTACTTCCTTTACCTTTTCCTTACTGGCAGAATAAACATTAGTTCAATTGTCCCCCATCCCTGGGGAAAGAATCATTATTGCTCTAAGCCTATTATCATCATTTCATTTCTCATGCCAGTTCAGTAGTGAAAATGGGATAGAATTCTGATCAATGAAAGGGGAAATCTGGCAGGCTTCCAGAGAAACTCTAATGAAAAGAGAAACACAGGGGAAGCACTACCCATTTTAGCTAAAGATCATTATGTCTGCATATGACACCTGGAACTGGCAGCCCATCCTTTGGTACTGGATGGTGACATGAATGCCATCCCCAAAAATGCAAAATGGATTCTTCATGACATTGTTGAGCTTCTGAATCAACCCTGCAATATCTCTTATCTCTAGTCTTTTTACATGCAAGACATTAAATCTCTAATTTTTAAGCCACGTTTGTAGCCAAATTATTTTACTTAATACAAGCCCTAAATGTTCAATTACAATACCTTGGCTTACTTGTTCAGTTACTTAAGTGGCAGATTCATTCAAATGTATTCCTCCTCCTTTAAGTTGACTCCCCCTTCTTGGTCATTAAAAAGAAATAGATAAGTTTGAAAAAAAATGAGTATCTATTCGTTTCACAGAATCTTGGTCTGAAAGAGATGTGAAAATAAAGAGTGAAGACTGGTAGGTTACCTAGGATTATAAGGAACACAGTTATAAATTACTAAGTTGTTGTACAATAATATAATTTCATTGTGCTTTAAAATTGTCCTAAATTTTGTAATAGTTACAAGAGAAATAATAAACTAAGTGACTCTTTCTTTGGATGTGCCCATTTTTAAGTGTTGATTATCCACTGAACACTACACTTGAATTTTAGGTAAAGCTATTTGATTCTCCTAAAAACTGTGTGGTTAGGATGGAAGGTGTTTTGTGCCCACAGAATGTTTCCTTTGGAAGCCTAATAGGGAATGCTCATCAGCTTTCAATGAAAAGATAGGCTGTTTGCAGAAGGTCTAAAATGAGGTAAGACAAGACAAAAAAGTTAAAGTGGCATCTTTGATTCTTCTATACATCTATATTATGTCAATCTTTTCAATATATTTGCAGGTAAAATAACTTAGAGAAAGAATATTAACTTTTTCCTTCCTTGTCTAAAATATCCGTTTTTTGAGTACATGCCATATATAAGAAACTGGCCTAGTCATTTATATATGTCATTGCATTCCATTTTTGGGGTCATATATTCTTGTTAGTATTTTGTTATTATAATTTTACTGGCTATAAATCAAATAGTCATGAAAATAATGTCATTGGACGTTCCTGGGGATCCCACATGTACTTGGAAAATAATTTTTCTTTAGTTGTCTATTTATTAACGGGCACTTGAACTACAAAATGGCTATTACTTTATTTCATAGATTATTTTTCCAGATAGACATTTTATTGGTGGAATATGAATGAAATATTATGTTAACAGATGTCCCACTTATATGTTGAAAATTGATAGGATGTTAGGCTTTTCAATCAGATAAGTATAATGTACAAATTTTGAAGTGCCCTGTTATTCTATCTACTCACAATTATGTGGTCTCCTATTAGTTAAGGATTTTCATAGCTTGATAATTCATTCTGATCCTACCGTGACATGTTTTATTTAAAGTTTAATTGTTTTTCCTATAACTTTTTAAATGCCCAGTAAAATCATATCATTGGATTATGGAAAACCCTTTAGCCAAATCCTATTTAAAACAGAATAGTGGGATGTGAGGTGACAAGGTCAGTAAGGTCTTAGCCTCCAAGTGTTTTGAAATGCTTTACCTACCTGTAGACATTTTCCCCTTTCTTCTGCACCTTGTCAAACCAGTTTATTACTTCTATAGTTTATATAAACATGTAGCCTTATGTACACTTGTTTTATTTATATTGTGCAATAGTATTGGAAATCACTCAAGTTGTTGTATGAATACATTGGATGGGAGTAGTTATATATATATATATACTGTGTGGTTAGGATAGAAGGTGTTTTTAGGCTTTTATATGTGTGTGTGTGTGTGTGTGTGTATATATATATACACACACACACACACACACACACACACATCTTACCTTTCTGTGTCATGTCTAGTAGTTAAACGTTCTGTATGTAATTATTTATGTTAGTGTATACATTTGACTGCAAGGTGAACTGAAATAGTTGTGGTATATCTTTTCATGTTTAAAATGTTTCTAATTGATAAATACATGCTACATGTTGACATTTTACAACAAAATTTTGGGATATTTCATTGTTAACTATTAATTAAGCATTGAAAGTAGTCTGAAGACTACAAATTTAATAAAATATTTCATAAGGATTAGATAAGCACTAATGAAAATGAAACTCAAAACTTAATACATAGAAACTAATTGACTGTAGGTTCAACAGATTTTCATATATCTAATAATTTAATCAGTGAACAGTATCAACCGTTAACAATGGTGGTTTTTCCTACAATTTCTGGAGCAGAGGCTCTGTTATAGATGCTTCATACACAAGATTTCATTTGAATCTGAACAGGGGGCAGAATTGAAATTTGTGTGACTCCAAAGCTAGGTATAGTTATTCCCATTTTCATATTCTATATTAGGAATATGGAACATAAACTTATTTAAATTAAATTATAGGTAATTCTTAATAGCAACAATTTGTGATGTAGGATCACCGAACAACATGTAATAATTTTTATACAAAATTAAATAAATATGTTAAGATTGTTAACCTATCGTGATAACAGGCTGAGGAGGATATTTGAAGGTTGCCCAATAATAACACCAACAGAATTTGACCGCATTACTATTAATTAAGACCTTAGTATCACTTATGTAAGGAAGCAATCTTATGAAAAACACATACCAAATGGACACAAGAGTCATAATAGGAAAACGATTGTACAACATATCATTTAAAAACTTCTGAATCTCATTTACTGTCATATATTTTCACTCTGAGATTTTTAAAAAGTTTGCAATTATTTGCTTTGGCCTTATCCATGAATAACAGGGTTTTTAATTACTTACACATCGACAATTCCAAATGGATTGGCAAAATACTGGAAGCAAAGTTTTATTTAGGCTATTCTCAGCTTCTACTTTTAGGGGAATATTCTGGAAAGAGAAACTTTAAGAAGAAGGAACTAAAATTTCAGCATGTACGGAAAGGTGTAACAAGAAATGGTATAAGTCTTAAGAACATTAGAAAATAAATAATTACCACATTAATTCAAAGCCTTACAGTTTTTCGAGGTTCTTGGCAGACATGAAAGTACAGAAGTAATCAATTATTGAAATTGGCAGATGACAATGACAAATTTGGAGAGGCAATAAAAGCAATAGTGGAAAAATGTCAAAAATATACTCATTTTTAGAGCTTAAGAGAAATGCTAGAAGGAAGATTACATAACTGCTATTGTGATTATTAAGATTCTTTTAGAAAGATTACTAAAGAAAATGTTCCAGAATGCTGAAATTAGGATAATTACCCACTACTGCTATTTATATTCTGAGGATATATATTTAGATGCCCCTGGATTCTGTACACCATTTGAAAAATTAAATTTAAGGTAGGCTTGTGTTCTCTAACTGTATTTCAACTGTTGATTCTTATATAAGTTTTTCCTAAGTATATAAAGAAACTTACACCTTTAAATATGAGTTTAGCTTCTTTTTTAGACATGTGTCTGAAAAATCAGAAGTTTAAAAATTATCTCAAGATAATTGATTCATAAAATGTGACCTCTAAATTACAACACAATGCATAAGCCCATAAGTAATTTATATTTATTAGTTTGTTTTTGTGTATGGCCTGGTCAGTTTGATCAGTTTAAAACTGATCCAACTTTATTTCTATATAATAATATGAAGGCATACCTAAGAGATATTGCAGATTCAGTTTCAGACCACCACAATAAGCTGAATATCACAATAAAGCAAGTCAACAGTTTTGTCTCCACACATGTAAAAGTTATGTTTCTACTATACTGTTATCTGTAAAGTGTACAATTATGTCCAAAAAGACAATGTGAATACCTTAATTTAAAAATAGTTATTGCTAAAAAATGCTATCATCTGAGCCTTCAGTGGGTTGTAATCATTTTGCTGGGGGAGGGTCTTGCTTGGCTGTTGATGGTTGCTGACCAATCAGGGTGGCGGTTGCTGAAGGGTTGCGGTGGCTGTGGCAATTTCTTAATATAAGAAAACAATAAAATTTGCCACATTTGTTGACTCTTCCTGTCATGAAAAACGTCGCTCCAGCATGCGATGCTGTTTTGTAGCATTTTACACACAATATAACTCTTTTCAAAGTTGGAATCAATTATTTCAAACCCTGCTGCTGCTTTTTCTTTTATTATTATTATTATTATTATTATTATAATACTTTAAGTTTTAGGGTACATGTGCACAATGTGCAGGTTTGTTACATATGTATCCATGTGCCATGTTGGTGTGCTGCACCCATTAACTCGTCATTTAGCATTAGGTATATCTCCTAATGCTGTCCCTCCCCCCTGCCCCCACCCCACAACAGTCCCCGGAGTGTGTTGTTCCCCTTCCTGTGTCCGTGTGTTCTCATTGTTCAATTCCCACCTATGAGTAGAACATGCGGTGTTTGGTTTTTTGTCCTTGCGATAGTTTGCTGAGAATGATGGTTTCCAGTTTCATCCATGTCCCTACAAAGGACATGAACTCATCATTTTTTATGGCTGCATAGTATTCCATGGTGTATATGTGCCACATTTTCTTAATCCAGTCTATCGTTGTTGGACATTTGGGTTGGTTCCAAGTCTTTGCTATTGTGAATAGTGCCGCAATAAACATACGTGTGCATGTGTCTTTATAGCAGCATGATTTATAGTCCTTTGGGTATATACCCAGTAATGGGATGGCTGGGTCAAATGGTATTTCTAGTTCTAGATCCCTGAGGAATCACCACACTGACTTCCACAATGGTTGAACTAGTTTACAGTCCCACCAACAGTGTAAAAGTGTTCCTATTTCTCCACATCCTCTCCAGCACCTGTTGTTTCCTGACTTCTTAATGATGGCCATTCTAACTGGTGTGAGATGGTATCTCATTGTGGTTTTGATTTGCATTTCTCTGATGGCCAGTGATGATGAGCATTTTTTCATGTGTTTTTTGGCTGCATAAATGTCTTTTGAGGAATGTCTGTTCATGTCCTTCGCCCACTTTTTGATGGGGTTGTTTGTTTTTTTCTTGTAAATTTGTTTGAGTTCATTGTAGATTCTGGATATTAGCCCTTTGTCAGATGAGTAGGTTGCAAAAATTTTCTCCCATTCTGTAGGTTGCCTGTTCACTCTGATGGTAGTTTCTTTTGCTGTACAGAAGCTCTTTAGTTTAGTTAGATCCCATTTGTCAATTTTGGCTTTTGTTGCCATTGCTTTTGGTGTTTTAGACATGAAGTCCTTGCCCATGCCTATGTCCTGAATAGTATTGCCTAGGTTTTCTTCTAGAGTTTTTATGGTTTTAGGTCTAACATGTAAGTATTTAATCCATCTTGAATTAATTTTTGTATAAGGTGTAAGGAAGGGATCCAGTTTCAGCTTTCTACATGTGGCTAGCCAGTTTTCCCAGCACCATTTATTAAATAGGGAATCCTTATCCCATTGCTTGTTTTTATCAGGTTTGTCAAAGATCAGATAGTTGTAGATATGTGGCATTATTTCTGAGGGCTCTGTTCTGTTCCATTGATCTATATCTCTGTTTTGCTACCAGTACCATGCTGTGTTGGTTACTGTAGCCTTGTAGTATAGTTTGAAGTCAGGTAACGTGATGCCTCCAGCTTTGTTGTTTTGGCTTAGGATTGACTTGGCAATGTGGGTTCTTTTTTGGTTCCATATGAACTTTAAAGTAGTTTTTTGCAATTCTGTGAAGAAAGTCATTGGTAGCTTGATGGGGATGGCATTGAATCTATAAATTACCTTGGGCACTATGGCCATTTTCACGATATTGATTCTTCCAACCCATGAGCATGGAATGTTCTTCCATTTGTTTGTATCCTCTTTTATTTCATTGAGCAGTGGTTTGTAGTTCTCCTTGAAGAGGTCCTTCACGTCCTTTGTAAGTTGGATTCCTAGGTATTTTATTCTCTTTGAAGCAATTGTGAATGGGAGTTCACTCATGATTTGGCTCTCTGTTTGTCTGTTATTGATGTCCAAGAATGCCTGTGATTTTTATACATTGATTTTGTATCCAGAGACTTTGCTGAAGTTGCTTATCAGCTTAAGGAGATTTTGGGCTGAGAAAATGGGGTTTTCTAGATATACAATCATGTCATCTGCAAACAGGGACAATTTGACTTCCTCTTTTCCTAATCGAATACCCTTTATTTCCTTCTCCTGCCTGATTGCCCTGGCCAGAACTTCCAACACTATGTTGAATAGGAGTGGTGAGAGAGGGCATCCCTGTCTTGTGCCAGTTTTCAAAGGGAATTCTTCCAGTTTTTGCCCATTCAGTATGATATTGGCTGTGGGTTTGTCTTAGATAGCTCTTATTATTTTGAGATACGTCCCATCTATACCTAATTTATTGAGAGTTTTTAGCATGAAGGGTTGTTGAATTTTGTCAAAGGCCTTTTCTGCATCTATTGAGATAATCATGTGGTTTTTGTCTTTGGTTCTGTTTATATGCTGGATTACATTTATTGATTTGCGTATGTTGAACCAGCCTTGCATCCCAGGGATGAAGCCCACTTGATCATGGTGGATAAGCTTTTTGATGTGCTGCTGGATTTGGTTTGCCAGTATTTTATTGAGGATTTTTGCATCAATGTTCATCAAGGATATTGGTCTGAAATTCTCTTTTTTGGTTGTGTCTCTGCGAGGCTTTGGTATCAGGATGATGCTGGCCTCATAAAATGTGTTAGGGAGGAGTCCCTCTTTTTCTGTTGATTGGAATAGTTTCAGAAGGAATGGTACCAGTTCCTCCTTGTACCTCTGGTAGAATTCGGCTGTGAATCCATCAGGTCCTGGACTCTTTTTGGTTGGTAAGCTATTGATTATTGCCACAATTTCAGAGCATGTTATTGGTCTATTCAGAGATTCAACTTCTTCCTGGTTTAGTCTTGGGAGGGTGTGTGTGTCGAGAAATTTATCCATTTCTTCTAGATTTTCTAGTTTATTTACATAGAGGTGTTTGTAGTATTCTCTGATGGTAGATTGTATGTCTGTGGGATTGGTGGTGATATCCCCTTTATCATTTTTTTATTGCATCTATTTGATTCTTCTCTCTTTTCTTTTTTATTAGTCTTGCTAGCGGTCTATAAATTTTGTTGATCTTTTCAAAAAACCAGCTCCTGGATTCATTAATTTTTGAAGGGTTTTTTGTGTCTCTGTTTCCTTCAGTTCTGCTCTGATTTTAGTTATTTCTTGCCTTCTGCTAGCTTTTGAATGTGTTTGCTCTTGCTTTTCTAGTTCTTTTAATTGTGATGTTAGGGTGTCAATTCTGGATCTTCCCTGCTTTCTCTTGTGGGCATTTAGTGCTATGAATTTCCCTCTACACACTGCTTTGAATGTGTCCCAGAGATTCTGGTATGTTGTGTCTTTTTTCTCACTGGTTTCAAAGAACATGTTTATTTCTGCCTTTATTTCGTTGTGTACCCAGTAGTCATTCAGGAGCAGGTTGTTCTGTTTCCATGTAGTTGTGTGGTTTGGAGTGAGTTTCCTAATCCTGAGTTCTAGTTTGATTGCACTGTGGTCTGAGAGACAGTTTGTTAATAATTTCTGTTCTTTTACATTTGCTGAGGAGAGCTTTACTTCCAACTATGTGGTCAATTTTGGAATAGGTGTGGTGTAGTGCTGAAAAAATGTATATTCTGTTGATTTGGGGTGGAGAGTTCTGTAGATGTCTATTAGGTCTACTTGGTGCAGAGCTGAGTTCGATTCCTAGGTATCCTTGTTAACTTACTTTCTCGTTGATCTGTCTAATGTTGACAGTGGGGTGTTAATATCTCCTATTATTATTGTGTGGGAGTCCAAGTCTCTTTGTAGGTCACTCAGGACTTGCTTTGTGAATCTGGGTGCTTCTGTATTGGGTGCATATATATTTAGGATAGTTAGCTCTTCTTGTTGAATTGATCCCTTTAGCATTATGTAATGGCCTTCTTTGTCTGTTTTGATCTTTGTTGGTTTAAAGTCTGTTTTATCAGAGACTAGGATTGCAACCCCTGCCTTTTTTTGTTTTCCATTTGCTTGGTAGATCTTCCTCCATCCCTTTATTTTGAGTCTATGTGTCTCTGCACATGAGACGGGTTTCCTGAATATAGCATACTGATGGGTCTTGACTCCTTATCCAATTTGCCAGTCTGTGTCTTTTAATTGTAGCATTTAGCCCATTTGCATTTAAAGTTAATATTGTTATGTGTGAATTTGATGCTGTCATTATGATGTTAGCTGGTTATTTTGCTCATTAGTTGATGCAGTTTCTTCCTAGCATTGATAGTCTTTACAATTTGGCATGTTTTTGCAGTGGCTGGTACCAGTTGTTCCTTTCCATGTTTAGTGCTTCCTTCAGGAGCTCTTTTAGGGCAGGCCTGGTGGTGACAAAATCTCTCAGCATTTGTTTGTCTGTAAAGTATTTTATTTCTCCTTCACTTATGAAGCTTAGTTTGGCTGGATATGAAATTCTGGGTTGAAAATTCTTTTCTTTAAGAATGTTGAATATTGGCCCGCACTCTCTTCTGGCTTGTAGAGTTTCTGTTGAGAGATCAGCTGTTATTCTGATGGGCTTCCCTTTGTGGGTAAACTGACCTTTCTCTCTGGCTGCCCTTAACGTTTTTTCCTTCATTTCAACTTTGGTGAATCTGACAATTATGTGTCTTGGGGTTGCTCTTCTCAAGTATCTTTGTGGCGTTCTCTGTATTTCCTGAATCTGAATGTTGGCCTGCCTTGGTAGATTGGGGAAGTTCTACTGGATAATATCTTGTGGAGTGTTTTCCAACTTGGTTCCATTCTTGCCATCACTTTCAGGTACACCAATCAGACATAGATTTGGTCTTTTCACATAGTCCCAAATTTCTTGGAGGCTTTGTTCATTTCTTTTTATTCTTTTTTCTCTAAATTTCCCTTCTCGCTTCATTTCATTCATCTTCCATCGCTGATACCCTTTCTTCCAGTTGATCGCATCGGCTACTGAGGCTTCTGTATTCTTCACGTATTTCTCGAAACTTGGCTTTCAGCTCTATCAGCTCCTTTAAGCACTTCTCTGCGTTGGTCATTTTAGTTATATATTCGTCTGATTTTTTTTCAAAGTTTTTAACTTCTTTGCCATTGGTTTGAATTTCCTCCTGTAGCTTGGAGTAGTTTGATCGTCTGAAGCCTTCTTCTCTCAGCTAGTCAAAGTCATTCTCCGTCCAGCTTTGTTCCGTTGCTGGTCAGGAACTGCGTTCCTTTGGAGGAGGAGAGGTGCTCTGTTTTTTAGAGTTTCCAGTTTTTCTGCTCTGTTTTCTCCCTATCTTTGTAGTTTTTTCTACTTTTGGTCTTTGATGATGGTGATGTACAGATGGGTTTTTGGTGTGGGTGTCCTTTCTGTTTGTTACTTTTCCTTCTAACAGACAGGACCCTCAGCTGCAGGTCTGTTGGAGTTTGCCGGAGGTCCATTCCAGACCCTGTTTGCCTGGGTGTCAGCAGCGGTGGCTGCAGAACTGCGGATTCTCGTGAACTGCAAATTCAGCTGTCTGATCGTTCCTCTGGAAGTTTTGTCTCAGAGGAGTACCCAGCCGAGTGAGGTGTAGTCTGTTCCTACTGGGGGGTGCCTCCCAGTTAGGCTGCTTGGGGGTTCAGGGACCCACTTTAGGAGACAGTCTGCCTGTTCTCAGATCTCTGGCTGCATGCTGGGAGAACCACTACTCTCTTCAAAGCTGTCAGACAGGGACATTTAAGTCTGCAGAGGTTACTGTTGACTTTTTGTTTGTCTGTGCCCTGCCCCCAGAGGTGGAGCCAACAGAGGCAGGCAGGCCTCCTTGAGCTGTGATGGGCTACACCCAGTTTGAGCTTCCTGGCTGCTTTGTTTACCTAAGCAAGCCTGGGCAATGGCGGGCGCCCCTCCCCCAGCCTCGCTGCCACCTTGCAGTTTGATCTCAGACTGCTGTGCTAGCAATCAGTGAGACTCCCTGGGCGTAGGACCCTCCGAGCCAGGTGCAGGATATAATCTCCTGGTGTGCCGTTTTTTAAGCCCGTAGAAAAGCACAGTATTAGGGTGGGAGTGACCTGATTTTCCAGGTGCCATCTGTCACTCCTTTCTTTGACTAGGAACGGGAACTCCCTGACCCCTTGCACTTCCCAAGTGAGACAATGCCTCGCCCTGCTTTGGCTCGGCTCTCGCATGCTGCTCTAAACCTACTGTCCTGCACCCACTGTTTGGTACTCCCTAGTGAGATGAACCCAGTACCTCAGATGGAAATGCAGAAATCACCCGTCTTCTGTGTCGCTCATGCTGGGAGCTGTAGACCGGAGCTGTTCCTATTCGGCCATCTTGGCTCCACCCCCCTGCTTTTTCAACTGAGTTTATGTATCTTTCGTTGTCATTTCAACCATGTTTGTAGTATATTCACCAGGAATGGTTTCCATCTCAAAAAACAACTTTCTTTGTTCATCCATAAGAAGCAATTCCTCATCTGTTCATTTGATCATGAGATTGCAGTAATTCAGTCACATATTTAGGCTCTATATCTAGTTCTCTTTCTACCTCATCTGCAGCTGTTTCCTCCACTGTAGTTTTTGAATTCCTCCAAGTCATCCATGGGGATTGAAATCAACTTCTTCCAAACTCCTATAAATGTTGATATTTTAACCTTCACCAATGAATCATTAATATTTTTAATGGTATCTAGAATGGTGAATTCTTTCTAGAAAGTTTTAATTTTACTTTGCTCATTTCCATCAGAGGAATCCTGTCTCTGGCAGGTACAGCCTTATGAAGTATATTTCATAAATAATAAGAACTGAAAGTTAAAGTTACTTCTTGATTCAAAGTAATGAGCTGCAGGATAGATGTTGTATTACCAGGCATGAAAACAGCATTATTCTCCTTGTACATCTCCATGAGAACTCTTGGGTTAGTAGGTTCATTGCCAATGAGCAGTAATATTTTGAAAGGAATCTTTTCTTTTTTTTCTGAGCAATAGGTCTCAGTAGTAGGTTTAAAATATTCATGCTGTCATAACAATGCTGTCAACAGATGTGTTGTCAACTAGGCTAGTTGTTCCATATGGAGCACAGGCAGAGTAGATTTAGAATAATTATTAAGTGCTCTAGGATTTTGGAATGGTATATGAGCATTGGCTTCAACTTCAAGTCCTGTCTGCATTAGTCCCTGAAAAACAGTCAGCCTGTCCTTTGAAACTTTGAAGCCAGGCATTGACTTCTTTCTATGAAAGTGCTAGATGGCATTTTCTTTTAATAGAAGGCTGTCTTATCTCCATGGAAAATCTGTTGTTTAGTGTATCTACCTTCATTAATAATATTAACTAGATCTTCCAGATAACTTGCTGCAGCTTCTACATCAGCACTTGTTAGTTCACCTTGCTTTTTGTTATGGAGACAGCTTCTATCCTTAAACCTCATGACCAGCTTCTATCCTTAAACCTCATGAACCAATCTCTGCTAGCTTCCAACTTTTCTTTTACAGCTGCCTCACCTCTCTCAGCCTTCATGGAATTGAGGAGGCTTGGGGCCTTTCTCTGGATTAGGCTTTAGCTTAAGGGAAAGTTGTGGCTGGTTTGATCTTCTGTCCAGACTATTAAAACTTTTCTCCATATCAGCAATAAGGCTGTTTGACTTTTTTTTTTTTTATCATTTGTGTGTTCATTGGAGCAGCACTTTTAATTTTCTTCAATAACTTTTCCTTTGCATTCACAATTTGGCTGTTTGACATACAAGGCCTAGCTTTTGCCTGTCTTGGCTCTCTTGATATGCTTTCCTTGCTAAACTTAATCATTTCTAGCTTTTGATTTCAAGTGAGAGACATGGAATTCTTTTTACTTGAACACTTAAAGACCATTGTAGGTTATTAATTGGACTAATTTATAATTATTTCATCTCAGGGAATTGGGAAACCCAAGGAGAGGGAGAGAGATGGGGAAATGGCCTAGTGAAGCACTAAGAACACACACCTATTTATTAATTAAGTTTGCTGTCTTATATGGGTATGATTTGTGGCTCCTCAAAACAATTACAATAGTAACATCAAAGATCACTGATTACAGATCACCATAATAGATATAATAATAAAGTTTGAAATATTGTGAGAATTTCCAAAATTCACAAAATTCTCTGTGTCCAGAGACACAGAATGAACATATGTTGTTGGAAAAATGGTGCTGACAAACTTGTTCCATGCAGGGTTGCCCCAAGCCCTGAATCTGTAAAAAACAGTATCTGCAAAGCACAATACAGTGAAGCACAATAAAATGAGATATGCCTAAATGTTTGGTCTGGGATTTTATTTTACCCTATATACTTCCTACTAAGTAGCCTTGTATCATAGATGGTGTCAGAAGATATGAGAGTACTGAGTCAGAAACAAAGGACTTTTATTACTCATGTTGCAGCAAGCAAGATAAGCATTGGCATGCTTGTATGAGTTTTTCTTGCCTAATTGTATTATAGTCAACGCTGACTTTGGCGTATCCCCTACTTTTATAGCAGTCAAACAAGCCTGCCGTTTGTCCCTGTAGGAGACATTATGTCATCCCTCAAGGTTTCTCACTGCAAACACAACTCAGAAATAGCTCAGATAAAGAGGCATCGCATTTTTGGCATAGCCAGCAAGATGCGGAGATGCACAGGAGACCCTTTGGAAGACTGTCTTTCCCAATGATACTTTCCAATTTTATAACATTTTCCTGCTTACAAAGAGTTTTTATACATATGACCTCATTTTGTCCTCACTTGATGTTTAATACTCACTCTCTTCAAGAGTAAGAAACAGGCCGGGTGTGATGGCTCACGTCTGTAGTCCCAGCACTTTGGGAGGCTGATGGGGATGGATCACCTGAGGTCAGGAGTTTGAGACCACCCTGGCCAACACAGTGAAACCCTGTCTCTACTAAAAATACAAAAATTAGCCAGGCATGGTGGTGTGTGCCTCTAATCCCAGCTACTCGGGAGGGTGAGGCAGGAGAATCGCTTGAACCCGGGAGGCAGAGGTTGCAGTGAGCTTCGATTGTGCCACTGCACTCCAGCCTGGGCAACAGAGCAAGAGTCTGTCTCAAAAACAACCAACCAACCAAACAAACAAACAAAAACAAAACAAGAGCAAGAAACAAATAGTTGTATATTTGTTTAATGGAGTTATCTGGTAATGTTTCAAATGCCTTTCTAAGAATGCATCATATTACTGTTAGTTATAATTACAAAAATCTACAACCTTTACATATATATTTAAGTTTTCAGTTTTTTAATTAAAATATTACAATTACAGTATTACTTTCCTTGCACACATGTACCAACTTCATTGATACTATCCATATTTTATTCCCTATTCAAATAGCTTGGAGAGAGGGTGGTACTATATGTCATCAAATTATAATCAAACTTTATTGTACATAAAAAACTATCTAATATATTTGTTAAAATTTTAAATCCCTGGGCTCAGCTGCAGAAACAGATTCCATTCTATAGGTTATGGTTCAGACTATGTATCTTCAATTTTATTTGGGAGTTTGGTTCATTTACATTTCATATACATTGACATTGTTAATTATTTTCTATTTGTTCCATTGGTTCTTTATTCGTTTATTCATGGTTTTCTTCCTTCTTTGAGATTAATGAAAAATTTTTTTTCTATTTCTCTATAGGTTTTATCAGGATCTCTTTTTGTATTATTTTTTAATGGTTACTCTAGAGTTTAAGACATATATATTTAAGTAATTCCAGTGTGATTGTCTATAAACTTCCTTTAAGGAATACTAATTTAGGGGGCTGAAATCTTTCTTTACTAGTTATTCCTTTGAGTTAAGGACTTAATGTAGAAGAAAATAAATACAATTTAATAAATAATTAAAAATGCAGCTATGGTTTTGAGGAGTAGTGATGGATGTCTAAAAATAAGATTTAATAGCAATCTATGGCTTATGTATACCACCTTCTAATATCTGAGGACTCTGCATTATACTAAAGTTTAATACAACTAGAATGCAGGGAAGTTGCAGTAGTAGTCTCTAATCAGTATGTAAGAGCATAAAATTAGTCAATACTCATCTCTCTATGGTCTCAGGCCAACTATGGCCCATATACATCCATTTAGGCTAATTTTGGAACTGGATATTAAATAGATGGACATTTTCAAGGTGTCAACAAACATATAGATACTTAACAAATAGTTTTGTTTTCTACTAGGAGTGAATTTTCCTCCTAGTATTTCACCTTACTCTTACACATGTTTAATGCATCAGCATTTTTTTTTTCTCTTTATGTTTGAGATCCCTTAAGACATAACTCTGGCTGTAACTGGCAAAAGACAGGACCTTCAAAAATTCAAAAACACCCGTGGTAAATACCACAAAGTAAGCTACTTTTGACTGTTCCTCTAAAGGTCACATAATGCTTTGTGTTTTCTACAACATGACACAGCATGACAGAACAAAGTAGTTATCTTTTGTACTTGTCAGCATTGTTATATCAACTTCAAATGATGATATGCTCCTGAGTATGCTGTTGCTTTTTTCCTATGGGGGCTTGCACTGATTTCTTTAAAGTATTATATGCATCAAGTAAACGATTCCTTTATTATTCCTGACACCTGGATTTGGTAACAAAAAGTATCTAGATATCACTTCAAAACTGCATTGAGATGCTATTTGCAGTTGAAGTGACATAAATGCAGTTCATTTGGATTTTCTGTCTTTATGTTACCATCTTTACTTAATACCTGTGTTTGCCAGTAGGAAAAGAGGCTATATGATTACTGGATGTTGTGGAGGACAACATTTAGACTGGCAGGGAAATATATTTTAAGTTTTAACTGAGAGATTTTAATTAAAAACCTTAACTTATAGTCATATTTTGATTTGGTAACTCTAAAATGATATAACTTGTAGTAGTTAAGAGTAATACCAGCTGATAGAACAAAACAACAACAAAAACCCTGTATTACAGTAGCTTAACCCACTAAGAGTTTATTTCTCATTACATAACAGTTCAATGCAGATGTTTCTGGCTGAATTTCTCCCTAGGACCATTTTCACCAGATTCTCAGCATAGCCTGGTGAAAGTCTGAGGCCAAATGGGGGAAAAAGAATGGAAGGTTACCTTTGTTATCCCAGCATTTTGGGAGGTTGAGGTGGGTGGATCACATGAGCCCAGGAGTTAGAGACCAGCTTGGGCAACATGCCAAAACCCTGTCTCTACGAAAAATTAGCTGGGCATGGTGGCATGTTCCTGTAGTCCCAGCTACTCAGGAGGCTGAGGTAGGAGGATCACCTGAGCTCAGGAGGTTGAGGCTGCACTGAGTCCTGATGGTACCACTATACCTGGGCAGGGTGACAGAGTGAGACCCTGTTTCAAACAAAAAAAAGAATGGAAGATGGCATGTGGGAAGTTTTTAAGAGCTAAGGTTGGCTTTTAGACAAAAATGACATGTTATTTTTTTCCCATATTCTCTTGGCTAGAATTTAGTTCACTGACATACCCAACTCTAAGAGAAATATGGTCAAGCTGTGTGCTTACAATTGGGTTTGGTTAACAGCCAGCAGTCTCTGCTATAGGAAATTTAACAAGGGGAGGTTCTGTTGTAGCAGAGAGACTTTGATTTGAGGTCAGTCAGCCTTAAGGTAAAAATAGAGCTCGGTCATTTTTGAGCCAAGTGACACTGAGTAAATGATTAATCTTCTGTTTGCCATAGTATGCTAAGTTATAGAGCAGGAAAATAATACCTACCTCACAGGAGTAATATAAAGATTAAATGATATAATTTGTATAAATTGCCCAGCACAATACAGGGCAAGTTTTAAACATTTGAAAATGATAGTTTTAATTTTTGTTGTTAAGTAATACACTTTTTTCTATGATGATTCATGATATAATTTAATTTGACATTAGCTTAGTTCAACACCAGAGCAGTTTTTAAAAAATAGAATTATTTTATGCATAATAAGCTGTAGCTTATTATATAGTTATACATTAATAAAGGAGAAAAATGTCTTCTGTACTTTAATGTCATGGGATTTATAGTGTAAACAATCTATGAGAATTTACTTATAGGAAAAGCACAACTTTTCATTAATTAACAGAAATAAGGTGATTTTTATACTACTTGTTTTTGTATATAAAATAATCTTGAGAAAAAGACATTAAAACTAAGTATAAAAATATAAAATATTTATTTTAATAACTGAATAAAATTCAGATTTTTGTTTAACTTTCAGAAACCCCAGGTTTTTGGCCATGTATAAATTTTGATCATTTCATTTGTGGTTTTATATTTCAATGGCTTTCTCCATCTTAATTGATAAAATGATTTATTATGGAGTTTGTCTTTGTATTGAAACATAACATCTTATCATCACCAAGTCCCTAGAGTACACTAAAGTTTATGTCAGGTTCTGTGAAGGAAGTCCAAGATGGAGCTCAGTCTTTTCATTGCAGTGGGCAGTGAATGGTATGTAGCAGAGTGATTATTCTGTGCTTAGACTGGAGCAAATATTTGAAGACAGGTATGATTTTCAGGGTACATACTTAATCCTTGTTACAAATATTTGTGTTTTAAATAAAAAATCCTGAAAATTTCTTTTCTGTGGTTGGTCAACGAAGTCTGTGGTTGGGAGTTTTCCTCACTTTCACTGCTGTTCTGTTTTCCCTGGATTTGTTATGCAGCTCTTGAGCTATTGTTTGACTTATCCAGTGTCTTAAATAATTTCTGCCTAATCAATTGATGAATATTTACATGGATCAGGGTTTGACCTTGTCTGAAGCATCATCAGTTTGCATTCTAATTCTGTTATACATTTCACAAGGCTGTCTCCTTGCCAGCAAACAAACAAATCAGGCATCCTAAGATGTCAGCAGAAAGTCAACACAGAGAACTTTTGGGGAAACATTCTTTTCATGCTAGAATTGGCTATGACCAGGAAAGGAAAATATATCCATGCTGCTTTGGTGTACTTTGTGTCATTAGATGTGTGGCTGTGTATCTTTGTCCTCTCTAATTAAAGACTCTGCTACTGATGTTATTTGCTGTGTACAAATGTGTCTGAAGAGAGAGTTGTGCAGCTTACCCGTCTGTCTACAGAGAACACAGAATCAGGTTTTTCCTTCGATAATGTCTATTGTTCTCTTGAGAGTCTTTTGATATTTATGAATTTTCCCCCTTTTCTCATTCAAATAAAATCACCCTTTAAGGAAGAACAGAGTTAGTGTATTGAAGAGTTAGAATATTTTCTCAATATTTGCCAGGTGTATTCCAAGAATTTTCTGAACTACTGGACATTTTCTAAGATTAGCAGGTTGCTTTTTTAAATCTCCTTCTTTTCCTCTTTTACTTCCACTGAGAATAAATGTGTAGTATTATGTGAAGAATTTGGGATCTGTCAGCTGTATATTAATAGATTGATTGTATATTTTTGTGTAATTTGTTCTATCTTCTTGGTTCAATGTTCATGTTATTCACTAAAGAGCAAATACTTTGTGTAGCAAGGTTAGATATTCTACATATTCTTAACATGTCTGCATTGTGGGACAAAAGTTATTGTCCTTTCCTGCCATCAACCCTTGAACATATTTCCTTATTGTTCCCTAGAAAGAAATGGGTGAGTCAACAAAATGAAAAAAAAATTAAATGTTAGGGCCACTTTAAGAATAGCCCTATAGTAGTCATTTATATGTTAATATTTTACAATGACTAATTTAATGGACAGATGGTAATTCATATTACAGTATGAGAGTAGGGCATTTCCCTAGGCCAAATTATTGTCTACCCAGTTTTCAATTAGACAAAACTGCCAATTATCTAGAGTGGGTTTTATTTTAATTACCGGGTGATTAGGACAGCTAGGTAACTAGCCCGAAGGAAGGAGAGCTCAACTGTGTATGTGAATCCTTATTATGCAAACCTATAAAATAAATACAGAAAGGCCATGCGAAGAAACTGCTTCAGTGAAATGGTAGATAATTTACTTGAGGCAGTCTATATCCTTTTACTCATTTGATCAATAAAAAGTAAGTTTGAAATGCTAAAGTCACCATTTATTTGTGAACTACACTTTATCGTTTCTATGAGAAAAAAATAAATTCCGGGGAAAGGGATTATATGTTAGCAATCAGTGTTCAACATGTTTTGTATTTAACATGTGTGTTAATGTATGGTGTCATCTCATGAGAAATCACTTATCAGGTGACCTTTGTCATATGAAATATGGCTGAGACTTGAGGCACAGAGACAGGATGAATAAATCCCTATTCTTTTCTGTGTCTTCAGCTTTTTTACTTGAGCTCCTTTTCTACATCTGCAGTTATCCTCTGAATATTTCCAGTTAAATGTGTCCCATCGCCTTAACTTCAACAGTTCTAAACCAATCCAATTTCCTCACCAGACCAGCTTCTTTACCAAATTTCTATGTTCTCCTCTCTGCCAAGGGAACCACCACTTCAACATTCCTTCAAACATGGATGGTTATAGTTATTGATTTTATGCTATCATCCCCCTCTTTCTGTCAGTCATCTTTTGGCAAATTTCTTATACCACTACCTTTATTTCCATTTGGGCTATCATTCCTGTCCAGATTCTCACAGGCTCACAGCTAAGCTATTGCAACAGCTGTTGCTGATTAAATATTCTCATGTCTCTAAATAATTATTTAAATAGGGAACACTGGGTTTATACCTGATTCCTCTACGTTGAAAAATATTTCTTTGATTATTACATCAAGGGTAAAATATATAAAACATTCTGCCTCAATTTCAAGGTCTTCATTAAGTTGGTACTACCTAACTACTATGAAACAAGAAAGGATTCACAGAGAAACAAGAAAGGGTTCATTTCATTACTGAAATGAACTTTGTAATACTATTTAATGCATAGTAAGTCTCACCACTTCCCGTTTTAGACTGTAGAGTCCCTCAAGGATGGGAACGACTTCTTAGGAACCTACTGTAGCATTTAACGCGGTTTCAACAAAACCAATTAACAACTGATTACTTGAACTAAGAACTTTCATTTTATGAATACAATCTGAATAATTCAGGAAAGGAATTTTCATATTATTGCTTTTATCTAGTCCAGCGACCCCTACTGAAATTGTAATTATATGAAGATGTTTAAATAAAATACTGTTGCCACGACCCTGCTGTGGGTTATTCTGATTTATTGACTTACTCAGATCCACTTGTCCAGAATCTTCAAAGATAGGGCTTAGGAGTATATTTTTGTAGTTACTCAAGAATATTCTGATGCTCAGCTAGTTTAGAGATGTACTGCCCCGTATACTTCTCCTTCATTAGACCACTATTAATTAATTACTACTTGTAGTTAGCGTCTTTCAAGCTGAAGAAAAACACATTTTTGTTGATGGACTGGTAGGGAATGTAAAGATTATGAAACATTTCTTGTAGAATTCTCAAATATCCTGATGTATTTCCCAAAATGTCTAAATATTAATATATTATCATAAAAACATTATTTCACTGCGTTTTGGGTGACTCCAAGAATGAAAGAATATAATTAATCATAATTGCTTGAACTAAAAGTATTAATCATGATGAAAATCCTGTCCCTAGGTGGAATATATATGAAAATGAAAATAATAGAAGTTAACTGAAAATACTTGAACTGTTTTTGCAATAGGAAGGTATCTCAATCCTTTGGATAGTCTTCTAGAGATTGAGAGGAGTTTCTAATTCTTTATTCTACATTGGCTAAAGCATATTCTAATAGATTTTAGGATTTAAATAGCTTAAATATAATGGTAAGTTAGTCAAGTTGGGAAATGGTAAGTCACTCTCCAACATTAAAAACCAAGAAAAATTAATCCCCGTCTTTGTTTAGTAAAGCTGTAGCCTCTTTGATCCTTGGATACTTTCAGTTGAAAGACTGGAGGTTCAAAAAAGGGATTTGCAGGAAGTTGGGGAAGGGGTTATTACAAAATCTTTGCACTCATCAAAATCCCATTGTGTACATGGCTGTGTGCGTGCGCGCGCACACACACACACACACACACACACACATAGATATGCACACATACACAATAGAAAGGCTTTTGTTTCCCTGTAGGATGAAAATGTAAATAATGATTGGCTAAATAAAATATATTAGGGAAGCAATAAAAGCGGTAGGAACTGAGTGCTGCTCGTATCTAAAGGGAAGGACTCTATACAGTGCCAATTAATTATTACAAATTTAGTAATTTTTCAAAAAATACATTTGGAAATATGAAATTTTATGTAAATATACCCAAGTTTAAAATGTCCACAGCTTTATTCAATTTTTACTTTTTATTCAGGAAAAGCAGCACATTAACTGGTTGAATTTGGTCCCTGGCTTCCAATGTTCCACCTGCTGTATTGTGCCCTTAGGTATTCTTGGAATTGTGTACATGTGAAGATCTTTTTTTATTTCTTTCACAGATCTTGTAGTCATTTATTTGACTAATTGATACTTTAGATAAGCTGTGAAGGGAAGAATAATATTTCCTTCATGAAACAAAACTAGAATGTAGGACTTGCCTCTTCCAAAAGGAGATTGAAAGTAAAGGTGGTTGGCTTTCTAGACCTTCATCCAGATAACTTATATCATTAACAAAGGTATTTGGCTAAAAGTTTATTCGTGTTCAATCTATCAATACTATTCACATTGCTTATATCATTGCACTGTCATGTCTTCAGCAGGTAGTGTCTAAGTTAATGAATGGATAGAAAACTTAGGATTCAAATATGAGAATTCTCAATTAAGATTGAATCTCATTTTGATAAAGAAAAACAGAATAAAACCAGTATTTCAAATAGAAAGATCTCACCACTGGACTCCAACCTGGGCAACAGAGTGAGAGCCTGTCTCAAAATAAACATAATTAAATAAAAATTAGTATTCAAATAGTTGACTATAAATATTGTTTTTTAAAATTTGTTTAACTTTTAAAAATACAGTTTTTTTTGTTTGTTTTTCTGAGATGGAGTTTCGCTCTTGTCACCCAGACTGGAGTGCAATGGTGTGACCTCAGCTCACTGCAACCTCCGCCTCCTGGGTTGAAGTGATTCTCTTGCCTCAGCCTTCCGAGTAGCTGGGATTACAGGCGCATGCCACAATGTCCAGCTAATTTTCATATTTTTTAGTAGAGACAGGATTTCACCATGTCGGCCAGGCTGATCTTGAGCTCTTGACCTCAGGTGATCCACCCCCATCCGCCTTCCAAAGTGCTGGGATTACAGGAGTGAGCCACCTCACCTGGCTAAAAATACAGTTATTTTTAAAAAGCAAATGAAGTATTGACTGTGGTCCAAGAAACAGAAGAGAAAATACAGGATATAGAACATAAGCAGGATTAGGAAAAAACATTAGTAACTGTTTAAACCATATTATTTTCCATCAAAAGTAATTTTATGAAGTCAGCATAGAGATAGACTTACTCTTGACGACTCATGGAGACTGATAAATTTTCTAAAACTTGGGAAAATGAAGCTTGTATATCAAATGCTTATTTACCAGTATCTTCAAATAATGTATCATGAATGTTACACAAGGACAAAATTTTATCTTATAGTAGTCTCTCATTATAATATGTGTGTTAGGAAAGGTTAAAAAATAACTATTGTGAACTCTAGTTCATCAGAATTTTGGGTTGCCAGATGTCTCTGTTCAATTTTTATGATGCCCGTAAGTTTTTATCAGAGTCTACTTTTTTAATACTTTGTCCAATTAGCAACAATAATATTTGCAAATAATGGTGTGATCCATTGAAGATCCATAAATGACTTAAATTGATTACATATGTGTATGTGTGTGCATGCATGCACATGCACATGAAGAATATAATCTACATGATGTATGTCTGTTTTTTTTTTTTTTTTTTTTACCAGGTGAATCAACAATCGATATACTTTGTCTTTTCCATTTTTAGACTGATTCTTTATTCTGGTTTTCTGCTTGAAAATTTTTCATCCATCCTAAAATGTTTAAAGTGAAATGTTTTAAACAAATTATAAAGATTTCTCTAAGACAACCTCTGAAAGTTTGGTAACTGCAATTTGATCATTACTACAATTGGATAACTATTACTCAACCAAAATACAAAGATTTATCTAAGAGAATCTTTGAAAATTTGATAAAAACTTCTACTTGATGCCATATCAAGTAATACCAAATATAGTGAACTAGCACTTTATATAATTACAAAAATCACAAATCTCTAGTTGTTATTTTTGTGACGGAGAATCAGCATAGTAAGTAATCATAGAGAGCTGTATAAATTATTAAGCACCATAAATAGTAACTACATATTACACTGTTATCTTTGCAATCCATATGCTTAATAGGTAAAAATGGAATCCTAACTTTCCAATTCTGTACCTGTATGACATTCATCTATGTAATTTAAGGAATCTTGATTTTGTAGGAAAGATAATGTATTCTGGAGCTGATCTTTCCTGAAGGCTGTAATTATGTGCCAGGGCTAATTTTAGGCATCAATGGGGCTCTCACAAATGCTGTCAGGTGAGACATAGCACGTGCCTTGTCAGGTACATTTCTACTGGGGCCAAGTATTTATTAACTGAAAAAGTTTCAGCTACATATACTTTTTTTTGTCAATACAAACTTGGGGACCAGATGGTTTAAGACACATGCAGTGTTCCTTTAATTAGTTGCTAGTAGGGTTGAAAATGCCCTTTTAATAGGCAAATAAAATAATAGGTTCATAATTTAAAGCAATTTCTTTTTTTCGTTTGAGGAATAATGGGTGCTAAAACTTACCAAGTTTAAACTACTCTGACACAAGTAAGTGATTTCCACTCCTGGAATTGTTTGCAAACTCTGAATCACAGGGCACAGAGGAAAAGCACATGGGTGAGAGACAGGGGATTTTATTACATAAGAACAGTACTATTTTTTTTTTTATTTCAACAAGGTTTTAATGAGGAAAAAACAATCTTGACAAACATGATGATGTTAAATAACAATAGAAATAAGTAACTAAGGGAAATAGGATAATATTTTACCATGGGCTAGAAGAATCTCCTTCCTTGAAGGTAGTTGAGGTCGTCTGAAGTGCAGTGTTAAATACATTATCTCCCATGGTCCTTCCCCTTCTTAATTTTCAATGTAAGTTTCAGAAATATGAAACTAATTTTTATAAGTATTTTTGGAGTTGAAGGTTTATTTTTCTTTGGAAGCTTATAAATAAAAATCTTGCCATTGTGTCATATCTGCATTAACTGCATTGTAAAGTTAATTAAGCAATAGCTGGGCATTTCATAGGGATTAATGACTAACAGGGAGTAGTAGATGGCTCAAGGTACAGCCAAGGGCCATTAACATCTGCTGGCCATTAATTTCTAGAAAATGCCCAGCATTGAAGTCATTATTGCTATTATAAACTAAAAATAGAAAAGAAATACAGGCATGTGGATTTTTTTAAGGGTGATGCAATTTTAATTGATATGTACAAAGCAGTCATGGAGAACTTAATTCTTGTACATTAGCCAATCACATTGCCAGTCTCATCTCTCATGGTTCCATTTGGGTTATAATTAAGCAGTAACAGTTGTAGACCTGGGCATTTCCTGGGGATTAATGAATAGCTGGGCGGAGTTAATTGCCTAAAGTATAGTCTCAGGCCATTAACCTCAGTTGGTCACTAATCTCTAGGAATTTCTTCTAACTGAGGTCTTTTTTTATGGTAAGAAGAAAAATGTATTCAACTGTTGTAATATTAATCCCAGGTCATTTTTATTATCTTGAAACATACCCAATAATGAGAAATATCTATAGAGTCTTTCTGTATGCACATTTCAAAGTTACCTCTTTTTAATATAAGCACTCAATTAGTGTGGAACATACATGCGATACTTAGAATAAAACCTGTTTGATGAGAAGGACATGTTCAAATAGTAAAATCAATATGCAAAGGCATTGATTTTCTTGGGTTTGTCAGTTAATACATTTGATAGACGTGTGTTGTTGATTCTTTATTACTAATTTTTACCTTGGTTCAGTATGGAAAAAGATTGCCTTTGTTATCAGCTATGTGTAATATTTGTATCCAGTATACACATAATAGTTATATTGGCCACTATTCTTTGTGATGCAAAGAATAAAAATTTAATAAGAATTTAAATTAGAAGTAAGAATTCTTAATAAGAATTTTAATCCTTAATAAGAATAAGAATTTTCCTTGTGTTTCTCTTAGTGGTATATTCTAATACTCATTTCTTTCTATTAATGTGCTACTAATTTCTACTGTAAAAAGTCCAAAGTTAAATGGGCTTATTCAGACTGAAGAGAGTAATCGATTAACAAAAATTCTGAGATTACTACTTAAAATCACATTTTGTAATGAAGACATTACATAAAGAAGCTAAAAGGCAAAGTTACATAAAAGTTTTAATTTAATGAATGTTAGCACATAAATTGCTACTGTCAAGACAGAAGAAATTGTGTTGATTCGATTTTAGTGAATTCTAATGTTAATGCTTGACTAAATTCAAAGAACATAAATTAAAAATTGCTAAAGTTAAATTTGCTTTATGAAATTTGAACTATGTATCTGAGAAGTAAGCTGTATCCTAAATATGACTGATACTGAGCTAAGTTTTTTAGTATGTGGAATAATTGTTATATTTGCAGAGTAATGAAGCTTAAACATACACAATATTAGCAATATTTACCATATCATAATAAATATGTTTGTAAGTCCTGGAAATGTTTGTATTTTTATTTAAAAATATTTGATGATATTAATATTATCTCTACATAACACTTCTATACTTGTCTATTTCTTTGCATTAAATATTAATAAAATTTGAATATATATAAGAGGATTTTTAATTAGTGGAAGTTACTACAGAAAATAAAGTACATTTATTTATATGTGTATTGTATATACATAGTGACATATTTATAAAAGCAGCTTTCAATAAATAACTAAAGTCATTTTAAGCATAAAATTTAGCCTTTTTGCTATTATTTAGATAATAACTTTGGTTATTATTTGTAAGTATAGGTACGCCTAGATTTCAAGAAATGTGAACCAAATAATCAGAATGTATTTAACACCATACATTCACTGAAGAATTTAACATAAGAAATCAACATTGACAAAAGTTAGCAGACTTCTAAACACCAAAACACCCACAAAATTCAATGATTATAATTGAAACTGATTCTTCTGTAAAATATTTAATAAATGACTACTGTATGGAGTAAAAAATTGATTACCTCTACTTTTACTATAACAGCTTGTTTCCTTACATTTACCATGTGTTGTGGAATCTATAAAGTACTTTTAACTTCTTTCTGCCAAAGAAACATATTCTCTTTTAGTAAATGGATGACTCAAACTGAGAAATTAAATGGCTTATTCAAAGTTCCAAAATTATAGGTCTAGTGCTAAAACTGAAGCATAGGGTTTTTTTCTCCATACCTGACCCCTTTATCCTATACCTGAGTTTTATAGGTGAAACATATTAGATCTGATCATTTTAAAGGCATGTTAATTCAGGATGCCTTCTTTATTTTGCTTACGATTTATCTTTTTTATATATATATATTTTTTTGAGACGGAGTCTCGCTCTGTCGCCCAGGCTGGAGTGCAGTGGCGCGATCTCGGCTCACTGCAAGCTCCGCCTCCCGGGTTCACGCCATTCTCCTGCCTCAGCCTCTCCGAGTAGCTGGGACTACAGGCGCCCGCCACCGCGCCCGGCTAATTTTTTTGTATTTTTAGTAGAGACGGGGTTTCACCGTGGTCTGGATCTCCTGACCTCGTGATCCGCCCGCCTCGGCCTCCCGAAGTGCTGGGATTACAAGCGTGAGCCACCGCGCCCGGCCTCGATTTATCATCTTTGTACATAAAGACATAGGCCATGCTATTTTCAGTTACATTTAAATCAACATGTACTTAGTAATCCAGTCCTAATATTAAATGTAAGCAGTTAATTCTTTCTTTTACATAGAATAATTTATTGCTGCATGTGTGAAATTACATATTATGGAGTTTGAAAATTATTTTTTTAATTTATTTTAGATTAATGACCAGATTCCAGGTAGTGCTATAATTTTTTAATTCCAATAAAATTAATCTAATTTTGGTCATCAAGCACTGTATCGTATAATCTGGTCTATTTCTTTGAAAATTCTATTATTTTAAAATTCAATATATGTTGCTCTTCGTTAGATATTCACATTTCAGTGAAAATATAGATAATCTTGTTTGGGTACACAGCTTTCAACATCCTATCCAATTTCATATTTACCTAAGTAAATTGCATTATTTCTTCAGAGTTTCATATTTATTTTTATAAGATGTATTTTCTGATTCCACAAAATTTACATTATTTTTGTTCTCTGCTACTGAATCCTCCTGACAAAATATCTGTTTTGTCTCTGCTTAAAAGAGCATGCCAAAATTGGTATTTTTTAAAGTAGTATTATAAGAATCTGCTTATAAATGTCTTTGTATGGAACATTGTGTACAACAAAGAATGTCTGTTCTTATGACAGGGAGAGTATTCAGGAACATTGTGAAATGGAGACCAGCGTTAGAAAATTCATATAATGCAGATTTTTATGTGATCTTTGGAATATCAATAGTTTTGAATGTTCATATTGCTTAGGGTGTTAAAATAAGTAACTGCATTGCACCTAAGTTTGTAAATTAGAAGAAATCATAGAAACTGAGGGATAAGCATGCCAAAAATGATAGATTTTAAATAGTAGGAATAAAAATAACTTACTAGACTAAAATTTTCAAAGAAGGAAATTCTAGACAGTGAATCAATGAAAGGCAGTAATCTATTTCTCCATATACTCTGTAGAGAAATTTAAATGTTCCACTGAAATTATATCTACCAAGATAGACCTAGTTCAAGCATAATGTTTTTCAAAGTCCACCTCCCTTAAAGCAGTGAATTCAATCAATAACCTCTGTGAAATGAGTTCCTTTCCTTTTATGGTACAAAAGAAAAACACAAATTAAGCAACATGTTATTATACTTGTAAGAAGAATCTATTGCCTTCAAAATGGTGGGGATCCTGAGTTATAAAGGTCTTGTGTTGACCCTAACTTTGATTCTGTAATGTTAAATATTAATGAAATAAAGTGAATCTAGGAACCAAAATGAATTCTTACTATTGCTTTTTTAAAAAGTTTATACATAATAGGTTCTCTATGCAAATATATCAGGTTCTAGAAATACTTGACAATAGACTGATTTGCAAAACTCACAAGTTCTAGGGCTAAAACAATGCAGACGTTTGGGTCCTTTCTTATACTCATGCTCATTCAGTCCATTTGGCTTAGTTAACAGAGACAGCCTCAGATGCTAGAATACCTTGAAACACTGCTCTTTAATAGTTGATTATCTTACTTTTAAAAGAGAGAAAGATAGTAATAACAGCATCTGTGAAAAGGAGAAGACTGAAAAAAATCAAGTTTAGACTGACTCAAAAGAATAAGAAATTGGATTGATTTCAAAACAAAAATAATATTCACTTTCAAGGGTATCAGTAATTTCCAAATGTTTTAAAAACTGTAGTAGAGGGTTATTTAGTTTATGGAAGCCTTAAAGCCATTTACTAAACACTGCTAAAGATACTGTTTGATTGCTCTTAACATAAACTATGCAAGGGCTATTAAAGCCCGTAGTTAATTACACAAGAAAAGATTTTACATGGAAATCTTGAGTATTATTGAACTTCACCATATTTCCAAGACCTTTAGGATACCTTTTATGTTTGACAACACTACCAAATGTGCAGATCAAATTTTCTTATAGAAAATGTCTTTCACACGCTATTCAGATTGTATAGAGAATATAATTTATTCAAAAATTCATTTTGAATTTGATTCAAAACACTTTCTCAAACTGTCATTAAATAGTGAGGACTCTGGTTTTTTAACTCTAGAGTTAAAAATAATATACTAATCAGATACAGCGATGTAAAACTTCAGATGTAATTTTCTGGGTAGAATACAAGGGGAAAACTAGACAGTGAGGGCATGAAAATATCAAAGTGAAATTAATAAAAGGAACGAAAAGCAGAGGGAAAGAGAAACAGTGGCAATGCTGTCAAACAGTTATTTGATCTGTTTGTTGTGTATTTGACAGTTCACTATGTGCAAGGCATTGTGCTAGAAGCTGGAGATGAAACAATGGATAAGATGTAGACTTCAGTTATGACAAACTATAGTATATAGATTAATAGAAATATGTGTGTGAAACAGAGATAGAACAAAGAAAATGATTAGTCATCCCACACCCAGGAGACAAGAAAGAGAAGGCTTTACAAAGGTGCTTTTGCAAGATATTTATGAATTAGACAGAAGGTCTAATTAGCCCAGATCATTCTAGGTAGTGGTAAGAGGTGGGGCTAGAAAGAGTATAATGGGTTTGGGAAACTACAAGTAGTTCAATATTCTTAGAACATAATGTTGTTAGAAACACACTGAAAGAAAAATGAAGGAAGTGGTAAAAGACAACTCTAGATGTTAGACCAGGAGGTTTCTGTGACCATAAAAAGGAGCATGGCCCTTTAAGCAATGGGGAGACTTGGTTTTAAGTCACAGAGGAAGTCGTATATTATTAGAGAGTTTCTTAAAGTTCATATTTACACTTGAGAATGTGAATTTTAAAAATACAGCATGTAAGAACTCTGCTGAACTGTTCTTCTATAGAATAATATATATATATATATATTTCCCTCAATTCCCAAAAAGAGAAGTCCTAGCTCCACTGGTATTTGAGGTTCAGATAATTGTTTTTATTTAAATATACCATACATTAGAGTTAATTTTTATTGGCTATCAGGATCTAGCAAGATAAATATTTTTATTACTTACGTTGGTGAATCTGATGACCCAAAGAAATACAAGCATCCTCTACTTAATACTTCATTTCTGATTTAATAGACTTGAGGAAGAATGTCCCATAGAATGTTGATTTTAATTTTATGGCTCAGAGTTTGGGGGAGTGAGCAATAGAAAAAGTGCTATAAGGACTTGAGTCTTGGTTAGTAGGGTTCTCTTGGTAAGTATCCTTATTTAGTGAGGTTTTGAGTCTTAATTGAGCCTCAAGCCTTGTTAGCTATGAGGACAAGAAAACAACTAAGAATGAGCTGACAGGGAAAAGCAAGTCATGTTGGGTTGGTAATACGATATCTCTCACAAGTTCCATCCACTGTTAAGAAAATATCTTCATGGGCATCAGATCTATGCGTGAGATATAAGGAGAAAAGATCCTTTGTGCCAATTCTATCTTATTTTATACTCAACAATTATTTCTTTAAACTTCTTAATGCCTTTTCTTTTTTCTTTAGCTTTAGAGAACTTAATTTGGTTGAGCCATATGGGAATGTGCAATTAACTTTTATCAATTGCCTACCATACAAATGCAATTCTTCTTTGGGGGGTATACTAAAAAAGGTAGGTGGCAGATTCTGGCCATCTAGTATGAATGGCGAAGTGGGAAGTTATTCCCTCTCTCTGTTGCTGACCTGTGTGTGACCAGTTAGATCCTTCTGCTGAGACTTACAATTTGAGGGAGTGACCACAAGTGGGAAGGTTCAGTAGAGATTTTTCAATATATTTGCAATGAACTCAAGAGTTTAGAAACAAGGTAGTGAACAGCTGTTCATGAGGTCATCGGTGTCCAGTGACCATTGTAACAATGGGATAATTGTAAGCAGAGAGTATTTCTGTGGTAGGAATTTTGGCCTTGCCTCCTTTGATTCTTGTTGGAGCTTGGTTGTCCAAACTTACTGTTCATTTGGTGAGATACCTGGTAACATTCTAATAAATTTTTTTGACTGCTCAAGTTAACCAGAGTCAGTCTCTATCCTTTGTAACCCAAATCTTGACTGCAATTTGCTAGAGTGACTTGAAGTGTAGTGTCTACAAATTATTTCCATTAGATCACAAACTATTCCCAGGCATTAGTGAAGAAGTGACCTGATGAGATTTGTGATTTAGAAAATCATTTTTACAACAATATGGATGATGGACTATAGAGGTTAAAACTAGAGGGATGACTATAATTAAAAGGCCATTGTTATTTTTAGCATATTGCGAGAGAGAGGAGAGAGAGAGAGAGAGAGAGAGAGAGAGAGAGAGGAGTGAGGAACTTAGTAAAAAGTGAAAATAGGTAGGAAAAAAAGCAAAGCAGAGTGGCATTCAAGAAGCCAAGAGAGTAGTTGCAAAGGGTGATTGCAAGGGTCAAATATTCAAAGGGATAAAAGGAGTGATTCAAAGGGTTAAATAGCACAGAGAGGTCAAGAAGAATTAAAATTAGATATCATCCATAGAGTTTGGAAGTTTGGAGGTTATCAGTGAACTGAGAGCAATTCAGGTGAAATGGTAGGGTCAGAAGCCACATTTCAGAGGACTGATTTGGAGGTGAGCAACTTGACAAAATGCAGGTTTCTTTTCCAGTGAATTTGGCTGAGAAGATAAGACAGCACATGTTATTGAGCAAAGTGAAAAATATAAAAGCCACTAATTAGAGATGCAAAATATGGAAAATTTGAGGAAGCTAGAAAGTAAGTAGAGCAAAGTCATGATTTAAGACAAATACATCATAATTTTCTCATCAGTAAAACTGGAATAACAGTATCCACATCACAAGGTGTTTGTGAGGATAGAAAATAAGGTAGGCTAAGCTCGATGCTTGGTATTTTAGACTGCACTTTTTGGTGCTCCTCTTTTATGCTATTATAGCAAATAGACATTTCTTATTTCTCTCGTTCTTTCTTTAGCCTCTCATTTCTTTGATGGCATGTAATATGGATTATATTCACAGTTGCATTCCTAGTTCTTGGAATATTGCTGCCACATATAGGTTCTCAACACATATTTGCTGAATTTTTGAAAAAAAAATACATGCCTAACCTGGTGGGAGTGTAGGAAATGTTAATTTCTTCTTCTCTACAGTGTTTCATCTCTGTCTGTACAGAAATTTTAAAACTTTATTTTTTATTTGTTGCACCTCCCCATTTTAAGTTTCCTTCCTATAAAAAAAGTTTGCTAAAGTGAATTATATATTCTGAGAAGGATTTTAGAGTGTTTTTCCATGAGAGAAGACATAAAAGTTATTTTTTATTTATTCTAAACTTAAGGGAAATAGAAAAGCAATAAGACATTTGGTATATAAAATATTACAATATATAATTAGGACTTGTTTTATATTACTGAATTACAGCTTTAAACAGAATATTTAATGCTGTTACAATCCCTTGCCTCCCTCTCCCCAATCAAAGCAAACCAAGCATTTCTGGCACAGTACTGTCTTTATAGAATCAGAGAATTATAAGACATATCAAGGGATTATCTAATTTAGTAGTTGCCTCTATCCCCATGGTATTTAAAAAAAATGCTTAATAAATATTTTTCACAAACATGAGTAACAGTAAAAACTTTAGAAGGAAAATGTGCAAAACCAAAGTGGGGAATTATTTCTTCTCTGTACTATTGTTCTAAGATCTTGTGTTTTAAAATGTTATTTTTAATGTAGTAGTATAACTTAAAAAGCTAATTATAAATGTGTTATAGCTTTCAAATAAAATAATAAAACCAACACAATACAAAAGAACATCTGTACTTTAAAGCAGTAGTGTTATTTTTCTGAAACCAAATTGCTGCTTACAAGGTGACTGTGGTCCTGACTGCCATAGACCCAGAGTCTTTGGATTTCACTCTGTTGTGTTTATATTTCTGTCTGCCCTGAGATGATTCATTTTCCCACCACTTTCTCCATCCAGAATACTACACGTTTTTTATAATGTGCTTTTCATCCCCATTTTACTTGGTTCAAATTTATCTGTGTCTTAGAGCTCCTACTTTTCTTTTATCATTAATACATTACAGTAAAAAAGGTACTACATAGAGGCAATGGGAGCTGCAAATTCAGTCCCTGAAGGGTGGGGCAAACTTAATTAAAACTTATAGTAATGATGTTCTTATTGATTATTCAGATTACCCTGAAAATGAAAACAAATACATTATTTATATTGAAAACTCATAGATGCCGCCTCCCCCTGCATTATTTGAGAAATATTGATTTTCTGTGCATTATGACCTAAAGATTTTACTTTAATTCTGAAAAAATCTTGCATTAAGGTTATCTGCCTTTTTACTGTAGATATTTTAGCTTCATGTGTTTTATGTTTTTTGTAATCTCTCCTTCTCCCCTCATTTTACCAAGTTATACACCCCCAGTTACTTTAATGTTCTAAAAGTTTTGTTTTTATCTCTTTATTATTATTATACCTCCCTTATTTTGTTTGCATGTTTTTTTCTTAATATTTGCTTTTGTTTTTCCACCATCCCCATAAAGTTTCCAAACTGCCAAACTGTTGTGCAATTTTAAAGGCCAGTGTTTCTTGAGTAGTAGTGTGATTACTGGCATGGTCTTTCTCATCACGTATGCTGTGGCCTTAATGTTGAGGTCCTCAACCCCAATTCATACGTTGAAAACCTAATTACTGAGGCAGTTGTATTAGGAGATGGGACCTTTTGAGAGCTGGTTTGGTCATGAGCATGGAGCCCTCATGAATAGAATTAGTGCCCTTATAAAAGAGGCCCCAGAGAGGTACCTTGCACCTTTCAGCATGTGAGGACACAGTGAGAAGGTGCCATCTATGAGAAAGCCCTTACTAGACCCTAAATCTGCAGGTGCCTTGACCTTGAACTTCCCGGCATCCACAGCTCTGAGAAATAATAGAGTAAACTTATTTGTGTGTAAACCACCCAGTTTATGGTATTTTTGTTATAGCAGCCTGACTGGGCTAAGATAATGTACTGGTTAAATGAAAGCTATTTTATTTTTTATAATACTTAATTTTTTAACAGCACCGTGTTATTAGTGACATATTCATCTTGGAGTACTTGAAATTTCCCTGCTGTCTTCATTTACTGCTGCTGTCATCCAGTTTCTATATTCTCTTTCTGGTTAGTTCGTTTTTATAATTCATTCCGTAGCTGTTCAGCCTTCTCTTCTGTGCTAAGCACAAAGGATACATTAGGCCTCACATAAATGCATGCCTTCCAAGAGTTTATATTTCTAGTTGAGAATGTAGAAAAGTAAAACAAATAACTTTAGTTTTGTGTTATTTATGAGAGAGGCCTAGTGATACAGAGCAGGAACTGACTCTACCTTTGTAAAGAACTGGAGATAAAGACGGTAAGAGAGGGCTTCCCAGGGCAGGTGATGTGGAGCTAATAGAATTGAAGAAAAAAAAACTGTAGAAAATAGCATATTTCCTGGAACTCCGGTGACTGGAATCAAAGTCTTGCTGCTACTAAAATGGTCGCTGTTTCTTTCTCTACTGCTTTCTGGCTCATCTTTATTCTCTGGTTTTACTGTTAATGAAATCGTAATCTTATAGCTTTCCTGTTCCCTCCAGGATAAAATACTGGAGAAGGACCTCAGAAGGCTGCACTTTGATGAGTGCACATCTCTGGAATTGTCACTGTGGCCAGAGAAAGGGAGCACTATGTGGTTACTTGGTCCGACGAGTCATGTTCTAAGAGTTGTGGGTGGAAGGAGCCCTGGGAAAAGGCAGGGGCCACTACACCATTCCAGGCAGCAGGGGAAGCATGTGAAAGAAATGGAGTCCAGGAGGGGTGAAAATGAAGTTTTAGAAACAGTAAATGGTTTAGTGTTACCAGAATACTTGATGCGTGTGGGTCGTGTGAGTGGGAAGGAGACAGAGATAAAGATGGAAAGGGTGAGGTAGGCCTAACCTTAAAAAGCCTTTGAAGCAATGCCAGGGCAGTTTTCTTTTTATCTTCCAGTCAAAGGAGACACTGAGGTTTTTGTTTGTTTTAATCAAATAACTTTTATTACGTACACTATTTTAAAAACCTTTTTACCTTATTAAAAATGATTTTCTCTGTGGAATCAAAAAAGAGAATTTGAGTAGCTGATATGAAAAATTAAGATAGCAACAAAAGATACATTTCTTTCATTTAAAGAGTAACCTCAAAATATTGATGCTTTCTGACAATCTTATATGTTCACCTTACAATAAATGTTCTATTTTTTCTAGATTCTATTATATATGTGAACGGGTAACTCATAAAAAGATTAGAGAAAATACAAGCAACTTGGTTCATGCAAGGAGAGGAAGTAACTACTATCCACAAGCAAATCTTACTTTGAGTTTGGGGAAGACTGAACTTTAGATTACATTTTATTATTGTCCCTTCACTTAGTTAAATGAAACAAGTATTTTATAGAAGGTTTCAAGTGTTGGTCCAGAAGTCACAACTGGGATTTAGAACACTGAGTTTTTATTTTTAGCTTTTTTTTTTTCATTGAAATACAGCATATGTATAGAAAAATGTAAAAGAACATTAATACCTCTTCAGAAGCAACTGAAAAGTGTTTAAAGAACATGATGACAGGCCAGGTGCGGTGGCTCACGCCTGTAATCCCAACACTTTGGGAGGCTGAGGTGGGCGGATCACAAGGTCAGGAAATAGAGACCATGCTGGCTAACACGGTGAAACCCCGCCTCTACTAAAAATTCAAAAAATTAGATGGGCGTGGTTGCAGGCGCCTATAGTCCCAGCTACTCGGGAGGCTGAGGCAGGAGAATGGAGTGAACCCTGGAGGCGGAGCTTGCAGTGAGCTGAGATCACGCCACTACACTCCAGTCTGGGCAATAGAGCAAGACTCAGTCTCAAAAAAAAAAAAAAAAAAAAAAAAACGTGATGACAAGATTAGATTCTGTGCTTTTCAAATTAATAGCAGATTTAGAAAGAGTCAATGGGTGAGGCTTCTTGAAAGAGTTCCAGGAGTTAATGGCCTAAATCAAGACATTCTCTTTAGACAAAGAGAAGTGAAAACATTTAGTTTATGAACTGTATAGATACTTTCTATGGAGAAATGTGGAGCATTGGCTATTGGGTCTGAAATATTTTAGTTAAGAACTTCATTTACTAGGTACAAATACATAAGAAATTCAGAAAGCATCCTTAGCACTTATGAGGTTTTTAAAAACTTAATGTCAAAAAAGTCTAACATTAGGAAAAGACACTCCAAATAACTTTTCTTTAGATAAAAAGAAGTATTGTAACAAGGGAAATTCAGTGAGAATTACCTCTGATTGATGTGGATTCACCTCTAAAATGTAATCAACAATACTTATGAATCCTGAATGCTCTTTACTTAATTATCTGTTTAATTTTCCTCCTGCAAAAATTATGAGCACTGTGAGCATCATGTCAGTCATCTGTTCTAGTGAATTTCACAGGAAGACAGGGATAGAAGCTCAGCAGATGGTACGACCTTTGATTTGAGAGTCGAGTGGGTTAAGTGGTCACTCTGTGGGTACCTTTCTTTTTGTTTTAAGCTCACTGAGAGTAGGGAAATGATTGACCTCTCTGGCCATTCATCCTGTTCTATCTATCTACTCACAAGGCAGAACTATATGGTGGCAAGAATGCTAGGCTGGGAAACAGAAGGTATTTATTCTAGTACCTATCTAATCCTAATCAAATTTTTAAGTTGTCAAAAAATAACAAGGGACCAGGCACAGTGGCTCACGCCTGTAGTCCCAGCACTTTGGGAGGCCAAGGTGGGCAGATCACTAGGTCAGGAGATCGCGGCCATCCTGGCCAACATGGTGAAACCCCATTTCTATTAAAATACAAAAAAAGAAAAATTTGCTGGGCGTGGTGACACACGCCTATAGTCCCAGCTACTCAAGAGGCTGAGGCAGGGGAATCCCTTGAACCTGGGAGACAGAGGTTGCAGTGAGCTGAGATAGCACCACTGCACTCCAGCCTGGCAGCAGAGCAAGTCTCTGTCTCAAAAAACAAACAAACAAACAAAACAAAGAAGTTGAGTTAAATATTTTACTTCCTTCTAACTACAAGTATCTTGTTAAATTTCTCCTAAGGTTTATTTGCCTTGTGTAATCCCCAAAGTATTACTAAACCTTTTAGAGTCTCAGGTTTTCATTTGTAAAATAATAAAATTCATCTCAGGATATTGGCAAGAATCAAATGAAATTAAAGATTTTAAAATAATTCTAAAACACTATCTAAATTATGAAAGTTATGCCTGATTGCTAGACCACATTTCCTCTTATTTCAAACCCTTATTCATATTCTCCCAGTAGCTGAAGAAGTATTCTATTTCCTAAGAAAACTCAGTTGTGGATTTATTTCTGCAGACTTTAACACATTCAATCAGAGTCATGGTGGGAGTTTTTGTTTGTTTGTTTTTGATTTGGGTTTTTAAATTTAGCTCAGCCAGCATTCAATCATTTGCAAGTGAAGCACATCTTATTTACCAACATGCTTATGAATTGAAAGTCTGTAGTGTGGTCAGTGTCAACACAGTTTGAAATTTACTCTAAATGTTCAAAGAAATGTACCTAAACTTAAATCTCCAGACTGTTTATGGAGAAATGGGATGTGTGCCATTACCTTATTAACTTAGGTTTACATTTTGGGTTCACAAGACTCAATTGCTGCTACCATCACCAGGCCTGCTGTATAGAGAAGGCTTAAAACCAGTAACTCTCTAAATAGCCAAGTGTGATTTGCTGGTGCTGAACTCTTTTGAACATGCAATATGTCAATCTGGAAATATATGGATGAAAATGTAATTTTTTTCAGCTTTCTTTAAATACTTTACAGCTCTGTAACGGTTTGCAGGTATTGTTTGTGGGTACTTCATCTTTGAGAAACATTGCTATGAATACTTTTTCGTGGAATGCTGCTGAAGACATTTTCCAAACTAGATGAGCAGAAAATTAGTATTTGTTGTGCTGCTTCTGGGTGTCAGGCATTATCTCCTTTAATCTTACTGCAGCTTTGCAAATATATTGTTGTTTTAGCGTTGAAAAGATTGGAGCACAAAGGGTACATTTCGCATTGGTCACATACTTGATATTAGAGAAACTGGAATTTGATTCAAGGGTCAGTGACTTCTTTTAGAGTTTCTCACTTGTTTTATTTGGCAGAGAAAGAAAGAAATGTTCTACTAGAATCTCTTTATGCTAGGATTAAAAAGTACCCCTCTTTGTACTTTCTGTGTTAGAATTTATCCTTTGGTGTAAAATTTGCATAGAGTGATTTTTTTAAATAATGAGCAAATTGTACTTTTGGAAGATGTTTAACATACTAATGCATTAAAAGCTGCTTTCAAAAAGCATTCATATACATGGGTATACAAAGTCGTGTGTGTGTGTGTATGAGATATATATCTACAACTTAAAGATGTATATATAACTTACATATATAACATATATGATATAATTTGTTGTATGTAATTTATAGATATATTCTATAGCATAAATGTGATATAGAGATATATAATACAATACCTATAACTTACATATGTGTATTTATATGTATATATGTGTTGTATGCACACATGTACACTTAATCCAACATTAGTCAAGGTTTTAGAATAGATGTTTAAAGTGACTTTACATCAGCATACTAAATTTTGTTCAAAATAACAAAATTTTAAAGGCTTTAAAATTGAGAGGGCAATTATGCTTATGTAAATTAAAAAGCTAATTCAGGAAACTTGTCTACAAACATATATTCCTTCCAGCAAATAGCACATTGTTATTAGCTGCTAAGTGCATAATCATAAGATTAGTAGTGTGAAATCATTTCCTTTTAAAAACCTCCAAATAAACTTAAATATATAATCAAATATAGCAATGAAACTACCAACAACACAATTTTGAGATACTCAAGGCATATGCCATAACTGTACAGTGTGTCAGTGTTGCCAACAGCACATATGGCTTGCTTGTTTGCCTCACTGTGGTGTCTCCCTGCTATTGGCACAAGCAACAGCACACTACAATTCAATTCACAGACATGATACTTACATACTGCATGACACACATTATATAGGGAGGCACTATCTTTGAATGGTTGGGATAAGGATAGAGTAGCTCTTTAGTTCTCATTTCAAGACTCAAGGAAAATACTATCAAGCTATCTTTAGAAGTTTTGTATTTTTTTCTTTAAGCAGTATCCAAGATCTCCATCATGGCCGAGAAAGCCTTGCATCCATAATCTGGTGCCTTCTTATCTTTCTTTTGCTCCTCTTTCCTGTGCTACAGCCACACTGGCCTCTTTTTGGTTTTTTCAATGTGCCAAGCTTTTTATATACTGTTTCTTTCCAGTAAAGTGTACTTGATAGTATACATATATTAATAAGGTCCAATTTCACAAGTAACAGGAGTCTTTGTTTTACATAAGATGTTCAATGAAATGTCATATTTTATTGAATAGATAAAATATTTTTTTATAAATTGTTATCAGGTATTTTAAGTACCATCTTCCTTTGAGGTTGTTCACTTGCCTAGAGACAGAGTTGAAAATAAGTTATTCATCTAAGTAATAATTAATTCCCACAAGAGTTAAAAGTGAGAATTTAATGGTGCTTTAATTGAGAAGTTCAAATATGCAGAAATACCTATAGGACATTTTTTTTGCTTGTCAACATAACAGAAAAAAGTAGAATTATCATAAATGCAGGAATGTACATTGGAGATTTTCTTTGTGAGGCCATGACCTACTATTAGGCAGCAATCATCATGAAGTCCTCTGTTAAAATGACATTCACTTTCATCAGAACCTCTCTGTGTGCTACCTGTTTCAATTCTAGTCTCTTGCCAGTTTTAGAGCTAATGGTTTCCACAGAACATATATCTCAGATAAATTTTAAATGTATTTTCTATCATCAGTACACAGCTTTGTTGTAATATGACATGTAGGGCAACCAGACAGGCAGAATTATGGTGATTGTGAGTGGATATTTTGGTTCTAGTTCAGATGCTGTTACTTCCTAATATTGTGAGCCTCACACAAATTTTAATCATTAAAGTAGGGATGTTAATAGAACCTTCAAACTGAGAGTGAGAGAGGAATTTAATGAGTTAATGACTTTTAAGCGTAGTGCTCGGCACATAGTAAGTACTCAATATTGGGTGTTCTTGTGTTTATAAAAAGTTGCTTTTCTTAAATTGCAACTTAAGAATTCCTCTTGGGGATACAAGGTACTATGGTTCAGAGCATGGTTTATAGATCTCTAAGAGATCTATAAGGAATTGGGGTCTTTAAAGAGGCAATCAGGGGCGATAAAGGGAGTCTGTCAACATGGCAGGAAGATGGGGCTTAAGAAGAGAAGATAATGAATAGAAGTTCCTTTACAATAAGAATGACTGAGAAATTTTAAGAATAGGGATGCTTGGCATTTAAGTTATTGGCTGTAATGTAAAAATCATTATGGTTCCAGATTGTAATAGAGTCAGCCATACAAACATCCCTGAATATATGACACTTTGGGGAATGAAGGGCTTGGTATAGTGCCCAGTGGGGCAATCATGATACAACAAAAGCATAGCAATGCTGTAAGGGAAATTTAGGGTACAGTTAGAGAATGTAGGAAAAGTGGGAACCCAAAGCCAGAGCTGAAGAGGACAAGCTATATCATCATTCCTACCCACAAACTCATCTTTGGAGATTTGGGGAGAGATGCAGGGTCTCTGACAATATTTGAGATGAAGGTATGTCAGCCAATTTTTACTTATCTCTTGAGAAACTGGTGACCTTATCCAGTTGGAGGTCTTGGTGGCATTTAGGTTATGATATTATTAATAAGAGAGATAGTGGTCTCTGGAAAATTCAAAGATAGGGCATCCAGAATGGTCAGGACCATTGGAACTGATATTTATAGGCTTCCTGGCATTAGGGACCTGGAACTTTCAGGACAATGGGAACCTAAAGCTTTCAGAAATAGGAATTGTTCTTTCCCTTTCCTCATCTCTCTCTCTCTCTGTCTCAGAATGTTTCTGCTTATTTCTGTGCATCTGTTCTAGACTTCTATCTCTATCACCGAGCTACTCTCACTCACTTATATTTTATATTTATTCATAACTTTTGCTTGTGCTTGCTTATGAAACTCTCAGTGCATATTTTCAACTTTCTTTGGGATTTCCTAGTTCAAATAGCTGAAAGAGAACCTAGTTGTACTAATTCACCTTTCCAAGCCAGGCCTGGGAAAGGCTGTCCTTGAGTCTGAATTCTCCCTGTTATAAATGACTGAGGACAGACTGGTACCAGAAAACATGCCTGGTACAAGCTCTGTAATTAATCTCATATTTTCAAATGTTAATTTTTTTTCTTACTAAATCTATTTAGGTAAATTAGACTTTCTGAAATTAGGGAACATTTACTTGTGTTTGGACAAAATTTTTCTGGCCCATAGACTGTTACAGAATAATGAACTTGAATGAATTGAACTGAACTCAAGTTAGTTGTTTGGGTTCTTGCATTCTCTTTGGACGTTAGTGGCCGTGGTCAAAGCTTTCTAATAAAGATTATTCTTGTAAAGACAAAATGAATGACACATCCCAGTAAGATTATTTCTAGGATGAAGGCGAAAAATAAGCAGGTAAACATCTGAACACTTCCCTGTTCTTTCTTTTCACACATTGCAAGAGAGATGCCAGAGAATCATTATCTGTTTCCTGTCCTCAAAACAGAGCCCACATATTGAATAACTGAGTGACAAGCAATCTGGCCTATCCATATGACCATATTGTTTTCATCCCCTAATTAGCCTAGTCCTCACTGTGCTGATGGGGAAACAGATGCATGAAGCAGCAAATTACCTTCATCTTGCCTCTGAACAAAAAAAGACACAGCATTTAATTGTCTCATTTGAACTTGAGCGATTCAAAAGCAATAAAGTGGAAATATTCAAGAAGGGAACACTGCTTTTAAAAACATGTTTTCTTTTCATTTAAAAGTCACCAGAAAATATAAATTTGAATTATAGGAATTTGGCAACTTTAGTTGGAAATGAATACTTCTTATTAAAAGACTTATAGCAAGTTGTTTCCTTAATTGACATGTGGATAAATAGAGATAAATGTAAAGTGTTTGTGGTCCTGAGGGTGTACTGCACATTTATCGTCCATTTCTACTTCTCAGTCAGATTAATTGTAACGGTTCCTTTCACATTCCTTATCTGATTACATTGGAGGTGTAATTTTGCCTGGCTATCAAAGTGGCAGAAGTATAGGAAGAAAAACAAGTGCCAGAGAGTAGCTAATGAGAACCAGTCAAACTGCCTGACAGACACAGACACTCTTTAAGCTTTGAGTTTTGCCTTCCAGCTAGACCTTTGTACTGCTTTGTCATTTTTATTTCTATTTCTGTGATTTCTAGACCCTAATGAAGTTTTGAGTAGTTATTATTGTTCAGATTTATTGGATACTCACAAGTTGGCAAACATTATGGTCAGTGTTTGACATAGATCATTTCATTTAATCTTTTTAATTACACTATGATGTGGGTACCATTACTATACCATTTTATAGATGAGGAAACTGAGGCTTAGGGAGTTAGAATGTGAAAGAATCAATGTTCCAAAGGCCATTATGAAAAAAACAGAAGCTAAAAATAGTTAATAAGATCTTCATAATTCTATATAGACTACTAAAGTGGTATTGTCTTTAGGTTTTGCTTCACGATGATGCAAGAGTTATTGTATGCTCAAGTGACTGTCTTGAGCTTATATACTTAAAAATAATGTTTGAAGCCCAATGAGTTTGATATAGGAAAATATTTTTATGGCTCCCAGTTACATGTTTATAAAACTTTTTGTGTTAATGTATATATGAGGAAAGTAGTATTTACTCTTCATAAAGTTTTGTTTGGTACCTTTTGCATTATTTCCCTTAAATTCTCATATGCTCAATAGGGTCTTCAGGGAAAAACTGAGACATACAATCTAAACAAAGACACTACCGAATAATTTTTAGAAATCTTCAGAAACACCTAAAATAGTTGCAGTTTCATTCAATGCAATATGAAGTACCATGAATCAGTATAACCAATATAAACCATTATATTGAAGAGGGTAGAGAGAATGAGAATAATATTTTGACATCAGGATATGTACATTTTTGAGTTTTTTAAAATTCCTATGCCGTGTGTTTACCTAATACTGCTATGTACATGAATTTGACAAAATGTTTTTTGTTTTTTTTTTTTGAGACGGAGTCTTGCTCTGTCACCCAGGCTGGAGTGCAGTGGCGCGATCTCGGCTCACTGCAAGCTCCGCCTCCCGGGTTCACACCATTCTCCTGCCTCAGCCTCTCCGAGTAGCTGGGACTACAGGCGCCCGCCACCACGCCCGGCTAATTTTTTGTATTTTTTTTAGTAGAGACGGGGTTTCACCGTGGTCTCGATCTCCTGACCTCGTGAATGTTTTTTGACACCTACTATCTGCTAGGTATACTAGTGATAGAATAGCAAGCCAAGTAGACATAATTCCTAACTTATAGCTTTTGCTCTAGTGAGGGAGACAAACTTTATTAAGTTATAAAATTTATACATTACAAAGTCAGCTAAATGTTAAAAAGAGAAAATGCAATGAAACTCATTAAAGGGGTGTGTGTGTGTGTGAGAGAGAGAGAGAGAGTGTGTGTGTGTGTTTGGTGGGGATGTGGCATGTTTTAATTTATGGGGCTAAGTAACTTTTCCAGGCATCACTGAGGAAGTAATATTTAAGCTGAAATATGGAGGATATAGGCAAAGAATAATTACTATGGGTACACAGTCTGATTTGTATTTCAAAAGATCCCTCTGGCTGTATTGTGCGGAAAGGACTGGGGGAAGGCAAGAGAGTCCATTACAATGATACAGTTCAGAGATGAAAGTGATTGGACTGAGTGAGGGTAAAGAAGGAACTAGGGAGAAGTGGATAGATACCACAACTGTTTAGGATATAGAATTGGTAATACAAATATTATTATTATTTTCTTTTAAATAAAAAAACCCCAATAACTTTTTGTTCTAATTCATAAGACTTAATAGCAGAGTTATATTATTTTTTCATCATGGTATCCATTCATACAATAACACATATTGCGTGTTTTTCGCATGTCACTAGCTTAGTTGTGAAATAATTCCTACTTTTTCCCCTCATAGAATAAAAGAGATTCATGAGTAGGTAATAATAGCATATTCTTATAATTGAAATGATAGGATTATTATGGGGGTGCTTAACCTAGCTTAATTATGCAGGGAAGGCTTGCTGGAGGAGGTGGCACCAGAAATATGTATTTGAGTATTTGATCAGCAAATGGAACATTCTCAGCAGAGGGAAAATGAACACAAAGATAGGGAAGTGAGAAATTTAATGGCATGATTAGAGGTTAACACATGTTTTACAGAGGATGAAGGACATGGGAGACGGGACTGGCTATGTAATTTGCAGGGCCTGGTGCAAGAAAATGCAGAGCTTCTTGTTCAGAAGTGATTCATGATGACTGCAGAGCAGAGAACAGCTGGGAGCACAGAGAAGCATTGGACCCTTCCAAGCAAGGGACTCTGTGTGACTGCACAGGTCGCCTGTCCATAAAGCCAGCATAGCGAGAGGTGCTAGTAGTAAGTTGGAGATGTAGACTATGAAGAAAGAAGAATTAAGAAGATTTGTAAGCTTTCTACTTTGAGGGCTTAGGTGATGTTGATGCAACCAACAGAAATGGAGGCTATAAGATGGAGAATAGTCCCATTGTGGTGGCTCAAACCTGTAATTCCAGCAGTTAGAGAAGCCTAAGCGGGAGGACTTTTTAAGGCCAGGAGTTTGGCTTTAACTGGGCATGGAGGTGTGAGCCAGTGGTCCCTGCTACTCTGGAGGCTGAGCTGCTAGGAACCCTTGAGCCCATCAGGAGGTTGAAGGACAACAGAGCAAGACCTTGTTTTGAAAAAAAAAAAAAAAAAAAAAAAGAATGGCCAGGTGTCAGGAAATGGTGATTAGTTTATGTTTTGACAAGTTTATTTTAAGATGTCTCCGGAGTATTCTATTGGAAATGCCTACCCAACGTAAGAACTTGACTGTATTAGGAGAAACTAAGGCTAGAGAGTTTTGTGGATGTGGAAATTATAAAGTAGATGAGTGGGTCAAAAAGACTGAGAAGAGGAGAAAAACAAGGACAAAACCTTCAGGAACCTCAAGACACTCAGAAAGTTTATTCATAGAAGCCTTTAATACAGAATACAGGTCTCCAGAGCCCATGCCCCCCTTGAAGCTTGGGACAAGTTGTTGCTGTGCCACATGTTACTTTTCTGGCTGCTGAGATATACTAATACCATACCATGCTGGCCATTCCAGTAATACTAACATCAGTTAAAGCTTTTCTCTGCCAACACAATATGAAGTTAATACCAGTGTGAGACGGGCACAGTCAGTGTCACTTCAGTAACCAGAAAATAGCTGCTTTGAACCTTATTACTCGTTTATGCCTCCTATATTAAAATGTTTCAATTAAACAATCATTTGCTGAACCCCTATTTGCAAAGTACCATATTTGTGACATCACTGAGCAAATACTAAAAAAATCACTATTTTGACTGTATTTTTTGAGGCATATTGGTCCATTAATTGGCTTCTGTATCACCTCAAATTTGCTGTTTTCTTTATTTGGGACGATCAAGTGGAAATAGTGTCGTCTACAAAATAACTGAAAAAAGTGTTTGTTATCTATTTTATGATTTTCAAACTTTAATATTGTATTTCACTATCAAAGTATAATTTTAAGGAATTTTCTACAATTGGTTGAATTTTATTAGCTATTATGAAGTACTTATCAAAGCCACCGTTTTTCCTATTCAGGATTAATGTGAATATTAAAACATATAATGGTTAAATTTCATGTTGTCATGAAAGATTATTTTCATAATATAGCTCTGCCTTGATTTTGATGGATGCTATTTGGTTAATTCAAAACTTTACCATAAACTCATATTAGATATCGTATGAACTCTGAGAAAAAGAAAATATGAAATAAATGAGGATTCCAATATAATTAGCTGTAGTTTTATCCATATACCAAAATTAATAAGCTAGTTTTATTCCAAAGTTATAAAAAATGGATAATTATTTAAAGTAACCAGTAAATACTGATCTCATTACCATATGCATTGTTGTTAAGTATACTCTATGATTAGTAACATTTGAAAAAGAAAATTAAAAATTGAATCACAGTGTTGTTATGTAGTGTGATATACAAAGCTACTTACTATGCTATGGGAAAAATCTATTTCATGTTTTTCTGTTTTCTTCATTTAATTGGCACATTTTTCTAGAATCATTGCCCAGATCTTATGATGTAAAACAAATTTTCACTTTGTCAAAATGCAGTTAGGGATGTATTATGAACTGCTGCCATGTTTTGGAAAATGGCAAGTGTGGAAACCTCTTTTTATGTGCCAGCTTTGACAGAAAGGATAAGGACAACATTAGTCATCTTATTTTCCCATTGCAGTGATTGTCAATATATTCAGTAAGAATAATTCACACCCCCAAGCCTGTCAGAAAGATGAAATGATTTTAACTACAGAATAATAATTACCATATTCAAAATTAATTAGAATGTTAATGCTTATTAACAATAATATATATAAAATCAAAACAAAAATGAACATCATCGGAATTGACAGGTCTCCATTTTTTCTCTCTACCTGGTTTATTAAGACAGTATACATTTTATTCTATATTCAACTTTCTTAAACAGACCTTTGTGTTTTTTTCATGCTAAATTAGCATGAACAGCAGCTTAATGAAGTAAGAAGAATTTGCAACAATCGTTTGGGGGATAGGAATCACTTTTTATTTCAATAAAAGCTAGATGCATAATATACTTTTAATATACAAGCTAATATACATTAACATTATTGGCTTATTCTCATTCATCATATAGCTCAGTATTACTGAAAGTATGGGCCATAGATTGGTGCTGCTCTTCTATTATGTAAGTACTAAAATTGGGACGGAGTATTTAGGAAATTTTATATAAGTTTGACATTGTTATAACATGCAAACACATGACATTTTTTCTAGTAATTTATTTTTACTATATTTAACAAGTGTTGTAGAGTAGCAGTTTCAAACTAAAACAAACTATTCCTTTATGTGTAGATAGTTTGAGAAGTACTGCTCTTTCCAATTATATACTTTCTACCTCTCTGCATTTGCCTTCATTAAGAATTACTTAAGGTAGGTTTTTTTTTTTTTATATGGAACTCAAAACATCTCAAATTGCTTAATAACTTTTTATTATCTGCCTATTTGTTTGTAAGGAGTATGAGAAGTCAGGAAGCAATAGCAAAAAAGAAAAGAAAGGCTTAAGAGCCACGTACATCTGGATTCAAATAAGCTATATTACTTTCTAGCTGTGCAATGGGGGGCAATTTATTTACATTTCCTGAGCCTCTATTTCCCTAATTGTAAATGGAGATAACGTCTATGATAAAAGGTTGTTGTGCCAATATATTTTAGGTTTCAGTGCATTTTAGCATCCTCTCTCTCCTGGGTCTCTTCCTTTTAATAGGAAAGTTGAATAATAAAGAACATTTATAGATACACCTTTTATAATGTACTATACCTGTTTATTGAACAAACCACAATTGATAAGTGTGAACACTATTAATTTATTTTGAACATATTTGATTGATGACATGTTGGATTTTGCATGATTAAATATTTAATAAGTTACAACTAGTTATAAAATGATAGTTGATTTACAAATGGATTTCCTAATTTTTATTACAGAAAATATATGTTACTCACTTATGTATGAGAGAGTTTCAAGTACTTGTGACATTGCCCCTAATTTGAGTCAGAGGAGGTGGCAAACAACAGGTGTTAAAACCTTTCATTTTCTTGTTAACTGACTGGATAATTTGGTAAATATAATCTAGATTTGCTTTTGGCTGTCATCAAAACAGAAAATTATTATTAAATATACTATAGCAGTGTTATTAGCATTAACAAATTACTTGAAAAATAGTTTACATATGCAAAATGTAACTTTGAATCTTTTTTATGACTTTTGTTCCAGAACTAATAACAACAGCAATAAGTGGAAAAAGAAATAGATTATTTTTAGAAAGTTGTACATTTTCCTTTATTATTATAGTAACAGATTTTAAAAACAAACTGGTCTTATCCACTAAAATAAGCTAGGTTGTTTCTTCGCAGAGATGGATAAGAAAGGACTGCTCTAGAAAGTAAAATTGAAGGCATTGGATAGATCATACTTAATTTTCAGTGTTGCAGAGATCTCGATTTATTGGTTGTAGTAATCATAATAATAGCGATTGCAAGAATATTTTGAACAATTTCTTAATTATAGTAGATTATTGTATTTCTGTATTAATGGATTTCTATTTGTCTAGTTGACAGGGATATTTTAAGATTAAAGGCTAAGACTCTGCAAAGAGTCTCTTTCTTAGAATTTTGTTGATGAACATAGACAATGAGCACAATACTATTTAAGTAATAAAATATTTCTAAAAACCAGTTAGAAAATTTCTCCAATGTGAAATGGATTATAAGATATTAATTTTGATTCAAGAATGAAGGTTACTGTTACAGACAAAGGCACCACTTCCATCATATTTTCTTTGTGAAATATGTCTCTAGTCAAAACATTGGGTTGAAGGCAAAGTAGCTGCCCTCATTCTCTCATGTTTGAGTTATTTTAATCATACCAAAGATTCACATGAACGTTGTTATTCTTGTCTAGGTCCTGTGTAGTATTTTCTTGTCTTTCCATACTTTATAAAACATCTAGGTTAGTTGTAGGAAAGAGTATTAGTTTGATCTATTACACTATTTTACTTATAAATAGTAATGTAATTTACATGTTAATTGATAGCTTTTATTTGTATCTGCTTCTTTTTACAGAAATGTTTCTTGAATTAAATTTAGGAAAAGTCCACAATGAAAAAGAAATACATTGAGATAATCCATATCTCTTCTTTTAGATTGTTGGCCTTTGAGTGTATATTCCCCCAAAGGGTTGAAGTTACCCAGCTAATAATGGGCAAAGACATTTCGAGACCTCAGAAATAACTGAAACAGGAACTAGAAAATCCAGAAACCACTCTTCTTCCTTCTCATCTATCTATGCTTTTCACCATGTGTTAGTGTTATTCTCACAGATTAACTCTACAAAGTTGGACAATAGCTGCCAACATCTTCCAGTCTCGTATCTTCTTAACTTTGCCATTCAAAGAATAAGGTTCTCTTCTTCCCTTAATTCCAATTTGGAAAACCTCAGAGAAGGTCTCTGATTGGCTCAGGTCTCATTGTAAAACTGTATGTGTGGCTGGGAGGAGTTGGTCCTATGATAGGCAATCCTTATTTTAATCACATAGTTGGAGTAAGCAGAAAATAGTTTCCTCAAATAAAGCACGTATTTTTTTTTCACCTCAAAGCTAATGATGATAGACCAGTAACTGGGTGAAGCACAGAGAGGCTGGCACTATTTTCCAGATAGATGTGTTGTAAGAACATAATCTTTACTTTATTTGAAGCAGTATGAGGGCTTACAGCTAATTATATCTTGGTTGGGTATGGGTGACAACAAATAATGAATTAGCAGTCTTTGCCTTTATTCACCAGAAATTTATAATCTACTTGTAGATGTATAACAGACAAATCTGACATTTAAAAAAAAGTATTGTGACCTTATGTGATATTGAAGACTGTATGTACAATAGAATTTTCAGAGAATTTCAAGATCACTATGTGCTATAGTCTTCTGAAGGTTTTGAAAAGTTCAGTTTGACTTAACTTAGAATAATACAGTATTAATAATTAGAGCTAAAGAGCTAAAGAAAACTGATATTCCATCTGAAAAGAGGAGCATAAGGAATATATTAGAAACAGGAATAGGTGCAGGATGTGCCAAAAGCCGTGAGACTGGTCCATTGAAGTGTTGGAAATAGTTGTGAAAAAAAAGATTGAGTATGCATGATTACACTAGAATTTTGGAAGGCATTGAAAAATCTGATTGTGTGCATATTGTTAAAAAATATATACTGTTTGGTCTCAAATTTGAGGTAGTACTCTCCAAAAAATTAAAAAAACAGTAATATCATTAATATCATGAATAGCTGTAAGAGATTTACCTGTGCAGTTATTGAGGAAATAAGAGAATTCAAAAAGCTTTTTATGGTGCTAAACATACTGTTGGAACGCAAGACATAATATCTTTTTAGAACAGCCACTAAAAAGTGACAATCACATTTCTCTGAACTAGCAATGACATTCAAAGAGTGCCAGTAATATATATGTAGCAGATGCATCATTATCAGGACATAGACTGAAAAGGAAGTTTACAATTAGTATAGAAATATAAATCCATTTAAATTTGTCCTGAGTGGTTCCAAGTGCCTAATCTTATAAAATTATGTTTTTGAAAGAGACATTCAAATGTAGAAATTTCATAATGGTTTCATTATGTGAGAAACTTTGAAGTATTTTTGGCCCTAAACATTTAAAAGATTATTTTATGTTATATCTATAAATAATGAAAGGATCCTATTTTTAGCAATCAGATTATTCAGATGTTTAGTAGTTGAAAAATACCATCACTGTATTATATGTAGATTTTGAAAAGCACGTCTTTTTAGTGAGTTAAATGATATAAAGAAAGAAATCTATTTCTTGGATATTTGATTTCTTTTGATTCACCTTTTGAAATATTAAATAGTGAAACACAGTTAACATTTTAGAAAAATAAGATTTGATTGATCCCCATAGCAGTCTACAAATCAACGATGGCCTACTGATACAGAGAGAAGATAATTTTTTTCCTAATAAAGGAACAATTTGTAACCATTGAATAATTTTATTTGTAAATTGGTAATGTGGCAGATAACTTATAAAGGAAATATATCCTGTCCTGTTCAAATGGTTGTGTTGAATTTTGAATTCTGCTGGATGTTTATAATTCTCTTTTGAACTGATAGTTTTCAGTCTTGCCCACAAAAGAAGTACAGTTCTCGTAGGATGTACTCCCAGCATTGATTCTACCACTCTCGTGAAATACCAAAATGTGCATATACCAGGTCCTGAAGTCAGCCTTGAGAAACTGAGTGTATTAGTCTGTTTTCACACTGCTAATAAAGACATACCTGAGACGGGACAATTTACAAAATAAAGAAGTTTATTGGACTTACAGTTCCACATGGCTGGGGAGGCCTCACAGTCATGGTGGAAAGCAAGGAGAAGGAGGAGCAAGTCATATCTTATGTGGATGGCAGCAGACTAAGAGAGAGCTTGTGTGGAGAAACTCCCATTTTTAAAACCATCAGATTGTGTGAGACCCATTTGCTATCACAAGAACAGCCCACCCCATGATTCAGTCATCTTCCACCGGGTCCCTCCCACAGTACATGGGAATTATGGGAGGTATAAAATGAGATTTGGGTGGGGACACAGAGCCAAACCATATCATTCCACCCCTGCCTCCCCCCAAATCTCATGTCCTCACATTTCAAAACCATTCATGTTTTCCCAACAGTCCCCCAAAGCCTTAACTCGTCTCAGCCTTAACTCAGAAGTTCACAGTCTCACCTGAGACAAGACAAGTACCTTCTGCCTATGAGCCTGTAAAATCAAAAGCAAGTTAGTCACTTCCTAGATACAATAGGGGTACAGGAATTGGGTAAATACAGCCATCCCAAATGGGGGAAATTGGCCAAAACAAAGGGGCTACAGGACCCAAGCATATCCAGAATCCAGCAGGGCAGTCAAATCTTACAGCTTTAAAATGTTCACCTTTGACTCCATATCTCACATCCAGGTCATGCTGATGCAAGAGGTAGATTCCAATGGTCTTGAACAGCTCTGCCCTTATGGCTTTGCAGGATACAGTCTCCCTCCAGCTGCTTTCACGGGTGGGTGTGGAGCGTCTGCAGCTTTTCCAGATGCACGGTGCAAGCTGTCAGCGGATCTACCATTCTGGGGTCTGGAGGACGTTGGCCCTCTTCTCACAGCTCCACTAGGCAATGCCTCAGTAGGAACTCTGTGTGGAGGATTCCACCCCACATTTCTCTTCTGCATTGCCCTAGCAGAGGTTCTCCATGAGCACCACACGTCTACAGCAAACTTCTGCCTGGGCATCCAGGCATTTCCATACATCTTCTGAAATCTCGGCAGAGGTTTCCCAATCTCAATTCTTGACTTATGTGCACTGGCGGGCTCAACATCACATGGAAGGTGCCAAGGCCTAAGGCTTGCACCCTCTGAAGTCGCAGCCTGAGCTCTATGTTGGCCCTTCAGCCACATCTGGAACAGCTGAAAGGGGCCAACCTGGGATACAGGGCATCAAGTCTCTAGGCTGTACACAGCATAGGGACTCTGGGCCTGGCCCATGAAACCACTTTTTCCTCTTAAGCTTCTGGGCCTGTGATGGAAGGGGCTGCTGCAGAGGTCTCTGACTTGCACTGGAGACATTTTCCCCATTGTCTTGGTGATTAACATTTGGCTCCTCATTACTTATGCAAATTTCTGCAGCCAGCTTGAATTTCTCTTCAGAATATGGGATTTTCTTTTCTACTGCATTGTCAGGTTGCAAATTTTCCAAACTTTTATACTCTGTTTTCCTTTTGAAACTGAATGCTCTTGACAACACCCAAGTCACATTTTGAATGTTTTGTTGCTTAGATACGTCTTCCGCCAGATACCCTAAGTCATTTCTCCCAAGTTCAAAGTTCCACAAATCTCTAGGGCAGGGGCAAAATGCTGCCAGTCTCTTTGCTAAAACATATCAAGAGTCACCTTTGATACAGTTCTGAACAAGTTCCTCATCTCCATCTGAAACCACCTCAGCCTGAACTTTACTGTTCATATCACTATCAGCATTTTTGTCAAAGGCCATTCAACAATTCTCTAGGAAGTTCCAAACTTTCCCACATTTTCCTGTCTTTTCAGCCCTCTAAACTGTTCAAACCTCTGCCTGTTGCCTGGTTCCAAATTGGCTTCCACATTTTGGGGTATCTTTTCCGCAGTGCCCCACTCTACTGGTACCAATGTACTGCATTAGTCCAGTTTCACCTGCTGATAAAGACATAATTGAGACTGGGCAATTTACAAAAGAAAGAGGTTTATTGGACTTACAGTTCCACATGGCTGTGGAGGCCTCACAATCATGGCAGAAGGCAAGGAGGAGCAAGTCATACCTTACTTGGATGGCAGCAGGCTAAGAGAGCTAGTGCAGAGAAACTCTCATTTTTAAAACCACCAGATCTCATGAGACCCATTCACTATCATGAGAACAGCACAGGAAAGACCCACCCCCATGATTCAATCATCTCCCACCAGGTCCCTTCCACAACATGGGAATTTTTAAAGCTACAAGAAGAAATTTTGGTGGGGACACAGAGCCAAACCATATCACCAAGTATATACAAAAGTTGGTCCCTCATATATTTGGGTTTCAAATCTTGCAAATACAGTATTTTCAATCCACATTTGGTTGAGGAGAATCCACATATAAGTGGACCCATGCAGTTCAAACCTGTGTTGTTCAAAGGTCAACAGTAATTTTATGTTTAATGAAGATGGAATAATACAACAAAAGTCACTATTGTTGGAATTATAATTATGATTTTAAGCTTTTAAAGTTTAATAATAATAGTTTCTTCAATATTGGTGTAAAACAGATTGATTTAAAACAGTAAAGTCTCTTGCAGACTTTTAAGATACTTTCAGGATGTGTAGAAATTGGTGGCTCTGGTTCTTATATCTAGTCTCACTTAAAATTTGTTATTATTTGCTGTCAGAACACAGAGCTTGGCCGGGCGCGGTGGCTCACGCTTGTAATCCCAGCACTTTGGGAGGCCGAGGCGGGCGGATCACGAGGTCAAGAGATCGAGACCACGGTGAAACCCCGTCTCTACTAAAAATACAAAAAAAAATTAGCCGGGCGTGGTGGCGGGCGCCTGTAGTCCCAGCTACTCGGAGAGGCTGAGGCAGGAGAATGGCGTGAACCCAGGAGGCAGAGGTTGCAGTGAGCCGAGATTGTGCCACTGCACTCCAGCCTGGGGGACAGAGCAAGACTCCGTCTCAAAAAAAAAAAAAAAAAAAAAAAAGAACACAGAGCTTAACTTATTAGCTATTGTATTACTTTTGAATGTCAAATAGAATTTCAAATAGAAGAACTTCAAGTATTTCTTCTATTTGAAATTCCACTTGACATTCAAAGTTTTTTTGTAGCAAACTAGGTTAGAAAATAGACCGTAGATGGGGAAAAGAGGACAATAAAATGGATGTATATCAATATTTGAGACACATAGCCAGGGGATGACTACTTTAGGTATAAATGATGAAAAGCACAAGAATATATTGGTTAGGGAGGTAATGAAGCCTTGAGGAGCAAGAAAATAGGAAGTGGAGAAAAAGGTACTGATTTGAGTCACAGCTGTGGTTAACAGCAAGGCTAGACTATAAACACTTTGCTTTGAAATTTGGCTCCAATTTTCATATGCTTTAGTGATCCTGCGTAATTTGCTTACTAAGTTTTTTAAAGAGTTATTTTAGGCTAAGATAGGTGTGTGTATATTTTGTAGGAAAACACTTTGTAAATCATACAGAGATATAAAAATATAGATTATCATTGCCATTGTGGTTCTGCTTCCTCATCCATTCAGCAAAGAGGTGTGCTGTGACCATGACTGTTTTCTTTCCCTTTCATTTATTCATATTTGCCTTCTTCAGCAAATTTTAAGTAAAATCAAACTTAGGAAGTTGTCAGGGCTTAACTTTAGCAATTTTGATTATGCCATTGGTTTTGGTCTCTTCATGAAAATTTATCATTCTTGAGATGGAAAAGACCTAGGAGGTCATTTTGTTCAACCCTCCTTTTAAAATCCGGAAACAAGTCTAGAGAGAATTATATAAATGCTGGATTGCTAACCAAGGTATCTTATTTCCTAGCCTCCTGGGCTAATTCTTCAACATTGTAATTCTCTCTGCTTCACTTTACATTTATTTCAAGTGTGTGGCTTGGAAAATCTCACATAGGTAGATGTTGGCAGAACTAGGCAAGAACAGAGTTTTACTATCATTCTATTACAATATTTCTGATTGACTGTCAATTTGTATTAAGTGTTAGTTTCTAAGGGGTGGGTGTGTGTGTGTGTGTGTGTGTGTGTTTCCCTTTCTAAATAGATTGCAAAATCTTTATGATCTTTGATTAAAACAAATAGTTTTGAGTGCTGACTATATGTAAATCATTGTTGCTGTTTTCAAAAGTCGTTATTAATTGAACACTATTTGTTTTGTGGGAAAGAAACAGTTTAAACTTTGTAGGTAACAAAACTTATTTGGGGCCAATAGGCTCGAAGTTTCACTCTAGAAAACTGACATGGTTGCTTAAAATATATAATGTACTTCTAGCTATGTCAAATTGAATTACTAATTGACAGACGTTGGTACTCTTATAATTAGAACTCCTTTGAAACTACGATCCATGAAATGTGAAAATTAGAATAGGAAATTAAATTCCTTATCGGTTTTCAGGCAGCTAAACTGGCACTCCCATGTTAAAATGTGTAAGTATATTTCATAATTGCTATGAAAAAAATCTGTTCTTACCTGTTTACAAATGTATAAAACAACAATAATGAACAACAAACAAAATAAATGGCTGCAAAATGATTCTACTGGAATAGAACCATGCTTGCAAACATTTACTTACCCATAAAAAAGAGAGCTGCTGGTCTCAGAAATAAATCTATTTACAGTATATATGGAATTATACTCATATTTTCTGTGAGGTGCTTAAAATTATACTTAAAAATATGACACAATAGTGAAAAAAGTAGAACCAAACAACGTACTCGATTTCAAAGCAATAATTAAATATTTTTAATCATTCCCAGCTAAGATGATTTGATTTCAGGGTAAGAAGGAGAGTCATTATTTTGAGACCACATGGGTCTACTGATACCCTCTCATGCATAACTAATCCTTGTCACATCACTCCAACTAGTTAAGCAGAAGTGGCAGTTTCTATATTCCACTTGCAGAGGTGTTGACTGCTGATATTATATATATTATGTACAAAATGTATCACTGGGTAAGAGCAAGTAGGAAATTGTTCTAGCTAAGAGAAGGTCTGCATGTCAGTTACCCTTCCTCTTATTTCCCTTTAATATTTAGACAAGGTGATTAAACTTAAATTTAAAGTTTCTCAATGTCTTTCCATGTGTCCTAAATAGGATGGTAATTCTGCAGTATGAAACAGGGCCAATTAATCACCTTTTGAACTGATTCATGGAGCTAATTGAAGAAACTAGCTGGGGATACACACGAAATAATTAGTTTGTGCCTCTCAGATTGTCAGTATTGGGGCGTTGTAATGTATCATTTTACCACATAGAAGAACACTAATACAGAATAATAGTTTCAGTCTTTTGAGGTTTTTTCTTTTACTATCAAATAAGCCTTCTCAGGTATAAATAAAGTTTAACATGTAAAACTGATTCAGAAATGTTATGGTAGATGAAATAATTTTAATGTTTATAATCAGAAAAGCATGCCAATAATGAGATTAGTATATGGCCCAGTGAGATAGAGATAGAGATATAGAGATGATAGATAGATATATCTTAATCTAAAGCATATATACATATATGTGTTTTTAATTATTATTTTTAATTGACACAAATGTTCATATTCTGGAGCACATTGTGCTATTTTACATTTACATAATATGTAGTGATCAAACCAGGATAATTAGCATATTCATCACCTCAAACATTTACCATTTCTTTGTGTTGGGAAAACTCAAAATCCTCTCATCTCGCTCTTTGAAAATATATAATTGTTGTTAACTATAGTCACCTTACAGTGCTATATAACACTAGAACTTATGTTTCCTATTTAGCTGTAATTTTGCATCCCTTAACCAACCTCTACCCATACCTCCTTCCATGATCTTCTCCAGCCTTTCAAACCACTGGTCTACTCTATACTTAACATAAGATCAACTTTTTCAATTTTGACATGAATGAGAACATGCAGTATTTATTTTGTGTGTGTGCCAAGCTTATTTAATTTAACATAATTTCTTCCTGGCTCATCCATGTTGCCATAAATGACAGATTTCATTTTTTTTTACGGCTGAAGAGTATTATATTGTGTATAAATACCATATTCCCTTTATTTATTTATCTGTTAATAGATACTTAGTTAGATTCCATATCTTGGCAATTGTGAATAGTGCTGCAATAAACATGGCAGTGCACATATGTTTTTGGCTTACTGATTTCCCTTCCTTTAGATATATACCCAGTAGTGGAATTGCTTAATCGTATGGTAGTTATATCTTTACTTTTTTGAGGAGCATCCATGCTGTTTTCCATAATGGCTGTACTAATTTATATTTCCATTCACACTGTATAAGAATTCTCCTTTTTTGGCATCCCTGTCATTATTTCTTATTTTTTGTCTTTTTGAGAATACCCATTCTAACTGGAGTGTGATGATATCTCATTGGGGTTTTGATTTTCATTTATCTAATAAGTAGTGATATTGAACATATTTATATGCTTGTTTGCCATTTGTATGTCATCTCTTGAGAAATGTCTGTTCATATACTTTACCCATTTTGAAATTGGATTATTTATTTTTTTGTTGTTGAGTTGTTTGGGCTCATTGTATATTCTGCATATTAGTCCCTGACAGATGAATAGTTTGCAAATGTTTTCTCCCATTCTGCCAGTTGTCTCTTCAATTTGTTGTTTCTTTTATTATGCAGAAACTTTTTAGTTTGATATAGTTTCATTTGTCTATTTTTGCTTTTGTTGCCTGTGGTTTTGAGATCTTAACTATAAGATCTTTGCCCAGACCAGTGTCCTGAAGTGTTGTTTCTCCAATGTTTTCTTCTAATAGTGTCATTGTTTTGGGTCTTACATTTATGTCTTTATTCCAGATAAAGTTGGTTTTGTATATGGTAGATGTATTATTCCATTTTCACACTGCTGATAAAGACATACCTGACATTGAGCAATTTGAAAAAGAAAGAAGTTTAATTGGACTTACAGTTCCACACGGCTGGGGAAGCCTCACAATCATGGCAGAAAGCAAGGAAGAGCAAGTCATGTCTTACATGGATGGCAGCAGTCAAAGAGAGAGAGCTTGTGCACAGGAACTACTCTTTTTAAAACCATCAGATCTCATGAGACTTATTCACGTTCATGAGAACAACATGGGGAAGACTTGCCCTCATGACTCAGTTATCTCCCACTGGGTCCCTCCCACAACATGTGGGAATTCAAGATGAGATTTGGGTGGGGACACAGAGCCAAACCATATCATTCTGCCCCTGACCCCTCCCCAATCTCACATCCTCACATTTTGGAACCAATTATGCCTCCCCAGCAGTCCCCCAAAGTCTTAACTCATTTCAGCACTAACTCAGAGTCCACAGTCCAATGTCTCATCTAAGACAAGGCAAGTCCCTTCCACCTATGAGCATGTGAAACCAAAAGCAGGTTAGTTTACTTCCTAAATACCATGGGGGTACAGACATTGGGTATATACAGCCATTCCAAATGGAGAAATTGGCCAAAACAAAGGGGCTACAGGTCTCATGCATGTCTGAAATCCAATGGGGCAGACAAATCTTAAAGCTCCAAAATGATCTTTTATGACCCCTTGTCTTACATCCAAGTCATGCTGGGATGCAAGAGGTGGGTTCCATGGTCTTGGGCAGCTCTGTCCCTGTGGCTTTTCAGGGTGCAGCCTCCCTCCTGGCTGCTTTCACAGGCTGGCTTTGAGTGTCTGCTGCTTTTCCAGGCACATGGTGCAAGCCACCACTGGGTCTACCATTCTAAGGTCTGGTGGATGGTGACCCTCTTCTCACAGCTCCACTAGGTGGTGCCCCAGTAGGGACTCTGTGTGGGGGGGTTCCCACCCCATATTTCTCTTCCATACTGCCCTAGCAGATGTTCTTTATGAGAGCCCTTCCCCTGCAGCAAACTTCTACCTCGACATCCAGGAGTTTCCATACATCTTCTGAAATCTAGCAGCTTTCAGCTATGATTGTAGCAGCTGGAATGCAGGGCACCAACTCCCTAGGCTGCAAACAGCATGGGGACCCTGGTTCCTGCCCAAGAAACCACTTTTTCCTCTTAGGCCTCTGGGCCTGTGATAGGAGGGGCTGCCATGAAGACCTCTTGACATTTCCTGGAGACATTTTCCTCATTGTCTTGGTGATTAACATTCAACTCCTTGTTACTTATGGAAATTTCTGCAGCCAGCTTGAATTTCTCCTCAGAAAGTGGGACTTTCTTTTCTATTGCATTGTCCAGTTGGAAATTTTCTGAAATTTTATGCTCTTATCCATTTATAAAACTGAATGCTTTAACAGCACCCAAGTCACTTCTTGAATGCTTTGCTGCTTAGAAATGTCTTCCACCAGATACCCTAAATCATCTCTCTCAAGTTCAAAGTTTCACAAATCTCTAGGGCAGGGGCAAAATGATGCCAGCCACTTTGCTAAAATATAACAAGAATCACCTTGGCTCCAGTTCCCAAGAAGTTCCTCATCTTGATCAGAGACCACCTCAGCCTGGACCTTATTATTCATATCACTATCAGCATTTTTGTCAAAGCCATTCAAGAAGTCTCTAGGAAGTTCCAAACTTTCCCACATTTTTCCTACCTTCTCAGCCCTCCAAACTGTTCCAAACTCTGCCTGTAACTCAGTTCCAAATTGGCTTCCACATTTTGGGGTATCTTTTCAGCAATGCCCCACTCTACTGTTACCAGTTTGCTGTATTCGTCCATTTTCATGCTGCTAATAAAGACATACCTCACACTGGGCAATTTACAAAAGAAAGAGGTTTAATTGGACTTACAGTTCCACATGCCTGGGGGAGCCTCACAATCATGGTGGAAGGCCAGGGAGAGCAAATCATGTCTTATATGGATGGCAGCAGGCAAGGAGAGAGAGCTTGTGCAGGGGAATTACTCTTTTTGAAACCTTCAGATCTTGTGAGAATTATTCAGTATCAGAGAACAGCATGATAAAGACTTGCCCTCATGATTCAATTACCTCCTGTCAGGTTCCTCTCACAACACATGTGAATTCAAGATGAGATTTGGGTGGAGACACAGCCAAATCATATCAGTAGGGGTCTAGTTTTATTATTTTCCATATGAGTATCCAGTTTTTCCAGCAAAATTTATTGAAAAGATTGTCCTTTCTCCTATGGATGTTCTGGTGCCTTTGTTGAACATTAGTAGGCTGTAAATATATGGATTTATTTCTGTGTTCTCTATTCTGTTGTATTGGGTTATGTATCTGTTTTTATGCCATTTCCATGCTATATTGGATACTACAGCTTTGTATTAAATTGAAGTAAGGTAGTATAATGCTTCCAGCACTGTTCTTTTTTGGTCAAGATAGCTTTGGCTATTTGAGGTCTTTTGTGGTTCCGTTCAAAATGGTTTAGAAATTTTTGTGAAGAATGTCATTGGTATTTTGAGAGAGAGTGTATTGAACATGTAGACTGCTTTTGGTAGTATGGTCATTTTCACAATATTATTACTTCCAATTCATGAATATGGTATGTCTTTTCATTATTTTTGTCCTCTTCAATTTTTTTCATCAGTGCTGTATAGTTTTAGAGATCTTTCACCTTCTTTAAAGGTGAAATTTATTCCTTTTAATATTTTATTTTATTTGTATTTTACTTTAGTGTGGCTAGTGTAAATTATGTGTAGTTTTGATTACCAAAGATTGTCATCCTGACTTTCCTTAATAAATTGACAGTTGTGTATGGGGAAATAATTAACTTGATGAGATTATGGGAATATTCTGTGTACATCTAATACTGTAAAAAAAAAAGCAACTCAAAGAGTACAAACTAATTATGTTTTCATATATGAAAGTTAAAGTTTTCTTATATATAAAACCCAAAAGCCTTCAGATATATAGCCTCAGAAATCACCCTGTACAAATTTACTTGTCAAACATTTGATTATACTTAAATCCCTTTTCTATTTTGGTTATCCAGAGGAGCTAATTAGTGAATGAAAATATGGAGCTTTTAATAAATGTCTGATGGCAAGAATGAATGTAACTCATTCATTCATTCTCAGCCATTTAAATGCCTATAATGTGTCTGTGCTACACAATGGGTCCAAACATGAACAAGATATATTCTTCTCTTTAAGACTCTCGTGAAATTATTCTCTTCTTTTCCTACCCAAATATATCTACAAAGTTTATTAATTTTTGTTTCTAAACATTTTCCTCATCTGTTCACCTCCTTCTCTCCTTCTTAACTTCTGCTGCCTTATTTGTTGCCCACAGTAGTTTCTATGTGGAACCCTTATAATAATCCATTGTTTCCAAATCGGTCCCTCCTGCATCTCCCCATTAAATCTGTCTTACACTGTGCTTGAATGATTTTTTTTTTTTTTTTTTTTTTTTTTCAGTAGAGACCTGATTGCGTGACTCTTGCACCTAAAACTTTCACTGCCCGGAGAATCAAGTCCAAATTTGTAGGCACAACCTACAGGTCTTTCACAGCCTCTTGGCATTCTGCCTTTCAAGACTCATCTTCCTCTCTCTATATGCCTGATTCATTCCTTATTGCAAAATTGGGTTTCTCAGTTTTCTTTAACAAATAATACACTTTCTCAGGTGTGTACCTTTCTCTACCTGAATGCTGTAATCCACCGTTCCTCACCATGTATACCTTACAGACTTCTATGTATCTTTCAGAGCCTAACTAAAAAGAGAATTCTTACCATTTTTTTTTCCTGATTCCCTACTCCCTAAAAAAAATGGAATTATCCCCTTGGCTGCCTTTGCATGGTCTTTTCAGAAGATATTACAGTTTTTTATTGTAATCATTCTCTCCTGCTCCACTCATTTGCTTTCCAATGTTTCTGCTTTGTTTTTGCATTCTCAGCAAATGGCAAAGTATATGACACATAGTAGGTATCTAATAATATTTGTTGACATGAATTATTTTAAAAAACAGTTGGGAATCAAGGCAGGCAGAACAATAGCTGATTATTTCCTGTTAAATTAGAACATACAATGGAAGAACATTATTTTGTGAATACTTTGTGTATCATAAATAATAAATCTGGATAAATAATAAATAATATTTACTTTAGCAAAGAAAAATCCTTGTAAATATTACTAGGGTGCCTATGGATATTGCCAGTATCCTATTTTTAAAAATTATCTTTAAGAACAAGACTTTACTCTGATTCCAGGTGCAAATTAAAAAGAATATCGTGTTTGGATTTCACATATAGGCCTAATTCTAGTCGATACTCTTTACCAGGAAGTTATCTCAATCATCCTTTCAAATGGTTCTAGCCAAAGAGAAAGGAATTCATGGAGAAATTTGTCTGAGTTGCTTAAACAATGTTGAATAAGTTTTAATGCGAGTATTAAAGATAACAGATGTAGAAGTAATTAAGCCAAATTATGCCAATAGACTGATAGGTAGTGATTTAATGGTATTAATTCTAGAGATATCACAGGACAATCAGCAAGAAAGCAATTAACATGAAATGAAGCTTATTATCACCTTTGTAGAAAGCTTGGGGGTATCTATTTCTGAGAGGATACTCTGTGTGATAACAGTGCAAGTAATATATAACAAAATTTGGAATAGTCTGTAAAGAAGGGGTTGGAAATATCTGAAAGATAGTGTAGATGGTTGGATACAGAAAGTTAAACCAGCAAACATTCATGTAGGAAGGAAGAGAACAGAAATGTGCTATGATTGGGAATCTCAAAAATCCTGTAGTATTTTGTTTATAATATTTCTGGCTTTGGGCTTAAAATATGTATATATTTGGAGCAAAAACATACATACAACACCTGTCTCTATTAGCCTGAAATGGTTCGTAGGTATAGGAATGATTTATACAAACATTGAAAAATATTTATTTTGTGATGCATCATTAAATTTTACTAGGATATTTTTTAGGTACCCCTACCGTTTTACCATTTCAAGTTGGCATAATGAAAGTTATTATACATTTCTGTGAAAAAAAATCCTTTGGGGCACCTGTAGAGTAAATACTGTGGTAGATGAGCTGTGCAGACTTTGGGGCAAAGTTATAAAGAAAACCTTAAGTATAATAGAACATGTAAAATATGGAATATTTAGGGGAGAAAAAAGGCCATTATAATCAATTTTGTCTGTCTGCTTAATGGGAAAATTACAGTTTACAATTACTATTTGATAACATATTGTTGAACACACCACCAATAATTATTTTTTAATTTTCTGAATGGATATATGTTGTTTTTATATGTTTTTATATAAATTGATAAAAAACATTACTTGCTCTTATAAGCTCTGCAAAAATTGTATCCTTTAAATATAAATGACACTATACTTTTTCTGTTATTTTAATCATAAGTTGGTTCCACATTTAAAAACTCCTAGAAGAATATTTGTTTCCTAACTTTCACGATTAATCAACCTCATATTCTATTTTTTTTAAGAGAGGAAGATAACTAATGAAGGAAGCATTGTGGTATTTATAAACAGCAGACTCAGTCTTTTTATACTTAAGAACAATAAGTTGAGAATATAATTCTGTAATAATTAATCATCTCTTACAGATTTCTATTTCTTCTACTTGTCGCTTAATCTTGTACTCTATCCCATCAGATTTGGGCTCCAAAAATATTTTACACTTATTTAAGGTATGCAATATTTTCTGATGACTGAAATACAGTTTTGTTGTAGTGATTTTGATAAAAGTGAAATACATCAATTCAGATTTTTCTTAATCTACATATTATTGTCATTCTTTATACCAATTTTATTTTATGTTAGGGATTTAGAAGAATTATTTTGAAGCTGTTTTTGAAATCGCATTTTCTTCATTGCAAAATGTTGCTATAAAAATCAGATTTAATTTAAAAAATGCTCTAGAGGAAGTGTGTACTACAGTTTACTTGATAAACCATTATTTCCTTAAGATAAAAATATTTATGCTTTTTTTTTCTTAATTTTGTTTTCAATTCTCCTTCAAGGGTGAAATAAACCTGAAATTTTAAACCGTTAAAGAAAGACAGCTGGGGAAAAAAGCCATTACATTAAAGATGTTGAGGTCAGGGATGATCATTTATTTTTCTGAGGATGCCCAGCACCTAGCATGGTCCCTTGAATATAGTAAGTGCTCAATAAATATTTTTTAAACAAATAAATGAATAAATGTTACACTTTTAACAATAAATTTTTTCATACTTATTTTATTCTTACAGGATAAAATGGAAACGTATTACCTATTGCTTTGTAACTAAGATTTTAAGAAGTAACACTTTTAAAACTCATTTTTCTATCCAATAAAGTAAAAAAATAGAGTTTGCATTTGAGGTTTAGAATTTTCTTTCTTTACTTTAGTAAGAGTAAGTTTTATTCAAAATCTCTCTCTCTTCTATCTTTGGTGATGGAAAGCAGCAGGAGCTGAGTACACAGCAAAACTTTTTTTTTAAGGTGAAGGAATTTCGAGTGTCAAAATAAAATATTCAGTTTTTTACTTGCCACATTTTACATGCTCAACAGCCATGTGGCTAGTGGCTACCATATTGGACAATACAGAGACAGAATTTTCATCATTGCAGAAAGTTCTACTGGCTGGCTCAGGGCTAGAGGCTGCTACGGACACTGAGAAAACGATAAGATTAGGAGGGTGATGCATATTCATACATGAGATCACCTAATGAGAGAATGGAAAGAAGCATAATGGGTGATTGAATGATTGAAGCCTTACATCCTGGGAGGCACCCAGGTGTTAAAAATAACCGCTTGAAGGTGATCAGGTTGTTGGAAAGGTGGGAGAAAAATGAGAAAATAGCATCATGTAAACAAAAGTCTCTACTTTTTCTTGAATGGAAAAAGGTAATGAAGTCCTCAATTCAAATATAGCAGCAAGGTCCATTAAGTTATGACTTATAGCCCCCAAAGGTGGGAAGATCGAGAATTTCTCATGACCTATTTGATTTGGATCAAATTCGTCATGGTAAATGAATATTACATCTTAATATTATAATAATGTTGACACTTTGCATTCTGTTTTATAATGTATGTCACACATTGTTTTCCCTAAGATGAAGTGAGGTGGAGGTCATTTTTCCTGAGTTTTATTAAAAGAAGAAGAAGAAGAAGAAAAAAAAAAACTTAAAGCAACTGTAGAATCAAGCTGGTTTTCACAAAAATTGAGTCCAACTGCTTCACTTTGTTGTTGTGGAAACAGACCAAGAGTGAAAGTGATTTAACTACATATACAGTTGATGTGCTCTCTGTAATACTTGATTACATTGGTCCTATTTGCTGCTCTTATTCCTAGCACTGGAGGAAATATAAATTTAATAGATTGTGATTATATCTACTAGAAGTGAAAATTTTGATTAATGAAGAGTTCTCATAATAGACTTATGGGAATCATTAAGCTATTTTAGAACAGATAAAATATTATTTATTGCAGAAATAATTTTCATTTTTCCACAAGAGCTCACAAATCAAAAGTTTTCATATTCTTATAGAGATTCTAACAAAGTCTGTGGTTTATGCATAAATACTCTCCTCTGAAATATATCAAGTGCAGAGGTGGGAAAACCCACAGATAATAGCTAGCTTTTAAAATTGGCATTTTCATGCTAAGCATTCATTGAGTCTTTCAATATGACAGCATGTTTTGGGTTGTGTGAAAGAGAAATCATCTTAAATTAGTCTGTCTTCTCAGTGGAAAAGAAGACAAATTGCCAACTTCCTAGTGCGTCACCACAGTAAGTTATAGAAGTTAAGGAATATAGCCAGGCATGGTGGCTCATGCCTGTAATTCCAACACTTTGGGAGGCTGAGGCAGGTGGACCACGAGGTCAGGAGTTCAAGACCAGCCTGGCCAACATAGTGAAACCCCATCTCTACTAAAAATACAAAAATTATCTGGGCATGGTGGTGCATGCCTGTAGTCCCAGCTACTAGGGAAGCTGAGGCAGGAGAATCACTTGAACCTGGGAGGTGAAGGTTGCAGTGAGCCAAGATCGCACCACTGCATTCCAGCCTGGGCAGCAGAGTGAGACTTTGTCTAAAAAAATAAATAAATAAATAAATAAATAAATAAAGGAGAAGTTAAAGAACATAGTATTGTTTCTGTTGATATATTGAAGATTTGCAATTCATGCACCCAGTGATTCTGGAAAGAAGGGAGAAAATACCTTTTCTAGTACTCTTTGTCAAAGATGTCTGACAGGTTGATAAAATTATGTTTAAATATACTAAACATGATTAAAATCTGTAGTCCTACATTCTCATTTAATGATTTCTTTTAGCAATGTGTAAATAACATTTCTATGATAACTAGGTAAAATTATTTTAAAATTTTAAAATAACAACAATAACAAAAGACCCTGGTGTAATAATCATATGGAAACATTAAAAAGCATACCTTGTTTGCTATACAAAGAGATGACAAGTTGCTTAACACAAATCTCACAAAAACAAAAGAAATTAAGCTAATATCAAATTTGGTAGATATCAATGCAATATATTTAAATAAGAACCCTATTTAAACACAAAACAAAACAGTGAACATAACAATTGCAATGTTAATCATGTGTTATTTGCTTTTGGAAATTCTCTTGCTTGTTCTGTCAGTGACTACAATTGCTAGATATAGCTTGGGTGCATTCTTTTTTTTTTTTTTTTTTTTTTTTTTTTGAGATGGAGTCTCGCTCTGTCTCCCAGGCTGGAGTGCAGTGGCGCGATCTCGGCTCACTGCAAGCTCCGCCTCCCGGGTTCACACCATTCTCCTGCCTCAGTCTCCCGAGTAGCTGGGACTACAGGCGCCCGCCAACACGCCCGGCTAATTTTTTGTATTTTTAATAGAGACGGGGTTTCACCGTGTTAGCCAGGATGGTCTCGATCTCCTGACCTCATGATCCGCCCGCCTCGGCCTCCCAAAGTGCTGGGATTACAGGCTTGAGCCACCGCGCCTGGCCAGGTGCATTCTTGAATATCTCAATTTTTGAAGGCAGAAGGAGTTTGTATCACTTCTGTCTGCCTTTTAGCGTCTCTTTTTGTCCCATGGGCCTTAAATGGGAAATCAATGTAGGTCTTTCTTTAAAAAGTAGACTTGCAAGGGTTAGAGTCTATATGCGGAGATGGTAAGGGGAAGATATAAGAAGCAACAGCTATAGAGTTACATGCTTGATACTTGATTATCATCATATAACATTTTTATAGTCAGAAAATCCTCATAATAATCCTGTGGGTATGTAGATATAATCCCTGTTTTCTACTTGAAGACAAGTATTTGACTAGTCGAGTGATTTGCCCCAAGTTATACAACTTTAAAATGTCAGAGCAAGAGTTTGAACATGATTTTATCTCATGGTAGGGTCTGTTTGTTCCAGTAAGATAAATTAACAAATGTAACAGAGAACTAAATTTTTCTATTAGAAATTATACAGTTTTGACAGCTATGTTAGCAATGCTACCTTTTACATTTCCTTGATTGGAAATAATTGTAGTATGTCTTAAAATATTTATGTTTTAAAAACAAATTTTAACTTTTTGTCTCTCATTTTAATATTTCTAGTATGTAGATAACACTGTGGAGAGGAATTAATTGATCATATGAATTTTAAACTTAGAGTCAGTTTCTTCTATTCTTATATAGAGTAAGCAAATTCTAAGATGCAGTTTTAAATGCTGATTCTAAGCTCTGTTTTTATACATATTGTTTGTGTATATATGTTAAAATTATTTTTCAATATGTAGGTCTGAGTGCATTAAAATGATAACAGATTCTATTCTCTCCAAATAAATACTAATTTTCCTACTCATATCATCCCACGCATTCCTGTAAAGATGTCCTGAGCTACCATTAAATTTCACTGACTTATATATTGGCCAGGAAAGCTAAATTTGTTTTTGGTTTCTAGGTCATATTGCCTTGTACATTTGGGTGTGTGTAGTAGTTTAAAACATTTGTAATTTGTAAACTGATCAAAATTGTGGACACAAATGTTTTCATATACAAAGGTGTCAAAAAACTGTTAAATGTTATTTTTACTTATTTTAAAATGTTAAGTTTAAAAGAATTATAGTTTAATCTTTTCAGAAGACTGACATTGTCACAAGCCTCTAAGTTTCTCTGGGGGTTGGAAAGTGTATGTGTTAATAAAATATGCAAGGTCATTAAGCTGGCATGATTTAAAGAACCTTGGTAAGTTATTCCCTCCCGTCATCCTCCCCCTTCATTCCACACATAACTTTCTGCTCTACTCATGACATTTTTCCCACCCATCCATTTATTTTCTACAACAAAAAGAATGATAGTAACTGCCTCTGATAAATATCTGAAAAAAAAAAAAAAAAAAAAAAAAAACCTGCACACTCACAAGCCATGCAATGTAGGAAAGAGGTGCCTGAGACAATCCTTCTCTTGTTCTATTGTGCTACATGCTTTCTCTGGTGGTGCAACCTTCATTTCAACCCAGTTGCCCCTCACATGTAAATCTAACTGGCTTTGTAGATATGAATAGCTGTGCCCTGTAGCAACTAGACAGAAATGAAAGGAATGTACGCTTAAGTCTGCAGTATGGTATTTTACTACATGGTTGATGTTTGGCTATACTTAAATGTTGGAAAATATTGGTACATTATTTCAGACACTAGAGTTAATAATATTTGAAGTGGTGAAATTTTAAAAATATATGTTCTCTAGTTTTGCTATAATTGTGTAGCACTGTTAGGTTATTAAAAAACAGTATTAGAGATAAACTAGGTGTGTGTCAATTTTAATACTAAGTTAAAATTTAATAACTAATGAAAATAGAGCTACTCTTTTAATCCACAGCAACTTACTGATGACTATATAATTTGATTTTTATTGCATCAAAACTTGTGAGGACAGGTGGTCATAGCTGATTATAAAGAGGCCCTTACATAGGTCAAAGACATGATTATATCAATTTGGTCAGTTCTATTTGAGGATATTTTCAATCGGCAAATTCTATGTAATATCAAATGGTCTTAACAAGTAGTTTATGATTTTTCCAACATTATGATACATGGCTATAAATTCTTCTCATACTTTTATTTTGTATACACAGCGCAAATATCAACTTTTCTTTGAAATACTCTCCAGCTTCACAGAAAATTTGTGGTTTATTCATATACCAAGTCTTTGTCATAATCCTCAACAATTCTATAGAAACATTTATTTTCATGGCCTTCTCCCCAACTGGACTGAGATAAAAAGGCTGCCTCCTTCTCTGATTCTTCTTGAAATATTCTTTGTTCTCTGCTTTCTACTTCATAATAGGGAGCCTAGTATATAGTCATCACCTTTACAAAAAAATAAAAAAATTAGCCAGGACTAAAAGGATGTGACACTACACCTGGCTAATTTTTTGTTTTATTTTTTTGTAAAGGTGGGATCTTGCTATGTTGCCCAGGCTGGTCTCAAAGTCCTGGGCTCAAGAGCTCCTCCTGTCTTGGCCTCCCAAACTGCTGGGATTATGGGCATGAGCCACCATGCCTGGCCTTGTTTATTTTTTTTTTTCTTGGCTGAAATCTTCCTGCATTGAGTCTGTAATGGAGTCAATATCAACCAAATTCTTATTAGGCAGTAAGTCATTCAGAAGACAGAGTCAGTATATAGTAATATGCTTTTACTGGTTTGAAGACTGTATGAGTTTCTTATTGCTGCTTTAACAAATTACTAAGAACATAGTGGCTCAAACAACACACGTTGTTATCTGGAAGTCAGAAGTCCAAAATGGGTTTCATTAGACTAAAATCAAGGAGTCAGCAGAATTGTATTTTTTGGAGCCTCTAGAAAAGAATCAAGTTTCTTCTTTCTCAGCTTCTGGTGCCTATCTATCTATGTTCCTTGGCTTATGGCCTCCAGTCAGCAATCTCATCACTCCAGTCTGCGTCTGTCCCCACATCTCCTCTTAACGCTGAATTTTGTCTTTTTCTTTCCCAAAAAAGGACCCAAAAAAAGGATTACACTGGGCTCACTTAGATAATCCAGGACAATTTCCCATCTCAGGCACCCTACATTTATTGTATCTGTAAAACCCCTATTGCCATGTAAGTTAATATAGTCACATATCACAAAGATTGAGGTGTGCCCATTTTGGAGGGCCATTATTCTGCCTATCACAAGGACATTGATATAGTCATACTTTTTCTCCCCATTCTGTTGCCATTTAGGTTATTATTGCCATTGCTCTTCTTCTGTTCTGTTTGAAATAAAATTCTGGTTTAGTGGTTCTTAGGATCATGAGGCACACCAGCATGTCAATATCACCTCTGAAGTGCAAGCAAGTAATTTGTAACCAGGCTTTTTAAACGCATTAGTGTATAGGCAAGATCATTCCCCTAACTTATGCTCTTTCTGCTAATGCCTTGAATGGGAGAAAAAGGAATGGATATTACAATAAGCTTACAAAAATTACATATATCCCAAACCTACAATAAGTGTCTATTGTGGCTGTATTAATATTAATTATAGCTATACCAATAGCTATAATTATAAATTATAATTTAAAAATTCGTGATAGTAGGGGGTGTTTATCCAAGCCTGGTACCTGGATAAAGAATATGTTATGCCTATGAATGTCATTTTTCATGCTGGTCATGGATCAGTGAACAGAATTTGATACTTTTTGCCCTTGTGGGTCAAAAGTTAATGCACTGTGAATAGCTAATATAGTCTACAAAGAAGCTTAGGTAAATACAAATAATGATAATGATGATAAAAGCAATAATAAAAATTGTGAAATGTAGTCAAACCAGATTGGAAAAAGTATGGTAGCAATTGTAATTTAGAATAATATCTATCATTATCATCTTATTGGGGAAAGCGATATGTAATTAAATACAGCCTGCAATCTTTTAACAGAAATGCACATTTGATTTAAGTAGCTTTTTCTTTCAATAAAATTTACTTGCTATCATATAAATTGCTTTTTAAAATCACAAATTACCAAAAGCAGCTAGTGTCTAGTAAATTTTGTACCTCTTCCTATCAATAAAATTTCAGAAGTCTGCTGATATTTATCATTGGCAATAAAATAATTCTGCTGATGTATTTTAGTTGATTAATGTGCATTTGATTTTATAACAAACTGGAAATACATTTCTAAGATACAATAAATTGATGGCTAAATCTATTTCAAAGTAATACATAGTGGTGATGTTTTGTGCTATTCTATGATAAAGAAGAAATAAGCACTAGTAAAAGAAATCTGGATATTTTAATGAGTTGGGAAAGAATGAGAGAAGCCACACTTCTATTAAAAGAAACAAGCAACAAAACACACACACATACAGTCTGTGCTTAGACTGAATAGGAATATGAAGAGATAAATGACCTCATATGCATTCAGTGGAAAGAAAAGTTTGAGGCAATGAAGCTAAACATAAAAAAGGAAAAGCAAATGTAACCTCAGTGACCACAAGCTACAAAGTCCAAATAGAAAACCTGGGAGTATGAGAGGATGAAGCTATAAAACCTCCAGCAAAGAGCTTAACAACAATTAAAATAAAGACAAATTTCTGGGATGGATAAACAAAGTAGCATATATTACAAAGGAAAATATACTAGTATCACGTAAGAGTTTTTTTTTAGTAACTGCTTTCAAATAATTGAATCATAAACAATGATTTCTGAGGTTTTAAGCTCATTATTTTGGTTCCCTGGTTTCTCCTAGGATGCAGTATAGAATCTCCATGCCTGGTGTTTATGTACCAACAGAAGCTGCTGCTGCATTCTTTCATTATTTCCTTTTTAAGTGAAAGTTAATACCTTTTATATGTTACAGAGAAGAGGCAGAAAAAGCCACACTCCCACTATGCTACAATGCACTGAGGATCAACTGAGGGAGGATTATACACATGGCTGAATACAGTTTATTCATTTGTTCTTTGGATTTGTAGACAACAAATGGTGGTATTCTGTAACATCTTGTGTGATTAGCAAATGTAAGGCCGAAATGAATCTTTCAAACAGTTTAGAAACAGTTTGATTTTCAAAATTATATAGACATTTCATTCTGATGTACCCAATTCATATGTGTATCTCTTCCAGTCTTCTTCCTTGGAAGTTACCTCTGTTGGGTACAGAAAACAGTAGGGACAAAGATTTAGATTTGACACATGCATTAAAATCATTACTGTTTGTTTGTGTGCAAGTATACCTTAAAAGAGTGCCTGCACCCTGACATGTCATCATAATATTATCTTAGAGATTACAGTTAAAGAGACCATATTAAGTACCTTCTCATAATGGAATATTTTGAAAAACTTAGTTGTGAATACTGCTGAAACCACTGGTTTTGGGTCTGAAACAGGACAGGTTAACATGACATTCTGTGTGATACTGAATTCTACTTCATGACAAATAATAGTGTGATTTGATTCAATTCCATATGATGACTATTTTTGAAGAGATTTTTTTGTGAAGGTCTCAGCTAAGCATATGAGAATAATTAGGACACAGTCTAAGGGTTTTGGCAGTTTGAAGACCAATGTTGAAGAAAGAAATGTTAGTTGCACATGTTTACACACACACATACAGTCTTTTATGAAGAGTTATATTTTAGTGCACTATGTAAGTAACAGAAAATTGGCTTTATACTTATATTGGCCCATACTGGAATGTGTATTAGAATATCCATACACTTACTTAAAATTTCTTAAACCTCTGTCATAGTGCTTATTATGTTGATTACTTATTTGAAAATGATTAATTGAATACAGATGAAAGGTAAAATGTTCAGGATGGACACTAACTATTAACTTTTAAGGATACCCAAGAATATTTATGAAAAACATGTTCCATGCTTCAAATACTAGCTCATAATAAAAGAGAGGGTGGAAATCTTGACTTTTTTTTTGGGAAAAATGTAATTATTAGTTCTCATTAGCTTAATAAGTCACATTTTTTTAAAATAGAAAAAATAGCTTTTTGTAGGACAAAGTGGAGGAGTTGACTGGAAATGTTAAGTGGAATGGATTTTTTCACCTTTTGAAAAATTTGGTATTGGCTGGGCGCAGTGGCTCACGCCTGTAATCCCAGCACTTTGAGAGGCCGAGGTGCGTGGATCACAAGGTCAGGAGATCGAGACCATCCTGGCTAACATGGTGAAACCCCGTCTCTACTAAAAAATACAAAAAATTAGCCGGGCGTCATGGCGGGTGCCTGTAGTCCCAGCTACTTGGGAGGCCGAGGCAGGAGAATGACGTGAACCCAGGAGGCGGAGCTTGCAGTGAGCCGAGATGGCGCCACTGCACTCCAGCCTAGGTGACACAGTGAGACTCCATCAAAATAAAAAAAAAAAAAAGAAAAAATTTGATATTAATTAGTATTTTTTTCTTTCCATTGACTTCCTTTCCTTACAAAATAATTGATCATATTATTTCCTCCTATTAACTTCCAATGACACTTTTCAAATATATTGAATACAGTCATATGGGTTAGGCTTATTACTTATCAGTTCCATTCGATATTTGAACTTCAGCTTTACCTAACTAAGTTACATTTCATCCATTGGTAAAATTACCAGATTTTAGAAAAACTAGTGAAGCACATGGAGCCTAAATATGCTGAATTTTGCTTTTCCTTTATAATAAAGGCTATGCTAAGTTTTCACATACCCTGGTGTATTAGGGTTCTCTAGAGGGACAGAACTAATAGGATATATATATATATATATATATATATATATGGGAGTTTATTAAGTATTAACTTACATGATCACAAGGTCCTACAATAGGCTGTCTGTAAGCTGAAGTGCAAGGAGAGCCAATCTGAGTCCCAAAACTGAAGAACTTGGAGTCCGATGTCTGAGGGCAGAAAGCATCCAGCTCGGGAGAAAGATGTAGGCTGAGAGGCTAGGCCAGTCTCTCCTTTTCACATTTTTCTGCCTGCTTTATATTTGCTGGCAGCTGATGAGATTGTGCCCACCAGACTAAGGGTAGATCTGCCTTCCCCAGCCCAGTGACTCAAATGTTAATCTCTTCTGGCAACACCCTCACAGACACACCCTAGATCAACACTTTGTATCCTTCAATCCAATCAAGTTGACACTCAGTATTAACTGTCACAAGTCCAACCCTTGTCAGCTTGAACCCATACAGATCTGCTGAGATCATACATGATATCCAAGTAAAGACAATAAGGTCATAATTATGCCTAACAACTATCCTTCATACAACTGGAAAAGCACCAATCCCCAACTCAAATACTATTACATAAAGTTAACAATACTTAAATGCTGATATGAAGTCAATAAATGTTATGTCACATGATAAAGGAAAAGGAAATAAAATGAAGATATTTTCTTAGTACAAGTGTATACATACACAAACATGATTTTAGCAAAAGAAAGAGGAAATAATCATGACAATTACAGTCCTCATTTCTGCAGCTGGTCATGTGGTTGTAGCTGGTATTGATGACTACCTTCTTCTACCATCCATTCTGTATTCTCTTTGATTTCAGCAAGCACCTCAGCAGGTTGTGGTTTTTTCCCCTGGTGGAGTGACCCAAACCTTCATTCCTGAGGGGTCTGGACCATTTGTAGTCCTGCCTGGCTTGGGCTGTTGTAATTTCCCATTGACCCCAATCACAGGGCATGGTAATACTAAGCTATGCCCTAATGGATCTCCTGTATTCCATGCATATGCTTCCTTACCTCCGTTATGGAGTAGTAGTCTTTTTTCATCTTGATAGTCTGGGTCAGTCACCCCAGCCAACACTGTAACTCCCTTCTTAGCCTGTTGACTTAAAGGTAAGAGGAGCCTAAAGTGTCTAGGTGGCAGTCTTAACTTCCAGTTTAATTGAATCATTGTTGTGTCTCCTGGTGACAGCATTCCTCCCTCTGGATGGAAGACCTCTAGGCCAGGAGAATGTAATGCCGCAGGAACAGGAAGCAAAAATTTTGCTAGTGGATCACTGGGGTTAATGGGGAGTGGTGCCACTTTTACTTCCACCCCTTGATTTCTGGACCTGTGAATCCTGGCTATGGGAGAAACAGTACCATATATTGGATGCTGATTCAGATCATACACGGCGTTCTGGAGAACATTGCCCCAGCCCTGCAAAATATTCTCACCTAGTTAGCATTGTAATTGTGACTTCAAAAGCGCATTCCACCATTCTATCAATCCAACTACCTCAGGATGCTGGGGAACATGGTAAGACCAGTGAATTCCATGAGCATGAGCCCACTGCCACACTTCTTTAGCTATAAAGTGAGTGTCTTGGTCAGAGTCAATGCTTTGTGGAATACCATGATGGTGGATAAGGCATTCTGTGAGTCCACAGATGTTAGTCTTGGCAGAAGAATGGCATGCAGGATAGGCAAACCCTTATCTGGAGTAAGTGTCTATTCCAGTGAGGACAAACCTCTTCCCTTTCCATGATGGAAGAGGTCCAATATAATCAACCTGCCACCAGGTAGCTGGCTGATCACCCTGAGGAATGGTGCCTTATAGAGGGCTCAGCATTGGTTTCTGCTGCTGACAAATTGGGCACTCAGCAGTGGCTGTAGCCAGGTCAGCCTTGGTGAGTGGAAGTCCTTGTTGTTGAACCCATGCATAACCTCCATCCCTGCACCATGGCCACTTTGTTCATTGGCCTATTGGGCAATGACAGAGGTGGCTGGGGAAAGAGGCTGAGGGGTATCCATAGAATGGATCATCATACCCACTTGATTATTAAAATCCTTCTCTGCTGAGGTCACCCATTGGTGAGCACTCACATGGGAAACAAATATCTTCACAGTTTTTGACCACTCAGTGAGGTCCACCCACATACCTCTTCCCCAGATTTCTTTGTCACCAATTTTCTAATCATGCTTTGTCTAAGTCCCTGACAATCCAGCCAAACCATTGGCTATGGCCATGAACAGTATATAATCACACATCTGGCCATTTCTCCTCCCATGCATGGTGCACAACCAGGTGCACTGCTCAGAGTTCTGCCCACTGGGAAAATTTTCCTTCACTGCTGTCCTTCAGGGGTATCCTAGAAAGGAGCTGTAGTGCTACAGCTATCCACTTTCAGGTAATGCTTGCATATTGTGCAGAACCATCTGTGAACCAAGCCCTAGTCTTTTCTTCCTCTGTCAACTGATCATAGGGAACTCCCCATGAAGCCATTGGTGCGGGTTGGGGAAGAGAAGGAGGGTAGCAGGAGTGGAGACCATGGGCATTTGAACCACTTCCTCGTGTAACTTACTTGTGCCTTCAGGACCTGCTTGAGCCCAGTCACGTATATACCACTTCCATTTGATGATGGAATGCTGATTTTCATGACCCACTTTATGGCTAGATGGGTCAGAAAGCACCCAGTTCATGATAGGCAATTCAGGTCGCATAGTGACTTGATGACCTATGGTCAAATGTTCAGTTTCCACCAAAGCCCAGTAATAGTCCAAGAGCTGTCTCTCAAAAGGAGAGTACTTATCTGCAGAACATGGCAGGGCCTTGTTCCAAAATTCTAGAGGTCTCTGCTGTGATTCACCTATGGGGTCCTGCCAAAGGCTTCATACAGCATCCCTGTTTGCCACTGATACTTCAAGCACCATTAGATCTGCTGGGTCACAGGGCCCAAGTGGCAGAGCAGTTTGCACAGCAGCCTGAACCTGTTGCAGAGCCTTCTCCTGTTCTGGACCCCACTCAAAACTGGCAGCCTTTTGGTCATTCGATAAATGGGCCAGAGTAACGCACCCAAATGAGGAATGTGTTGCCTCCAAAATCCAAATAGGCCTATCAGGTGTTGTGCCTCTTTCTGGGTTGTAAGAGGGGCCAAGTGCAGCAACTTATGCTTCACCTTGGTAGGAATATCTCAACAGGACCCCCAGACTACTGGACTCCTGGAAATTTTATGAAGTTGGAAGGTCCCTGAATTTTAGTTGCATTTATTTCCCATCCTCTGGTATGCAAACGTCTCACCAATAAGTTCAGTGTGTTTGCTATTTTCTGCTCACTAGATCTAATCAGCATAATGTCATGAATGTAATGGTCCAGTATGATATCTTGTGGAGGTGAAAAGTGATCAAGGTCTCTCAGAATAAGATTATGACACAAAGCTGGAGAGTTGATATGCCCCTGAGGTAGGACAGTAAAGGTACATTGCTGGCCTTGCCAGCTGAAAGCAAATTGCTTCTGGTGGGCCTTATGGACAGGAATGGAGAAAAAGGCATTTGCCAAGTCAATGGCTGCATACCAGGTACCAGGAGATGTGTTAATTTGCTCAAGCAATGAAACCACAACATCTGGTACAAGAGCTGCAATTGGAGTCACAATTTGGTTAAGCTTACAGTAATCCATTGTCATTCTCCAAGATCCATCTGTCTTCTGCACTGGTCAAATGGGAGAGCTGAACATGGATGTGGTGGGAATCACTACCCCTGCAACTTCAAGTCCTTGATGGTGGCACTAATCTCTGCAGTCTTCCAGGGATGTGATATTGTCTTTGATTTATTATTTTTCTAGGTAGAGGCAGCTCTAATGGGTTCCATTTGGCCTTTCCCACCATAATGGCCCTCACCCTACCAGTCAGGGAGCCAGTGTGGGGGTTCTGCCAACTGCTAAATATGTCTATGCCAATTATGCATTCTGGCACTGGGGAAATTGACTGCAGGATGAGTCTGGGGACCCCCTGGACCCACTGTAAGTTGGACCTAAGCTAAAATTCCATTAATTACCTGACCTCCATAAGCCCTTTAACCTGAGGACCACAATGATCTTTTGGGTCTCCTGGAATCAACATCAGCTCAGAGCCAGTGCCCAGTAGTCCCCAAAATATCTGACCATTTCCCTTTCCCCTTTGCACAGTTACCCTGGTAAAAGGCCTTAAGTTTCCTTGGGGAAGGATGGGAGAAAGATGCACTGCATAAATTGTCAGTAATGTAGTGGGGGCCTTCCTCAAAGGGACCCAGCCTCCCCTTCATTCAAGGGGTTCTGGGACTGTAAACTGACTGAAGTATGGAAATTGGTTGAGGGGCCATGATTCTGTTTTTGTAATTCAAATTAGTCTTTTGTCCATTCAACCTAGAAGTTTTCTCCTTATATAAATTAAGTAGGAGTGCAGTAGGCTTCCTATCAATTTCAATTCTAGGAACATGGTGATTAATTAGCCAATGCCAGGGTTCTACACAAGTCAGACTATTCTTATTGCAGCTTTGTCTCTGCTGTCCATTATGGTAGCCATGCCCACCTTGCCTTTGATGGTTGAGTGCTGCCACTTGGCCCCTGCCACCTCTGGATCCAATTATCTCCAATACATTTAAATTTTGTAGTTGAGTGACTGTGGTTCCCACTCTTAGATCTGACATACAGAGAAGAGCAATTACAGGGCTCTTCAAAGATGCAGGTGCTGCCCTCACTGATCTGTTTCACAAGGCATTTGTCAAGGATATATCTTCTGGACCCTCCCAGCTGGGATGAGTAGGTCTAAAGTGATTAATCCACGCCGCCATCCCAATCTCCCTAAACCTTTGGATCCTTTTCTCTACATTAAACCAAGGGAGATCAGGCATTTCCAGCTCACTCACAGTGGGCCATCTTTTAATCCATATTTCAGCTAACCAAGCAAATAAACTATTAGAACCTTTTTTTTTTTAACTCCCCAAGCTGCAACATTAAAAGCAGAGCCCCTATTTAGTGGGCTAAAATAAATAAATTCAGCCTGATCCAACTCTATGTTCCTTCCGTCATTATCTAATTCCCTTAATATCCATTCCTATGCCTGTTCTCCAGATTTCTACTTATATAGATTAGAAAACTCAAACAGTTCTTTTTGAGTGTAGCTCACCTCATGAGTCACATTCTCAACCTCACCTCTAGGGACCTACCGGAACTTAGTCTAGTCATAAGTCCAGAAGCAAAGAGAGGTGATGGGGGTGGCTCCTGAGGAGAATCAAAGTGATTGTGCCTGGCAACTGCCTCAGGGGAGGCTATCACCATTGCCTCAGGCAGTGCAGGGATGCTATCACTGTTGCCTCAGGCAGCACAGGGTTTATCTCCTCAGACAAAGGTGGAAAAGCTGATGGCAGCATGGGTTGGGAGGGGATGTTGCCACTACTCGGGATGGGGAAGCTGTTCCTTTTGACAAAAAAAGGTTCGTCAGAGTTTACAAACTCAGTATCCCCAGCTTCGTCAGAGTCCTCCCACATTTGCCTATTCCAAGATTCAGGGTCTCATTATTTTCCAATCAATGCCCTCACTTTAACAATAAACACTTGGTGAGGCTGTGCAATGCATCTTTCCTTGCAGATCAGCCACTCACATAATAGCATGTCTATTTTTCCACAATTTCAGTTCTTTCTCTAGAGGAGATAAGACTCTCCCTCAGGGCAATCTTAGGAGATCTGAGGCTCAGTATCTGCTTCTAAAGCCCAGAGACAGAATCCCTGAGTTCATCATTTTCTTTCATCACTTTGTCCACTAAACTTAGGAGCAAGCAACCAATTTCATTGTGTTCCTTGGTTCTCCACATATGGTCAAAGGTGTTATGTATAGAGTCACTAAACTCCTTGCCTCTCATGAGCGGTGAATCAGGAGTGTTAAATGCATTTATTTTGTATAACTCTCTAAACAGTTCATGTCAAGTACTATCAGTGTTCTCCATATGATTAGAAGTAGATTCCATAGCATTTTGGGGCCTACTCATATTAAGCAGCCAACTCTAGAAACCCCAAAACTGATGAAAGAACTCCATCCTTAATATTCTGTTCCTCCAGAACCACTCCTGGTACCAAAATCTGTATTAGTCAGGGTTCTCTAGAGGGATAGAACTAATAGGATATATATGAGTTTATTAAGTATTAACTTACATGATCACAAGGTCCCACAACAGGCTGCCTGCAAGATGAGGAGCAAGGAGAGCCAGTCCGAGTACCAAAACTGAAGAACTTGGAGTCCAATGTTTGAGGGCAGGAAGCATCCATCATGGGAGAAAGTTGTAGCCTGGGATGCTAGGCCAGTCTCTCCTTTTCACGTTTTTCTGCCTGCTTTATATTTGCTGGCAGCTGATTAGATTGTTCCCACCAGATTAAGACTGGATCTGCCTTCCCCAGGCCACTGAATCAAATGTTAACCTCCTTTGGCAACACCCTCACAGACACATCCAGGATCAATACTTTGTATCCTTCAATCCAATCAAGTTGACACTCAGTATTAAGTGTCACACCTGGCTAATTAAGGACATCTACTTTTCTTTGGATAAGTTAGTGATGGTATTGTTACTGTCTTTCTACTAAATGTATTGCACACAAATCCTCGTTTGAACTTTTGGATTTTATTTGAGTTGCAAACTCATTATTATATCCTATAGGGCACCAAATTCCCATACTTGAATATCTCTCTAGTAGTATACTCAAGTACATCTCCCCACCCCTGATTTACCATGCTACTATACTAGCCTTCTTTTTGTCCTTCAAATGTAAAATAAGCTCATTTTCAATAAATTTCAGGGCCATTAATACAGTGCTGTTTATATTTTTTTACTGGTAAATACTTTCCTCAGGTGTTGGAATGACAACCTGCATCTATTAGAATAAATTCTAATGTTACTTCCTCAAGAAGGCTGTTTCTGGTTATTTTTATTAAACCAAAAACTTTCTTATCCTATCCCCACCAGAAACTTTCTATCACATTATTGTTTTCTTCATAATAATACATGACTAGTATTTTGTAAGTTTCATACCTGCAGAAATAATGCATTTCAACAATAGAGAACAGTGTTAAATTAAAATACCAAAGCTATAGCAGCAGAATTTCATACCTTAGTAACCTGAATGGGTAGATTTTTTTTCTTGGGCAGAAAGGTATATCCTAGAATCCATGAATTCATAACCAATGGATATCTTCTAGATAGTAAGTCTGGAGAAGGTACATTTGTCATAGCTGAATTTGTGTATTAAAGATCAAGTCTTTATAATTTGGTTGAGTTAATGGAAAACCTGATGAAGTTAGAGATACATTTTATTGCAAATGTAGAAGTGAGGCAGAATATTTAATTTTGTATGCTGATGAGCTAGGTATTCTAGCTGTATTTCTTGCAACATAACCACTAGCAGAATAATCTTGAGGCAGTCTTTTACCTGTTCTGGCCTCATTTTACTCATCTGTAAATTTGAGCCTATCTCAGCAAGGACTTGTACACACTTTCTAAGGCACATCTTGAGAAGTAGTGAAACTGTTGAAAGTGTGTTTCTTTCAAAGCTAGTGCTTACTTTCTAACAGTGTGATTATTGGAGAGTTACTTGGTCTGTCTGAATATTGAAAGGGCATCCAGTTTTTCTAACACAATTTATTGCAAAACCCACCATGTCTCACTGATTTGGTATGCTACTTTTATCATATTTAATTTACATCAATATATAAATCTGGTTTTGGATTCTCTGTTTTGCTTCTTTATTCTATTTGTCTGTCTTTGAGCCAGTATCATAATGTTTAACTTCTAAAATATGTAATGGCTCTTGCTATACATTCATTCTTCTGGTTTAATGACAATATCCCTCAAATTTCATCCCTTCTCCAAAACCACCATCTTAACAAATTGTGATTTTGATTGAAATCACATTAAAAGTACAGATTAACAGGAAGCTAAGGAAAGTGTTTATATTATCATTAACAGTTTGATGTGCATTTACTCAGTTCTTCCATTCATTCAATACAATTTATATTTTCAAAAGTTAGGATTATTAGAAATTTAACTTGTAATTGTTTTATGTATGTGTTTATTCATAATTATTTCCTCATTCACAAACACTTATAGGGTACCCATATTATATTACACACTGTGTGCTTACTAATTGTTGAAGATATTAAAATTCATACACACACAGCACACACAGCATTATGCTCTACCTTCAAGGAGCTTATAGTTTAAAGGAAATGATGGATATTTGTTCACCAGGAATTTTGCCAGTAGCTTTTCATAAGACATCTTATAAGAGCCAACATTTAATGGTATTTTTCTCCTGGTTTTTATAAATGTGAAGACAACTGAAAGTGGATAGTAACTTACTAGAATTTATATAGTAAGCACTAATTAAAGCTAGGAGTACTATCTAAGTCTGGCTCCAAAACATATTTTTTTTTCTTCCCATTATAGAATGTTATATCACATCTGTCCTTACAGTTATAAAAATGTATTAAATTTACCTGGTAGATGTTATCTGAATTATGAGCACTAGTCTAGAAACAAACAAAAAATGCAGCTACCATAGGGCTAGCCTCATAAATATAAAACTCACTCTAAACATGTGCAAACAGATACTCATGAGATAACATGGTACATAGGGCTACATTTATGCCCAGGATACTATCTAAGCAGAACTAGAGAATGAGTAGGTACTCTGAGGAACCAGAGAGTGGTTGTGATGAAATATCAGGGTGGTTTTCTTAAGGAGTTGTTTTTTTTTAAGGTAAGTCTTAAAGAAAAGATAGATGAAAAGGAAGATGAGGTATTCCAATTAGAGGAAATCATTGAATAAAAGTCATGGAGGAAAGAAACAGAATAGTGTGGACAAAAACTACTCTATAGACAGAACAGTGTTTCTAAGGCATAAAGAGCAAGGCAGAAAGTCACTACAGAATCAGGCTAGGGGGTAGACATTAACCTGATTATGGAGTTCCTTTTGTGACCTACAAAGGCATTTGAACATTATTCTGTAGCATGTACAATAGAGAATGCTTAAGAGCTTTTAGTGGGAAGAGGAGGCATAATTAGGCAGACAGGGCCAGACAAATGAGTTTATCCTAAAAATTTACTTTTGACCAATTTTCTTTTTTTTTTTTGTATCAGAACATGAATATGAGTAGCATAGGTTAAAAGACTTATCACTTCCTAGAGTTTTCTATTTATAATACACAGTATAGGAGAATTCTAGTTATTACAGCTCTTTAGAACTCAAAAATTGCTACATAAGCCATCTGATTTTACTGCCAAGTTCATTCTCCAGCTGAGAACTTTACCAATAATGTGAAATCCTTTAGCTTGAGAGCAGGTAGCAGTAAGGGAAATCCTTGTATCCCAGGGAGCTGGAATAAGTTCTAGCCGACTGCTTTGTTTAGTAATCTCTCTGTATTCTCTAAGCCAAACTTATTTAGGAGCAGTTCTTAATGGGGTGAATGCAGAATAAAGACCACCAAGGATGGGCACAATGCAAGTGTTCTTTTACCTTACATTTGGTCTTTGCTAGGTTTTGTGAATGTCTTTATTGTAGGTAATTTACCTTGCCCTGAGATTATGAGCTTTGCTTTACAACCAGTCTTTGGCATTTACATGGACCTGGGATCTCTAGCCTTACTCTCTTGCTTGTACCAAAACCCTCTGGTTTACCTAGTCTCCAACCCACTCTTTTCTAGCCTCTAGTGCTTCCATTTATAACCTCTAGTTTGCCTGGCCTCCAACCTATTCTTGTCTCTGGTGTGCTCTACCCACTTCCATTCTTTGCCTGCTGGAATTAATGATGGAGCATTTAACTTAAGTCTAACCTGCAAAAGTCTCTTTTGTTTGAGAAAGGTTCGGCCATTCTAGTTATATTCATGGGATTACTGTTTGAAGGTTTACTGGCAAATATAGTTTGAGTTTTATTGTGTCAACCTTAACTTATGTTACTTGAGCTGAATACATATAGAATTCATTCATATATTTTCTTCCCATGTGTCAAAAATGGCAAATAATATTCTATAAAACTGTTGTATTTAAAACTTGAATGTAGAGAAGCTGAGACTTAGAAAGGAGAAATGAAATCTCTGAGAGATTGACACAAGATCACATAACTACTTAGTAAGTATTTATCTTATTCTTTTTCCTCTTGAGGAGATATCAGTGCATTTCTCCTGGAAATTGAATCACCTATCAATGTAAGCTGGCTAAGTCTTTTAATTATTGTAGTATATTTTCTTATCATATTTGGTGGATGTCAGTCATGCCTCCTTGGAGATAATGTGCCTTTCTAAATTTTTTGTTTTTCATTTGTAGAATGATGTCATATTTATTTCTTTTAATATGTGATTTATAACTGATATAAACTTTTTAGTTTCTAAATGAATTGATTCAGTTCAGTTTTAAGATCTTACTGATTGCTTTTTCTGAGGTTTTTTTTTTTTTTTTTTTTTTTTTTTTTTTTTTTTTGAGACGGAGTCTCGCTCTATCGCCCAGGCTGGAGTGCAGTGGCACAATCTCGGCTCACTGCAAGCTCCACCTCCCAGGTTCACGCCATTCTCCTGCCTCAGCCTCTCCGAGTAGCTGGGACTACAGGCGCCCGCCACCACGCCCGGCTAATTTTTTGTATTTTTAGTAGTGACGGGGTTTCACCGTGGTCTCGATTTCCTGACCTTGTGATCCGCCCGCCTCGGCCTCCCAAAGTGCTGAGATTACAAGCGTGAGCCACCGCGCCCGGCCACTGAGGTTTTTAATTTACCATGTCCTGTTTATATGGCTGATAGTGTTGACTAGAAACTTACTCTAGAGATTACATTTACTCATTTATTCATCAATTTCTGGTTTTCTCTGTGTTATATACAATGATTGACAAATTTTTATGGCACATTTTCCTGCTTTTATGGCTATAATTACTCTGTTGTCTTGGGCCACCTACTGAATTTTCTATTCATTGAGGATGCTTCTGAATAGAGAATCATTTTTAACCCCTGGCATATCTGGGAACTTTCTGGGACACACCAAAGGATAATTATTTCTTTTTTTCCTTTCACCAAAATATTTAAATATAAATTTATAAGTGCTAAGTCAATTTACATAGTATTAAAATATAATTTTTAAAAGCTGGAGCTTTGGATTCAGAGAACCCTGGGATCAAATCCTAGGTGTGGAGCTTGAGCCACATATAATTTTAAGACTATGTTTTCTTATCTAAATAATATGAACATTTATCTCAGGGCAAATATGAGTAAATTAGGAAATACATGGAAAAGACTTCATCTAGAACCTGGGATTTAGTGTGTGCATGATAAAGTTTAGCTTTTATCATTGGCTTTATTCATGTTTTTATTCTTGCACTATAGATTTCCTCTAATTATGCCATTTATTCCATTTTCCTCTGATAGAAAAATTAACAAGAATTTACGTTAGTTTCTTATAAACAGAAGTCTTTTGATATCACCATTTAGAATTCCAGAGAAAGGCAATATTATGTGATCAAAATAAATAGGTGTTCACACTGTATAGAATTCTCCTTCTCTCTACAAGTGTTGCCCAGAATTATTTATGGTGTCCAAAATTTAACATCAAGTCTATAGTTTGCAAGTCTTGGAGGATACTCAGAGAGTGACAACAACTCCGTTGATATTCCCTTAGCTAGAAAAGAAATACTTGGAGATCAAGGTGTGTGGTAATAGGCCTAGAGAAGGTTTCTCCTGGGGATTAGGTAGTACAGTAGGAGATGGGCACTGAAAACAGGAGGGCACCAGGAGGAATATCAACATCATCTTTTTTTGTAATTTCCTCTGGTCATGTCTGGATTTCAGATCTTCTCTTCTAAACTCAAAGCTTTAAAAACAATTTCCTATGAGACTTAGAAATGAAATTGTTTGAATGTGTCTCTGTGTGTGTATATAAATGGGTGATATCTCTTGACTCCGTGGATTCCAAGTCATGGCAAAAAGCAGTGTAGTTATTTTCCCCCCCACACTCCTCCTGCTCTTACCGCAAAGACGACCTGAGAGTCTATGTGAGAAAAATATGTGTTATTTAATTCTTCGATGTTCCAAATTATATAGGGAAAATATGAATTCTAGCAATTTTACTTAATGTTTTAAGGTGTAGAAGACTTGTAGTATCCATAAGCACCATCTACATACTTTAGGGAAAAATATTTTCACTTAACCATATCTCTGGCTTTCTTGCAGCTCTGTAATTCAAACAGTGTCCAGCCATATGAAATCATATTTGTATTCATTCATTCATGGGATTTCAGAATTTACTATATCCACTATGCTTTAACTGTTAGTGGTCTCTAAAACTCCAGAGGACACAATTTAGATTACATGCATGTGAATTTGCACTATGAAATTCTACTTTAGATTGGTTATTCTCTTGCTGACCCCTAAGGGGTAAAATGATCTGAAACATGCTTTTTAAAAGCATGTACAGGAACTGGAACATAAAGTCACATAATTGAGTCACCTTGCTTAATTTCACTTTTTGAATTATTGGTTTCCTGAGAGGTAGTTTCACAGCTGAACAGAGGAAAATAATTCTCAAACTTAAAGTATCTCCTTGGGCATCCCTCTTCCATGTAATGACACTATTAGACTGCGTGACAAAAATCATTGGTAAACAAGACTTTGAATTTGAATGCACACTGCCATGCATAGAATATATTCATCACAACAGAGAGTTCAATGTGTTTGATTTGTTATGTTGAAGATTATTGTGTCTTTCTACTGATTTACTGTAGAATTAAGATACAATAGATGATATTTTCTAATGTTTCAAGATATTAATGTATATATATTTTACTACCAATGATGTGTATATAGTTATAGCTTTTCTAAGAAAGAACTTTTGTGAAGGACCTATTTTTTTCTTGAATCAGCTGTTCTTGTTGAGAACCTGGTATGCGAGTGAGGAATAAATGAGGCCTGAAAGTTGTATTAAAGGAATACCATTTGCAACTTTTTGTAATTTGGCAATTTTTAAATGTGAATATTTTTCTCTCTATAAAAATACAGGTGATTGAACATGTTGGCCTTTTCAAAATCATATATAATTTTTGCAGGGGTGAGAAATTTGAAATTAACCAATGATTTCTGAATTTATTAAAGGAATATTTTAGTCAGTAGAAGAAAAAGTTCTACATGTAATAGGAAGGTAAAAAGAAAATTTTATCTTCTTTTATACAGATTCCATATGAATTCTCACACTTATAATTGATGTAAACTGAAACTTAAATAACAAAATCCATTGTAAAAATGTCAGTGGAAGTTTTTAGAAAATATTAATTATCCTAAGAAGGCTACTCTATCTACAAATGAAGTATTTAGCTAAATGCAGTATAAAATTTCTAAAATATTATGCTTTAAGAATGTATAATATGTAATTCTCTATACTGTAGTATCGGATTTATATGTTAGAAGTAACTTTTCCACCACACCAAAGCTCTGGAACATATGAAGAGGTACATATAACCCTTCGATGTTACAAATGTAAGCACTAGATACCCCTTCATGTATTCCAGAGCTTTGATTATGTGGTTGAAAATACCACGTAACACTGTATCATCAGACTTGGAGATGATTCCAGAAGTTTGTGGCTGCCCTTACTCTTCTCACCAACCATCTGAATAACTCAGGGAAGAGATGAGGCAAGTTAATTACATGAGTGATTCTTCAGTGAATGGGTAAACTGAAGGATTGTCTCCCAGAAGTCATTCTTTAAAAGAATTTTCACCTTTCACAACTTCTTTGGGTTATTAATGATATAAAATGTGTTTCTTGAAAATAGAGCTTCATAATTTGCAATGATGATTTAAAAATCTAATTTAATCCTTATCAACTAATTTGTAGTGAGCTAATATAACTGCTAATTAGTGCTGTTGGTGATGTTTAGACATACTGAAATCTAATTTTGCCTTAAAATTAGAAAATTTAAGGCTATATTTACAGAAGTCAAGTTATTTAACACTTAGCAGAATGCACCTCTGATCACATTATATATAGAGAGAGCACCCAATAAATTTTTAGACATAAACTGATGCACAGTTGGCTGGAAAAGTTGTATAGCACCATGATCCTAACTATTTACTATTGAATCATATTACAAGTAACTTAAAAGCAAATTGCAACCAGTAATATATTTCACAGAAACATAAAATTGCTGACTGTTTTTTAATATTACACTCTGAAAGAAAAGGCATTTACAATTATTGTCTAAAATGGCATTTATTAATTATAAAATTCTGTTTATTAACAAGCATAAAAAATTAGTATTTTATTATGACCATTGAAATTTTGATTCCACCTCCTTTCAGGAAAGGCCATCCCTCAAGGTGATAGCAACAGAGATAGATAATCTAAGAACAGACAACCTGGGTTACAAAATGATAGTGAGGTCCTGTCTTTCATTTGCCTTTTAATTGATTTCAATACATGCTCTAATCATTGGAAAACAATCATGGACAAAGTAGTTAAAAATCCTTGATTTGGTAGAGATTATATTTTCTTAAAAGTTGACAAAATAAATAAAACATTTGGAAGCCTAGACTATAAGTATTATGGAGAATAATAAATTAGGAAAGAGGACAATGAATGTTGGGAGATTATAGTTTCACGTAGGGTGCCCCAGGGAGAGATTTACTGAAAAAGTGGCATTTGAGTAAAGATCTGAGGGAAGTGAAGATGCTGGTGAAAGCGTGGTGCAGACTAATCAAACAGCAAGGATGAAGTCCCTGTGATGACAGTTCAAGGAAATAGTTAACACTATATGTTGATGGGATAAGAAAATGCAAGGGTCATGAGAAATGTCATCATAGAATAATAGGGGAAGGAAAGGTACGTAGTAGACTTTGGCTTTTATTCTCAGACATAGGAGAAGCCATTGAGGAGTGCTAAGAAGTGGAGTGACCGGATCTGATACACATTCAGTGAGGATTACTCTTGCTCTTTGGTTAAGAATACACTGAACAGAGTTAAAGGCAAATGCAATATTCCAAGTAAGAGATTGTGTTGACTTTATCCAGAGTAGAAGCAGTGGGGATGGTGAGAAGCAATGAGATTCTGTATACGTTTTAAAGGGAGAGGGAGCCTACAGGAGTTACTGAGAGATATGATATGAAATTTCAAAGAAAACAAGAATAAAAATAGTTACAAAGGTTTTTTATTTTTTTATATGAGCAATTGGAAGGATGGAGTTGCCATCACCTGAGATGAGATGAAGAAGACCACGAAAGGAGCTGTTTAGATGAGAATGTAGACCAAGAGATCAGGAGTTCATGTGACATGTGCTTATTATGCCACCTGCCATCCAAACAGAGAGGCTGAGTAGCATTCCTCCTCCTGGATATAGGAGTGTGAGGTTCTGGAGAGAGGTCTGTCAAAGAGGGAATCAGTGTCAATCAGTCTGAATAAAAAATTCAGAAAACATCAAGGATATGAGAAGAGATACAAGAGTAAGTCTATGTTTCCTTCTAAGGAAAAGCAGTGCAACCACGTATTTATTATTTACATCAATGTGACCAGGTTTGGGGTCAGAAGGTCATTAAAACTCAGCACCACAATCTCAATCTTTGTCTCTGTCTCTCCTTGTCTTTGTTTCACTGTCTCTGTCTCTCCCTCTCACTCTCACTCTCTCTTGCTTCCCCCATCCCCCATCTCCCGCCTCGTCTTTCCTCTTGCTTTCTCAACATGAGATTGAATACTTTTGGAAAATAACTGTACTCAATGACTTAGCTGCCTCATGCTAAACAAGATTGGTAATGGAATCTCAATGTGTATACAACATAATATTCTTCGAATATAAAAACAGCATGCAGTTTGAGACCAGCCTGGCCAACATGGTGAAACCCCATCTCTACTAAAAATACAAAAAATTAGCTAGGTGTTGTGATAGGCACCTGTAATCCCAGCTACTTGGGAGGCTGAGGCAGGAGAATCGCTTGAACCCAGGAGGCGGAGGCTGCAGTGAGCCAACATCATGCCACTGCACTCCAGCCTGGGCAACAAAGTGAGACTTCATTTCAAAAAAAAAAAAAAAAAACCAACGTTCAAAGTAATTGCAACCTGCAAAGAGACATAACTGACTGTGGGTAGAAAGCAATTTTTCGTTTTAAGGAATTTCTCTTTATTAACAGATTTTATGTTTTAAAAATGTTCTTCTGGCTTAAATAAGATGTTTGATATAGACATGGTGTAGATTTTAATAATATGACTGCCAGTTATATTTTACTTAAACATTTTTAACACATGTGGTTCCTACTTAAATAAAGCACATCCTATGTATGTATATAAAACACAAGTATAAGAGGAAAAACAATTAATATTCAAAGCCGAGCTAAATAATAGACCTGAATCTAGTTCCTTTCATAAGCATTATTTATTTTCTTTACCAGTTGCATTTTAGCGAAGTGGATTATTTAATCTGTCCAACAACTATAATGTCTATTTAAGTGGTTCTCTCATCTTCATTTCATTTTAAAGCAATGGTGCAATTCTGCGTATGTATGAATCCCATTACTTCTGCCTCTCTTCCAACTTAATGTTTCAGTGTAGAAGGCAAACCATAACAAATATTAATTAAAAGAACCTATTAATTCAAATTATGAATAGTTTTAAGTATTTTCTCATTTTATTTTAATTACTTTCCATAATTGGGAATCTTATCAGCATATTTATGTCAAATATAGGGAAGCATTATATGAGGTCATTAGGTGAACAGGCTCTGGGGTCAGACCTAAACAGGTTTGAATCTAACTGCCATGATTTTGTCATGTGTTCATCATGTGTTATTTAGGAAGATAATTACCTCTCTGTGCCTCAGTTGCTTATTTTGTCAAATAAGAATAATAATATGACCTACCTCAAAATACCGTAAGGGGGAAGAAAATTTATATAAAGTGCTTAGCATAATCCATGGGCATAAGAACTTCGTAAATGTAGTAAATTTTGGTAAATGTCATATGAAATTTTAGAGGGAGAGTCTTAGTTTTTGGTTTATGACAGCCTCCTCTTTTGATATGCTCAGCTATCCACACTTGTATAATCCCTTGAAGACAGAAAGCTCCACTGTGTCCTCAGAAATCCTGGCTTTGTGTTCTGATTGTTGGAAGCTGGCCTGTGTGGATGATTATCAGTAGACTCCTGTGCTTTCTGGGTTTTGTTTAGGATTGTCCAATGACCCATTTGGAAAGCCCCAGCAGGAAATCAGAGAGAGAGAAAGGACAGTGAAACTAAGTATTTGTTCTCCTGGTTCCCTCTCTGTGAGATCTTCTTAATCTGTGTCTTTCAAGGGAAGGTCATTGCTGCTGTGAAGGAAGCTGCATTTGTAAGTTTCTCTTTGTTCGATAATCTCTCTCTTCCCTGCTTTAGTCTTGCTGGGCCTGGGGCTAATGCCAGCTCAAATAAACTGCTGTCATTCCTGCACTGTTCTTAGTAATTCCTTTACATTGCTCAAACCCTTAAAATTAATAACTTTTATATTAACATTATTTAAATTATCCTAATTTGAATGTCTCATCAACTAGTTGCTGGGAATCTGACTGATACACTGGGGAATACATAACCCCTCCCCTGAAGTCAGTTGATTTCCTGAGTGCTGCCTGGGAGTGCACTTGTATCCCTCTATCTGTTATGCCTACAGATGTCCCTTCCTTTCCCAGACTTAGTGAGTATGCACTTGTCTCTTCTCTTCTTGATAACAAATGCATGGGCTCAACCCAAAACCATCCACCTTTCCTCTAGCTTAAACTTCTCACTGGACTTAAGGTTTTATTTTACTTTATTTATTTAAATTTTATTTTATTGTGATAAGAACACAACGTGAAATCTATTTTCTTACATTTTTAGTATACAATACAGTATTGTTAGCTATAGGTACAATGTTTTGCACCAGATCTGTAGACTTTCTTATTAATCTTGCTTTACTGAAACTTCATGCTCATTGATTAGCCATTTCCCATTTTCTCCTCTCCAGTCCTGGACAACTATCATTTCACCCTTTGGTTCTATGAATTTGACTTTTTCAGATTCCTCATATAATCTTTCTTCCTGGGTTAGGTTTCAAAAACAAAAGCCAAGAAGGAAGATTATCTTTGGAAAAACCAGTGAGGCAAGGAAATACAATGGCCTAGCTATCTCCATGGAATTAAAGAAAAATATAATATTTACAAAACATAAGCTGATAAGAAAGATGAATTAAAGCATTGTTCCAACCACTCTGTACATATAATTTAAGAAAAAATGTTGGTATAAGAAAAAGTATTTTCTACTGTTTAAATAGTATTATTATTTCCTGTATATAAAATTCGTGCCCAATTTGTATGTCATTCTTGAATCCACAGATTAATAAAAATAACAACAAACAAAAATAAGGTTTCATAAGTGATTTGCCAGTTTTATTTATATATTTGCAAAGATGGAGATAATTTAATCTATGTGAGATTGAGATCCTTTCTACTATGTACACCTTCCATATAAAGACATTATTATTCTTTCTCAGTTCTGTATTTCTGAAAGTCTGTCAAATACTTTAAAAAATGATCAGATCTATGCAAGTGAAACTTGCAGAATTTGCATTTGCCCTCAATCCCTCTTCTTCCTCTAGCTTTTCATGTGTCTTGCCTTTGTTCCCATTTCACTAAGCAAGCATTGGCCTGCTGCTAACGCACTCAAGTTTCCCCACAAGCTCTCACATTCCCTGGAATATTAAACAAAAAGAGAGCAACCAGGATCGGAAGACCAATTTCTTTCAGGTATACTGAATAGTTTCCAGTAAGGCTCACTGATATTTCCTTTATTCTCTAACTACTCAAATTATTGCTAGTTTCTCTCCTTACAAGAAAATAACATTTATTTGTAGGAAAAGGAAGTGAATTATATGACCAATGATGCTATTTTATTTCATAATAGTGAATTTTTATTGTGTTTTTCCCATATGGCATAAAAACTATCTCATACGGTGCAAAACACTTACAAGCACTCTCACAATTACTTCCACTTCCAATGTGCAAATTACGGGGAACCCAAAATAAGTTTGAAGGTGCTGTAAGAATAGGTTCTAGGCAGAATATACAGTAGAGAAGGGGTAACTTTTAAAACTAGCATAATGATTGGTGTGTCTTGGTTTTCTTAAGTCCAAGTACCAGGACTGACAATATGATAAACTGTCATCTCTACCTTAAACTCTCACCCTTGCCTTTCATTTGCAAATGAGCAAGCAAGTGGCCTGTTTTTAACACATGGACCATTAACTGCCTTCTTCTATTTGCATAGTAATGATAGTGAGCCAATGGTGATTTACTGCTCTGACTTGTATCATAAATAACAGATCATTTACGCTGCTAATTACACTCATTTCCATATCAATAATGCATTCTGGGTTGGGTTGGACTACTGCATTAGAAAATGGAATTGAATGACAAATTGATTTCCTACTAAAATGGTGTAAAACAGTTGTCTATTAGAAGAAGATACTATTAAGTAATGTAGATAAGTGCAAAAGACATTTTTACAACTTATCCTGTAGCTTCAATCATCAAAAGTATAGATTGGTCAGGAAAATATTTATCCCGTGTGCAAACACAAATGTGTAACATTGGATTGTATCTGTTGGTATCTGTCAGCACTAGTTGGCTAGAGTATGGCTACCCTGAGCCCTCTGACTCACATTTACTTTGTGGGTGGGCCAGTTAGCTTTTAGTTCTGCTATGTGATCCTAGACTGCACTCACAATCTGTAATAGTTATTTTTAAAATATAGGCTTTACTTCAAAAGGGGTGATTGTGTGAGAGTGTGGATAGGTGGTGGTACAAGTGCATCATTATTACTAAAGAAACATTAAAGTTTAATATATGCCTTATAGATCTGTGATGTTAGATATAAACACACAGGAACCTTGAGGAACTTTTATATTCACAATAAATATATGTATGGTGCATACAGATGTATGTTTAGAGAAAGCCAAAGAGCAGAGGTAGAGATAAAGAAAGAGATCGAGGTTTTCTGAAAACTTTTTAATAAAAATATCAGCTTCTGTATTTCAGCTGCAAGAAATTACTAAGACACTTGAAAATATACATTTAGAAAAAAATGTGTGATGAAAGAGGTCTAATTTTTATAACCACCATCTTTCTAATAACTATTAGGTTGGTACAAACATAATTGCAGTTTTTGTCATTACTTTTAATGGCAAAAACTGTAATTACTTTTGCACCAACCTAATATTTGAATGTACATTTGGAAATAAATGCATGTAAGAAGTAACTAAAACAATTCAAAACTTATTCTGAGGTTGGCTTTGAGCCTTCTATAAAGAGTGATACCACATTCAAAGTTAAAAGTAGAGAACAATGACAAGTAATATATTTACAAAGTTGTTAGGGTCTAAAATAGATTATAAAGAAGTTCAGACATTGTAAAATGTAAAAGGAGATAAAATCTCAGATTTGAATTTTTAATATAAGAAGACATTTCTGAAGATAAATGATTGAATACGTGAACATTGATTCAGAAGAAAAGTTTATGATTATAATTAAACCAAGAAGCTGCTAATTCACGTGATTAGGTGACTTATCCTGCATGTTAATAATTTGATTTTTAAGGCATTAGGTGGATAGGTACAACAAAATGAGGAATACATAAACTTTTCTATCTCCCCAAATGTGGGTTAGAATGATGGATACCAACTAGCAAGGAAATGTTAGGAAAAAGAATGAAGCAAGGACAGTGATTTAAAAAATGTTATTCACTGATAGATCAGTCTATAAATAGTGAAGTGATAAAGATACAAACAGTGTAACCAAGAAAGGAAGAGGGAGATGGAGGAATGATGAATTTGTTACATGTAATTTTCCTAAGATCTGAAAAATATGTCCTTCTAAATCAATATTACGTTTATACTGTAACCAATATGACCAAATTGCAATTATGTTAAAATATGGATGTGTTTTATTTTGAGGAGAATTTTTGATATTATTGTTTTAAATAACCACTGCCTCATTATTTTTGGAGAAATACACAATTACTTTGTAATAATATACTGATTATTATATAAATATATAAGGATAGATATGTGTATATATATATATCTATAGGTATACATATATGTTCATATATATGTATCCTTATATAGTTATCCAACACATATGATATATATTATATGTATTATATGTAAAATATGTATGTTATATATTATATATCACACATGTTAAAGTTCTAAATAATTTTTATGTGAGCAAATATTGTCAGACTAAAGTTTATTAAATTTGATTTACTTTCACTTCAAAAGAGTTAATGAGTTAGATCTATGATACTAAATTAAATTCTTGACTTTAGTATTACAAATATTTTATAATGACAGTTTTAAGAAAGCTTAGAAAAATCTGCTAGCATCTATAAAATGCCATATATAAAAGATAAATCTGATTAGTTGTGTTCATATTTCTGTGCAGTACTTTTTCTTCATGGATAATGGATAACATTAGGTATCACCTACACCATTATTTTTCTTTATGTATAACTAAAATGACATGGGTCATCATCTCCAATAGAATACCACAATTAACAATTTGATCAATTGTCTTTCTGCTTATACTTTCATTTCTGAAGATAAGTTAAAGTTTTTTTCTTTGTTTATAGACATAAACTAAGTATTTGTGTATTTGTATATTTTTGGATTTTCCAATCTCCTCTTTCACAACATTCCCCTTCTACACCAAAAACAAACAAACAAAAAAAGAAAACAAATCATTTGCTAATCCAGGGCAATCTAGTTTTATCTGATTACTATAGGTGAGCCATAGCTGTTATTAGAGGTCAATTCATTGCTGCAGTAAGAAATCAACTTGATTTGTTTAGCAAAGTTTTAGTAAATGTGTTATGTACTTGTCTGTAAAAATACGTGTTAGAAAATAGCAAGGCTGTCTTTTTTATATAGCCTTGAAAAGTTGTTCTCTTCTAATTGGGAGAAAAAATAAGTGGGCTTTTATGTGCATAGATGGACTTTACTTGTTTCTTTTTGATATATGTGGATATATGTGCATTGGGAATAGCTTGAAGGGGAGTCAACAGCAATGGCACATTGCTCCCTAGTGGCAGGGAAAGTCCTGCCATTGTAAGGTCCAGGCACAGTACCAGACACAGAGTAGGTAGGCATTCAGTACATATTTATTTAATGACTAATCAGTCTGAAATCTTGAAAGTAAAACAAAGGTAGTCTCTTTAGTTCCAATAGCTAAGTAGGTGGTTGATTACAGGATGACTTGATGTATCCTAAACATCAACTTTGTATTAGCCCCAAGGAGACTCAGACACCAAAATGAATTTTAAGATGAATTGCTAAACAACATCTAATAAGAAATAGCTTATATTAAGCCATGATTGCCAAAGATTATGATTAATTAATAATTGTAGATTGTATTTTATAATTTATTACTTTTAAAAGCTTATGATTAAACATAAAATTCCAAAATGTTATTTAGATTTTAATGATAAACTTTTGCAAATTTGGGGAAAAATACCTCATGGACAAAACTGGGCCATAGGCACACTTTCCTATAGCATTGGTTCAGTAATTCAAATCATAAAGTCAAGTGAGTATCTACTCTCATCTAGTGAAAGTATACCTTAATGAAGGTTTCTCTTTGCATGGTGTATCACCTTCCTTAAATTTGAATATACAAACACAAAGCTATCAAGAGACAGCATCAAATGCACAGACTTCAATTAAAGAAATTTAGAAATATGCATGCAGTATTACAATTATTTTTATTTTGATTATGCTATATGGGTAGCAATTAGCATTTAATCATTTTCATATATATGTTTGTACACTAACCCAGAAGCTTTATACAGCAGACAACTTATATGTAGATAAAAATAAGGCACATGCATGTCATACTTAGTTGCTGCTTTTCTACTTATAGTATGAACTGAAATGATCAATATGGCATTTTCTCCCTGAAGATGCATGTTATTTTGCCAGTGGTTACCAACTCTTGACATTACTAGTTGAACCTCTATACATGGTCTTCTCCTTGCAGCTCAAAGGTGACACCTCTTTTTTCTGTGATTCAGATAATCACTGTAGCTTTTGGCATCTTCTGCTGTGACTTTTTAGAAAGATAGTGGCTGCGTTACAAAGCTTTTCTTTGTGCTGTGTGTGGTGACTGTAACATGTTTTCAGCCCATATGACTAATTGTTCCTCTACGTATGCTGATCATTCTGGATTTGCTTATAATTGTATTTTTTTTGCCCCCTTCACTTACCTAAACCCTATATACGTAAAGTGTCATAGATATGGTTATGTTACTAGCTTTACTCATAGTATTTATTTACACAGATTATTTTACATTTTTCATCTTTTATCCTCTTACTCAAGTTACTATTTTGGTTTCTTCTAAAAATATGGAATATAGAATTCATATATTAAGAATAAAAAATTCTTTAAAGCTATTGTACTCTATGGTATTTCACATAATATTAACCAGCTATTAGCAATGACTGGTATATACTTCCCATTGAAAATGATGTAAGGTCTGAAAGGATTGGTTTTGACAATTTTATATCACATATTTATATTTACCTTAGGTGATTCTTTTTAATGTTTTAATTTGGGACCACACTAATTTCTAACTTGGTAACTCATCTCCTACCAAAATTAATACCAAGCAAAGAAAAATGGTTTTCTGAATAGAATCTACTAGTCTTTTATATCTTATAATGGTAGACCACTGATGAGGTAGAACTCCGTAAGAGCTTTGCTCTCACAGTAAAAGGTTTTGGTTGTGCATGGATTACACCTAGTGAAAGTTGGTTAGTATTGTCTAAGTGGCTTAAGACAAATTTATTTTGATTTGTATTGTGATGACTTCGCGAAGCACCAGATTTTTTCCCGCTTCGTGTGTGTGTGTGTGTGTGTGTGTGTGTGTGTGTGTGTGTGTGTGTGGTGTGTGTGTGTGTGTGTGTGTGTGTGTGTGTGTGTGTGTGTGTGTGTGTCTGTTTTGAGTCCAAGTCTCACACTGTTGCCCAGCCTGGAGTGCAGTGCCATGATCTCAGCTCACTGTAACCTCTGCCTCCCGGGTTCGAGCAGTTCTCCTACCATAGCCTCCTGAGTAGCTGGGACTACAGGCATGTACCACCACTAATTTTTGTATTTTTAGTAGAGAGAGGGTTTCAGCATATTGGCCAGACTGGTCTCGAGCTACTGACCTCCAGTGATCCACCCGCCTTGGCCTCCCAAAGTGCTGTGATTAAAGCATGAACCACTGCTCCCAGGCTTCCCTGTTGTTTCTTAATCATGAATGCTTTTGTGACAATTCACCAGCATTCAGGAAATATTAAGGACAGATGATGTATTATCCCATTGAGCAATTAGAAATCTGCTATTTAGTCATATTAGAAGATTCTAAATCTGGGATACATTTCAATGGTGCATTATCACTGTGGACATCTTTAAAACTGCATGTTTCCCTTATGACACCACACCATCATATTTGCCTTCCCTGAAGTAATAACTCTTTTCTGCATGTTTGTTCCTTAGATATCTTCTTGATGCAAACTTTGAATTAGAGTTGGGTAGATAATATACTTTTCATTTGAAATTATTTAGACTTTTTCAACAGTATTCCTAAACACATTTATTCACTTTAGTGGTTGAATTTTTAATCTCTTTTGATTACACAGATGACTCCAATATATTATTATCCAGAGCTATGCAATCAGGTCAAAATTCTGTGTTTTCAAACAGAGAACCCTACAGAAAACCACACCATTTTTCATGTCTTCAAATTTTCCTAGTGTAATGATGTGGATAGTTTTGACAATCTTCCATCTTCTTTCACTTAGTGGTTCTTAAAGACATTTTTGAAAAACACTGATTTTCAGTTGAACGGTGTAAGAAACAAGGCATGATGGAGAATTCCTCATTCTTATTGACAATATCCCAGAGTGACAGCTCCCAAGGAAAGTGGTTTCTCATATACTATAATGTTGAACATTTTGTACTACTTGTAACACTGGATATAGAAAACAAGACTAGATGACATAAGAAAAGTGTTAAGTCAATTGAAATTGTGGAATTGTTGGTTCAATATATGTATGCAGTTTATCAGCATGAAGAGCCTTTAGTCTGATAACTGGCAGCTGTCGATGTGACCCTAAAAAGGGTTTCCAGAAGGAACAATGTGGAATACAAACCAATAAGTTTTAATTCATCTGATTGTAAGTAAGCAAAATCTCTAGAAAAGTGTAGAATGCCCAATTAAACAAATAACCAGGCATAGGGAAGGCAATATTGTCTTTGTAAGGACCTTCTTAAAAATATTTTGACCCATAATTTCCACTGAAATTCTTTGAAATATCTCATCTTTTAAGATTTCAATTTTATTTGTATGGCGGGGCCATTCGTGAGCATAACTGTGGGCTGGCTATAGCATGTCATTTCTTATATGCCTAACATTAATCTCCTAAGTGGAAAATAAATCGTGCAGTCTTGAATTTACTTCTTGGAACAGTTTTCAGAAATATATTAATGTATAAGAAGACATAATTGGCTGTACTTTTGGTGAATATTGTATATAACATTGCTGAAATTTGGATTTAGGAATGAATGCTATAAAATGAAAATACATATCACAATGATCTATTTATGTATTAAAGAAAGGCATGAATGTGTCATATTCTCAGCACCTTTTATGAAAGCTAAGCAGATGTTTCAGTTTTCATAATGTATGCAGTAACATAGTTTTTATAACTTTGCACTTAGAATGAATTCATTTTAGTATAGCACAAGATACTTAAGAAATACATTGAGGAAAATAGTGTAAACAAGTAGAGATTATATTTTAAAGTAGAAAATATCATCTACCAGAGCAGATAACAGTGTTTCAATGCAAGAAGGTTTAAAGAATCTCAGACATAAAAAATATTTTGGATACTATTAACTATTGAATAGGACGTTAATTCAGTTCTAGGTATGGATTGATTGCCTAATATATTCAGATGTCTTAAACATAAAATATATAAAAGCCAATGAAATACATTTAATTCCTCACAACAGTAAGTCCTCAAAATGATTATTAAATGAAATATTATAAAAATAATAAGTGAATCAATTAAATTACTACATTAATGACATTGAACTCTTGAAAACAGGGAATATAATAATATGCATTAAAGGCAAATATATGCATATACATTTATATGTATCTGTATACAAACACACACATACATAGTATCTTAACACAGGTAGTATGTCTAATTTAGGATGAAGAATCATTCAAAGTCAAATCCGTCTCTTTTTGTTTGGGCTTGTTTCCATGTTTAGTATGATTCTGAAAATGTCAGTCTATTGGAACTCACATACATACACAATTTAATAGATGTCTGCAAATTTTCATATTTAATATGTTTGTCTTCAATACTTTCAAATGCAGGCAACTCTTTGCCTCCCCCTTCCAAATCTAGTGATTGCATGTTACAGCATTTAGTGTCATTCATAGATTGACTTGAAAACCACATTATCTGTCTGGTCTGAAAAACACTAATTTTGAATGTTCAGTTCAACAGTTTTTCTATAGCAGTTTGGGGGTAGAAACAGAGTGAATTTTGAATGTGCCCTTAACTGAAATGTTAAAAAAAAATGAAGGAAGAGTACTGTATACATAGTAAGAAGTTAGCAAATACTGTGCGAATATGAATGAAGTATAGGCAGAGTATAGGATATGGCTCTTTTCACACGTATGAAAATACATTTTAAGGAAAGCCTAAATGCTCTGCTTCTTTGAAGCTTTCATATTTGCATTGAAATTCAGTATTTAATAAACTTAATTATAGTAAAATATGAACTCTGTAGGACCATGTCAGTGGGATTTAATGAAAGGTTAAAACACTTCAGAAACACCTATTTTCCAGATACATCTTGCCTTACATTAAAATCTAGTGTTTAAAATTTGCTGTTATGAAGATTTTGTGGTAAATCATTTATGCCTCTTAAAGAGGAATTTTTTCTAATTATAGTTATTTAATTGACAATCTAGGGAGGCACAATTACTTTTGTTAAGAAGCATTTCTCAAGTTATTAATTTAACATTTTCAAAAAGTGTATTTAATTTCTCTCCTTAATTTTTTTTTTTTTATAATGGTTCTTATGATTGAAGGGAACTAAAGTATTTTATTTTATGGACTTCAAATATACATATATATGTTTATTTTATTTTATTTTGTTTTAGCAAGGCAGACTCTATTGATTGAAAATTACAATAAAACTAGTGTGAAAATTTAGACTCTTAGCAGGTGGAGAATACACAATTTTGGATTACTCTAAGCAATACTCTTTAAACTACTCTAAAGGATATATTTAGGCATTATATTGTAATTGCTGAATATGGAAAACACTAGAAAATGTTATTAACTAAGTGAATTAGAGTGGAAATTACCAAGAACTAGATTTTACAATATTAATAAGTATTTCTTCACATATCGTTGATATTTTTACTTAGTATTAATATGGTGGGAATTTGTCAGCATACTTTCTAAATTTTTTTTGGAGTACTGTCTTGGTCTGCTCAGGCTGCTCTATCAAAATGCCATAGACTGAATGGCTGACAATACAGTTATTTCTCACAGTTCAGAAGACTGGAAAGTCCAAGACCAAGACGTTAGTAGATTCAGTTATTTGTAAGGGCCTTCTTCCTGACTTGCTGATGGCTGCCTTTTTGTTGTATCCTTACAGGGAAGCTCTGGTGTCTCTTTCTCTTTTTATAAAGGCATTAATTTCATCATGAGAGCTTCACCTTATGACTGCATCTAAACCTAATTATTTCTAAAAGGCCCCATCTCTTAATACTATCCCATGGGAGTTAGAGCTTCAGTATATGAATATTGGGAGAATACAAATATTAATAGCTGAAAAGGAGTAGTGATTTAAAGTGTAGCTTATTTCTGTGTCATTAAAGCAAATTATTTCTTATGAAGGATCTGTTATAGTACATAGGTACTAATTGATAAAGTAGTTTATCAGGTTTCAAAGATACTGAGGAGCTCATAGTTTTCATTGAGAACCATTACAATTCTAATATAGCTTAGCCTTGGCTGCATAAGTTAATTGTTATGCTTCAGACTGACATTACAGGTTGAATATCCCTTATCCAAAATGCTTGGGACAAGATGTGTTTTAGATTTGGGATTTTTTTGGTAAAAATGATTCAGTAGACAATTTTACTGGCTCACCACCCCTAATCTGAAAGTCCAAAGACTGAAATGCTTTAATGGGCATTTGTTATTAGTGTAATGTCAGCACTCAAAAAAATGTGGATGTTGTAGCATTTCAGATTTTAGATTTTTGGATTAGGAATACTCAATGCGTAGTTACTTTTTCTGGTCACTATTTAGTTCTTGTTAATTTAAGACAGTATAAGTGAAGAAGTGGACAATCTTGATTTTTTTTTTCTTTTAAGAAACTGATAGATATTGCTTCATCTGCCACAAATACTTATGGCTAAGAAGTATAAAATAAATTACAAAATAAATATCTACCATTTGCTTTAACTGATGATGTATAAGGTAAAACTAAAATGAACTTTCAAATTGGACTGATAGTATGTAGTTCAAAACTTAGGAAGATAAAACCCATCTCTTGATCTTTCTATCTTGAACGCTAATTTTTCAAAATTTCTTTTAAAGTATAAATCCATTTTCCCTCTCCTTTAGTTAGTATACTTTTTCTTAGAAACATATTCCCTGTAGGAAAGTAATTTATGATACTATCTTATCAAAGCCCTTATCATGAGAGTTTGGATGAAAGGAAGTGGAAATCATCCTTATTTACCAAATAAAGTTGGATTTGATCAGATTAAGGATTTAAATATGCTGATGTTATCTTGTGGATTAGTCAAGCTTTGAAACACTGAATAAAACTTGCCAATAAGTGAAAGATAAAGGGTGTCATTGTTACTGAGGTGTGCCTGTAGACTGCATTAAGGGAGTAATTTCCTTTGCCAATCTCTGAAGTGACCCCAGACTACATATATATGTCAGTAATATACCGCAATGCTAATAATGATGTAATTTGGAAAAGTCTCTTGTTTAGCATATATTTCTTCCATCCAAATAACTTTGTGTGTTGTGTTCTTTATTTACTAATATTTTCCAATGATTTCTAAATGCTATTTCCTTTAACTATATTGAATAAAAGATCTGCAAATACAGGTATACAGATATTGAACTTGGTGTTTCATGAAATTAATATATATGAGTTAAATTAATCTTGTCATAGTCTTAAAGGCCTTATTCATATTTTATATGAATATATTATGTGAGGTTGAAGATTTAAGAATGAGGCAGTTTGAAACTCAAGAGTTTTAATTCAGATTTATAGATCTTTACTCTATTTTTTTAATATAAAAAGAAAAGATATTGAAAACGAACAAACATGTCTGACCCCTTTCCTAAGTACGGGTTGCATCTTTTCACAAGGCTCCAGTGGGTGTGAGCCAGAACTCTCTAGCAGAGGAATGAAAGGATGTTGCAAACAGTACACTATTGTACATTTCTATCAAAGGCAGGAAGCTGCAGGGCTTGATGTGTATCTTAATGCCTCTACGTCTTGCCCTTGCTACCATGTTTTCAACAGCTTGTTCATTTGGATATGGTAGATAAATAGGTATGGGTGGACTCATTTGGAGGGTAACTTTCCGTTGATTTAGTTTGTACAGAAAGATGCTTTAGTAACTACCTCTCATGTCTTTTCAATCCCACTAGCAATACAAATGCGAGTCAATAGAAAGTTTTGTTGATGGTCCCATTCATGGCTAGCCTTGTGGGTATGTAATTACACAGGCCCCTGTGTTAAGAAGAGATTCGTGCTTTGTTGCTGCTGTCTTGAAATTCTTAGTTCAAGAAATAAGGGGCTTCATGTTTTTATTTTGCACTAAGTTCCACAAATTTTGTAGCTTGCCCTGGACCCATGAATGGTATCATAATTTGAATGGAAAAATAAAACTTTCTATTCGTTGTATGTTCCAAATAAAAAGCCATTCCACATTTGGATATCAACATAGAAAACTAGCACTTTGTAAATTATTTTAAAGAGGAGAATGATAAATAGCATTAGAAACTCAGTTAAGAAAATATTGTGGTGATATTTAACTAGACACTCATTTTCATATTTAACTTGGTATTTTCTCTTTATTTTGTCATAAAATATTATAGTATATCAGTGTCTTCTAAATAAATACGTTTATTCTTGGTTATACATATATATCCTTTTAGTCTTCAAGTAATTTGGAAAAGTCTCTTGTTTAGCATATTTTTCTTCCATCCAAATAACTTTGTGTGTCATGTTCTTTATTTACTAATATTTTCCAATGATTTCTAAATGCTATTTCCTTTAACTGTATTGAATAAAAGATCTGCAAATACAGGTATACAGCGTGCCAAAATAAGTGACACACACAAACAGAGCCCTGTTTAAATTATTTTTAGTTACGCTACTATTTTTCATTAATAGTATTTTCTTTTCTAAGTATCTAATAGTATCTGCTTTTCTTAAGACTTTAGGATGGTGGAGTAGAGCTAATTTCAGACAAGGAATAATCTCTAAACTTGTAAAACAGGCATTCACAAAGTAAGTGGTTAAACAGGCCTTTTTTGTGAATCAAATTACAGACCCAAAGTATTTCCTTTCCCAGTTCTTGGATCATTCCTTTCACTTCTAGGATACCAAAGTACGTAAGTGACGTTTGACAAGAAAATTAGGTTCCAGACCTACTGCAATGAGATTATGACCTCATCAAACATGTTTCTGAAATCATCATCAGTTTCAGTTTAATAGATTCAAGGACTCATTTGTTACAAACAAAAAAGCATGTTACTCCTAGTTGAATTAGCATCAGGTTGGCAGAGTTTAAGGCAACTTTTGGCCTTAAAGTCGATGTTTGGATTCAATTCTCTGAATGTTTATTTCAAGCCAAATGTCTAACCAGACAGAAATCTGTGCATGTAGCCATGTACTGTGACAACAACTACATCATTAGACAAACCAGTCTGGTCACAGACTATGAGTTAGCCTCCATGTCTTTAGCCAGCTTCTTTCTGTGGGTTCCAGTTTAAATCGATTCAATATGCTTTCTAGTTCAGATTCATATGAAACAGAAAGAAAGCTAGGAAATAAAGTCTGTACTCATTTATAATTTCTGCATATTGCAGGACTAGGAAGGAATTGCTAAACCTCATATTTTTATTAGGATTAGAAATTTTAAAGTTAAGGGTCCAATTTATCAATTTAGTTTAAAATACTAAGATTGGAACCTTGGAATTTCGTTAAACCTGTCACGTTAGAAAAGCCCTGAGGTTTTAGAATGAAACAATTCAGAGCCATATAAAGTTATTACAGCATTTCAGAATTCTTGGAGAAAGATCACCTTTCAAATTGTAGATGAACTTCTGGTACGCAAGACACCTCTTCCGACTAAAGGCATTCAGGCTGCTAAATTGCAAATATTAAATCATTTTGATTTTTAAAAGTCCTTAGTTAAAAGAATATAGAATGAAAACATAAATTTTATAGCCTTTCACTAATAGAGCAATGAATCTGCCAGTTGAGAAGTTTTACAAAACATTCCTCTATATAAAGTACTCTAAGTGGTGCTATTTAGTGGTAAGGCATGTAACTATTGAAATTTAAAGGATTTTTAATAGCAGTCAGGTATTTTCAGAGATGAATTCCCATGAGATATGCAAAGTTGTTTTTGAGTATTTTTGTTTGTGTGCATGTTTAAGAGTTCAGTATAACCACTTTATATATATGTACCACTTAATGGGGCATTTTTACTCTCAACTCATGAGATCCCAATAACTCTGGAAAGTTGTAAACCAGCATTTTATCACTATTTTACAGATGAATAAAGCTGAGAATCTGAAGATTAAGTAAATATACCTGATTTCTATAGCTATGACTTGAGTAGGCTGTACGCTTGTTTTATCATTTTGAAGATTTATTTTCTGTAACAATCACTATAGATAATATATCATCAGCAGAAGATAATTGATGTGTGGCTTTTTATAATGCACATGTGTGTGTACATGTCTTATAAAAATAAATGTTTTTTAAAATAATTTTGATAATACCTATTAAATAGTCTAAATTATAAGAGAAGTAAGAATACAAACAAGAACTGAATAATGATTTCAAGCCCAGGGCCCTTTCTGCTGTAACATACTGTTCCCATATTGTATTACTAGTTTTGAAATTACTGAGATGTTTCTGTTAACACATATAAGACAAATAAGGTATACAAACCATAGAACTGTTTTACAGTTGTGTTCTTCCAGTCACTATTAATTATGATCACCATAATTAAATTAAACTTGGTTAAAATGGCTTATCCAATTAAATAAATGAAATATAACAGAGGAGAAATTATAATATTCTGTGTTATTTTAATGATATAGCCAGGTGCATATGTGGCTATTTAGCTTTTCCACTGATTTGAAATCACTCACAAGTAAATAAGAGAGTAGAAGTACAAGGACTTTGCCTACAGTAAAGCACTATAAAAATACTGTACATAGGCCGGGCGCGGTGGCTCATGCCTGTAATCCCAGCACTTTGGGAGGCCGAGTCGGGTGGATCACGAGGTCAGCAGTTCGAGACCAGTCTGGCCAACATAGTGAAACCCCGTCTCTACTAAAATAAAAAAAAAAAAAAATTAGCCGCGCATGGTGGTCTGTGCCTGTAATCCCAGCTACTCAGGAGGCTGAGGCAAGAGAATTGCGTGATCCTGGGAGGCAGAGGTTGCAGTGAGCCGAGATCATGCCACTGCCCCCCAGTCTGGGTGACAGAACGAGACTCCGTCTCCAAAAAAAAAACAAAAAACAAAAAAAGAAAAAAAATACTCTACATATCACAAACCAGTACAGAGGGAATTATTCTGTTCATCAGGCTGATGTAGATTAACAAATTTGGGTAATTAGTGAATTAACATGTTATAATTTGTTTTTAAATATGCTAACGTTGTACACAAATGCATTTAATCTGCTTTGTGAGACAAGAGTGTCCTCACTTCAAATTATATATATAATTGGGTAATTTAGAATGGAAGTCTTAGCTGAGATCTAAAGACAACAGGAAGTTCATTCCAAGGTACAAGGCTATCATGCTTAACTTGAAATAACCAAGATATGTTGGTGTTAGGCTGTTCTTGAGTTACTGTGAAGGAATACCTGAGAATGGGAAATTTATAAAGAAAAGAGGTTTAATTGGTTCACGGTTCTGCAGGCTGTATAAGCATAGCACTGGCATCTGCTCAGCTTCTGGAGAGGCCTCAGGGAGCTTTTACTCATGGCAGAGGGTGAGGCAGGAATAGGAACGTCATATGGCCAGAGCAGGAGCAAAAGAGAAGGAGTCGTGGGGAGGTACCACATACTTTCAGATCTTGAGAGAACTCACTCATCACCAAAGGGAGGGCACTAAGCCATTCATAAGGGAAACACCTTCCTTATCCAAACACCTGCCATCAGGCCCCACCTCCAACACAGGAAATTACCTTTCAACATGAGATTTGGTGGGGACACAGATCCAAACCATATCCCAGAGAGAAAAATAGTTTACCAAAATTGGTAAATACTTTACCAAAATTGAGGGGGAGATTTAAGATTTATGAAGCGAGATTCTTGTAGGCTTTGATTTCTGTTCTCACACCCTCAAGAAGGGGATGGGTATGGGCATGATTCTCTCCATGAGTGTGTCTTTAAGAAAATTAAAGAGAGGGTTTGCAGGATATGGTGGACTGACATGTGAGAAACAAGCTGACTAATTGCCTTTATTTTGGAGCAAAACTGTGTTGAACTCCCAGAGTTGATCTTAGAAGAATAAGTCTTTCCCATAGACCAGATGTGGGCTACAGGAAAGAACTGGCATGGTGTTATCTTGGGTCCTGTCTGAGAGGATGGTCTGGAGGGTCTAAGTGACCTTATAGTATAGTATAGCATAGTATAGTATAGTATAGTATAGTATAGCAGATACTATAATTAGGGACTAAGTAAGACTGCTGCATTCACCCTTGTTAGGGGAACTTCAGGAAGAAATATTCCAAGAAAGGTGCAAAGGAAAGAGAGAATGTTGACTTCCCCACAGAGATCACAAAACTACCTAGGGGAGAAGAATCACTTTAAACAAGTGTTTAGTTCTGAGAGCTCCAACACGAGATCCTCACCAATCAAGTGACTTTTCTATTCCTCTATGATCCAAAATCAGAGGATTTTAAAAATTGGCATTAGCAAGCTGAGGGAGAAGAGGTAGAAGCATATTCTAGGCAGGGAGAGAAGCTGTCACATCCCCTTCCTGGTAGCAGTGTTCGTTCATCAGAATAGATATCACCATAAATATTTATCTACATGTATTGACTATTTTGATGTAGTTTCCTTATATGTTAAAATATTTTTTCTAACTTTAGGTTAGGTTTCACAAATATACACTGTGGGAATTTCTAAAATTTATAGGAGGTCTCTGGGTAGAAAAAAGTTATTAAGATGATGTAGTTGAAGTTGATAAGAGGCATTTAAGGACTGCTTGTAGCCTGTTTCTTGGTTATGGCACTGAAAAATGTAACTTTGAAACCAACAGAGTAGGTATAAATGCAAAATTCTCCATATCTGATCAATTAATTTATTTTTAAAATATAAATAATGACATTTTTGTTTGTTTTCTAGTTATTTAGACATTGTATTACTTCAACTTGAGCTGTGTTTATGTTATTACAATGAAATAGTTTAAGCCATTTTACTTAAAGTTTTAACATTATACCTTTAAGACTGAAATGTTTATTGTGTAAACAGAATTGTAAACCTTTTGCTAACCTAGTTTTTAAAAGGTCATATATCAAAAAGTGTAGCTGTAGTTCATTTTTTTGAGGCTACAAATTAACAATAAATCATCTTTGAGAAACTATCTGAATATGTGTGTATAAAAATAGATGTGTGTATTTGTGTACATGTTAGAGTCTTAAATGGTGAATAGTCAATACGAAAGCAGTTTAATTCAACAGCATTTTAAACAATCAAATGAAACAAGTATGAAGGGGGAAGTAATGTAACTGTTTATAATACATATTTATATTTAATTTCATGTTTTTGTTTTTAAGCGAATATGTACCACTGTTTTATTATTTGAAAAACGTACACAAAATTGTTGCCTTAAGTTAATCTTAGACTTAGATGAGAAAATGAGAGGAGAATATTATTCAGTGAGACCACACATGCATTTCATGCTGTAGATAAGCCTTATGCATAATTTAAAAACAAATATTTAATGCCTTTCAAGATTTTCCAAACTACACAGAAAACTTAAATGAGACACTAAAAAGTATGATTTCCTCAAAAGAAATCCATATTTATACATACGTATGTTCCGTATATTTTAGCTTAAATTTGTCTTCAGAATGATAGTTTCTTTACAAAAATAAAACAACTTATTTGTGATGATTTGTATATAATGAAATTTCACTTATATTATTTTGTGCACTAGAATATGTTTACTATTTTTCTTTACTCTCTAATTCTAACTCACACTAGCACCAATAAACATATCAATAAATACATTACAGAGTTGTCACCATTAACGACAGTAACAGGTATCATACTTTTCTTAATAAAAAGTTTGGTGATTACATTGTATAGCTGTATAAAATGTGTCACTTCTATCTTTAAAATACTTCAAAATACAGATGATTAAAGAGAAACACTGTTACTTCTATTTTTTTAATCCAGGCAGTTTCTTTAATATCTAACAATCTTTGAGTTTATTTTTTAGATTTATTGTTTTCTGAAGATGAAGCCTGGATTTATTTTGGAGTTTATGGTAATAACTAGAATACACGAATTTAGGTTTCAAAGTGCTTCACTATTTAGCCTGAAGAACCATTCCACCCTAAAATTTCTGTTTGATGCGATATATTACGAAAGCACAGATTTAGTCATACATTTGTTACAACTGAACCATAATGATCAACATTTTCATTGAATCATTCAGTCTTTTGTCATCCTGTTGGAGACTGATGAATGTGACTCATGGTGTCAGTAAAGTGGAGACAACAACTCATTCTGCAAATTTAACAGTGAAAGTACTTAATGAATTCTCAGCATGAGTATGTGATAAACAAAACTCTTTGATCATCATGCATTATAGATAGACCAGACATCACTGTTTGAACTTGCATATAGTTTTACAAATATCGTAAAGAACATGCACTTTGAATAGAGTAGGACAGACCAATTCTTAATCTAAAAAATTCACTTACACATGTGATATATTTTTTCTGAAATAGACATATATATACATATACAATTATACTTACATATAGAATTTAAAGATTGGGTAGATTACACTGCAATAAAAAATAACTCACAAATCTCAAGGACTTTAAAATATTAAAGACTTATTTCACATATAAAATCTCCACCTCTCCATATCGCCACATCAGCATAAACATTAGTATTATTTATTTACTGTTTTTAAATTGAGCCGATACCTAAGATTATAAACAGGGATTAAAATGGACAAGTAGGTAGAGAAGGGTGTGCAAGGTGTGTCTTTCCATGTATTTTTACCCTTATTTAAATCTCCCTTTTTATAAATAACCTGTTCCCTGTCCAAGCTATATTCATTTCTGTTTTAAGCACATGAAAATGGATACTTAATTAAAATGAAGTAAAATTCTGCCTAATTAAGTTTGGTGATTAGGTTGCGAATTTGTCTGTGTTCTTGAATAAATGGTTTAGTAAAAAATGATTTGTATTACCTGTAAAGAGAATTAGCCAAGAGGAAAGGGATTCTATTTGAAGAATGTAGTAGCCAGGTGATACAGCTGATATGAGAAACTACATGTTGATTTCTGGCATTGCTGCTGCTGATCACTTGAAATAATGTTTTTGTCAGGATTGCTTTTAAATGTCATAATGGAAGAAATTCCAGTAAAATTTAGAGTGAATTTAGGGAAAGTTTAGTAAAATTCTGGTTCCCAATCTGTGCTGCATATTGGAATCATCTGGGAAGCTTTGAGAAAATCCTAATATTCATGACTCAGCCCATCATTAATTAAATCAGAATGTCTGGTTAAGAGGGCGGTGGTGGTGTCAGCATCAGTATTTTTTGTTTGTTTGTTTTTAAGAAGATGAAGTCTCACTGTATTGCCCAGGCTAGAGTGCAATGGCTATTCACAGGTGCGATCATAGTTCACTACGGCTTTGAACTCCTGGGCTCAAGGGATCCCCTGCTTCAGCCTCCGAAGTAACTGTGACTACAGGCATGTGCCACCATGCCTGGCCTCAGGAATCAGTATTTTTAAAAGATCCTCAGGTGATTCCAGTATATGGCAATGTTTGGGAACCCATTGTATTAAAAATGTTGGATTTAAAACTTTGGAATATAAAATAATAGCCATTATCCTCAGGAAACTAACATAGGAACAGAAAACCAAACACCGCACGTTCTCACTTGTAAGTGAGAGCTGAACAATGAGAACTCATGGACACGGGGAGGGGAACAACACACACTGGGACCTGTTGGGGGAGGGCGGGGATAGGGGAGAGCATTAGAGAAAAGAGCTAATGCATGCTGGGCTTAATACCTAGATGATGGATTGATAGGTGCAGCAAACCACCATGGCACACATTTACCTATGTAACAAACCTGCACATCTTGCACATGCACCTCAGAACTTAAAAAATATGTAAAATAATTAAAAATAAATAAGTTACTGAGAAACAAATATTTTAATGTATTTATAAATGTAGATTTTTATTCTCCTAAATAAAACACTTACTCAGTAATTGTCTATACATGCCAAAGTACTTCACAGAACTAATCTTGTAATGATTACCTTATGCCTAAATTTTCAAATTTTTACTAAGCTACCTAGTAGTACATAATAAGTACATATTCTCAATACAAAGCATATCTACTTAATGCATTTAAAATCTGAGTACATTGATATTATATTTTATAAATTATTAACTAGAGTACTATAATATGTCAGTGGAAAAGAAGACAATTTCTAGGACATCAGATGATCTTTTGTCAAAACTTCTAATTCATTGAAGTAACTTCATACTGCTGTTTAGAGTTCATTCTTAAAAGCCAAAGTTTTTCATGTATATACCCAAGTAAATGCATATATACATACATATATATTACACATACTCTTGAATTGTATATATGTGCCTACTTATTTACTTAAAAACACTTAAATACATATATATACATATGAAGTAGCTATAGTACAGTGGTGAAGAACATGCATTTTGAAGTCAGAGTGCTTGGGATCAAACCCTGGCTTTGTCGTTTACTAGCTTTGTAACCTTAGACAGGTTACTAAACTTACCCTGCCTCAATTTTCTTTATCTGTAAAATAGGAATAATGTTAGTTATGTATTGATTAGATTGTTATGACAATAAATGAATTAAAACCTCAGAAGGGTGTCTGACAATTATTAAGCACTCAATAAATATTAGTTACCACTATTTTAGTTTTACTTTCAGGTATTCTATAGTATTGCTTATTAAAACATGAATAAAACTTGCTCAGAAGTTTTGTCCAGTGAAGGTGACATACATACATATATGTATTTATATATGTTATATCATATAGATAATGTATATTTATATATTATATATATAATCTTTTAATACTGTGTGATAAGCTTAACAGTCGTACTTAGAAGGGGAAGAGATACCTAACACAGGGAGTATGGGCAGTGGGGTTCGGGAAAGGCTTCCAAATGAAGATAACACTTAAGCTATTTTAAGGGAATTCACCCTGCTGGGAGGTGAGGGAGAGAGGATTTGTGCAGAGAGAAGAGTATGTGCAAAGAGACTGAAGTAGGTGTTGAAAGCGTGGCATGTTCAGAGACCTAAGAATGGAAGGGTGTGGAATGTGTGGAGAGGAAGAGGAGAGCCACCACATGAAGACATTTGTATCTTATACTTAGGGGTTTGGGCTTTTTCTTGATGGTAATGGAGAATCACTGAAGGACTCATAATGCAAGTATTGGTATTTTTGAACCATTAATCAATTCACTCACAAATACATTATCCCAAATGACAACGAGAGTCAGTTCCCAGTCAGTGATGAGTCTCTGAGAGGTTTTTAACAGTGAGCAACAAAGGCGAATGTTTCATTAATGTACCCATCCTGTACTCTTCGTTCAGTCTGGCTTTTCTGTAATCGTAAATCATTTAGTCCTTATAATGAAAACTAGATAACTATAATATGTGTAATCATCTTTTATCTGCAATTTGTAACAGCACATAAGTAGTAGTAATTTTGCCTCTAATATGGCTTTCAGCCGTATGTGCTGTTCTCATTTTATACCAAGAAATTGGCCATTTCATCATCCCAGACTGAGTGGTCATACTAGTTCTAGATCTGTGGTCATATTATCTGTCCAAAGTGAACCGATTTTTGTAGTTTCCTTTAGATTCTCAAAGAGTTCTTCTTTGTATATCGATTTACTAGGACATAAGGTATCACTGCCAGCAGGTATTTGGAGGCACACACGTCTTAAACTTAGCCTATAGTCACAGGTACACAGGTACAACGTGCATGAAACTTCTCAGACTCCTATTGGTGATGGTAGTAGTGCTAAATATAAAACTGACCATACTATGGGAACAAAATCAGAAATAGAGACAAAAATTGATCAAATGTATTACTTAGCACTTCATTCTTTTTCATGTTGTGAAATGTAGGTTTAGGAGGTTTATTAGTTCACACTGTGGATGGTTTTGGGCTTGTCCCTCAATATTCTTAGGATTCAGTTTTCTTCATGTTTCCTGGATGTGTTGGGCTACAACATTTAGAAAATCATACCCCTATTAAATTAAATTGTTGAGCAGCGAGAGCGTAGAAGTTGTAGGTGTGCTGTTGATTTACATCAGGGTTGTATTCAAATTCATCAATTTTCTGAAGTAGAAAGCCTGGTGTAGTTGAAAAACAACTGAAATTTAAGTTCAGAACCCTGAGATTTTTCATCCAACATATGTGTACTTACTAAGTATGGCTGCTCCCTAGGAGCCAGCATGCAAAAGTAATTGAAGTATGTTCATAACTTTGAAGATCTAAGGGAAACAGATGTGCATGATTAATTGTGAAAATATATCCTCACCTCTTTCAGATCTTTTATTAAGTGTTATTCTTTCTACTGAGGGCTTTCCAGGCTGTCCTATTTAGAATTGTATTCATCTGCAAATGCACCATGCTGCCATGAACATTAGTGTGCATGTGTCTTTATGGTAGAATGATTTAAATTCCTCTGAGTATGTACTCAGTAATGGGATTGCTGAGTCCAATGGTAGTTCTGCTTTTAGTTCTCTGAGGAATCACTGTACTGCTTTCCACATAGTTGAACTAATTTACACACCTGCTAACAGTATACAAATGTTCCCTTTTTTCTGCAATCTCACCGGCCTCTGTTATTTTTTGACCTTTTAATAACAGCCATTCTGACTGGTGTGAGATGGTATCTCATTGTGGTTTTGATTTGCATTTCTCTAATAATAAGTGATATCAAACTTTTTTTTCGTGTGCTTGTTGGCCGCATGTATGTCTTCTTTTGAAAAGTGTCTTTTCATGTCCTTTGCCCAATTTTTAGAGGATTTGTTTTTCCCTTGTAAATTTAAGTTCCTTATGGATGCTGGATATTTAACCTTTGTCGGATGCATACTTTGCAAAGACATGGAATCAACCTAAATGCCAATTAATGATAGATTGGATAAAGAAAATGTGGTACATATATACCAAGGAATACTAAGCAGCCATAAAAAAGAGTGAGATCATGTATTCTGTGGGGACTTGGATGGAGCCGGAGGCTATTATCCTTAGCAAACTAATGCAGGAACAGAAAGCCAAATACCACATGTTTTCACTTATAAGTGGGAGATAAATGATGAGAACTCATGAGCTCAAAGAAGGGGAACAAGAGATACTGGGATCTACTTGAGAGTGGAGAGTGGGAGGAGGGAGAGGAGTAGAAAAGATAACTGTTACGTACTGGGTTTAACACCTGGGTGATGAAATAATCTGTACAACAAACACCTGTGACACGAGTTGACTTATGTAACAAACCTTCACATGTACCACTGAACCTAAAACAAAAGTTAAAAAAAATCCCTCTCCAACAAATGCACACTTTCCAGCTGTTTTCCCTGCTGATTTTCTTTTACTTGTCATCCTCTAACATGCTATAACTGACATGTTCTGTATTTTACTTTTTAAAAACTTATTATCTGTTTTCCCCTTCACTACTACCAGTTTCATAAGGACAGAGGTTTTTTTCTTGGCACTAGGTGTTGGGCACATAGTCATTGCTCAAAAATATTTGTTGAATGAAAGAACAAATGGATAAATGAGTGAATCAATAATGAGGGACACTATGGGAACAACGGGAAGAGTGATTATTTCTGCCTGGGGTCCAGGTGGGATTAACAGAATTTGATCTACGTTTTGAAAAATAAGTAGTTTATTGACTATTGAAGAAAGAGGAGGAAAAAGGATGACTTGAGAAAGTAATTCTAGTCTTGACTTGGCCATTGACTTGTGGCATGATTTGCTATCTTTGAGCTTCTGCTGGAACTGAGGGTGTATTAGAGTTTTCACTTCCACTTTAGGATTCTGCTTTTCTCTCTTCCCTCATGGCTTGTGTGAATAAACTTTGCATCTCAACTAATCAGACTCTAAAACCTATTATTTAGGGGGTTACTTAAAAGTGATGGCTCTTATTAAGTAGTTTGAAGCCATCTGAAACATTCAGTCTACAATGCCTTTCCCTGCCTTCTTAAACTTCAGGAAGATGTCAGGAGCAAGTATCAGAGAAGTTATGGCTAGCAGGCCTGCCTAAGGAAGATGTGAGAGAGAACTCAAGTTCAAATTTGGTTTATTTTATTTTATTGTAGTAAGAACACAACATGAGATGTATCCTCAACAGATTAAGTGCATAATGCATTATTATTAGCTTTAGAATTTATTCATCTTACATAAATGAAACTTTGTACCTGTTGATTAGCAACTTCCCATTTCCCCAAGCCCCTAGTCCCTGGCAGTCACCATTCTACTCTGTGCTTCTGTGAGTTTCATTACTTTAGTATCTCATATAAATTGTCCCATGCAGTATTTATTTTTCTGTGACTGGCTTATTTAATTTGGTATAATGTCCTCAGTGTTCATTCTTGTTGTCACATATTGCAAGATTTCCTTCTTTTTTAAGGTTGAATAATATTCCAGTTTATGTATATGCCACATTTTACTTGCCAATGTATATTTAGGTTGTTTTCATATCTTGGATATTGTAAATAGTGCTACAATGAATATGGGAGTACAAATACCTCTCTAAGATTCTGATTATAATTCTTTTGGATTGATATGCAGCAGTGAGACTGCTGGTATGTAGTTCTATTTTTAATTGTTTGAAGAACCTTTATACTGCTTTTCATAGTAGCTGCATTTGCTTTTAAATTGAGAAATCTCCCAAAATTTCTGAGGATCCAAGCAGGACACTTTCATTAAAATATTTACTTTTTGCAGCCAGAGAAATGAAACCTAGGAGTAAAGAAGTACATTTAACAATTTTTTTTTGAAATTTCTAAGGGCTTCACAAAATCTATTTGATCTATTTTACTAACTACAGTAATAAAAACCAAGTTCATCAATGTTCTGTTTTGAAATTTGACTTTCTTGAGATAATTTAATTCTAATAGTATATAAAATAATTGTTTTACAAAGTCAATAAATGCCTCAGTAGATATAATTAGTCTTATTTCTGAACTGAATAAACAACAGGTCTTCCAACCCTGACATTTATTTGCATATGGGAACCAATTATAACAAAGTACATATGCTAGTATCACGTAAAAGTTGAATGAAACAAAAGATATCATGATGAAAAACTAATGAGCTGTGTTTCATTAATTATTTTTGGTATGATATTTATTGATAAAACTATATAAAAGTGTTTATATTACTTTTTGTACAAAATAAAACAAAAATAAGTTTTTAGAGTTTATTAATTTACAAACCCCTGTATTTATACACATGCAGTTGTTTTCTTAATACTACTTATGCAAATTATTGACTTTTAATTGAACATTTTAAGAGATAATTGCAGATTCACATGCAGTTGTAATAAATAATACACAGAAGCCCTTGTACATTTTGCTTAGTTAACCCAGTAGTTACATTTTACAAAACTGTAGTATAATATTATAATCAAACAGTTGACATTGACACCATCTACTGGTCTTATTCGGGTTTCTCCAGTTTTCTTTGAACTCATGTGTGTATAAGTTCTACATGGTTTTATCACCTGGGTAGGTTCTTGTGTTCACCACCACAGTGAGGATACTGAAAGGATTGATTTATTCACCTTTTATAACCACATCCACCTTCCTCCAAAGTCCACCCAATCCCTAACCTGTGGCAATCACTAATCTGTCCTCCATTTCTAAAATTTTATCATATAAAAAATTTTATATAAATAGATAATAAAGTATGGAATCTTTGAGATTGACTTTTTTTTCACTCAGCATAAAGCCTCTGGAGTTTCATCCCAGGTTATATGTGTAACAAGACATTCCTTTTTTATGCTGAGTTTTCTGAAGTGTGTGTGCACCGGTGTTTATTAAACCATTCACCTGTTAAAGAATATTGGGGCTGATTTCAGTTTCTGAGTATTACAAATGAAGTTGCTGTGAACTTTAGTACAAAGGGTTTTGTGTAAATGTAAATTTTCATAACTCAGGAATAAATGGCTAAGAATACAATTAATGGATTGTATATAAAATATATGAGAAACCTCAAACTATTTTCCAGAGTAGCCATACTATTTTATATTCCCAGTAGTAATATATGTTTGTTCCAGTCACTCTACATCCCTGTCAGTATTTGGTGTCACTGTTGTTTTATTTTACCCATTCTGATAGGTGTGTAATGGCATCCCGAGTTTTCAATAATTATGTTTATGGCCTTTTAGTTTTACTGAGAGCCTTACTCTGTACTCTAAACCACAGTAATAGATTGCCAAGGAGAATAAAAAAAATTATAACACAATCCTTGTACAAAAATAAGATTATAATTTTATCATCATGTTTAATAAACATAATGGTTCATTTCTTCTCTGATATGAGAACATTTATTATTATAAATACTTCATAAGCTAAGCTTATTTCATTTATTTATTTTGGTGTATGTTCAGTCATTTCTTGGTACACTTGCAAAAACTGTTATACCACATATTGTGCAGATATATTTTAATAGTGTAAATATATTAACAAATATAAAAACTTTTTCAAAGCACTTGTATTTCAAATCAATATGAGCTTTCAAACCAGCTTTTGTAGAGAAGGCATATCTAATCAAAACACTTATTTAGAGGCCAGTCATGAAGTAAGCTAATATTCTATTTATATTGGGTTTTATCTTTCCATATATATTATCTTACTTGATCCTCACAATAACTCTGTAAGGAAGTCATGGTATTTTACAAATGAAGAAATTCTGACTACATTGCTAGTTAAGTTTTGTTCAAGACTGCAGAGCTAATAATGGCCTAACGGTAGAACTGTGACTGGGATCCATGTCTAATCTGGATCCATGTGTTCTGCCTAGTGAACGCAGAAATAAATACACAGACATTGGGTAAATAATAAAGCCCATGATTAATTTTTAAGGCTAATGCTTACCATATAAACACCCTTTTATAGCTAACTTAAAATTGGCATTAAGTGCTGTATCGTTATGAACCAAAACATAGCATTCTCTAGCAATTTAACTTCAGATTCAGCTAGCATTTATTGAGCTACTAATAGGAGAGGTGCTCTTTTAGGTTTTACTATATGCATCCAAATATTAATTAATTTTGAGAAGAGTTTGCTAAGAGTTTTAACAAAAAAATTGTTGCCCCAGACCCAAGTAGCCAGTTTATCTTTCAAGAGTTATGTCTTTTTATTAAAGTTCAGAGACAGAGTGGGTAAATTATTGTTCAAATAATCGTCAGTTGAAAATATCTTGTTCTTACACAGATAATCAGAAAAAGTGGATTTATGAAATTTCATTTCTCTTTGCTCAATATTGCTCTCTTCTATAGCTTCAGTTTCAGAGACCAAATCCCATAGTTTTGTTAATGTATACTAAAATACATAATAAGAAAAATCTATTCAATGTAAAGTTTTGATGATCTATCTAAACTGTTTGTCTTTGCTGACTAAAAGGGAACTATATAAGATTTTATCAAGAGAACTCTTTTAGGTATCAGGTTATATTTTAGTGATCACTGATTTGAAGTTATTTGTATCCTACAAAAATAAAGATATAGGGCTCCAAGCCTGGCAGTCTGTCAATCTTGATACCTCCTGTCTTTCACTGTCATGGTCAGTTATTCACTAAGTCCTGTTGATTCTTACTAAATGTCTCCCCAGGTCTGCTAGGTCCTAGGTGCTTCACCACCTCCCCATTAGGCCACAGAGTAACTGCAGTAGCCTCTTGGCCGGTTCCCTTCCAAATCCTCTTCCCCACTCCACCAAGAATGTTTTGAAATGCAAAAATAATCATGTCCCTTCTCTACTTGCAATCTTTCAAAGGTTTCCTCTTGTCCTTGGTATAAAGTCCAAACTCTGGCACTGACTGAGGGTTTTGTCATCTTTCTAACCACATATCTCCCCACTTTTACTTCACTATAACTTCTAGCTTCGCTTTTTGCAGGTTTTCTCATGGCACTTCCCCTTCCTGAATCACAGTCCTTTCAGCCTGCCTAACATATCATTTGATTTCATTCAAGTTTTTCTCCACCCCTGTAGACTCTCAAAGCACTCTGAACTTTTGTCATGATGTTCATATACTATACTGTGCTTGTGTTTTTTTTGTGTGTTTGTTTTTGAGACAGAATCTTGCTCTATCACCAGGCTGGAGTGCAGTGGCACGATCTCGTCTCACTGCAACCTCCACCTCCTGGATTGAAGTAATTCTCCTGCCTCAGCCTCCTGAGCAGCTGGGACTACAGGCACATGCCACCGTGCCAGCAGGCTAATTTTTTTTTTTTTTTTTTTTTTGTATTTTTAGTAGAGATGGGGTTTCACAATGTTGGCCAGGCTAGACTCGAACTCCTGACCTCAGGTTATCCACCCACCTCGGCCTCCCAAAGTGCTGGGATTACAGGCATAAGACACCACGGCCAATATATATATATTTATATATAAAATATAGTGTATGTATATAGTGTGTATATATATATATATATACTATATACTATGAATTAAATTAATTGAATTGAATTAAATTAATATAGTATATAGTGTATATATATATACTATATACTATGCTATGTTTACTTGCATTTTGGTCTTCCTCCACTGTCCTGCAAGGTCTCTCAGTGGGAACTAGCTCTGTTTGTTTAGTGTTGCAGCTTCTATGTCTAGTGCAGTGACTGGAGTATAATCAGTGTTCAATAAATAGCAATTAAATGAATAAATGAGGGAATAAAATCTGCATTTACATAATTTTTTCTCTTTGTTGTAAATCAGAGGAGGCATGACTTATTAATAGCAGCCCTTAGATTGAAGGTGAATAGATTGACAAAATCTGATCACCATTGTGCAGAATCACGTTTCATCATAAACAAGTGTTAAAGTAAATAACCCCTGAATACTTTTGTATCATTTGGACTGCAGAACCATAATAAACCATTTTAATTTCAAGATATGTCTGAAAATATTTGCCTCATATCCTTTCTTTCTATAGGTAGGATTGGTAAATAATATAGATATTAATATAGAATGTTTAGAATGAACAATATGGGCCAGGTGCAGTGGCTCACACCTATAATCCTAGCACTTTCTGAGGCCGAGGTGGGTAGATCATTTGAGGTCAGGAGTTTGAGATTAGTCTGGCCAACCTGGTGAAACCCTGTCTCTACTAAAAATACAAAAATTAGTCAGGCATGGTGGTGGGCACCTTTAGTCCCAGCTACTTGGGAGGCTGAGGTAAGAGAATCGCTTGAACCCAGGAGGCAGAGGTTGCAGTCAGCCAAGATCACACCACTGCACTCCAACCTGGGCAACAGAGCGAGACTCCATATCAAAAATAATAATAATAATAATAATAATAAATAAAATAGAATGAACAATATAAATATTTTCAGACATATCTTGAAATAGAAGTTGTTTTCAGAAAACATATTTATACACTAATAAATTAATATGGTATCTGCTTTGGTCTTTTAAGCCTTGAAAAATCTTGAATAAGAGTCAATGAGTTGGTGTAATCACTTTTTTTTAACATGAGTTTCATCATTAAATGCTTTCATGAATTATTATCATAACTTGATCAAATTGTAGAGGCGTGTAAAATTATCCTTCTTTTAAACTACTGTCTTTTACAAATACAATTGTTTTAGTAACAAAAACATGTAAATGTAATTTAACTAATTAGCTCTGTCTATAAGCAAATCTAGCAATAAAACATTTAGCTCCATCTTTAAATCAACATCTCAGCCTGCAGTCTTGCCATTCTTAACTTATTGTGACAATACAATTTAATTAAAATTACAATGATCATGTTGGCATTTTGGATGAGCGTGTTTGTTAGGATGAACTATTGATCTTGTATAGCCATAAAATTTTATTATGTTTTCAGAGAAGTGTGGAAATCTTTAAGTGACATCAGCTTTTCTTGTGTTGGATATTTGGTTCAAGCTGTCACTGAATAAAGTTTGGTTTTACTAATACATTTTCCTGATTTTAAAAACCACATATATGTGCTCCAGAGAAAAGAATAAAGAGAAGAAAACAAAACAAACACCCATAACCCCATTACCCAGAGATAATGAATATTTTACTATATAGCTTTACTGCCTTAAATATACATTCTCTTTTCCAACTTTGAGGTTATAATACACATGTATGTATCAGGTTATATTTCAGTGATCATTATTTATATATATATATGAGTTTATTTCCTGATTATTCTTTTCAGATATTATCACTATTCACATTTTTCGTTTTCATGTAACATTTCTCAAAAATGACACTTTTGAAATGGCTGTATGATGCTTCATAGTCCTAATTTTGGTAAGTAAAGAGTTATCAGTTTCTCCCATTTTCAAATAACACTATAGATATTATAAAATTAAAATAAGTCTGGAAACATTACTTGATACATTTGACAAATGATTAATATCCTTAATAGATTACAACCTTTCCAGGAACTAAGATAAATAGATGCCCTGATAGAAAAATGAACAAAATATAAAAACAACAAACAATTGAAAATGTGAGAAATGTTCATATTTAGTCAAATATATCCACATAGAATTAACACTTTTCCATAATCTTTGACCATAAGCTTGGCAGAATTTAAAAATCATGTTGTTAAGATATAGGAAAGAGAGCAGTGTAATAACAAGGTATGAATGCAACCTAGTAAAATCCCATTGATTTGGAAGACAAAGTTGCAACTTCCCTCCCTCCCTTCCCCCCTTCCCCCTTCCCTGCTTCCCCCCTCCCCCCTCCTCCCTTCCTTCCTTCCTTCCTTTTTTTCTTTCTTTTGACAGGGGCTTGCTCTGTCACCTAGGCTGAGTGCGGTATCAAGATCATGGCTCACTGTAGCCTTGACCTCTAAGGCTCAACTGATACTCTCGCCTCAGCCTCTTGAGTAGCTGGGACTACAGGAGCGTGCCACCATGCCTGGCTGTTTTGTATTTTTTGTAGAGAGTGGGTTTCACCATGTTGCCCAGGCTGGTCTCAAATTCCTGGGCTCAAGTGATCCTCCCGCCTCAGTCTCTGGAAGTGCTGAGATTACAGGCATGAGCCACCATGCCCTGCCTAGCAATATGTATTTTAAAAGGCCATTCTGATATTTTATAACTATATTACAGGAAAATATTCTGACATCTGGAAAAATAAGACATTTATATATTTTTTAACAATAGAAAAAAACATGGTAAAGATTATTTAAAATATCTAAAATATGGGATTAAATGGTTACATAAATATATGATACCAATTGATTGATATGCAGTCATTAAAATGGAGTAATATACATTTATTGTTCTTTGAAAACAATCAGATTATACATCAGAATGATTTTATTTTTTGTTTTTATGTATAAACACATTCTTATTTGTTTAAAATGTAGGAGGTTATTATGATGAAAACTTTGAAAAAATTCTTAAACTTTATCTTCCTCTGTGGATTGAGGAGTAAAAATCACAATTAGAGATGTTTAAAGAACTTCTTTTAAGAAATAATTCAAAAAAACTGCTCATGTCATTAAATAAAAAATATAATACATATTAGAATAATTGATTTGGGTCTGCTATGGCTTAAGTAGGTATTATGAACCAGTCCCATCTAAATATCTGCCACATTAAAACAATTGAAACCCCTTTTTTGGAGATCTCTGTAGGCCATGAAATTTCTGTAAGGGTAATAATAGCTAATATCTAGGGGTTCTTACTATATGTGGGGCATTGATTTCTAAGGACTTTATATTAACTTAAATCTCACGGTAATTCTGTATCATAGGTATCTTGATTATCCCCCTTTTTCAGAGGAGGAAACCAAACCAGAGAGAATGTTTGTATCTTGCTCTGGCCACAGAGTCAGTGAGTGGCTAAACTTGGGTCTGAATCCAGACAATCTAGCATTAGAATCACTGAACTATATGGCTTCTTAAGTTAGGCTTTTAAAAAGCTTTGAGAAGCTTAAGTAACTGTAGAGGATCATCTCTGGATTCATTCTGAATTTTGGGTTAGAATGTGCTAATAGACTCCAGCAAAATACACATTTGTCCCAGATCTTTTAAGGACTCCTCTGGAGTTCATTAAAGCATTTTAAAGGAGAATATTGCTAAAATATTTCATTCTTTTCAATGTTTTCCAGACAAGTAGTTTCCCAACTGTTTGAGCACATGCTTAAAAATCAGAATTTTTGGCAGAATATCTTAAAAGTATTAAAAAGATCCTAAAGCACATAAAACCATCAGTTATAATTAACACACAATCACCACTCCTATATAAGACTCTCATAGTATCTCTAAAAGATTCAATAGTTATAGACTGGGTTGATCTTCATGCTGTGTAAAAAAGTATAGTTGGCCGGACACGGTGGCTCACGCCTGTAATCCCATCACTTTGGGAGGCCAAGGCAGGCAGATTATGAGGTTAAGAGATTGAGACCATCCTGGCCAACATGGTGAAACCCTGTCTCTACTAAAAATACAAAAATTAGCTGGGTGTGGTGGCACGTGTCTGTAGTCGCAGCTACTCAGGAGGCTGAGGCAGGAGAATCGCTTGAACCTGGGAGGCGGAGGTTGCAGTGAGGTGAGATTGTGCCACTGCACTCCAGCTTGGTGACAGAGCAAGACTCCATCTCAAAAAAAAAAAAAAAGAGTGTAACTGTTTGCCATTCTGTCGTGTCATTAATACTCCCAAGCCAAAGATGCTCACACATAGCAGTAAGCGTAAAGGTATGATCTTTCCTTAGCATAGGCTTAATTCTTTTTTATTTTAGGACATTAGGTCAACAGGTGAATTCATCATCATGATTCAGTGTCAGTATCCTTTAAGTGACACACCTCTATTTTCTGTTATATTTATTTATTTATTTGATAATATAATCAATGCTTATAAGCCCACAGCTAATTGTAAAGTATTATTATAATATATAAAGCTTTATGTTCCTCCCTATTCTTTCACCTGCCTTTCTCTCCTCTCCTCCACAAAGGTAATCACCATTTGAAGTATTATTCAAAATCTGATAAAAAATTAAGAATAATACGAGGATTCTACCTTGACTTTTTAGTAGATAACATATCAATTAAGGAGGAGACCAAAGAATCCTACTCTATACTGCATTAGATAACTCAAGAATATATGTATGTATACATATATATAGCAGACACTGCCATTTCGGTATGGATACTCAGTTGTTAAGAATAGTGACTTTTAGATATTATTTACAATTTGGCAGCAAACCTGTGAAAGTTTTATGTTTTACTAATGTATTCACATTATGCTTATTGATAATCACTACTTGGATCTGGAAGTTGACGTTTAAGGCCAGTTGATCTTAACTTAGATTGGATACAATTCCTCTCCTTCAGGTCAGTGTATCCCAAAGTCAAAATATGACTAGGACAATGATTATTACATTACAAACTGTATTTCCAAATGCAGCATCATTTCCTAAAGTTGCTTTGCATATTTGTTCAATTCAGTTTTCTCTATGTCTTCATTCATGTTACAAGGCTTTCACAATCAAAATACCTTAGTTTTATAAATTTTCTAGTGCTTGAGTGAGACAATAAACAAGGTAAGTATAGAGAAAATTATGGAAATATATGAAATAAACAAGCACATGGAAGCATGTGGAAGAAAATATTTAACATAAGTAGTGAAGGGATAGTAAACATCTTTTTTGATCTCTAATCAAAATGAATATTAATGGTCTATAAATTAAATTATGTTTCTAAAATCACATTTTACAAATGAATATTGATAGAATAATATTAACAGGAAGATATAAATGGTCAAGATGGTGGTCCAGTTTTATTATTATATCTGAGGCCTTGTTGAATTTTCATGTTGACAAAATGGTTAATAATTCCTAGGCAAGAGATTAACATTATATTAGCAAGAGTACAATTATAATATTAACCCAAAATAATTTTCTCATTGTAAGTTTCATATTTTTGATGCCACATTTAAAATATTAAATGAATTTCTTTTATTATTTTAACTTATCCAAACTTTGGAAAACATAGTTGTGAGTATAATTTAGCATAGAGTTTATTTCCTCAGGGAAGTCCTTTGAGACTACCTTTGTACATGAGACCGTTTTAGTTAGGGTGGGCTAGATACTGTAACAAATAGAATTTAAAAATGTATAAGGACTCAAGCACAATAGAAAATAATATTTTAATCATTCACTAGTTTAAGGCAGATCCAGTGGCATTAGAGGTAAAGGGTATGCAAGTGGATTCTATACCACATAGTCATTCAACAACTCAGACTAATAGAAATTTTGCCATATTTAGCATTTGACTTTCAAGGTTGCCTTACTTATCAGTCTCCAGCTGGTAGAGGGGAAATGGGAGGCATTTTTGCATCTGGCCTAGAAGTGAAACAGATGACTTCTATTACTATTTCATTGGCTAGTACTCAGGCACATGTTCACACCTTACTGCAAAGGAAGCTAAGAAATGTAAACAAAAAGAACTATTTTTAATATATGACCAACAGAATCTGCCACAGCAACATTTTTAGGGAAATTTTTGAAAAAGAGATTTTATTTCGGGGTCTGGCAGATCTAAGATCAAATCTTGATCTTTCTTGTACCAGCTGAGTAATCCTGGAAAAAGTATTTACCGTCTCTTTGTCATAATATATACATATGTATCATAGAGACAAGAACATCCACATACCCTACTCTCACAAGGATTATTGTGGAATAGAATGAAGTAATGTAAATAAGGTGCCTAGAGTGTCTGACTGTGTGCAGCCAAAGGTGGTATGTTTTATTATTGTTGAGTAATGATATATTATTATTTCATATATTATCATATCATAAATTAATCCTCTCACCTATTTGCCAGCAAAGAATGCTCCCTCTTCACTGGTTTTGATTCATAGAGGTAGAGTTTGCTTTATGGATAGAAAGCTTTTGTAAAAAGCTCCCTTAAAAATGATTGTGGGATAGCCCATAAGGGTAATTTATTCTTCCTTATTGAAATAGGCACTATAATTTTTGGTTTAAAGATTGGAACTTTCAAAAAACAGATTCTTGAGAAAATGGGACCCAAAGACACTTTAGTTTGTAGGTAAGCAAGGTCTGCCACATGGGACAGAATAATTTGAACAGGCCCAAGTAGGTTCATGTTTGGAGAGAGCAGAGAGGCATATTTAATGGTAGAAAAAAGAAAACGCAAGAGATTTGAGCCATGCCAGTTTGCCCAGGGCTTGCCTTGGTGGCTATTGTAGTTCCCCTGGTTATCTTAGTGCTTTCTCTGTCAGTCCTGGAAGACCTTAAAGCATGAAAATAAAAGGTAGGATGATTGCTGGGGAACAAGAGTGGCACAAGCAGAAAATGATAGGGGAGCAGCCACCTAATAAATCTCTGATGCCATCCGAAATCAATCTGTCTTAGTTAGAGAATATCATCTTAGCAGAGAATATAATCTCTGCTCACAACTCATAGTTTATTGAAGTATGTAGGTTGACCAATAATGTAATATGATATAAAACACTTATAATGCAAGCAGTATGTGATTATTGCACAAAAAAGATATGCACAGAAAAAGGAGGGATTCATAAAGCATTTGAGCTGGGTCTTAAAGGATGATCGGGAACTCATTCTCGGTGCTATTTTAGATTAGTTTAATATCGAATGACATTTTAATTTACTTGCTTGCATTAAATATCTCTTTGTCCAGATAATGCATCTGTTTGCTGTATTGAGTTCTGTATATCTTTGTTATCTAAAAGAATTTATTACCTAACAGGTCTCAGCAGAGAGGTAGATTTTAATAATGTTTGTTGAATGAGTTAAGACATACAATTCCTAAGTAATTTCGAAAATTTATCTCTTCCTTTCTTGTATGCCTTTTCTTAAATTTTAATTTTAGGAATACTGACTTCTATTCTTTTCTGTGTTACATTTCCCTCTTGCCATTTTCCTGACAATTTTTTTTAAAGATTTATTTTATGTAATAGGAAACATATTTTTGAGTTACTGACCATGTAATTGAGGCATGACTCAATAATTTAAATGGCTTAGATTTCTGTGAAGGGACTAAGGACATTGGTCTGAGTGATCCACAGTCACTCTGAGTAGTCTTATGGATTAGGAGAAACAAAGATGCCTTTCCTTTTTTATCACTGATGTATATTTTACAGACCCTCTTAAAAGCCTTCTTTTTATATTCATTTTGATGGTTATGTGTCTATAGTAACCAATAAAACGTGCCAATAAAAACTGTAAAAATGGTGAACATTTCAAGTTCTATTCAGTCATCTTAAATAGTTAAAAACTGTCATTTACCTATAATCCTTTTAAATTAAAAATTTTGCATTGCTTATTTTATTTATTTTGTCAATTTTGAGGGGTCTTGTTTCTGACTATGAAATAGAACAAAGACAATCACGTAGATACTTTAAATTTACATATAACATATATAATTTCTTATATATAATCCACATATTATATGTCAATATTGACATATAATATTCACATTGCCGTACAGGAGAGACTTTGAAGAATCCATAATTTTATAGACAATGCTGTTGGCGATATATCTATGAGGGCATACAATGCAGTATGTCTAAATATTTTAGTTTAGGGGTTAAAATTCAATTTGGGAGCTGATAAGGTTTTACTTCGATGAGAGAACATAATTTATTTTAATTAAAGTCTGCTCATTAAGCAAACATATTAAACATCAGCTATGAATCAAGCATTGTACTAGGCACTGCTGACAGAAAGGTGACAAAAATAAATCTTACCTTTAAAGATATCGTTTACTATTGATAATGATTCATACTTCCGTTAATCATATAGACAATCAGAAAATTTCATAAAACTTATTGTTCTAATTGTTGCACACTAAATTTAGCTGGAGTTTTAAGTAGAACGCCTAAAAGAAACAATTTTATTGGTGCATTTTAGGACTTCTCTTTTCTATTGATAAGGCATAAGATCTTGATGAGTTTGAAGTTGTCTGTGTTAAAGTAATAGAAATATTAGTTCATGGATGGTGGTCATTTATTAAGATGTAAACACAGCAGTGAAAGGGAACTGATGAGGTTATATGCTATCTCACTTTCACATATTTTAGGAATCTCATCAGAGAGCTAAATGTGTCTACATGAAAGGAATTGAGCATTTTTAGATTTGTTATAAAACCATGAAAATAACTATTTTTAACCAATTCTGCATAGAATATTCACAATAAAACTGTGCTATATATAAAGTAAGATCTTTGGACCATGAAAACAATTAATGTAGTCCCTTTTTTGAACTTTAGCCTTCCCTCTATCTGAAAGTATTAAGCTTAAAGAAGAAAAAATAAAAAGACTTGTGGAAGACATCTGGCACCAATAAAGAAATTAAGGAAATATGATGTCTTTTGAGCAGTGTCTTAGAGAAAGTGTTCATAAATCCATTTGAAGAAAAATGCATATGTATTAGATATTATAATCTTCTGTTTCAGTGAATTACATTTTGTAATCCCTCATTATATATTGAAGGACATAGCATAGCTTTCCTTTCTAGCATCTAGGTCACCAGTGGTATTTGAGCAATATAAATGAAGAAAAGAAAAAAGAATAGATGTTCTGAACATATTCTTTTGGCAGAATTGTTAGCTGAGAAAGACTTTATATATTGATTTTTTTAATGTGTGTAAATTCCCCCAGAGATAACAGGTGAAAAATGATTTTATTATTTAAAATAATAACGAGAAAAACAAAATTAAATAAAACTTCATATTTAGAATGTTTCTTAGTCTACCTAAATGGATTTACATACTCTTTAATAATACTTAAAATACTAATAAATGAAGTCCCTGCCCTGAAGAGGTACAATGTACAAATCCCTAATAAACTCAATTAACAGTGAAAATTTCTTTTGTGGTATGACTGCATTTTAGATATGTTTTAAATGAAAATTCCTGAGATGTTACATTTTAATTTACAGATACATAAGTCATTTAAGATTTTGCATTTCAGCTTTTCCTCATTTAAAGTAACACATTTCTCTTTCCAGCCTCTTCAACTTGGCCATTATATTACTAAGGAGAAAATCCTTTACTCTCTCTGAACCATTCATTTTTCATTGGTGAATGAGGGCTATTTCTTTTATTCTAGAGAGCACAGCAGAGTTTAGAGCAGAGGTTTTTTTAATAAGACATACCTGGGTTTGAGTTATAACTCTGCACATGAGTTATTATACCATTTTAATAACATTTGCTGAATTTCACCTGTCTTATGTAAAATTATTTGTTGTATGTTTTTGAAAATTAGCAATCACATGAAGCTCTGAATATAATTTAGAATTATACACACAAAAGAGAGCTAAATTTTAATATAATGCCAAGTGCACAATATATGCTCAACAAATGGTTACTAAAATAATTTTAGTAATATTAATATACTGTGCACTAGAACACAAATACCATGGAGACTTGCAAGTTTTGCTCACTGTTACATTTTCAGTGCCTGGGAGAGTGCTTAGCAAATACAAAGTGTTCCATATTTGCTAAAGTATTGTATAAAGGAATGAGTGAGTGAGTGAATTCTTTTATCCCATAGAGTGCTGATTGACCAGAGAGTTGAATTTTTCAGGCTTTCTTATAGTAACTGTAAGCACAACAAGAAAATAAGGAAAATATTAGACGTAGTTTTGCTTTTGATATCATGTTTTCAGGCTTTACCAATGTATACTTTGAACTCGAAGTAAAATAAGCAACTTTTGAACACTGATCTCTACTTCCGACACAATATGCCTATATGTATATATGGTCTATACTTGTTTTAGAGGTGGGATAATATTTTAGTGAATACTCATTTTCAATATATGTATTTATTTTTAAATCATACTTTTTGTCTCCTCTTTTAGCTTATTGGATAATCATTATGTAACTACATCACATTTACCAAAATGTAAGAGGGGTTTGCTAATGTTATGCTGGAACATCAGACTTAGGCACTTGCTTGTGAAACTGCCACCTGAAATTTTGAGATTTTGCCCCATAAAGGTGGTTCTGACCAAACTGCCTAACCTGTAGTCTATACACTTTCTCACCAGTTTCTCAGATCACATAAAAGCTGCTTATTGACTTGTAAAGCAGGTACAAATTGCAGCATATAAGTTGAATTATATTTAGAGATGCCTTGTTCAGTTACTTAGGTTGGTCCATTCCTGGTTCAGATTCTTCTTTGTTAGAGAAATCCAGCAGCCATCTAATATTTTGAAATTAGAAAATAAAATTCTTTTCATCAACAAATTTATGGTACAAAGTAAGTCAAGGCTGTCAAGATTGGCCCTAAGAACCGTCTGTTATTCTTAGGCATTGTGTTTTAATGTTCCATAATACCTAAGAGTATATGTACGTGTATGCCCACAATGACAACATTTCTCAAAAAAGGAAGTGAGAAAAATATCCCATGAAATATGGCATTTCTTCTGCTTCTAGGTTCAGTCCATTTTTTTGATGCCTGACTTTGTCCATTCCAGTCTACCCTTGACAACCCTCTGGAGGAAAATGCTCATGACTTCTTTAACACTAGTGTTTACCCTCTGTATTCTGGCTGCTCAAAATTCTTCTCTGCCCAGTTCCAGGTATAACATCAGGAAGAACTCTGAGAAGAATAGAACCATTCTTGAAGCATTTAGCCTGTATGTGTTTAATGCTGGCTTTAAGATCCTCCTATTTAGCAATTCTTCCCTTTCAAATCTAATTATTTGAAAGCATATGCTTTGCCCTATTCTGACCACTTCAAATAAAATGCTTTAGGGAGTAAGTCTTTTCTGATATCCATTTTATCTATTTCAAATCATGCAACAACCAGTTAGTACTTCTGAGTTACAGCTACTTCCAACTGAACTAGAAAATGATTTACTTCTTCCTATTTTAATAAATTCTCTGTATCTTTTTATAAAACTCTAGTTAGTACAATCAGATTAGTCATGAGCTTACTGATTACTCCTCAACTGAGTACTTAACATCCATTTCAGATATCAAGGGATCTATATAGAAGCATTATATTCTCTCTAACGGCATATCCAAGAAGGTATTTGCTTGCAATATGTTATAATATTTCAGAAAATTCTAATATTGATATTATTTCTAGGTGATGAGCCTCAAGAGATTAGAAAACCTTGTCTTGAGCATGGTTTCTATACACACCTAGTTAATTATACAGTGCTCTGAATATAGTATGTATGCAACCATCTTTGCTGTTAATCATCTTTGTTGCTGAGTTGTTCACATTAACCAAAACAAGTGTACTCTTGAGAAATCAAAGCATATACAAAGGGATATAACACTTAATTCTCTCACAGAAATTTCAGAATAAAGTGAATTCAGAATGTTCAAGATTCAAATGTGTTCTAATTGGCAGGGTGTGGTGGCTCACACCTGTAGTCCCAGCACTTTGGGAGGCCAAGGTGGGTGGATCACTAGAGGTCAGGAGTCTGAAACAAGCCTGACCCAAATGACAAAACCCCGTCTCTACTAAAAATACAAAAATTAGCTGGGCGTGGTAGTGTGTGCCTGTAATCCCAGCTACTCAGGTGGCTGAGGTGGGAGAATTGCTTGAGCCCAGGAGGCAGAGGTTTCAGTGAGCTGAGATGGCACCACTGCACTCCAGCCTGGGAGACAGCAAGACTTTGTCTCAAAAAAAGAAAAAAAAAATGTGTTCTAACTGCAAGAGGCAGATTGTATCAAAGTAAGACTTCAGTTGAGATAGAAAGTACCAAAGCCTTATTATGGTGAATTCCAGACATGAGGCCCAAATTCTTGAACGCTGCTGTATGCATTCTTGCTTTTTGCTTCTTGTGGCTTTTGGCACTTTAAAACTATGCTTGATATTAGCTAAAATGCAGCAAAAGGCTAAGGGTTTATTTATAGTTAGCTTTGTATCCAGAAAATAAGATATTATCATGTTCCATACACCAAAGAGATACAAATAACCATACTCCTTTGTAGATAGATACATATAATATCTACCTTCAGAAGCATTTCTAAACTGGATGAATTCAGGTTATTTTACTTGCTTGATTTTTAATACTAGAAGGAAAAGAAAAGATGATTATGTATAGTTAAAGTACCCCACTTTCTTCCAAAATGAGTGGTCAGCTTCATTCATTCAGTCATTTACTATTTACTTAAGGGTTCATTCAAAATGTATTAAGAACCTATTACAGCCATGCCACTATGTAAGAAATATACAGATGAATAAGACAAAATCATTGCTCTAAAGGAACAGTAGGAAGACAATCAAGGAGATACACAATTTCAAGACAATTTAATGACCTCTATATTAAAATATATGGTTATTATTATGGAAACAAGGAAACACATTTGAATAAGGGGTGGTAACTTAATTCTAAAAGAACAAAGAGAGTAGTGAGCTTATTCCAGGTATAGGAAGTAGTGTTGCATGCAATAACAAGGCAAATTAGGATGAATGGTACAAGATAAAGTGTAGTTGGGCCTAGATCTGTTCATTTTATGCTAGGAAATTTGTCCCATAGGAGAAGGTAATGAAACTTATTAATGGATTTTTTTTTTTTTTTTAGAAAGGAAGTAGTATATTTGCGTTTACAAAACAGAACTCTCTTGGTAGTGTGGAGAATGAATAGGTGGCTTTCTAATTGTTCATATATAGAGAGGGAAATAAGTTTAAGATCTATTTGGCAGCTTTGATTAACAGGGTCTCTTAACTCCTGGTGTTTGTCTTAAGGACATAAGTAGATGATTGTGCCATTCCCCACCCAAACCTGGAGAAAGAATGAGAGATTCTAGGATGTATGTGAAAAGTTAGTATTTGATGTGCCTATGAGACATCATGGAGAGATAATACAAATATCTTATTGCAACTGAATTTAAGAAAGAGGTGTGGGCCAAATATAGAAGTTTGGCAATAAGTGTTTACCTGGAAGGTGAATCCTTGGGAGTTGATAAAAAACATTCAGTTCTAAAAATACAAAAAAGTGTATTATTTTTTGTATTTTAAAAGCTATCAAGTGATAAAGGATGAGAGACACATAAATAAACTTAAGGATCAAGATTGGAAGACCTAGGGAGAGGAAGACACAGAGGGAGTGACTGGTCTTAGCCAGTAAGATAGAGACTGATTGTCTTACCCTTTTGGCAAATATGGAAAATAGGGATATTAGACAAAGTTACTTTTATAAAAAGAAATATTAGTAACTCAGAGGTTGTTTCTTAATGTGGATAAAACAATGGTCTGCCTATATGTAAGACTGTGAAATTTTGGATATGGAATAATTTAAAATAAAAATTTTCAATGTATAAATTCTGTTTGGGTGTTTTATCTCTTAATTGCTTTTACCTCAAATATAGGATTACTGTTTTCCCCATTCTTTCTACTTGAAGTTTATATGAGTATTATAGGTTTTTTGAAAAAAGCAAAACAAAACAAAAACCCACATAACTAACTTTTTCTCTGGTGATTGAGGGATTGGCATCTATACTATTAACAGCAACCAGAAAGGTGAAAATAAGAATAATCAAAATTTCAGTTCTCAAAATTATTTCATGAGTATAAACTTGATTTTGAAAATAAACTAGGTTTCCTTTTGGTTTATATCAAGAAGAGAGTTGCTTAATTTGTACAGATAAATGTGATCATGTATGGGCTTGTTTTAATCTTTGAATGGGATGCTGACTCACATAGATGGACAGATAGGATTTTCATAGCTTATTTAGAAAGGAAAACGTGGTTTGTCCATGAGTGAGGAGTACATTCAACATTGTTGTCCACTGATTTCCTCCTGGGAATCCTTTGTTAAAAGCACTGTATTCTATATATTTGAATACCTTTATCAAAACCCCACACCATCCAGGATTTATTTTAAATATAGAATTAAGACTAACAGGTATAATATATTTATTCAACATGCTGAAGTAAATCTTGCAGAAAAAGCATTTTTACAGCCATTGCCTGCAGTTTTTAAATTTGTCAGCCCTTGATCCATCACAGCTGAATTAGGTTACTTAAGCTGTTTATTTGCATTAAAGTGTAATCTTCCAGTTAGTTTGCAAACACTGTTGAATTTTTCTGTCATAGACATGAAGATTGCAGCTACACAAACAATTCTCTTTTATCTCTCTTTTAAAAATAATATATTGTGGAACATCTTGTAGGGTAGTAGTTATAATGTGTGTGTGTGTGTATATATATATGTATATATATTTCACAAACATGGAATTTAAGAACAACAATTCTATTCTTCCTTTGCATTTACAACATTCTCTCATATTGAAATTCACTCCTGAAATTTAACTGCCAGATATTTTCTTAGGAAAATCCATATCGGTTCCCATTACCTTTAGAAAACTAACTTTAGGTGGAAATGAATGGTGAAAATGAGTGCTGTAATTATGTCATTACACCAGCATAAATTATTGCCATTTTGTGCTAAATATGGTTTTTTTTTGCACATATATTGCTATTTGAAATAGTTATAAAACTAAAATGTAGCTATTAAATGGCTTCAGGCTGATAAGAGGAAATCAAATGAAGTCTTTGGACATGACCTTTTCATAAGTTTCTCTGCTAATGTAATGTCACAGTAGTTTCAGGAATTTGTCTCTTTGGCAGCAGAATAGTAGAAAAGATGTCACAGCCCTTTGCCTTTTGCCATAGGCAGCCAAAGAGCCCCTTTTCTTATATACTCCCTCCATCCCAACAAGGAGAAAAATAACTGGGGTTAACTGAAAAGGTAATTTGGTGCTCTGGGTAGGATGCCGGAAGTGATCCCAGCAGTAACAGGCCAGTCTACTTGTCTTAAGTCACTGCTAAAAATCTGGACAAGAATTTTGATGAGGTGTTACAATAATACTGTAACTCAATCTGTCCTCAAATTGGTCTCATAAACTTCTACAAATAGGGCCACAATTGCTGTCACTTACTTTTTATGATGTTTTGCTTGGAGGAAGGAAAAGCAGCTTCTGTGCTTATTAAGAGTTTGTAGCCACTGGGTCTGGAAAGTATTAATAGTACTCTCATAACATTTAGGACACCTTTATTCTAAAATACAACATAGAGATACTGGTAAAATATATACTAGCCCATCAGGAGTAGTATTTATAGAAATTCGTGCACAAGATCAAAAGCAATTTAATTGAACAAATGCCAAGCAAGCAATGACAATGGGTAATGCACTGTGTTCAGAGTTCTGTAGGACATTGGAAATGTAAAACTGTGGTCCTTAATTAATCCGTGATCAACTAGGAAGCCTGACATGTGCCTAATTAATAATAATAAATGTAGAAATAATTGTCTTCGATAACACAGATAAATAAAGGTACTTTGTACTTGCTGTGACTTCAACCTGAATTGTGCTTCCCAACTACTGGAAAAGCTCTAACCTTTCACAAAACTTTCTTCAGTTTTGTTCTCATCATTCTTTTTTCCCTTCCTTGAATTCCTGAAAGCTAGCAATCTAAATGTTTGGTATGCTTTGTCTCTTGAGGTGAATTTTAGCTTCCTGAGGTTAAACATTGCATGTTAAAGTTATCTTTGTATCCACCACAATATCTGCTAAAGTGTCAAGCATAAAATAATTGTTTAAAAGATTTACTAGTTAATAGACTGTACTAAAACTTTCAGTCATATTTTTCACAAATTAGGGAAAAGTTTGATAATCTTGTTTCTTTCCTTCTTTCTTTTGAATAAGTGGAAACTTCTAAGACATATGAATAAGTAGAAACTTCTAAGAAATAGGAAAGAAGTAAATATGTGCCCATATTCTTAGAATTAATCAGTATATTTTTAATAAGTACAAGATTTTCTTCATAAACTAGTTGTAGGGTGTAGGTAGTTAGACCAATTGATGGTTAATTTTTAAGTCATCTGGGAAAAAGAAATATGTTAGGTCTTTATTACGTTGCATATAATAATATAAATTCCATGCAAAATCGTGGCTATTGAAAATATCAAACTATAGAAAAAGGTAAACACACTTGGTTTATTATTTTTGAGTATCTGAATGGGTAAAGACTTTCTAAGCTTAAAAACAATTGAAAAAGTTGTTAGTTTTTATTAACTACATAAAACTCAAAAGCACCATATCGCAATATAGAAAACAGTAAGGTAGAAAAAAAAATGCCACTTGTTCACAGAAAGAGACATAACACCCTCAATATTTAAAAGGGTTATAATATTGTAAGTAAAATACCAAGTCCTGAATGTATTGGGAAATAAAATGTACAGAAAAATTCACAAAAGAAGAGTACAAAAAGAAAAAACATGATAAATTGTTTAACTTCTCTAGCAATAAAATATTTTTCCTGTTATTAAACATCTGTATTAAACAAGTAATAATGTAGGTGTTAGTGCAGAAAAAATACTGCTGTTATTCATGTAATCTAGAAAACACTTTGGAAGTGTCTGTCTCAAGTGTTACAATGTAGAGTTCTTTATTCAAGTATTTTCATTTTCATGAATCATTCTCAAGGAAAGATTCAGAAATTCAGGGAAAATATACATATAAATTAAAATATTCATTGAAGAGTTCCTAATACTAGATACATTTACAAACAACCTGAACTTATAGTAGGACAATGTGAACTATATAAATATATACGCAGTTGTATACTACATATTGTCATATTGTAAAGTTATTTTATTGCAGGAAAAAAATACACACATTTTTACATAGAGTTCATAAAAATATTTCTCAAACTTTAATAAGTGTATATGCACATATGTGTTTTTATACAGTGTATATACATGTGTGTATAATGTGAATATTTATGTATACATGTGTGTATGAATATATGTGTATAGTATAAATATATAGTAAATATATAATGTCTATATATGTGTACATGTATGTGTATGTATGTGTATAATATATATTTATGTTTAGATGTATGTGTGCATGTGTATAATATATATTGTATGTGTATAATATATATGTGTGTATATGTATGTGCATGTGTATGTGTATAATATATATTTATGTGTTTATATGTATGTGTGCATGTGTATAATATATATAGTATGTGTATAGTATTTATGTGTGTATATGTATGTGTGTGTATGTGTATAATAATATATTTTTATACGGAAATGCAGAATTTGATTTAGCAGGCCTGAGGAGGTGTCTAAAATTCTGTATTTCTAACAGACTCCTAACTGATGCTGTTGCTTCTGGTCCATAAACAACACTTTGAGTAGTGAGGATCTACAGAATATCACACAGGCACTGGAGTTTATATGGGAAACTGTTTTTAATGTTAAGGGGAGAAAAAGAATGACATCATATAAAGTTATATAAAACAGATTTAACATAGGTTAGTTCTGGGTAGTTGAAATATCAAAAAATAATTACAATTCTGAGCTTCGACTTTATCAAGACTTGGTTATCTGTGAGGGTATATAATGCATTTATGAATAAATTTATTTTTGTTGCATTAATTTTAAGTGATGCCTAGACAGCTCAACTGGATTTTTATTTGGGCTCTGATTTCATTTTTCTGGTCATAATATGATTCCATCATGAATAAATCTAATAAGGCAATTGGAGACATGACTAATTACTTGGCAGAGAGCCCAATTTTAACTCAAAATGGTTGATTTGGTGGCATTTGAAGACAGGCTGCAATTGCTTGGAGAGTTAAGAAAGTTTTAGGTTAGAGGCGAAAACATGGAAAAAGTAATGTCTTTCTCACCAGACATATAAATGTAATAGTGTCATTTATATTTGTTTATGGTTTTCCAAGCAACAAGTAAATTATACCACACAAGACAGTCTGGAAACTGGTATACAGATGAAAAAGGCTACATTTAGATTGACTTTAGTGCACCTTTCCAATGCAGAGTGAAAAATACCTCTGTAGAAGTGGTTACTTAATCATTTAGGTACAACTGCTTCTTTTGAGCTAATCTTTGACTTTTTATCTAACTTTTTGAACTGACTCATCTACTTTTTGTAAGACTTTGGTTTGGTAATTTTGAATTAATTAGGATAATTTGAATCATTTTTCCTGTGAAATATAAATATGTTTTAAGCGTGTTAGCATTTTAAACAGGAAAAAATAAGCAATAATTAATTTAAATCTTTTATGTGATGTGGGAAGACATTTAACTATGACATTTTTCAGTTAAGATACTATTGTTTTCTAAATTATGGAAAAACAATCATTTTACTTGAAACAATGAAAACAAAGAAACCTTCTATCTCCTTTGCTTTAGGAAATTTAGATTGCTTTAATTCTGACTACCCAATATATGATTTTGTGTTGTGAAATAAAGAATGGGCCTTTCTTTAACTTTGAAAATATTATTTGAATAAACTTTAAGTAAATACAATATATTTGATTCAATCTCTAATTATAACCAAATGTCATCAATTGCTATGGGATTCCAGATGTGATTTTAACAATTATTGAAAAAGGGTGCAAGGTAGCAATTATAAATGACAAAGATGTATGATACATTTTCAAAGAGCCTAAATTCTTGTGAGAAAATACTCTATATACATAAATACTCTTAATACATTAAAATAAAATATATTTAATATAAATGAAATATGTTTAAGTATAACTTAAATGTATTTTTTTATCAAGTATACTATCTTAAAATAAATGAGCTGCATTCCTGATGTCAGTTTCCTAAAAAAAACATCAATCTGTTGTAAATCTGTTTTTATCACTTCGCATAACATCATACACACACACACACACACACACACACACACACACACACACACACACAGTCATTCCTCAGTATCTGAGGTATTGATAAATCCATGGCTACTCAAGTCCCTGGTATAAAATGGTAGTATTTGCATATAACCTATGCACATCATCCCATATACTTTAAATCATCTCTAAATTACTAGTAATACCTAATACAATGTAATTACTATGTAAATAGTTTTTTTACTTTATTAGATGTAGAATAGTGGCAAGAAATAGAAGACGGTACATATTCAGTACAGACACATTTTTTCCCCTGAATATTTTCTATTTACTAATCGTTGAGTCCACAGATGTGGAACCCATGGACATAGAAGACCAACTGTGTATGTGTAGATGTGTGTCTGTTTGTGTGTGTGTATAATCATGCAGCAGAGTAGCAGAAAAATATAAAATTTAAAAAACCTTATTAGATGGCAGCTATAAAGAGACTTACTGTCCTTAGCCCTACTACTTGAACAACTCTTTAACGTTTTCTGTATCTTCAAAGTAGAACTGAAACAGGTGCCTGGTAGGTGTGACTTTGCCGTATATTTATTTTGTATTTTATTTTGAATATTTAAAAATTCTTACAATGTTTTGTCTTTCGGTGCTTTCAACCTCCCATTGGTGGTATGGAAAACACACAGACACACACACACACACACACACACACACAGAGGAGAGAGAGAAAAGAAAAATATATATGATAGAAAAATTGAGTGTTTCTTCCCCAAAATATCAGGGTAGGGGGATTAATTTTTTAGATTGTTTCTCATTGTGTCACTTTTATTTTGTTACTTTTATTTTGTTATGATAATTTCCACTTGATTTCTTTTTTCATTATCTTTTTTCTCATTGCCAAAAATAGTTTATTAAAGATAAAGAGCTGTGGAAATGGACTTCTTGGCAATAGATTGACGAAGAATTTTTAAAAAGATCTTTCTGGCTCAAGATAATACTCAGTGATCATTCCTGATTAGACATTAGTAAAGGTAGTCTACACAAATGTTGACTCTATTTCCATATTTTTTATTGATAACTTTTCATCATACTGCATTTATATATGGTACATTACATTTGTTTCTTATTTCATAGATATTTGAATAAATGAGCTGTTCTGAACTTCACATAGCTGTGCTATTTCTTATCGCTGTGTAGTTACTGGCATATTGACAACTACTTTGTTGCTGTGTGCAAATGGAAAATCTTGTTTAAACATGAGCAAATGAGCACAAGATAACTTAATAATGACTTTGAGGATAACTGTTACATGAGCTTCACTTATCTTTACTAATGCTTTGCTACAATTAGAATTTGTTCCCCTTCTTTAGATAATCAAATAAAATATATTGCTGGAAAATTTCAGCTAATGTTTGAAGGTTTCAATTGTGAATTCACAAAAATTGAACATTTCACTTGAACTTTTTACTCATGAAACTAAGTGGTAAATGAAAGTGGACTTTGATTATTTCTACTATAAATGTAATGACATTTAAAATTTTTCAAAATTACAAAAGAAAAAACAACTGGGTGCCATATGATGAATATTAAAATATTTTAGAACTTCACCTGAATTCTGCATTTTAATGGAACTAAAATCATCAGTTTTAAATAGTTTATTAGTGTCAGAAATTTAGCATAAATGGCAATGCCTACTACTGCATGTCTGTGCAGAAGTTTATAAATTGTTAACTCGAACATTGGTAATGCATATGATATAATTTTGATCTGGTGTAGACCATGTGTTAGTATAAATGTACAGCACTATACTGAGTTAATAGTGACCAACATTCAGAGAAATATTAATCATGTAGCCACAAAGATAATACAAAGATAAAGAAGATTGAATAAAAATATTTAGTTCTGAGTGAATTTGACCAGGGAAGGAAAAAAAAAAAATGAGTGCTTTGAATGATGGCCTTCAATTTTTAGGTGAAAATAACTCTCTCAAGGCTGATTTCCCAGAAGATGGTACCCCAATATCTTTGCTGGAGACAAAAGGCCAATGGAGGATTATATCATACATAAGAAAGTATTTCTCACTGTTAATAATTGCTAAACATCTCAATGTTTCCTGATAGTGTGAGTACCTCCATCTCTAAAACAGGATTGTCAGATATTTTAATGCTCAATGCAGGGCTCTTTACCTTATCAACTTGGACAAAGAACATTGGTTCTATTGAGACTTTTGAAGTTCTATATGCAGATGGCATACAGAACAGTATTCTGTTCAAAGCAGCTCTTCTCTCTGTCTTTCTCAGAGAAAGAGAAGTACATAATGACATTTCAGCCAACAATGCTGAATTAATGACGGTAGTCCCATAATATTATAATGGAGCCAAACAATTTCTATTGCCTAGTGTCATTGTAACCATTATAATGTTGTGGCAACTCCATGTGTGCTATTACCCATGAAGACCTTCCAATGGGACAAGATGTGGGGGTAGAAAACAGTGAAATTGATGATCCTGATCCTGTGTAGGCCTAGGCTAATGTGTGTTTGTGTCTCAGTTTTTAACAAAAAAATTAAAAATTAAAAAATAGAAATAGGAAAAAGCTTACAGAAGAAGGATATAAAGAAAGAAAATATTTTTGTACAGCTGTACAATGTGCTTGTGTTTTAAAGTACGTATTATTACAAGAGAGACCAAAAGTTTAAAAAAAAGCTTATAAAGTAAGAAACAAAGGATTTTTAAAACTTAACCTTAAGGTAAGCTATGGTTATATTATTGAAGAAAGGAAAATATTTCTTATAAATTTAGTGTAGCCTAAGTGTAAAGCATTTACAAAGTCTACTGTAGTAGCTGTAGTGCCCTAGGCCTTCACATTTACTTACCACCCATTCATTGAGTCACCTAGAGCAACTCCTAGTCCTGGAAGCTCTGTTCAAGGTAGTCCCCTAGACAGGTGTACCATTTTTTTTTATCATCTTTGCTGCATTTTTATTGTACTTTTTCTATGTTTAAATACACAAACATTTACCATTGTGCTAAAATTGGCTATAGTATTCAGTACAGTAATATGCAGTGCAGGTTTGTAGCTTGAGAGCAATAGACTATACCATACAGCCTAGGTGCGTAGAAGGCTATGCCACCTAGATTTGTGTAAGTAAACTCTCTAATATTTGCACAATGGTGAGATTGCCTAATGACACATTTATCAGAACGTATCTCTATAGAAGAGCTGTGCATGAGTATGTGTGTGTATATACATATATAAAATATTTTTGTATATATATTTTATATAACTTTATTTTATATATATTCATATATATATATTCATAAATATATATATATATATATTCATAAATATATATATATATATATATTTGCCAGGAATATTTAAGTGCTTCCCAAACTTCAGTCATTTTAGTACTACCTCTATGATTTTACAGTATCACATAAGATCTATATATTACTAGGTGCCTTAAGCAGTGGCACCAAAGGCAATGTCAACAAAACAATATCCATGTGCAATGAGTTAAGCAGGGGAGAAGATGTAGTGAAGGTTCTTTCATCTCTCTCCCAACAATTCTGTGTCTACAGCCCAGAAGTTAGGTATAGACAGATGAAATAAAGACAATGAAATAGAGATGAAATAAAATTGTGTTTTCTCAATAGTTTGCCTGCTTCTTATTCATTCTTTGAACATATGGGAAGGGACTTCAAAATTTTCGTGGAAAAATGAAATTAGAAGATAAAAATATAAGCTTTGCTACTTGATAATCTCCATCGAGGTCAAGACACATTTGTAAATGATGATACCAGACATTTAGTCTATCCCTAAAGAACTGAGGGTCCTAGGAATTTAATAATGTCAATGCAGTCTTTCTTACATCATTAACTGAAGAAAATGAGTGTCCTTTAAAGATATTTTAAATTGGTAAACAAAAAGAAGTCCGAAGGAGCCAAATCAGGACTGTAAGTTGGATGCCTAATGATTTCCCATTGAAACGCTCACAAAATTGCCCTTGTTTGGTGAGAGGAATGAGCAGAGGCATGGTTGTGGTGGAGAAGGACTCCCTGGCGAAGCTTTCCTAGATGTTTTTCTGCTCAAGCTTTGGCTAACCTTCTCAAGACATTCTTATAATAAGCAGAAGGTCAAGAAGCAAAATGCCTTCCCGAAAGTCAAGAAGCAAAATGCCTTGAGCATCCCAAAAAAACTGTTGCCACGACCTTTGCTCTTGACTGGTCCACTTTTGTTTTGACTGGAGCACTTCCACCTCGGTAGCCATTGCATTGAATGCGCTTTGTCTTCTGGGTCATACTGTAAGATACATGTTTCATTTCCTGTTGTAAGTGTTTAAAATTTCCATTAATGCTCGGATCAGTTCCATTCTGCAACTGATCTGGGCACAATGGTTTTGGCACCCATTGAGTGGAAAGTTGCTCCACTTAAATTTTTTGGTCAGAATTGAGTAAGCTCAACCAGTTGAGATAACTATGATGTTGGCTGTTGTTTCTACTGTCAGTCATTGGTCTTCTTCAATTAGGGCATGAACAAGAGGAATTTTTTTTTTTTTTTCACAAATTGATATGGATGTGTCTGCCACTGCAGGCTGCATCTTCAACATGGTCTTCTCCCTTCTTGAAACAAGTTATCCATTTGTAAACTGCTGATTTCTTTGGGGCATTGTGCAAACTTTTCATAAAGCATCAGTGATTTCATCATTCTTTCACCAATGCTTCACCCTAAATTTTATGTTTGTTCTTGCTTCAACTTTAGCAGAATTCATGTTGCTCTGATAGGGGCTCTTTTAAAACTGATGTCTAATCCTTCTTTTTTTTTTTTTTTTTTTTTTGAGACGGAGTCTCGCTCTGTCCCCCAGGCTGGAGTGCAGTGGCACAATCTCGGCTCACTGCAACCTCCGCCTCCTGGGTTCACGCCATTCTCCTGCCTCAGCCTCTCCGAGTAGCTGGGACTACAGGCGCCCGCCACCACGCCCGGCTAATTTTTTGTATTTTTAGTAGAGATGGGGTTTCACCGTGGTCTCGATCTCTTGACCTCGTGATCCGCCCGCCTCGGCCTCCCAAAGTGCTGGGATTACAAGCGTGAGCCACCGCGCCCGGCCCGTCTAATCCTTCTTAATGCCTCAAACTATTTCCTGTTCAGACATGATATATCAAGTTAGTATGAGTTTATTTTGGTACAAAAATTGAAATACATCAATAGCTTTTTCATAATATTCATTTTCCATGAAGTTTTTGAAGTCCCCCTTATAAGAAAAAATGTGGGCTGCTTTCTTCTAAGAACTGTAACATCAAGAATCAGGTAATAATCCACATTTACACTCTCAGAGATGTAGTTGCCCAGCAACTTGCTATTGATGTAACTTCTAAACACGAACCACACATACAAGTGGCATTAGTGAGAAAAGTTGTATTAATGGTAGAATTGTTGCATTAAAATTTTATTTGTTGTTAAAAGATCAGGCAAGATTAGGTATCAAGTAACTGTTCTTCTTTAGATGAATTTCACGTTGATTTAGTTATACATGTAACTCTTTGAGTCTAAGCCAATTGTTTACAACAAAACAGCCTAATAGTATTTATTGCCATTAAAATATTCAGCAGTATTATATTACTGTGGTAGTACCATACCTAAAATTTGGGAGATTTCTCTCCATAATCTGAGACTTCTGTAAGACTTGTCATATACATGATATTTATCTGGCTTGGTTGTGAGGTATGTGTTTTATTAGAGTAAGTTAATAATTGATTCATATGAGGCCTTCTGACCTATAGTTAGGTTTATGTTGTAGGTCAATATATTCCTCTAACCCAGACTTATTACATAATCATTGACAAACATCTTTAATCATGTATTTATTAATCTGGAAAGAGAACATCACTTCTTCACTCCTTTTTTCCTCATATTTAATTCTAAAAATCTTCTCAATAATATCAAAATTAACAGCCCTCTTACTTTCCCCTTTCAATCTGGGCACTAACTGCTATGATTGTGCCACAGAGTAACTCAGTGACTGAAGAAAATTTTCTTGCCCCAAATCATATGCAATTTTATTTATTTGTTAGTTTCCAAAGCCGAGGACAAACTAATAGGAACCTTTCTGGAGGCCAAGAATGGAACTGATGCCATTCTTGTCATTTATCTCACTTGTCTTATGGCGCTCTAGTTCTTCTTCTTTACAAATATGTGTGTGTGTGTGTGTGTGTCTATACTTGTAACATTTTTAGTTAGACTGACTCATTAAAACTTGAAGCCTTCTAAAAACACGAACGATATGTGGAAAATGATAACTTTGAAAGAAATGAAGGCATATGTGTGGTGTACACACACACATCACTTGCTTTTATGCAAGTTCACACTTGGTCACAGAGAAATGATGGGAAGAGATGCCCATTCACCTTTTAGGTTTTTGGAGGTTTTGTTGTTATTGTTGCTGTACCATAATGTGCTGTTCCCTTAATCTTTTTGTTACTTATTATTTCTATATTTGTTTTATGGATTTTTAATTTATCACCAACTTCCTTCAAAGTCAAAATAGTCGCTGTTAAGGTCTTTGAAATGTTTTAGCCATGAATATAATATAATATACAGCATTATTATTGGTATTTTAAAAATTAGCCACTGAATAATGTCTATCTGCCTATTTTTATGTATAAACACGTGTTTGCAGTAATTACATGTTTTATGTCAAATCACAGTAGCTATATATATATATGTATATCCATTGATTTTATTACCTTTCAACCATCTCATATAAAATAGAACTATAACTTGATACCTTAATACTTCCAATTTTGTATCCTTTTCACTTTTAAAGTTATTTAAACTGCTACAACATTATTCTTAGTACTTTCATTATTAATTACTTTGCTTAACAAGCTATAGTAAATGCTCTAAAAATTCTGAAATAATCCTTGAGTAAATGGAAAACCACACAATAATAATGAAAACTGTAACTATTATTATCATTATTATGATTTTATCCCCAGTTTCATTGACTGCAAAAAAGGCTCCTAAAAATAGTCATTGCTATAATATGATTAATAATTTAACAAGAGGTATTATAGAAGTTTATTATACTCTCCTCACAAATCAGTTGCAACTGAGTTCAAATTAGGCTCTGTCAACTTAGCTAGCTGTACAATGTTGGACAAGTTGCTAAAACTCTGTACTCTCTACCTAATCTCTAAAATGTGGATAATATAATGCATACTTTCTTGGGCTCATTTTAATTTTATTTTTGGTGTTATATTAGATAAAGTATATAACGATTTACAGAGAATCTGAGATATACTAACCACTTAATAAATGTTATTTAGTGTTGTCATTAACCTGATCATTATCATTTCTATTATTGTAATAGTTAAGTACAAAAACTATTGTTTTAATAGATTAACTTTGGAAGTTTCTTCTATTTTCTAAACCAACTTACTGCTTTTTGTTTTTGCTCTTCAGTACAGTCTTAAATTTGTCCTGTTACGTATAGTTTTAATCTTGTCTTGAGAGATGATGATTGGGTGAATAAGGCTGTTCCAGGCATGGGATGAGCATGAACAGTGGCATGGGAGAAGAAAGTAAAATGTAGTGTATAAAGAACTACAGACAGCTGGACGTAGCTCAAAACATGTGGTCCCACTTTTGTTTTGTTTTGTTTTGGTTTTGTTTTGAGACGGAGTCTCGCTCTGTCACCTAGGCTGGAGTGCAGTGGTGCAATCTCAGCTCACTGCAACCTCCGCCTCCCGAGTTCAAGCGATTCTCCTGCCTCAGCCTCCCGATTACCTGGGACTACAGGCATGCACCACCATACTCAGCTAATTTTTCGTGTTTTTACTAGAGACGGGGTTTTACCATGTTGGCCAGGATGATCTTGATCTCTTGAATTTGTGATCCGCCCACCTCAGCCTCCCAAAGTGCTGGGATTACAGGCGTGAGCCACCTCGCCTGGCCAGGCATCTTTTTAAGACGGGCTTTCAGAGCTAGGCAAAGGAAGCTTGGATCTGTGTAGGATTTAAGGTCAACAAGGGGTTAATTGTCTTAGGCCAATAGAGGTCCTCATTTTGAATCAAATCAAATGTGCTATAGTTCCATATTTTGCGTTGTGATGAAGACAAGCAATAGAGGGAATCTGCTTGTGAATTTAAATTCAGTTTGCATCCATGAGCCTGGGAAAGCCTTAAGTAACTATTGACAAAAAATAGAGAACATAGCTATACTTTGTGTCTGGTGTCCTTGCTTTGAACATAATATATTATCAATTAAGTAAGGAAAATGGGGCTACGAGATTCAGGACTTGTTGGTGGAGGACTCAGTTCAAACTTGGCCTATTGCCATCCAGCCTCTTCAACATTGTAAATAAGGCCCAGGTCTTCTTGTTTATGCTAATATCAGATTTTAAAAGTTTTAAAAATAACATATTTTTACACAAATTTAAAATATTTTATGTACTATTGCCATCTTTACAAAGTAGAACAATATTTATAGTAAAATGAACTTGCTACTAAATTGCAATTGTCCTTTGGGTCACACAAACCAAATTCTTGCTTATGTAACACTTCATCACTTCCATGCATTTTTTTCTTTAAGTGGGAAGGAGAGAATGAGCTTCTCAGCTCAAAGTAAGACTTTTCATTGTTTGGAGTAAGTGCCAAGATTGCGCTGATCCTCAGGTTCCTCATCTATGGTATGGGAATTGTAATACTTACTTCACAGAGATGTCAAGAGGAACAAAAGAGATGATGTACATAAATTGCTTAACTGACCATCTGGCAGTGGTAAGAATTCCATAAAGGGTAGATATTAAAATTATCAGTAATGATGGCCACAAATAAATGAGTGCTGACAGAGGAAAGGCTTCCTAAATACAATAGAACTTGCATTGGATTTTAAAAGACAGTACGTAGTGGGTAATAAATACGTATTTGTTTAATTCAAAATGAGAAAGAAAGAAACCAGAATATAGGAGATGGAAACAAGCATGCAAATTTTAAAAACCTCTCTTTTGAACATGGCATGTATTTGACATTGTAAAGAAACCGAATTGACTAGAGCAGAGGATATGTTTAGATACAGTATTGTCATATTTTGAAAGTTTTTAAAGTGAACAAGAATTTAGATTCCATTTGTTATAATGTAATAATGGAGCAATTGATGCTTAAATATGAAAGTATTATGCTAGTGATATTTAATGATTAATCTAAAAATGGTAGATGAGAGGACTGGAAGAGGCAGGTCCCAATGGAACCCATAGGCTGGGGAAAATCCAAGAACACCTTTCCCAACGTGGTTGGGCAGTAAAAATCTGGAGGATGGTACACACAAGAAACAGGCTTTCACTGAAAAACTGCTGAGATTTGTGGACATGTTTTACTCATATCTCTAGTTCATATCCAGTTAGTCATCTTGAGATTCTTCAAATAATAGCTTTTTACATCAACAGTTAAGGGAAAATAATGTTTATGTGGGAGAAATTAGGTACTAGATATATTGAGTATGATGTGACTTTAATTTATTCAGATAAAATTTTAGGTATTTGAAAAGAGGTAAAGAATGAGAAGTGGGATAAATATAACTAGAGGTAAAGAATGAGAAGTGGGATAAATATAACTAAAGGTAAAGAGTTATCATTTATTGCTATTGACATTATGGTTAAAACTATGTGGATACATTCATTGTTTAAGGGAATCAGTGTTTTAGGGTTATATAAAAACAGAAGGGTAAATGGCTTTTAAGATTCTGAACAACAAACTAGTAATAAGACTTGATATTTGAGAATAAGAAGATAAAATTCCTAATATAATTGGAATTAAAATGAAAATAATACTATGTTACATATTTTCCTAATTTCCATTAATTTTAATGAAAATTAACACTCTGGTAATTTTTAAATTCAAGACCCAAAGAGCTAAGAATGTGTCAGTTTTCATAACTTCTATAAAAATATGTTTGGGGCAGTGTGTTCCCTTATATATCCAAGTAGCTACCAGAGGCAGTTATTGTAATTAGGTTTTTGGCTGGTGCCTTCCACGTTTCTGAATTTAGTGTTTGGTCAGTGTATTAATCCATTATCATGCTGCTATGAAGAAATATCTGAGACTGGGTAATTTATGAAGAAAATAAGTTTAATTGACTCACAGTTCCACATGGCTGGGGAGGCCTCAGGAAACATACACTCATGGCAGAAGGCACCTCTTCAGAGGGCAGCAGGAGAGAGAATGGATTCTGAGTGAAGGAGGAAGCCCCTTATAAAGCCATCAGATGTTGTGAGAATTCACCATTATGAGAACAGCATGGAGGAAACCACCCCCATGATTCAATTATCTCTACCTGGACCTGCCCTTGACACATGGGGGCATTATTACAATTCAAGGTGAGATTTGGGTGGGGACAGAGCCAAACCATGTCAATCAGCTAATCACCAATTTATTAATCTACTATTTCTCTCTCTATCTCCCTTTAATTTCTCTTTTTTTTTTTCTAAATTTTCCCTGGATCCTAAAAACATTTGAAGACATGAAATTTTTTTCACAATGATTTTACAAGACGTGAAGCAAAAGAGATAACTTGCTTTAAATGAAATTAGTATATTCCAACCAGATGCAGTGGCTCATGCCTGTAAGCCTAGCTATTGGGAGGCTGAGGCAGGAGGATTTCTTGAGCCCAAAAGTTCCAGGCTGCTTTGAGCTATGATCTTACACTGCAGTCCAGCCAGGCATCAGAGTGAGACCCTGTCCCCACAAAATAAAAAAAGGTAGTGTATTCCTTTACAAAATTATTTATTACTAAACTGCTAGAGTGCTAGGTTAAATGACAAAATCTCTAATGGATTAAAGTAAGCAAATGCCATAATACATAGGCATTAAAACAAGCAATGGTAAGATTCAGATAAAAGAAAATTTAAAATTAAAAAAGTAAGTAGAGGTGAGTGAAGAAAAATAGAAAACTAAAAATGATAATGGGAATTATTAATTTTGGACAGATACTTATATATTTAAAAATCTTTTATTGTTACTTTTTTTAATTCAATGCTACATGTAAGAAAAGGAAATTTGACAGCAGAGATTAGAAAGTCAAATGCTTACCAGGGTCAGGTAGATTACATAAGTAAATGAAGAGGACCTGTCACAGGGAACATGTAGCATTCTGTTGTAAAAGAAGCAGCGCCGCTCAGCTCCACTGTTGTCATACAGAAATGTTAGCCTATTTTTATATAATCATGCAATTTATCAATAAATTAATCTCTTTTTATGAACTTTTCCTTCTTTTAATTTTGGCAAATAATTCAAGAATTTTAAACAGTGTAGAGACCAAACAAAAAATGTAATAGACCACATTTAGTTTGTGGCTTGCCACTTTTTGCAACCTTTGTTTTAGAAACTTAATGAGTCCTAGATCAGTTCTTCTCAAACGTGCACTGGGGATAGTGTTACAAGGTAGATTCTAATTCAGAAGGTTGGCCTACGGCCTGAGATTCTGCATTCCTTGCGAGTTCCAGGGGATGCCAATGCTGCTGGTCCATGGGCCGCACTTGTAGTAGTAGGGACCTACGGTGCTATTAATAGTACTAAAACCGAGCTCATATGTCTTCCAACTCAGGTGTGGAGAATAGGCCATATCTCCCAAGATAATTCCCACTGATTGGTTATGATTACCAAAAATAGTATGGTTTCTCTGGGCATGGGAAAAAAGAGTGGTGGTATATGTGTCTTATATTCAGCTAGCCTAGCTTGATCATTTTACAAATGAAGAAACAGATTCAGAGAAATTAAATGACTTCCTCAGCCTTAAACAGCTATGTAGTTACAGAACAAAAGCTAATATTGATGGACACCATTAGGAGTCTTTTTTTTCCGTAAGTTATTGGGGGTAAAGGTGGGATTTGGTTACATGAGTAAGTTCTTTAATAGCGATTTGTGAGATTTCGTTGCACCCATCACCCAAGCAGTATACGCTTCACCATATTTGTAGCCTTTCATCCCTCGCCCCCCGTCTCACTCCTCCCCTCAAATCCCCAAAGTCCATTGTGTCATTCTTATGCCTTTACGTCCTCATAGTTTAGCTTCCACATATCTGTGAGAACATAAAATGTTTGATTTTCCATTCCTGAGTTACTTCACTTAGAATAATAGTCTCCAATCTCATCCAGGTCACTGCAAATGCTTCTAATTCATTCCTTTTTTATGGCTCTGTAGTATTCGATTGTATGTATACAATTTCATTGTCCATTCATTGATTGATGGGCATTTGGGTTGCTTCCACGATTTTGCTATTGTGAATTGTGCCTCTGTAAACGTGTGTGCAAGTATCTTTTTCGAATGACTTCTTTTCCTCTGGGTAGATATCCAATAGTGGGATTGCTGGATCAAATGGTAGTTCTACTTTTACTTCTTTAAGGAATCTCCACGTTGTTTTTATAGTGGCTGTACTAGTTTACATTTCCAGCAGCAGTGTAGAGTGTTCCCTGATCACCACATCCACGCCAACATCTACTGTTGTTTGATTTTTTGATTATGGCCATCCTTGCAGGAGAAAGTTGGTATCACATTGTGGTTTTGATTTGCATTTCCTTGATCATTATTGATGTTGAGCATTTTTTCACATGTTTGTTGGCCATTTGTATCTCTTCTTTTGAAAATTGTCTATTCATGCCCTTAGCTCACTTTTTGATGGGAATGTTTACTTTTTTCTTACTGATTTGAGTTTATTGTAGATTCTGGGTATTAGTCCTTTTTCAGATGTACAGATTGTGAAGATTTTCTCCCACTCTATGGGTTGTCTGTTTTCTCTGCTGACTGTTCCTTTTGCTGTGCAAAAGCTCTTTTGTTTAATTAAGTCCCAGCTATTTATCTTTGTTTTTATTGCATTTGCTTTGGGTTCTTGGTCATGAAATCCTTGACTAAGCCAATGTCTAGAAGGGTTTTTCCAATGTTATCTTCTAGAATTTGAATAGTTTCAGGTCTTAGGTTTAAGTCCTTAATCCATCTCGAGTTGATTTTCATATAAGATGAGAGATGAGGATCCAGTATCATTCTCCTACGTGTGGCTAGCCAATTATCCCAGCACCATTTGTTGAAAAGGGTGTCCTTTCCCCACTTTATGTTTTTGTTTGCTTGGGCACCATTAAGAGTTTTCTAGGGCTGCCACATAAAAACACCACGGATGGGTGGATTAAACAACAGAAATGTATTTTCTCAGAGTTCTGGAGGACAGAGTTAAAGATCAAGATGCTGGCAAGATGGGTTTTGTTGTGAGGACTCTCCTTTGACTTGTAGATGGCTGTCTTTGCACTGTGTCCACACACGATCTCTTCTCTGCATGCTGGGACAGGGTTTGGGGGGTGTAGTTATCTAGTGTCTCTACTTTTTATAAGGACACCAGTCCTATCAGATTAAGGCCTCACTCTTCTGACCTTATGACCTTGTTTAACCTTCCTGAAAAGCCCTGTCTTCAAATACAGTCACACTGGGGGTTAGGGCTTCAACATATAAATTTGGAAGAGACACAATTCAGTCCACAGAGAGATCATTTATCAATTTTGGATTTGTTTATACAACTATAGTAATCATTAATTATTTAAAAATGTAATAATTTTATAATTTTGATAACATTTTATTAAAATAATGGTAAAAATCATATAAATAAATCTATGCTTTATAAATTCATTTAATCCATAGAGTTAAAAGCAGAGACATTTTTAAAAGCTATTTTTGATAATATTATTCAAAAGGTAGTATTAAGTGTTCTAAGTTATATATCTTATGTTTTATTGGTGATTGTCTTATGGGAAAAAATATATTATTAATGAGAAAATCACCTGGAAATATTTCAGAAATCTGTTAACAATCACACTTTTTTATAACAATACTTTCCAATAGCTGGACAGTGTGGTTTGTGGTAGCCATAGATCTCCCTGAATTCATGTGTTGTATGATCTGGTTTCCCTTTAAGAAATTTTTGTATCCTTAACACTGAAAGGTGTAATTTGTAACATGGAGCTGGTTAAAGTCACTGTTCTTTTTTCCCCATAATTTTTATATCCTCTGTGATGTGTAAGCAGTCCAATGAGGTTTGGATAATAACCAAATTGTCATTTTAATTCACTGTAGTTTTTGGAGAAAACAATATTTGGAATCATATCTTGCACAAACCAGGCCACACAGTGAAAACTGCCAGGCTTCTTAATATAATCATAATTTATATCAGACGTGCAGTAGTGAGCATCACAGAACATACTCTAATATTTGTTTCAACTTCATTCTTATTCCATGAATAGCATGTAAATGGCCTCTGAGCAGATATTGCCAATCATATTTATATTTCTTCGGAGGCTAGCACCTTGAGATGATGATTCCTGTCTTTGCCTCACTGCCACTGAGTGACATATCAAAATTTTTAGGGCATTTTCTTAGATTTGAAGGTATTTATCTGCTATATTCCTAATTGTCATTGTTCATATTTGATATTTTTCTACGATATGCTTAATTGTCATTGTTGATTTAGCTGGTCTGATTGTGGAGGATTTTCCCTTCAAGGTATACTTTCTGAATACTAAAGACAGTTTTCCTCAATAGAAACCTGTTCTCCTCAGTATGTACTTATAGTTATTTGTGAGTCCTTGTAAATTTGAACTTTTGTAGTTCTTGTGTGCTAGTTAGCTTAAAAACATTATCATGATTTGTAGAAAAACAAATATAAAGCATATGTATAAACTGAAACAAGGACATCAGGTTATATATCATTGATTATGGAAGAGACGGATTTACTGACTTATCAAAGATAATATTTCCTACATATACTTATTCTTTTTTTATACCTCGTGAAGCTATTTGTAGCTAAGGAAATATTTTTATTAAAATTAAGTTTGAAATGAAGTTGTAAAGTTTTTCTTAGTACTTACGGTCAATTTAGTTTGAGTGGTAATGCTGAATTTGCAATAGATTGTCACTATTTTTAAAGACACTTGGTTTATGGTCCTTAATACTGTTTCACTTTCTATAATTTCATTTTAGAATTGTTATAATTTTCTTTACTTGCTTCATATTTTCCCATCAGTCTTATGACAGATATATTCTTATTTCTCTTCTAAATGGGGATATATTATTCCAAAACAACTGTAAAGAACTTTAGTCAATTTAAAAAGAAAACACCATTTAATCAAGAAAACCAAAGAGTTCACAAGATAATTTGAGCATTTTATTCTTATATAGGTTATATATCTTTGAGAACTTTAGTTTGACTGATTTAATTACATGTCTTTGCAAACCTTATTTTGTGTTCCTAAAAGAAAGGATTTTAGTCATGTATTGTGAATGGCAGAAAGGCTAATTTCTGTTTTAAGCATTTTTTTTTTCAAAAATTAAATGACCAGAAATTTTTATAAATATTTTGTAAAATATTTGACTTTATGTAAGATTTAAATATTTTGTCTATTTTATAAAATACTTGACTTATTTAAACTTGAAGCAGAGACTATAATTCATTCAGTTAGCAGTCTGATAAACACACACACACTCACACACACACACACGCACGCACACACAAATAATCTGTTACAGCTTCCTAACTCAGAAGACTACCCTCCCTGTCTCCCACTGAAATAAGTGATCCTGAATGGATAGTGTACTGGCATGCATAAAATGCAAGTCAGTCTTAATAGCCAGAATAGTTTATTTTGGGGATGGGGGAGAATGGAATTTATTTAGAGTCTGCTCACAGCTTAATCTGCCACCACAAATGTCAGTGGCCTTGGCTCTCATTCCTTGCTTCTTTTGATGAGCCACAAAACTTTTTTGCCCTCTCTTGAATAGCAAAGGTATAATTTGCCATAATAATCAAAACTTTGCATCATTATGGTCACAGCTTATTCAGCTTCTTTAATATTACATTTTAGAGGGGGAAAAATAAGTGTGAGCCTTCTGGGAGAGCTTACATTGTTGTCAGTCTTTTTATTCCCTTTCTTTGGTGTTTTGTTTTGCTTGTAAAGGCTGCCCAGTTGCATTATCCCTGGCTTCCCTACTCTGCAAATTGCTGACTGAGAATTCTTTATTAGCGGTAGTAGGAGTCAAGGGGCTTTAGATAGAAATTCATTTTTTTGAAAGAAAAAAATTCAGGTTCTAATTGGGCACAGGACAACTTGGAAAAGCAAAGCATGCACAGTGTAAAAATTTTGGCAATACATGCTCTGAATCACTTCCCGGGTATTCTCCCATCTCCCTTTCCTCCCATTTCCCTAAACAATCAACTAGCTGTATGCTAGGTTGATTCAAAAGAATGGCTAATTGCATAAGAAACTAGAACTACTTAAGAAAGGAAAGTTGCAGCTCAGAATTGAGATATGAAATATTCTATATTTGAAGTAAATTTTAAACATTCCTCAGTTAACTAACCAGTTTACCAGAGATGTGTAGAATTGTGTCATTCCACAGTGTACACTAGATGTGTTTCACAGTTCTTATTATATTCAAAATATTGGCATCTGGAAGCACAATTTCTCTGATCCTTGATCCTCTTTCCATTAGCTTGTTGGTATCTATGAGTTGCAAGTTCAAATCTATAGTGGAATTCATGGACAATAATGAATTGATAGTTCTTAAAAGTTTTGTAAATGTGTATATAATCATGTATAGAGGCTGGTTTAGTTGTCACACTACCAATTGTGAAGTAGTGTAAATCCATTTGTAAATCCAATTAATTTTCCAGGATAAATCCACATTTAAAATGAATTATCTAACAAAAATTTATGTAACTCATTCCCAAATATTTAAGTATTTTTTTATGAAAGCAACAAACATAGGTGTCTTAGGTATATTTGCTGTCAGATGTAAATTATTTTCATTTATCTTTTTCATAGATATCTGGCTGTAGTTTATTCTTATCTAAGTGTCTAAGTTGGACATGAAGTTCAGATTAAATGTGAATATTACATTTTGAAATATTAAGAATTCAGTGTAATGATGATTATAATAGCATGTTCTCTGATTTTTAAGCATCCATGTCTTTTTTCAATGAATAAATCTATTTATCTAGGTATTATCTGTAGCTATGATTCTGTTGTCAATGATAATGAGGTAAAATAAATATCAGTTAAAAGTCTACTTATTTTCATGTTCTATCTTTTAGTTATACAAAAGTGATCATTTCCTTAATAATGGCTTAACAAGATATGACGAAAAGAAATTGATTTTATATTGTATATTTTGCAAATACAAGTCTGCATGGTCTACTTAGTCTGATCACACAATTACAACCATAGGATACCTTTAAAAGCTATACTATCCAACAACATTTAAATTTAAAAATTGTGTAATATTACATCATGTAAATAGGAATCTGATACTTGTCTGATATTATAGTGGGATATATACCAAACTGCTAAATTTAATCTGTGCTGTTTTTTAAATTAATGTATGTTGTATACAATCAGTAAATATATTTTTTCATGTTTTAAATTTATGTTTTTATAGGCAGTAAAATGACCATATTTTTATCTTCATGGCACGAATTTTAAAAATTAGACTGTAAGTAATATTTGACAACTGCCTATCCCCTTTAAATTTCAATTGTTTTATAATTAAAACTTAATAGCTCTTTTAAAAAGTGTTTTTTTATGAAAGAAGTATTTAGGTATACAATTGTATATGTGTTTTAAATTATATTTTTGCTACTCTGAGACCAAAATTACTAAATTTTATTCAATATTTCTATTGAATTATTTATTTTTTATAAAGATAGTGCTGGCATTGCCTGTGTTGGCATTGGTAAAATGAAGTTTTATATTCTGAAATATGGCAATTTATAAACCATTTTTTAATTGAAGAACTGAGAAATAGCATTCTTTGGATCTCATAACCCATCAGCATCTAAGCAGATTTGGCATAAATGTCAGGAAGAAAACAAGTCACACTAGATAGCTTACATGACATTTTTTTTCTTTTTACCAATTAGAGAGTACATTAATTTTTAAAGAGCTAGATTAAATTCTTAGGACATCAAAATGGGCTTGCAGTTGCTAAGAAAATATAATGTGCGAGTATATGTTTAAAAGATAAAACAGGTGGTAGATAACCTAAAAGCATGTATTGTAAGCCCTATTTGTGTTTTCTTTAAAATTAGCTGCTAATTTGGCCATTCCTTTTTTAATTTATTTCTCCATTATATTGAGTTACCAAGTCTTTATTTTAATGTAGTGATGGAAGTATCTGGCTACAGATTTGAAAGTCATACTTTTACCAGATCTGCCAGTACAGAAAATAAAAAATGATAGCCACTGAATTTAAAACATAATAACAAAGTAGAAAATCTTTATAGATTAAAACTAAATATTTATTATAACTCTTTGAAAGTTTCAATTATACAATTTGTCTCATTTTTATAACCTAACCTCAGTAAAAAAAACTTTCTATGTGAAACTTTTAAAATGTTATGTATACACAAAATTATATGCTTTAAATGGATACTTATTTTACATATTCATCAAATTTTGTTATTATATTGTCTATTAAAATGTCATATGAGTTAGAAACCTCGTTACCCTGTTCTACTTTTCAAATGCAGAGTGAAACTCACACTTCCCGCTGTTTTTCGTATTAATCAAATGATAACATGACAACCACATGCCAGACATTGTCGGATAGATGTTATTATTATCATTTTATTGTAGATGAATCCGTTGAGGATTGTGGAGGTTAAATAATTTGCCTAAGGCCGTATAGATAACATTCACCAAAAGTGGGTTTCAAAATGGCAGTAGTTCAGCTACAAGCCCCTTGCCCTAACTATTGTTCTACTTTGTTAAGGAAAAGCTTTCTTCTAACCACGCACTCTCACACATTGTGAATTTTGTCTTCTACTATAGAAAGTCTGGCACATATTTCTGAGTAGTAAGAGTGCCAGTAAAAGAGTTAAATCTGTCATAACATTACTTTTACACAGTAAAATGCTTTTGAAGGTCAAAATTGCAGTTATGATGTTATTTACTTTACAGACAGCCTATATGCAAAACCTTCCCTCTTTGATATACTAACTCCGGAAAGAGCCACTCTGTCTTGGTGTCAGCTTTCAAAGATGTCACTGCTTCATCAGTATGAGATATTTACCTAGGCTATTTGACTGGTGGTGTCTAGAGAAAGAAAGCATGGAGGCACATATGGTTTGATTCAAATAATGTAGAGTCTTCCTGAAAGCCTCAGATCAGAATAATTAAGGAAGGATTTATCAATTAAATTGTATGAACCAAACTGAAATGTTGTTACACAAAAGTTGCCTTATCCTGAAACTTTAATTAAAGTATGGGTTCAAATTCTTTATGGACCTTGGGGATAGACTTGGGATAATACTGAGACTCCACATTTGTAAAACATAGAATTAAAAAAATAACTTTCAGTAACTTTTGTTTGGATGTTGAACTCACTTGTTTAGAATCCATGTTGAGTTGGCTGTAAACTAAAAATTTAAACTAAAAATTTCCTCTGAGAAAAATCTGTTAAGAAGATGGGACTGTATCATATCTGACAGTAGAAAAATCTGGGCTTATTAATACCTAATTGAGACATCTCTGTTTCAGCCTGATTAACTCACAAATAGTTAAGTAAGTCTCAGTCTAAACCACTGAATTTTTCATCAAGGAAAAAAGTGAAGAATTTAGATGATTTTAGACACACACTGAAACAGAGTGTGTGTCTATGCAGATTTTAAAGATTTTTCAGTATGGTCACTGAAAGTGACCATGCTTTCTGTGGTAGAAAGGGTCATTTTATTTTCCTTAAAATCTTGGTAAATATCCATACATAATCATTAATAAAAATCAGCAGTTGCTACTAAGTTTGGTCATTTAGCAGCATTTACTGAGAGCCTATGATATGCCAAACATTAGATTAGGCATTATTCTAATAAAAAAGTTGCTACAAGAGTCCCGAGGAAAAAAGAGATTACTTCCAGTTACATGAGGGAAGCAACAGACTGTTTTGAATTCAGATATGAGACTTGGAGCTTCCAGGAAAGGTGAACCTGTAGAGAGGGGGCTAGCAAATAGACATCCAATCAGAAGAAATAGTGCTAATCAAGGCAAGGATGTGGGAAAGGGCAAGGAGTATTGGATGCTGAAGTTTTCTTTGGCTTGCACACAGTGACAGAAGGGCTGAGAGAGAGTGGAAGTTAACTCTGGACTCATACTAGGAAGATTTTGGAAACCTCTAAGATTCTCTGATATGGGACTATGAGAAGTCTATTAGATGTGAAGAATAGTAGGTCATTGTGGATGCCTTCATTTTGAAGTGATAGAAAGGTTCTTTGTTAGGGACAGTGAGGTGTCAGTTTTCCACAAATAGATCCCTTTACAAACACAGTACTGATATGGAAGAATAACATTGTTTTGCTTCTAGTGTTGTGATAAAATAAGGTTATGTGATATTCTCTGATTCTGATCAATGCTTTTAGATACAAAGATGCAAATTTCTCTTTAGACAAAAGTTACACGTTTGACTTCAGTGGTAAGCTTTTTTCCCCAGTGGGCACATTTAAAAAATAAAAAGCAATAATGACTTATTCTTTCTTGAAAAAAAATGTAGAACATTCTTTGTTTCTGTGGTAAATGTGCGAATGTAATTATTATCTTTTATTTTCTGGTTTAGCATTTGTTTTCTTACCTTTAAGAAAACACAGACAATCTTCACAATAGAATATTGGGTTCTGTTTCCTTTGATGTAGTAATGCATATACAATATTGCACTAATGATTAACTGGTGTGCCCCTGAGGTTTCCCAGACAAAACTGCCTTTCAGCAGATTCCTTATCTGCTATCAGGGGAGTGTTTACAGCAGCTAAAACTCTTAAGCGCCTTGTCTCTGAGACTGATGGGGATAATTAAGCCAGTGTTTGCCAGCCCTCTGCTCTTCTTTGTGAGGTTGGAAACTAGGAAAAAACAGATACATTAGCCCAAAACAAAACCCTGCAAATTCATGTTCAGCAATTTGATATAGATTTTATTGGTTGATTTTCTTCTAAACCTTCCCCTTTATTTCTGATAGAAACCTATCTGAACCTTCAGGCAGAATAGAAAACTGCCTTCTCAATACAGATCATCAAATTTTCTATCAAAAGGATATAGATTGATGGAGATATATATGTGTATATATATATATGTTTTTAAAATATGTAAATATTTCTGACTTCCTTTTATGTATCACATTTAGAACAAGTTTAGATATATACAATAGTATTTAATAAGATATTGCACAGTATTCTGAGTCAAGACATTTTAAAGTGGGCTTGTTGTTGAAGATTTCATGATTTTTTAAGAACAATATCTGTTGTGAAATTATGTAGCAAAATATGATGTTGCATTGGTTTATTTTCCCTCATCCTCTGCATTTCTAGAAGAAGAGTTCTCATAATCAGTTTTAAATGAATTGTGCAGAGATGTAGCTGAAATAGAATAATTTATACCAGTTACTCATGCAATAAATTAGGATAATATACTTTTCTAAACTTAATATATATTCAGTGAATGTATTCATCTTTTTTCACATATTGTATATATCTTTTGACATCCAAGGTTTCATAATGAAGGTTAGATTTTGAATCCAATATTTAAGACTGGTGAGTTATTGCTAAGAAATTATTAAAGTATGAGAATTTCTATACCTCTTTAATTCACTCTGAATGAATTGGTGAAAATGACAACATTTAGCCTTTGTGATGGTAGATAGTTAAGTATGCTGCTATTCTATAATTTTTCATGTTACTTAAATCATTGATTCATAATTTAAACAGGGTAAATATATACACCAAAAATTCCAGGAATGGAAAACATATATAACCTCATTAATCAAGAAATTTAAATTTAAAACCCCAATCATAAATTAGCTAAGATGTCATATAAGATGATTTAATCAAGGAATAAGAATTTACTCCCATATGAACATTTATAATCTTCAGCTATTTGAATGGCACACTTTTTTGGACAAATTATTTGTCTATCGTACAAGTGTACCTTCCTTGTCCATGTTTTATGAGATAAACATAATACTATTTTTTTTTTTAAAGTGCTAAGAACTGACTGTGTTATTTGGTACAAAATGCTGTTTGCTGATTACCAAATGTAAAATTGTAGGAAAAGATGTGATCTTAAAATATTTAAGCATATGAAGTTGTTAAAAATATTAATCTGATAATATTATCAGCACAGGTCACTTAAGTATTTTATGAATTCTCCTTCAGGAAAGATTTAGATAGTTCTTTTTTAAAAAAAAATATTCATGTATGAGAAAATAGGTGTCCGTTCTTTTAGAAATGAGGTTATAAATAATAGTTTGAATATTTTCCCTGTCAAGCACATTTGTCTCAGAAACGTGAAGACATCTATGGGGAGTCATTTAGAAATGCTCTGAAAAGCAAAATTTGGCCTAGAAAATGTATTTTGACAAATAGGAGAGCGATGAATACACTATGTTCAAAAGTAATCTAATGATGATTCTGGGTGAGGCCAGTGGAAATCAAATGCATCCGACACCATGAAATCCATTATTGTTTGACCATTATCTAAACCTCCCTGCTCAGAAAGGATACTTTGTCCCCCCACACCACACTGTGTTTACCTACTATATTCTTGCAGTGTAGTGTAGTAACCAAGTGACCGTGGGGCTGAACCATTTCAAGTCTCCCACACAGTGGAGGGCAGCACACTGTCCCTTTGATAGAAAGCTACATTTCTGCACTATACAGTGTTAAACAGTTCGAAGGAGGTTAGTCAAAGGAAAATGTTGGTTGTGTTGATGAGACCATTTTCAGTGTCTGGGCTTCTCTGTGGGCAAACATACATTTTCATAAAATGAATATGGGAAAAAGAAAGGTGACATGTTTTTAAATATTGAGCTTGATAAAACAAGCTTATTTTTATTGTACATTTCTGCTGAATTACCTTTTGCCTATTTACCATAATTTACCTATAATAATTTAATATATTTAAATAACTTTGTACACCACTTATACTTTGAATCTATTTTTAAAGTCGTATTCTCACAGCATTCATGCTTTACAGATGGACAGATAGATCCACTTGAGCACTTTTCTTTGATAAATTGGCCTAATTTATCTTAATAATATGAGGGCACCATCTAAAGGAACTTTATAATTTATCATAATAAGGAGGTAACCATACATATTTAAAAGAAAATGAATCCTTTTTTTTTTATTTTAAAGCTCATTGTTCTGAATGAAATAGAGACCTGTACTGTAAACAAAAAGAAAATGGGGAAAAAAGCAAAAGCTGAGAGACATATGATATTCAGGAATAGCAAATTTGCTCACATAATTTTTGAAGGATAAGACACTTATGTATAAGACACTATTATGTATCTTATGATTTTATTTACATATGTTAAAATTCAAATGGTCATGTTTAAAATAATTTTTTCTTAGGCCACAAAAATCCTTTAAAATGATAATGAGAGGAAAATATACTTATATTTGATTGATATGATCTAGAATTTAATTATGCATTTTAATCAATAGGGTGTTTCTATGTATAAGTTTCTAAGGTAGCAAAACCAAGAAATTTATTTTTACTTTATTTCACATAAAAATAGCATCATAGGTGATGTTCAAGTAATTTGACTCAATATGAGCATTCATACTATTAGGATAAAAGTTGGAAAGATCAATTTATCAAGGACTGGTTTTTTTACATGGGTCCATCTGTCCGTCTGTGACTCAGGAGTGATTATGAATTAAAAATAGAGGGCATGTATAGACAGTTGCAAAAAGAGGATACTTAAATGTATTGACTTATTTTTAGATAAGCAGGTAAAATAACAAAAAAAAACCTACTTTAGGAGACAAATATTATGTGATAAATTATGAAGATCATGCTTTTGTGAAATGTATTTTTGATACTTACTTTTAAAAGTAATTTGGGAAGAGGAGGAGTAGCTGAGAAAAACAAATTATGCCTTTAGTAGAGCCATCAGATTTATTTTTTACAATGCTTTATTCTCTATAAACTGAAGTGAACAAATACAGAATTTAGGGTTGGACATCCGGGACAGAGAAAAACAAATTATGCCATTAGTAGAGCCTTCAGATTTACTTTTACTTTTACAAGGCTTTATTCTCGATAAACTAAAGTGAACAAATACAGAATTTAGGGTGGGACATCTGAGACAGACCCAATGGCTTTGCCTATGGCTGATGGAAGTGTGTACAACTTGATTAATGAGGTCTTGCTGCTCCTGTGAAAAATATTTGTAATTTCTGTAGTTGTGTGAGGATCAGTACAGCAACATGGTTGACTGCGTCCTCTGATGTACTGGCTGAAGCAGTCTACAAAAAGCAGTTTGGAACAGCGAGTAATATTTAAAGGTGGGTTTGTTAATAGAATCAGCTTTTTACAGAAAAGATCAATTGCTTTTATGTTCAGACTTGAATATATAATAATTGTTTTATACCCTCTGGGAGTTTATTTGAAATGTATTACTATATATAAAGAGGAATTAATTTAATTTGTTTAGTGCTTTTTTCCTTAGTGTCAGTGGGACTGAATTGCTCATTTCAAATTTACCCTTACAATTGACATGACTAACTTCCTTAGCAAAGGTTGGCAGTGAGGTGGGAACAGATAGGTGATGCCGTAGGTTGGAATATATTAGATGTATGCATACACATATACACACACACACACACACACACACACACACACATGCATATACATATATACATAAATACACACATGCATATATATCTATCACAGTTAATATAACATATACCCTTTAAAGGATATGTTTTAGTTACAACCTATAATAAACTCCATACTGACAAGATGACTACCTGTTTATTTATGAGCATATTGCAATGATATGCAAGGTTTTAAAATGTCTTTTATTGAGAAGCTGGGAAAAATAGGCTCATAACTATGACAATAACCAGCAGCCTTGCTGTGTCTTAAAGTTTTAGCGGGGTGATTTCTTATCTCCCCTGGATTTTTCCATAGCTGTTAAGCCAAAGCTGGGCCAAGTGCCACTCAACATACAATGACTATTTAAAGACTTCAATAGGTTTGTAGATCAAGACCCTTTTATTTCCAAAGGGAGCAAACTTCATAATTTACTTCAAACCATGTTTCCCCTTACCATGCAGAAGCTCATTCTAAAGTTTATTATGGAGCTGATAGTTTGCTTATAGCCCAATACTGTAGTACAAAACCCTAGGATCTAGATAATAATAAACTGTTATTATTCTTCATAATTTTACCAAAGATGTAGTAGTCTTAGTTATAAAATACAAGGTAAAATTATACACAAAGTGCTTAAGTGCAATGGAGTTTATGTGCTATGAAGTATAGATAGCATAAATAGTTGAAGTTGAAAATATAACTTGTATTATTTAAATACTGACTGGTCACATTTTACTTTAAAACTCTTCAGGATAACTATAATAGATATAATAGACAATAATCTTAAGGTATGCAATTTAAATTAAATATCAAGGTCACATGTGCCCTCTTACATTGTTCCCCCAGAACAGGGACTTGGGCCTTATTTAACATTGTAGCACTCACAAGCCTAACACAAGTATTTATATTTAACATATAGCTGATAGGGGCCTCCTGAAAATAAAACAAAGAAAAAGAAAAAAAAGAAAACTAGCGGATATATAAGTATTTCCAAACCCAACTAAAGTTGGTAAAAGCCACTTGGAAACTTCAAGAGATTTTTACCTACTTTCTCTTCAATTACCTTTTTTGCTTCTCTTTCTGTAAATGAAAGCTACCATGAAAGGGTCTGTTGGTCCCAGAAATACTTCACAATGGCAGTGTCAGTTTTCAAACACAATAGCTCACCTCACTCTCTGTCTGTAAACAGATTTGGAAGTCAGGTCTAAAGATAAAAAGCATTTCTTCTTTTGAAATTGCTGGTGTAAGAATGAGATACTCAGGAATATCCAAGTCATTTCCTAGTGTGTATGTGTAAATACGTCAACATGGACTTTATGTGTACACCTTTGTATTGCATGTAAATATATTGCTGAGATTATGTAGTACCAATTGGTAGGCCACCTCATGAGATCTAGAAATTTACATTTGCTACTGTTCTCTCATGTGGCACCCCTCATGCTCAGGCTTTGGCCGCCTTTCCTTATGACCTATTAATAATTGCAAAGCACCTCAGGAGTCTCACGGCTCTTCAGTCATTCAAAAATATCACATGAGCTAGATTCAAACTTGCTGCCAGCTCCTGACTATAGACATTTACCTGTATGAAGCTGCTTAGGGACAATTGCTTTAAACCTCACTTATACAATAATTATGTACAATTTTGATTAATCAAGTGCATGTGAAAAAAGACTAATTACAAATATCTCAGTAGAATAAAAAATATGAAGAGCCTTCATTGGTAAGGATGAGCCAGGTAAGAGATCAATCCTGTAGCAATGGAAATATTCTGAAATGGAACAGAAGCTTAACATAGCACAGGTTTATTTTTCACTCATTGAAAGGTTCAGTATAGGTCAGCTACTCTTCTCCATCCTGTGGCTACACCATCTAGCACATGTGGACTCCCAAGTCCCTGTATAAGAAGAAGAAAGGAATTAAGGAGGTGCACTGCTTCTTAACTGCACTGGTCCAGAAGTTACAACAGTTATTTCTGCTTGTAGTTGAGTGGCCAGATTTAGTTACATGGTTTCAGTGTAATAGGGAACATTTATTTAGTCCATCCCACAAGTCTTATGATCTGATGCCCACTTAACTCTACAGCCTGATGTTTCATAATTTATTTCCCCATACACACACTTTTATACACTATACTACTAAATGTGTTTGAGTGTAGATTTCTTTCCTCTTTTTTTTCAACATTTATCAGCTTTGTGTTCTAGTGAGCGCTTTCAGACATATCACATAGATTTTTAGAGTACAAATTTTTGGAAAGAAAATTTAGAGTACAAATTTTCAGAAGGTACAGAGGAAACTAATAGGAAAAGCTAGTATAGATTATATCTTTCTAGGAAATAATTTGTATTATATATGTATATATTATAAAATTTGTTTATATTATATACTTTATATAATATTTTATACAAATTTTATTTGTATATATTATATATAGCACATATATGTATAATACATACATTTGTACATATTACATATATACATATTTGCATATATTATATATTTTTGTGTATCTCATAATAATTTATATAATGTTATCTCTACTAATTTGTATAACACTTCATGATTTTTAGTGGGCCCCAAATCATTAAAGTTTAAGGACATGAATTTATTGCCAGAGAATTCAAAGCCTAACAGAAACAATTATACCCTAGAACTGGTCCTGACGGCTACATTTGACACAGAAAAACATGAAATTAGAATTGTGAGGTGGGGGTAGGGAAAGTTTCCAGTATTCCAGGCAACTCACCACAGTAAAAGGATTTTTAACAGATATTTTACTAAGGAAGGATGTTTTCATTTTCATTTCATTGGTTTAGAGTGATTTAATTTGCCCATGAAAAAAGACTGTGCTACTGTTAAAGTACATTATAATTCAATTTATTTCTTTATTTTTTTTAATTTTTTTGAGACAGAGTTTTGCTTTTGTCACCCCGGCTGGAGTGCAATGCCATGATCTCAGCTCACTGCAACCTCTGCCTCCGAGGTTCAAATGATTCTCCTGCCTCAGCCTCCCAAGTAGCTGGGATTACAGGTGCCCACAACCACACCCAGCTAATTTTTGTATTTTTAGTAGAGATGGGGTTTCACCATGTTGGTCAGGTTGGTGTTGAGCTCCTAACCTCCTGTGATCCTCCCACCTCAGCCTCCCAAAGTGCTGGGATTACAGATGTGAGCCACCACACCTGGCCAGCTCATTAAATTCATTTTATTTCTATGGTTTTATCCGTATACATTTGCATACTTCATTTAATGCATCTAAGCATATATCAAATATTAAGATTTTTTAAACTTGAAATTTCAACTAGCTTGATAAATATTTTGTAATAAATTATTAGTTTTATTTCCCCAAAGAAGAACTTCTGGTCTGTTGGTCAAGATTTATGTCTTGATTTCTTTTTCTTTTCTTTGTTTTTTTCAATCTAAAATAAAGTGTTTCTTTTTTTTTTTTTAACTTTTATTTTAGGTTCAGGGGTGCATGTGCAGGTTTGTTATACTGGTATACTCATGTCCTGGGATGTCGATGTACAGATTATTTTATCACCCAGGTACAAAGGATAGTACCTAGTAGGTACTTTTCTGATCCTCTCCCTCCTCCTACCCTCCATTTTCAAGGAGGCCACAGTATTTGTTGTCTTCCTCTTTTTGTCTATATGTTCTCATTGTTCAGTTCCCAATTATAAATGAGGACATGTGCTATTTGGTTTACTTTTCCAGCATTAGTTTGCTTAAGATAATGACCTCCAGCTCCATTCATCTTGCCACAAAGGATAAGATCTCCTTCTTTTTTATGGTTGCATAGTATTCCACAGTGTATATGTATCTCATTTTCTTTATCCAGTCCACCACTAATAGACATTTAGGTTGATTTATTACTATTGTTTTATAAAGTCTTTCTGTGTCTGAAAAGATGACACTGTGCTAATTCATTTATGTGAGGGTCATTTGCTATGTATGACCTTAGCAACATGATTATCTCAGTATAATCCATAGCAGCGAAGATGTTCATACATGCTTTGATTATATGCTCCATTAGTGGAAAAAGTGTAGAAAGACAAAAAAATGACTATCTTCTTGCCAGTAGCCATTGTGGTTATTAAACACTTGAAATGTGGTTAGCATGATTACAGAACTGATTTTTTTATTTAATTTAATTTAATTAACCTGAATTTACCCAGCTACACATGGCCAATGGCAAAATATTTCACAGCACTGCTTAAAAACTTGTGGGGAATGATCAACTCAGTTTATATTATAAATCAAATCAAATTAATGTCATCAGCTCTGAAAGACACACTGTTTGAAGCACCTCAGAAATTCATTCTGTTTTCTGTCATTCTCACTGTTTCAGTTTGCTAAAGCTGCCATAACAACAGCTGGGTAGCTTAACCATGGACTGGGTAGCTTAAACAACATAAATTTATTTTACCATAGTTCTGGAGGCTACAAGTCCAAGATCAAGGCATTGGCAGTTTTGATTTCTGCTTAGGCCCCTCTTGTGTCTTGTGGATAGCTACCTTCTTTCTGTGTCTTCCTGTGGTCTTTCCTTTGTGCCTGCACATCCCTAGAGTCTCTGCCCCAATTTCTTCTCCATATAAGGACACTTGTCAGATTTGATTAGGACCCACCCTACTGGCCTCATTTTAACCTAATCACCTCTTTAAAGGCTCCAAGTACATTCTCCAAGTAGAATCTCCAAGTACAATCACATTCTGAGGTATTGGGGATTAGGGCTTCAATACATGAGTTTGGAGGGGGATATTATTCAGCCAGTAATACCCACTAGCTGATAATACTAGCCCTTCCCTGCTCCATGGAGATATGTATGCAGGTCATTTTCTATTTGCACCTTGCTTGCTTTTTATTTCAAAGTGGGATCATATTTTTACTCATTAGAACACAGTGTCAGTGCAGATTATCTAAAGTCAGCCTTATTGCAAGTCTTGACAATGTGCATTTTTTATTATTTTATATTCTTTATTTTGAATTTGTCACCTTATTTATGGTTTACTTAATATTCTTCTTTATGATGTGTATTTCTTGAAAATTTGTGTTATTCTGAGAATAGTAGGCAATTTTATAAACTCATGACATAAATATTTGTGTTTTACTGATCATAGAACTCATGAAAGATTTGAATGATTCAATATCATTTCACAATTTTCTAACATTAATAGGGAAAATGGCTGATTTGAAGGGAATATAATTTTAATGTCTTTGTCTTATTACTTTTGAGCCATTCAAGATCTCTTTTAGTTGGCACGTTTTAAATATTTTTTATGCAGAACTTTCTAGAATAGTTGCTATATCTTTCCATGTTAGTATTAAAGACAGCAAAACATTTGCTTATGTTCTTGGAATTCATCTCATGCAATATTTATTCCATAGTAAACATACTAAGGGAAAGAAGGAAAACCTCGTATTTTTCTTCTTAAGGAAACTATTCTTGTGTAAATGGATAGCTTTACACTCTAATGTCTTAGCCCAAATTCTTTAACTAAACAGTTATGTTGTCAGCTAGGAAAATTCATTTCTATATTAATACCACATAAAGAATATATCATACATGATTATCCAAAACATGAGAGCATATTTGAAGTATTAATCTACTTTGATTAAATTATAGCGCATTTTGTTGGAATGCCTTACACTAACTAATAACTTGGAAGTTCTTTGCATTTAGAAATTGTAATTCTTCACATGGCAGAAAAAAAAAGAGGCTAATCTTTAAGCATTGATTTTAAAATTCCTCTTTAAAAGTTTTTTCTGTGGAAGGAACTATATTTACCTTTGTTCATTTTTTCATCAAGATGTTTTTTTCAAGGACAAATCTTGAGGAAATCTGTGATGAGCATGGTGGGTTGCCTTTCAAAATCTGTTTTCCCCTTCTTCCTTATTAACAGAACCTGGATTTTGCTGGGATTGCTTTCCCAGTCTTCTTGGGAACATTTCTTAGAGCAACTATAAGATATAGGTTTGGCCAAGGAGATATAAGTGGAAGTTTATGGGATATTTTTAGGAAAGCAATTGCTTTACTAAGGGATAACTGCAACTTCTACTCCCTTTTCTACTTTTCCTCTGGTTTTGAATGTGCAAGGATGTCTGTATCTGCAGCAGCCTTCTTGCATCCAGGAATTAAAAAGCATAAGGGCAGACTTCACAGCACTAAGGATAATACAGGAGAAATACTAAAAGAATCTGCTTTCTTGGGGACATCAGTTCCCATCTAGGTCAATATCAATAAGTGCTAACCCTTGCACTTACTATGACAGAAAATGTAACTCTTATTTTAATCTGTTAGGTTTTCTGTTACCTTTAGCCAAATGTATTCCTAATTGTTAATAATTGTATACATTTTAGGACAACTATTGTTCAATAAACTTTTCCAATATGTGGAAATGTCCAATATGTACACTGTCCAATATGGTAGTCGCTAGTCACATCAGGGCTGTCAAACACTTGAAGGAAGTGTGTGTGTGTGTGTGTGTGTGTGTGAGAGAGAGAGAGATTAAGAAGTAGAACTCTTAGTTTTATATTGTTTATTTAACTTAAATTTGAATTTAAATATCATATGTGACTAGTGATTAACAGCCCAGGTATAAAACCTGGTGAACAATTACAACTGTTCTATTCTAAAAATTGTAAATTAATGTCTCCATCTTCAGAAGACATTTTGTGACATATCACTTCATGATACCTATATTTGTGTCACCACTTTTGAGACACAAATCATTTTATCCTTTTCTAAATAAAATAATTGACAATCATATCATGTTTGTGAAAGCAGAGGTCCACCTATAGGCCCACCACACACAGACTGGCCTTCTTCATAGATTCTGCTCTCTTTCTTTATGTGAATTTAGTGGAGTTTTGGTTAAAAACTTCACTAAATACTCCAGTTATAGTTCCTACTTACTTGCCTAAGACTTGGATTATCATTACAGAAGTTTCATTGCCTGTCATTAATTTTATTATGAGCAGGTTTTGAATCGTTTTTTAAAAGCAGGTTTTGCTTAGGAGAGAACTGAATATTGTGTGATTGAAATGGCAGACTGTGCACGCTGAAGGAAAACATAGACTGTCAGTAATGCCACCAGTTCCTGCAGTACATGGTAGCCCTAGGCATTGAAACTATTTCCGACCAAGTCTGCCCACTGAATTTAGATGTTTACTTTCTTCTATTTTTACATTTTTATTTTTAGAAATAATTTATTCACATTCTGTAACAGATGTACCTTGCCTCTCAAAATGTGATGATGTGTTACGGATTTGAGTTTTAAAACAATAGTTTATTTTCTGATACACAATTAACTCTCATTATTAGCTGTAAGTAATAACACTAATCCCTTTCTTTTCTTTTCAGTCTTCTTTAATGAATATGTGTTTAACTTCACTCTCATCTTCCTGTGCTGATTTTGAGGAAACTTTTAAACTTATGGCAAGTGATAATATTTGAGGTATTGTGGCCACACTTTCCAGCAGCTGTATGTGATAATATCTGACTCTGTAAGTAGATGCCTTACCAAAATAGGTGAGCTTCTTGGAGGATGTTTCTCAGAATAGGAAAGATATGAAATTGGTAATGAAGCACCCAGGTGTTTCACTTGAGGATGTGAGCTCAGTTTCAATGACAGAATATCATGATCTTTCTTTTCCTGTGACATTTTTGGATGAAAGTTACTTGATTATAAAATAAAAATGTATTTTTTTGAGTTCTAAACTGTTTCTTGACACTAAGCATTATAGTTCATTGGTTTATAAAGAAAATGACAAAATACCCCTTCATCCATCCAACATATATAAAAATAGGAATTGAATGCTATTTCACCTAAAAATAGCTGTATGGACTGGAGGTGCCTTTAAGCTCTATTTTAAAATATCTATATTATAAAACGTTAGTGATTCTTGAACTTTCTCCCCTTAAAAGACCACTAAAACTGATTCGTGTTTTATATCCTGAATTAATTAAAATGTTGAAATTAATAAATGGACAGTTATTTCTCTCATATTCAGGTTGAGAATGCAAAATCCAAAATCTAAAATGCTCCCAAACCCAAAACTTATTGAGTACCAATATGACACTCAAAAGAAATGATCGTTCGATTTTTGGATTTGCGATCCTCAGCTGGTAAAAATATACTGCAAATATTCCAAAATTTGAGAATCAAATATCTGCAACACTTCTAGTCTCAAGCATTTTGAATAAGGGATGCTCAACCTGGATTAGTTCTTCAGATCTGAAAGGAAAGAGTTGTATAAGGAAGTCTAACAATTAAATAAAGTCACACTATTTCTATTCCATCCAACACTCCAATATCTGTCATTTCTTCAGAGTTCATTTTGGGTATATTAGTGATTCCCAATGCCCTTTTTTTTGAAATTGCAAAGTTAGGAATATTTTGAAATTATTTATCAAAGTTGTAATTATTTACTAAAAGCAGCAGAGAATAATGGAAGTCTTAGAAAACATGGACGCTTCTGAAATAACTATAATCAATTATATAGGTCATAATTTATATGTTGAAGATTTGGTAAATTAAAGGCAAAACATAACTGCATTTTTCTTCCTTTGGCATTTATCTGCATATCAAATCTCTACAAAAATGAAATGTGTTATTATTTCCATGAGGAGAGAGTCAAGTCTTTTGGAAAGATTGCCAAAGCATTTTTCCCAACACTAACTTACAATGTTAGCACTTAGGCCTATCTGATATGACTCTTTTAGATAAGGCAGTGCCAGACAAGTTCATGTTCTGCCAACTCCAAAGACAAGCTAATTCATATATCAGAAACCACATGGTTTTATTTTCAATAAGTACAATAAAAAGAATGTTGTTGCAAAAGTGCCTAGAAAAATATTTATTTTAATGTAAATGTGGCTTAGTATTCATAATTTTGAGGTCTATTAATTATTTCTTTCCTTCTGTCCCTAATTATTTTCCTTCTTTCCTAAGTACCTTGGCCCTCAGAATTACAAATGGTAGGCTCTTTCCTGTGCATTAAAGTTTCAACACATATTGTGTGATAGATCTAGAAAAGTTACGAAACATTGCAATAGTGCTGTAACAGAAATACATACTATGTCTCATAACCAGTAAACCGCCATCAAATATAACTTGACAATATTTTTTTACATGATGGTTGTTGGTGTTTTGAATCATTGTTTCAGGAAAAGTTTATGCAAACTTTCATTTAAATATATTTTAAAACATGTTTTAGTGCTTGGTATGAAGGAAGATAGCAAAGTTTAGTGTGAATTTATTTTGAAAATTGAGTCACCTTAAACTAGATTAAACACATACACATAAACACAAAATCTGGACATTATGTATTTGGCTTTAAGATAATATGTTTTTACTTCACATTCTCTGTCAATTTGTGGCTTTTTTTGGGGGGGCCATCGAGTAAATATAAAAATAGGTATCAAATACTTAGAAAACATAGATACAGCAGATCTGTTAAATGTTTTGCTGGCCCAGGGTGACAACATAAATGTTGATATGCACCTGACAAAAATAGTGCTCTGGTATTCTTGGCTGTGAGCTTTTTATCTGCTGTGACAAAGAACTGGTTATCTCTACTTCTGAGAGTGTGTTTCTAAAATGGAAGTTAAACTGTCTAGACAATTAATATTAGCAAAAAGCTTACTGATTATCACCTTAAATAAGCTTTCTAGTATGTGGACTTCTGACAGAATACGCATTTTAAAATGTAGTTGCAAACTTAAATTTCTTAATAGATACATAATATAAAATATACGTTGTATTTATCTCTGTATCTTTTTCGGAGAATTAAAATATATTTTCTGACCTTCATTTTCCAGATATATTGGTCTCAGAACTGGACAATTACTTACCTTGAACCCAAATTAATAGGTTGATTGGGGAAATTCTAGCTGAAAAAGTAATTATTTTAGGATTTACATTTTAAATTTACATATAATGATTTAAATTAGGTAGTTAAAATCAGCTTTGATAAAGTTTTTATTTTACCTAATTTCTTAACTCCCCTTATGTGATTTTAGTATATTGTTTCAAATTTAGCTGTTAATAGAGAATAACTATATACTTGTTATTTACTCAGGAATATATTTTTAAATTTCATGCCACTTTCAAAACTATAAAAACTTACCGTACGAGAGAAATGACATTTATGGCAAGTTAGCTAAAGTCTAGTTAGTTTCTCCATTTTTTGAAGCTTTGCCCAAATTAAGCCACAGTATCAGAGAGCTATGTATCTGAGCTAGCACCTCTCCATCTGTTGTGACAGCCAAATATGTTTCCAGTCATTGCTAAATGTCTCCTGTGGGAGCACAGTTGCTCCACTTTGAAAACCATAGAATAAAGTAGAAAACTCTATTAGGAATAGCAATAATAACAAAATAGCTTAATTTGATTACTCACTACATGCTAGGCAATGTGTTTAGTGCTTTTTTTTTTTTTTTTTTTTTTGAGACAGAGTCTCACTCTGTCCCCCAGGCTGGAGTGCAGTGGCACAATCTCGGTTCACTGCAAGCTCTGCCTCCCGGGTTCACGCCATTCTCCTGTCTCAGCCTCCCGAGTAGCTGGGATTACAGGCGCCCGCCACCACGCCCAGCTAATTTTTTTGTATTTTCAGTAGAGACGGGGTTTCACCCTGTTAGCCAGGATGGTCTCGATCTCCTGACCTCGTGATCCGCCCACCTCGGCCTCCCAAAGTGCTGGGATTACAGGCGTGAGCCACCGCGCCCGACCTGTGTTTAGTACTTTTATAAACATTATTTTATTTGACTTTTGCAACAACCCTGTGAGAGATGTACTACCATTATCTTATTTTGAAGATAACAAAAGTCTCAGAGTTTAATTAACTGCCCACTGAAATTTGACAACTGGTAATTGCCAAAATTAGATTTGTTCTAGGTCTTTCTGATTTGAAAGCCAGGGCTCTTAGACTCTTAGACACTTTACTATTCTGTCTGTACTTGATCATGAGACAATAAATTAAATGATGCAATACATTTTAACTGCATTGTTATATACCATGAAAGGAGGACTTTTAGAGTTGAAATAAGGTGTGGTTTCTGCTACCTGATGCATTGATAGAAAAGAAAAAAACATTTTTCTTTGTATTACAAAATTACCAAGACTTTTCTGGTTTAGGATTTCTTCCACTTGCTTATACTTCGCTATGTAGATATATATATCTACATAGCTATGTAATATACACATACATAGCTATGTAGATATATATACATACATATATATACACACATACACACACACACACACACACACACATATATAGTTGCTATCTTTGTGTTTAACAGCTCTTTTATCCTGTGGTTCGCAATCTGGAGCAATTATGTGCCTTAGGGGACATTTAGCAAGGTCTGGAGACATTTTTGGTTGTCGCAACTGGGTAGAGGAGGGGTGCTATTGGGATCTACTGGTATGCCAGCCAGGAGTCTGCTAAATATTCTACAATACACAGGACAGTCCCCACAACAAAGAATTATCCAGCCCCATGATGTCAGTAGTTCAGAGGCCAATAAACTTGCTTTAACTCTTTATTTTTGAGCACTAAGCTTAGAGACATTAATTCCTTTGTATTTCATTAATAACTACCTGTATGTAATGCTTTGTTTGGTAGCCTCATCTATATAACCATATTTTTCCCCTAAATTTTTCCCGTTAACAACAAATTATGTAAAATAAATTTAAAATGATTTCTTATTGTTTATTCTCTGGAAGACAGAATATGCAGGGTTTGCTTTTAAGATAAAGCAATTATATACAAATGGAAAAAAATTTGCATTGGAATCATCTTAGTCCTTATATATTATTTATTGTAAGAAATGAGTTCCTATGTGATATGAAAAACAGTATGAGGCTTTGGTAAAAGTAAATATAACTAGAAAAATAAAATATGAGATAAACATGAAAAATTCATAAAATTAAATTTAGCCTAGTCAACCAGTGAAATGTTTGCAGCTATTTATTGAATCAGGTTAGGTACTATTTCAGTATTTATGGGAAAAGACATTAATCTGTTAAAACTTTGCAAATAACTATGAATAATACTAATGTTTTGATTTGTTTTTGTGATGAATTCTGCTGAAGTGATGTGTTTAGAATAAGATGACTGGGATTTCTTTCTCTAGGTGTTTTACTTATTCAAGTCAGAATCTGTGCTTTCTTGGCCCTCTTTCCTGTTCAGTAAATCTCGTTATAAATTTATGTTCCATTCAATGCATTTAGAGTTGTATGTTGTAGTATGTAGTGATTTATAGCATCCTTTCGACTCTAATAGGGAAATCACGTGTTATTCCTATCATTTTAGCATCAAAATGACTGAGCAAAATTAGCAATTTAATTTCACCTGAATACTCTGGACTGTGACACAATGACAAGCATAGATTAAAGCAATAGACACTTTGTTTCTCTTTCTCAGCATTGACTTCATTTTCACATGATATGGAGGTGTGTGTGGTTGAAATTATTTGAGACTTAGATCCACATAGAATAAAAAGTTTCAAGAGTATTATTAGTGGTTTAATGTTAGCTTGGGCCTGAGCAGCAGGTCAAGGAAATGTTGAATGATGTTCCAAAGGCATATACAGTTGTTAAATATGTTCATTGATGACCTGGCTGATGAAATAAAAAACGACTCTATCAAATTATTCAGACCATAATCCTAGGTGAGCACTGTGAGGTTTAGTGGGGTTTATTGTTGATCATTTGAATTGAGAGTTGCTTGACAAGGAGAAAAAAAATAGAAATTCTTGAGTTAAATATTAATGGAAAAATTCAACTAGTTTAGATTAAAAGAGAACACATAAATGGAAGATGTAAAAGTTTGGGCCTATTTATTCATAGATCAGAAGTTAGATATGAATAAGAAGAATAGTACTTTTAAAATGTGTTTACAAAGTTCCAGTATTGTATAATGGGAAGTAATTGTTTAGAAACTACAATATAGTTGATTTGTGATTTATTAAAGAGATGAGAAATCTAGTAAACTTGTAAAAAATGGAGTATAATGCTTGTTATAATAATATTTGGGATAATCAGGTATGAGTAATTACTGTTGGTGCATTACTTTCCCCTTTATAATTGAAAACCCAGTTATATGGCTTTGTTTTCATGAATGTGAGGCTAAAAATTCACACTTCCAGCATCATTGTTGTATTAGTCCATTTTCATACTGCTATGAAGGAATACCTGAGACTGGGAAATTTATAAAGAAAAAGAGGTTTAATGGACTTACAGTTCCACATGGCTAGAGAGGCATCACAATCATGACGAAGGCAAAGGAGGAGTGAAGGCACATCTTACATGGTGGCAGGCAAGAGAGTGTGTGCAGGGGAACTACCCTTTATGGAACCATCAGATCTCATGAGACTTATTCACTATCATGAGAACAGCACGGGAAAAACCCACCCCCATGATTCAGTTATCTCCTACCAGGTCCTTCCCATGACACGTGGGGATTATGGGAGCTACAATTCAGGATGAGATTTGGGTGGGGACACAGCAAAATAATATCATTTATGTTGCTTGTATTACATTTGTGTGGTTCTTAATTCTTTAATATAAGCAACACCTCAGCCTCCCAAATAGCTGTGACCACAAATGCATGTCAACATGCCTGGATGTTTTGTTTTTTATTTTTTGTAGAGATGAGATCTCCCTATGTTGCCCAGATTGGTCTCGAACTTCTGGGCTCAAGTGATCCTCCTGCCTTGACCTCCCAACGTGTTGGGATTACAGGTCTGAACCACCACGTCCAGCCCTCAAGCCACTTTAGTTTTCTATTATATATTTGGTCAACATATTATTTCTAAAAAATATAATCTTGATTATTTAATAACAGTGCTATAGTTGCTCTTCTAAGAGGATTCACAGCATCTTCTAGATTATCTATACCTACTGGTTCCCTTGCATTTAGCTCCATGCTGGTCCTTTGAAACCCAGCGTAAACTCAGAGATCAAGCTGATAAGAATTAAGATAGATTCTGACCAGTTTGATTTCTCTGTTTATTCATGTTCTACAATATAATTTGAAATAACTAAATAAAGAAATTGCAAAATGCCTTATATTAATATTTTTATGGGACATATATTAGGTTTTTAATATGTCATATAGTCAAACAAAGACAGTCTATACTTTTATAATGTGGATGGAGTTCTCATCTATCCCTCATATTATTGAACAATCAACAAGTATTATAATTAGTGAATAAGTTCACATTGAATGATTACCCACGGACTGAAATTTGTTCCTGGAACATAACCAATCTAATATTGTTAAATAGTAAGAAAAATAAAAGGAAGCTAAAATAGTTCAGAATTTGAACAACACTGTAGGGGCTATATGTATGCAAATAATACAACTTACGAAAAAAAATTTAAGACATTTCTGGATATTTTCAAAATTGTTAGTTACTAGATTTCTAAGAAAACCATGTTTAAAGTCAACTTCACTTCTAAGATAATATTTAGAACCATATTTTGGGACAAAAAAAATCTTATATAATAATACTTTTATTTTTATATAATAGCAAATATTTTGGCATATACATTTCAAATTCTTTTAGCAAATATTAGCCTTTATTTTATTTATAATTCCCACAAAGAGTTCTGTTTCGTATTTATTATCAGCTCTTTGTCCTTTGTGGAGAAAAAAATATAAAAGGATTTCCAATAAGATCAAATATTTTATTAAATAACACACATGGAGCCATAGTTGTGAGGCAGTGATTATTTATTTCTCAAATTAAGCAAAGAGCCCTACATATACCTTTTAAGATCTTGATAAATCCTGTGAGAAATCAATTGTGATTATCTAAAAATTTTAACTGAGATAGATGATAAAAATAAATGGTCACCTAGGAAAATATTAGTAGCATCGAATAGACAAATATGTATTTATATTTAAATCATTGGATTTTAGCTATAGAACAGAGGTCCTCAACCCCCAGGCCATGGACCAGTCCATGGTCTGTTAGGAACCAGGCTGCACCGCAGGTAGGTGAGTAGCGGGTGAGCAAAGCTTCATCTGTATTTACAGCCAGCTGCTTCCCATAGCTTGCATTACCTGGGACCAGCCTGGACAACATAGTGAGACTGCCTACCTGTCAGATCAGCAGTGGTATTAGATTCTCATAGGAGTGCAAACCCTTTTGTGAACTGCACATGCAAGGAATCTGAGTGGCATGCTCCTTACGAGAATCTAATGCCTGACGATCTGTCATTGTCTATCATCACCCCCAGATGGGACCATGCAGTTGCAGGAAAACAAGTTCAGGGCTCCCACTGATTCTACATTATGGTGAGTTGTATAATGATTTCATTCTATTGTATGATATAATGGTAATAATAGAAATAAAGCACACATTGTCTGTAATGTGCTTAACTCATCCTGAAACCATCTTCCCTATTCCGTCCGTGGGAAAATTGTCTTCCACGAAACCAGTTCCTGATGCTTGAAAGGTTGGGGACCGTTGCTATAGAAGAAAGAAGGGCCTGAAAATAATTTGAGATCATGGAGTATTTGGAATACGAATTTGGGCTGGGTATGGTGGCTCTCAACTATAATCCCAGCACTTTGGGAGGCTGAGGTGGGAGGATCACTTGAGCCTGGGAGGTTGAAGATTCAGTGAGTCTTGGTCACTCCACTGCACTTCAGCCCAGAGCGAGACCTTGTCTTAAAAAAAAAAAAAAAGAATATTTGAACTAGGAATATGAAAGTGTTAATGCATCTTGAAGAGAGTAAAAGCTCTGCTCTGTCATTTCTAGTAGAACAGCATCATCTTTTTTTGTATTTAAACAATTTTTAAAAATTTATATCATAACTGTGGGAATTATAGGTATTTTGACACTAATAATTTTCTCTTTTTCCCTAGGGATTATAGGATACAGATTTTCTGGACTACAATAATATTATAGTGTATCCTACCTCAAAATTTTAAAAAAGCATATTTTTAATGTGATTTCTTTTTCTAAACATGAAAATCAGAAATTACTATAATACCCCAAGTTTTTAGAAATTTGCTCTCCCTTGTTATTTCCTCAAATGAAAAAAAAAATCTTTCTCACAGTTTAGCTGCATTTTAATAAGTTGAGCTCACTCAGTGAAAGAAACAGAGGGAAAATTCTCTGACCTTGGTCAGGTACACAATTATTTTGCAAATGAAGTGGTGGGATGCGTGACTTTTTTAATGAGACAAAATTTGCATCAAGTTGTAATCTGATTGCTGGTGTACACCACTTGAACCTGACCCTAGGGTTAAACCAGTTCTAGTTAATTTATAAAAACAACACATACCTATAAGGTTAGCCAAGAGTGTATGATTTACTAATACTATACTACATTTTAAAACGTTCTTAGTTTATTGTACTCTTTTAAATAATGAACAAGATTATGTCCTTTGCAGGGACATGGATGGAGCTGGAAGCCATTATCCTCAGCAAACTAATGCAGGAACAGAAAGCCACACACTGCGTGTTCTCACTTATAAGTGGGAGCTGAACAATGAGAACACATGGACACAGGGAGGGGAACAACACACACTGGGCCTGATGAGGTGGGGGGTTGGAGAGAGAGAGAATTAGGAAAGATAGCTAATGTATGCTGGACTTAATATGTAAGTGATGGGTTGACAGGTGCAGCAAGCTACCACGGCACATGTTTACCTATGTAACAAACCTGCGCATCCTGCACATGTACCCCGGAACTTAAAAATTAAGCAAATAATAATAATAATGCACTAGGAACATTTTTTGAAAGTGATATTTTCATCTTAATTATCTTTAAAAAACCCAGTTGAATATAGTAGGTAGGGGAATGAGGTGGTTTTGAGAATGGATGAGTCTATTTTCCTTCATGCTTTGTATAATTAATTTCATGTTACCGTGTATGCGTTGTCCTGAATTTCTCCATATGAATGTTTGAAGCATCAATTTAAATGTACTTTAATTCTTTTAAAATTGGGAAGAGTTATTTCTCTGAATTTTCTTTTATGAATAATTAGATAATTCAATACTTGGAGGAGAGGGACATGACTCAATGTTGATGCAATGCCTAAATAAATGTCCAGTTGCTTGATTTTACTTGTCAATGAGTTGTGTAGGTTATCTAGAAAAATATTATACATTCTAGTGCATATCTCTTTTCTCTGAATTGTATCACTTATTTCACATGTGACGACATTAAGAGAAAGATGACAAAATAGGTAAAACATTTATCTGGTGAAGCCTTTTTATACTTTGAACTATTATTTTTCATCATAATGAGACATTAAATATATGGATCTTTCAAATATGGATAATTAAAACAGCCAGCTCAAATTAATGTTGCCTTGTATATGCATATGGTCTTTCATATCCCAATTATCTGTAGCTTGAGGAACCACTTTGGGATGATTTGGGAAAAAACTTACTGCCACAGTAGTGCTGGGTCTTAGAAGACACTCATTTTCACCGCCAGACACTAAGAGTATCATGTCTGCTAGAAAATAGAATGATGGAAGGGTGTGGAATGAAGGTAGTAAAGCATAGCAGTGACAGCTAGAGAACTGATTTGAAACTCCTGTAGGAGTTTTCTATCTGAGAATAGTACTGGGATGGAGAATTCAGAAGTGGATAACCATCTGCCACCATTCTGAAGTGGGGTTAAGATTTTTTCCTGGATTGGGATTCAAGATCAGTATGACATAAAGTCTGTCCTGGACAGTTTCAGCTGATGTCAATTATCCTGGCACAGTTATTAATGGCATTCAATATTACTCTCAAAAGTGTCTGCTTTGAAAGATAAGCTATAGTTCCCGGAGAAGATTTATGAATTAAGGTCCTTCATCCAAGGAGCCAATGGCAAAACCAGGCAGATTATCAAGACAAGACCCAAACAAAGGGAGCAATTGTAGATTAGGAGCATATTTGAAAACAAAACCTTTGAAACAGTGTAAAAACTCAGTTACAAAGATGGAATAATATCAGGCTTTAAGTAGCAAGAGTGGATTGATGTTGAAACTTCTTGCTTAAGGTCCGGACTGATCTTAAGGCAGTGTTTCCCAAACTCAGATTGCATTAGATATGCGAGAGGTATTTGCCAAAATGCAGATTCTCAGACTTTACTCCAGACATACAGAATGTGACTCTTCTGGGGTGAGCATGGAATGAGCAATTTTAATAAGCTCCCTAGTGATTCTTACTCACACTAAAGTATAATCGACATTGTAATAGAGATGGGAGATGGGCTGAGCCAGCAGTTTGAAAGAAACAGGTGCCATCTACAATTTTGTGAAAGAAGATTTGTTGCATAGAAAATACAAATAAATACACAAATTTAAAGGACTTGAAAGCTATCCTCATTAGTCCCAAGTGATTTTAATAATCTTTGCATTGAATTATATAAATTTGTTCATTATGCCCTGAGTACAAGAGAAAGGTTATCGTAGATCAAGAACACAGCTTATTAGTTTGCTAAATCCTATTGTATGAAAGTTTCCCTTACCAAATGATGTAAAAGGAAGAATGCCTTAGGGAAAAACAGCGTTCCGAAAGAATAACTCCAAACTATTTGTAGTTCTTGTGAAAGCATTGGACCAGATCTAACTCTTAAAATAGAAATCTAAGCAAATCTATTGGAAAAGAAGATAATAAATATATTCACAATTGTTAAGTTATGATATGCTGGATATTAGGCAATAAACTTCTTAGAAACTGATGGAATTAGCTTCTAAGTCAACAGTGATATTTTATGCACTTCTATCTTGCTACTCAAAATGAGATCCATAGACCAACAGTACTGACTTATAAGAAGTGCTGTATTACAGGACCTCAGAACTAATCAAAATCTGTATTTTAATAGAACCTTCAAGTCATTCACAGTTGCATTAGAGCTTGAGAGACATTGCTTTACAGGTAGAAGTGTCTGACCTGAGGAAAACTTTGTTTCTATTTGGGAAGCCTAATCTCAGTGGAAAGTGAAGAGTTAGAATGAGTCCACTAAAACGTTGTTAATCAAATTTCAGCCCTGCTATGATTCTGAAGTACTTACAAGAACATCTTTTAGAAAAGCAAAGAACATTTCACTGGCAGTTCAGGGAGTTCAATGCATTGTGGTACCCTCAGAGTAGACTAAAATTTTGTCTGTGATTTTGGGCTATCACAATAAAATAGAAATGTCATAAATGACTTTTTAGTGTAGTAAACAATATTGTATCATTGGCATCAAATACCTATAAACCATTATTGGTTGAGAGTGCATTTTGTGCTTATGAGCTTTCAATATATAATTGGCAGAGTTTTTTTTCTGGAAGAAAAATGTAGAACTCATGTAAATGCTAAAAGTAAAGGCAAAGTAAAGAAAAATCAAGGAGACAAATTTCCTTAAATCCGAAGGGAGATGGTGTATTTATAAGACTGTCTTCAGTCTATAATAATGACTTCTTAATGAAAAGATGGCAGAAAGATTATTTAAATGCTGTAAATTAGAAACCAAGTCAAGTCCTCAATTAAAGGAAGCTGATGGAAAAGCTGTCACAGATAAGCCAAAAACACAATGAAAACAAATTGAAGTATGGTAAAACACGAATTTAATGCTATTTTAATTTTTTCCTTTGGAACATTAGTACGCCCCTTGCCCATGTATCCCCCAGTTCCCCCAGTGCTTTCTTAAAAACCGGAGCAGTATGAGAAACCCTACATACTTTATTCCCCTTTCATTGAGTAAATGTTTATTTAGTAATTTAGAACTAATTGTATATTAGGCATTGTACAATAAACACTGTGAGTAGACTTGAATTAGGGATACCTTTTTAATTTTGCTCAATTTGGAGTTTTCAAAAAAGTTAACAGTGGGACTTCTTTTTCATGAAATGCCTATTAAAACTAATTCCTGAACACATTAGGAAAGGAGGACTAGGTAACAAAAGGGAGCACCATATGCTTGCTCTCTCACTATAGCCTTTGTTCTTCCTTCCACTCGTGCATTTCATGGTATCTTGTTCTTTACATTTTAAATTATTGGCTCACAGTGCCATGATTAATCCGAACCCAAAGAAAAGCCTGATTGCTGTAGTTACTTTGTCTCCTACGAAATTTTAAGTAAAATTTTTCTTGTTTATTCCATATTAATTCATAAAATGGCATTCCTTATAACAGTTATTAATTGAATCAAACCAAAATTCATCTTCTTATGGGTATCTTAACAAGGTTTTTCATACATAATTTTTATTTCACTTTTCCTGAATGACTTGACATAGATGTAATTTTCTAAATTTTTAAATTAAAAAAAATTACCCTAATTTTCTTTTCTAAATTACAAATCATTAGTTTCTTTATTCTATATCGTATTGTAACCCACTACTACTTTCATGAGTAAAATCAGGAATCTGTTCCCAAATGTATTATTTGTTAAAACATATCAATTTTCTATTGTTAAGATCAATCTTATGTATTATATAATACGGATTTTCAATTACTCTATGCCTTATGTTGAGACCCTCCAAATATTTAGCTCCTCTTTATACAATTTTAGAACCTTTATCATTTAAATATAACCTCTGACTCTACCAATAGTAATTGAAACGTTAAAAAAGGTTACAGAGGCATATATATCACTGTAGAGAATATTTGGATTTTATGTTTTACAGAATAGCTCTCATTCAGGATTCAAAAATGTAATGGTAAAAAGTAGTAAGCAGTAAGTTAAATTAAAAGACAGTATTTTCTTTAAAAATTTTTTTTCAAGAATTTATCCAAATATAAACCCCGATAAAGTGATCTATTTAGGAACTGTTTGCTTGCTTGATTATGAAATATGAGCACTGAAATGAATGATGGTCCCTAGACATATTTATAATGTCCCTTTGGAATTTATGTTTTCTCAACCAGTAGAAAATGTTGTCATGAAATGAAATGAGCACTTAAATTACTGTATCTGGATCATGTCTAAATTATCTAAATTCATTGGCATCAGATTTTTAATAAATTAAATATGAATCTTGAGAGGTAGCTTTTTATATTCATTCATTCATGTAACATTATTGAATGTCTGCCATATGTGATACAGTGAGTGAGACTGATATAATACTTATAAAAACAAGACATAGCTTGATCCAGTCAAGGAAACAAATAATTGTAATGCAATATGATGAGTGCTAAAATAAATTCTATATTAGCTACAATTAGCTGCTGCCAAATAACAAACAAATACATTTTAACTAACAATTCCTTGATGCTATAGGAATAGAAATTATAGGATTTATTTATCCATGCATATATACATGCATTCACTCGTTCACTTATTCAACAATTAATTATTCATTACCTTCTTTGTACAGAGCAAGGCACTGTTCTTGCTCTGGGAATATATCAATGAACAAAATTTCAAATATGTCTTGTGCTATAGAGATTACAATTTAGTGGTATAAAGAAAATCTTCCTTGTAAGTAAATTGAGTATTGAAGGATAAGTAGGAATTCAGTAGTTAAAGGAAAATAGTGGAGGAAGAGAGAGATGAAGAGAGCAAAGGAGAGAGGAATTAAGAGTGACAAATAATTAATATAATTCGACTCTAGCTAATGTTATCAATTCACTGAGAGAACCTCAAAAAGCTAAATCATCTATATGTCTTTTTCCTATTTGTGCAATATCTGCACATACCAATATTTGAAGATTTTTTAGAATTATAAATTGAAAGATGGTATAGTTTTAAGTGAATGGAATATTAAGAAATTTTAATTTTTACATTGAGCCTCCAGTCTAGTGCGCTTGTAATGTTAATGTACATAGCAGTGACACTCCATGTGGAGCAGAAACTAATAGGTTTCTGTATCAGGTGACTTGGCTGAATTAGTCAAGAAGGTTTTTTTCTTAGGAATTATTATTGTGAACCCAAGATCAGTAGTTCCAAAATTCTGGTTCACAAACAAGCTTCATCATAACGACCAGAGGGCTTTTTCCTCCATTGCTGCAAAGTGGGGTTCTGACTTAGTAGATATACAAGTGGGCCAAGGAAGGATTTTTTTTTTTTTTTTTTTTTTTTTTTGATACAGAATCTCACTCTATCACCCAGGCTGGAGTGCAATGACAAGATCATGGCTCACTGGAGCCTCAATATCCTGGGCTCAAGCAATCCTCCCACCTAAGCTTCCCCAGTAGCTGGGACTGCTTAGGTGCATGACACCATGTCTGGTTAATTTTTTTTTTTTTTGTATTTTTTTTGTACAGACTGGGTTTCACCATATCGCTCAGGCTGGTCTCAAACTCGTGGGCTCAAGCAATTCTCCTGTCTTGGCCTCCCAAAGTGTTGAAATTATATACATTAGCCACTATGCCCAGCCTGGAATATATGTATTTTTAAACCTACCAAGATTATGCTGTTGTGTGGACACGTTTTAGATCTATTTCTGGAGGATTAGTTATGGCCACCCGGATTCAGGAATTTCAGATCAAATAAGAAATGAAGAGGATGATCAACTGGGACTCCAAACACTGGCAACTAGAATAAGGGTTCTTAACCAGGAATTTTTTCCCAGGGCTCAATCTGGTAGATATAGGCACTTAGAAATTATTTTTTGAATGAGTGAGTAAATTCTGATATTTTATACCTATCTACTGAATTTAAGCGTATGTGTGCAAGTAGACACGTGTGTGCTTTTCATTTTAAATCCTCTCTAGGGATTGTTAGAATTTCTTTATCTAAAGAAGCTAGAGTCATGATCTTAGTTCCATTTCTGATCATTACTATTAAATTCTATATCCATTTCTTTTATACCCATGTTCTCCTCTTTGCAGAATTCCTAAGAAGGGGAAAAAATTACTACTCACCTTTTCAGTGGTTTATATCACAGCTTATAGTAATTTTTGGCAGGAAAAAACCCTCAGATTTTCTTTTGGACTGTACCACAAAGAAATCCAAATAGCCATTCTTTTTATTGACGGAATTCTTTTAAACTTTAACTTATTACTCTAAGTTTCAAGATCAAAAAGACCACCAATCTTTGGAACTGAAGAGGCTGACTGAGTTACAACCCAGGAAAGAAATGAACTCTTTTCATCCCTGTCTGTGCGGATCATAAGAATAATGCCAGAACGCTTGGAAAGAGTCTCAGAATAATAAAATAATAATGAAAGCATTACTGATATTAATTAATTATAGATTTTAAAAGTAGGACAAATAAAATAAATTTAGAATAATCTATATTTGATTTGCAAGAGTGGAGGCAGAGTAGTGGCATGATTACTGCCCTCAAGCTTATAGAGGCATTTTTCAGAATAATTCAAGTAGTTACTACTGTATTCATCCATTTTCTTGCTGCTGCTAAAGACATACTCAAGATTGGACAAGTTACAAAAGAAAGAGGTTTAATGGATTTACAGTTCCACATGGCTAGGGAGGCCTCACAACCATGGCAGAAGGCAAAAGGCACTTCTTTCCATTGCGGCATCAGGAGAGAGAATGAGAGCCAAGCAAAATGGGTTTCCCCTTATAAAACCATCAGATCTTGTGAGCCTTACTCACTACCATGAGAACAGTATGGGAAAGACTTGCCCCCATATTTCAATTACCTCCCACTGGGTCCTTCCCAGTCCCTCATGTTGAATTCTCACAACATATGGGAATTCAAGATGAGATTTGGGTAGGGACACAGCCAAACCATATCACTACTGAGGAGACAAACTATACTTATCTTATTAATTACTTTTTCTGGAAAAAGCCATTGATAGTTTAATCCTAATTTATATATGGGTGACCTGAGACAGCAATAGGAGATATGATTGGGGGAGTCTTCTGGAGCAGTTCTCCGGCAGAATATAGAATTAATTCTGCTTAAATATTGAATTACAGCCTGTACTTTGGTTTAAGATTCTGTTATTAGTCAAATAAATTCCTATTTAATACCGCATGTAAATTACTGTGTAAAAATGACCAAAAAAACTATGTAACGTGAATCTTTGCCCTCAAAGAGCTTATAGTTAACAAAAGAAGATTTGTATTTAAAATCTGTACTTCTCTGGGAGAGTTAGGTTCTTATCAGTCATACATACTAATTTGATTGAGTTTGGTAATATTATCTCTAGCTACAGTGTATGATAGAAAGATGCTTTAGATTGGGATCTGTTATTTCCTTTAAAAATGCATTTTTTCTATCTCCCTAGGTTCTAGTTTTATGATATAAAAACTAAAGGCGAGGGAATAGATTTCTCTAAGTTGCTTTCTTATTTAAAAATTTTTATTACTGTTTGTTAATATTTTGTGTGTGTACAGTTTTGGTTTGCGAGATTCCCCCAACACAGCAATGTCAGCATTGAGACATTCTCGGTTTTATATACTAATTAGTTGTATGATTATGCTTAAGTCAACAAAAGTATTATTCATACTAGTTATATTATAATGACTTATTTCTCTTATAGAAATAGGTTATTTCAAGATTTAACTGTTCCCTTTGGTTCAAGAGATGGAAAAGCTACATCATTAGGAAAAACAGACAAGCAAACACACAAGATCCTGAAATGTAAAAGTACAAAGATTCTGGCCTTTCCTTTGCTATGTGGAGAAGAATACACACACACACACACACACACACACACACACACACCTCATGCACACCATTAGTTACAGATATCTCATAATGAGAGAGAGTGGCAAGATGGAAGCCTTAGGGCTAACTATACTTTTCCATCCCCACTTTCTCCAAACACTGCTCACTGCACCATATCCTTGGAATGCGGGGCACTTGATCCTCAGTTTTGATATCATTCCCAGTTAAGCATCAGGAAGCAAACCACAACTCACTCTTCTCCCTACTTACAAATATGGGAAACTTACTGATACAATAGGAGGTATTTTAATATTGCAAGAAAAAGCACATACTTTGGCTTCAGATCCTTCTGGTTTCAAATGCTGTATCTACCACTTGCTACTTGTTGACCCCAGGCAAATTAATTAACCTCACTGAGCCTGTGCTTCCTAATGTAAAATGAAAGAAACTAGAAATTATATTTCAGGTTGCTTTGAGATGGTAGATAGTACATATGCAGCATATACATCATTATGTGGTCTGTCAATAAGTGTTACACATAAAATTATATATGCCCATGCAAAATTAAATGCATAAACTCATATACTGATTAAGTATTATGGGCATTCATATATATATATATACAAATTACAAATACGGTAAACTTACTGATACAATAGGAGGTATTTTAATATTGCAGGAAAAAGCACATACTTTGGCTTCAGATCCTTCTGGTTTCAAATACTGCATATACCACTTGCTACTTGTTGACCCCAGGCAAATTAATAAACCTCACTGAGCCATATATATATATATGATTCTACCCATTAGGGTAATCGCACTTGTGGTAAAATCTACCCAGTAGGAACTTCTAGTTCCTAGGAATATTTGCACTTTAAGAGGTCATTAGGAACCATGTCTAAAACATAAGGTTTGAAAATAAGATTACACAGTAGTTATCTCTAAAAATGCAATTAGTGTAGGAATACAGAGGCAGAGCAGCTGGTGAATGGGGAAGGTTGATAGGTGGGTCTCCACATGCCCCCACCTACTTATCAACCAGAACAACTCTAATCTTGTATTTTGTTTTGATTTGTTTTTGAGACTTAGTCTTACTCTGTCACCCAGGCTGGAGTGCAGTGGTGTGATCTCATCTCACTGCGACCTCTACCTCTTGGGCTCAAGCAATCCTCCCACCACAGGCTCCTGAGTAACTGGGACTACAAGCACCCGCCACCATGCCTGCTTTGTTTTATTTTTTTATAGAGACAGTGTCTCACTTTGTTGCCCAGGCTGGTTTCCAGCTTCTAGGCTCAAGCAATTGGCAAGCCTCGGGCTTCCAAAGTGCTGTTGATTACAGGCGTGAGCCACTACGGCTAGCCCCCTAATCTTATATGTTGTTTTAATGTATTTTGTTTGGAAAGTGTTTTCTACTGCTTAACTCATAACACTTTCACCATTACCAACAGAAAACAAAACAAACAAACAAAAAACATAGATACAGCTCAACCCCTCATTTTTCAGAGGAATATAGTATCTAGCAAGCCCTAAGTAGCCCATGGATGGTCACACAATGGTTGTTAGTGGCCAAATCAAAGCTTAAACTCCCTCTTTTCTCCCTTGTTGAAATGTTTGTCTTTCAGTTTGTTTTCTCCACCATGACTGTTAACTTCCTTCATCTAACTCACTTTTTGGAAAAGGTTACTGGGGTGGAACTTCAGAGACTGATCTGCAGCCAGGTGGTTTTTGATTTCAGTGTACTCTTTTAGAACATCCCCAGTAACACTGGAAAAGTTGGTGAATTTTAAAGTAACTTAAAGTTAGTTGTCATCTGAGCATACTGACTGATAGATTTTTCTCTTTCTAAAGGGATTGGAGGCACTTCAGGAACCTTTTTCTGATTGGGTTAGATTCAAGATTTTATAAATTATCTTGATAAATATTTAGACAACATGCTTTTCTCAGAAGTAAGTGACACTAGGCCAGCAGAAACAATAACAGGTTAAATCACTGTTTTACAAACCTGGCTGCCCACTTTTGTCATGTAAGGAGGTTTTTAAACTTTAAGACGCATCCTACACCTGATGAATCTAATCTCTAGGGCTGGAGCCTGACATTGCTATTTCTTAAAAGTCCAGTTTGATTCTCATATAGCCAGGGTGGAGAACTGCTGGGTTATATGAGTAAAAATTCAAAGTATTTTCAACTGGTGGGAACAGAACAGAAATCTTTCTTTAAAAATTAAATCAAACCTCAGTAGGCTATGACCATGTAATCAATGAACTTTTATACTTTATCATACTCTTTTTCCATTACAGTGTTCTCTGGCACTATAAATTGCTAATGACTGTGTGTAAAAGCTAAAAAAGCAATTCTATAGTCTCAAGTTGCTGTGAGAAAATCCTATAAATGACATTCTTTAAGTAAGTGTGAATTATCCTGTCCTTCAGGCAAGAGGCCTAGTTTTTTTTTTTTCTTCCTCTCTGCTTTTTAATACTTTGTTATTCATGGCAGATGGCAAAATAAGATCTAAACTCACATGACACTGAGTTACTCCTTTAGTATTAAGTTGTCTGGTACCTTTAAAGTGAAAAAATGAAATAACAAGCTCTCAGTAAACTGAAGTGGTTTTAAATTAAACAAGTTCTTAGTACAATGTGTTTCTCTCACGTGCTCCAAAATGTTCACTAAAATGGGATAAACATAAGGCATTTACAATTGTAATTTAAATTTTTGTTATTTGGGGCAAAAGTTATCAAATATCATGTTCAGTTCAGAAAATGCATGTCCAAAAACGGTCCTAGTCAGCACTAAATGTTTTATAAGGAGAGAATTCGCAGCTGTATTCAGCTGCCACATTAGAATCACAAACCAAAAGGAAATGAAACTAAATTTTTATGTAAAACTAAATGTTTCCATATAAAATAGCACAAGGGAAATTAGTGTTTAATTATTCTTATACCCCAAAAGTTTAGATTTGTCTCTAAAGGAGGTTTCTTGCATAAATTTCTTGAAGTGTATCAGAATATCAGTATGAATTTCTCGCAAATTCCTCCTAGCCTACATACTATATGGTATAAGAAATCCTCAGTGTTTCAGATATTTGAGTTTTAAAGAATTATAGACCTTTCTGAATCCTCTGTTAATGGTGATTATTATAATAAACTATTATGACACATATTTTCAAATGATGACCATAATATCTCCAGCTTCATATGCTACTCTGTAGTGTGACCTTGTTATTCCCCAACAAGATGAAGTCAAAATTCCTTAATTATAGAATCTAGGAGGGCTGTGATTTCTTTAAGTAATGGATTATAGCACAAGCGGTGCTAAGTCATATACAAGTCTGGGTCATAAAAGATGATGCAACTTCCACTTTGTTCACTAAAACATTTACACTTGGAGCTCTGAGCCACTGCATTAGTAGTTTGACTACTATGAGGCCATAGTCTTCTGGCAATGCTAAGCTGCACAGAAAGGCCTCAGGTACATGCTCCTTGCTAGTAGTCATAGTCTTTGAACCCTTAAAGCACAGGTTCCAAACATGATTGAAGCCATCTTGAATCCACCAAACCAACCCATCTGCCAGATGAGTACCACTGAGTTTCCTAAATGACTTGAGAAATGGAAGAAATTTGTAGCCCTGTACAAATTGTGAATTGTGACTTTTTTTTTTAAAGTTGTTTTAAGACACTAGATTTTAGGGTCATTTGTTAACTGGGAAACTGTTTCGGATTTAGATGACAAATACTAAATCATTAGGCCCAATTTGAGAACTAAAGGGGTGATTAAAGCAGAAACAGTATCTATGCCTTATTTTTTTTTTTTCAAAAATTAAAAAATAACTTTTTGGAGGAATACTTTACGTATAAAATCTATGCTTTTTAAGTGTACAATCCAATAATTTTTATGACTTAATTGTGCAATTAACATCAGAATCTAATTTTAGAACATTTCTCCCCCCTGCAAAAAAAAAAAAGAAAAAAAAAAACCATTAAAGGGGGTTTTAGACTATTTTCCCAAAACAGATCCCTTGTGCCCACTTGCAGTTACTTCCTCTTCCCCGGAGCCACTTAATGTTTAACTTTATTATATCTTTTATATAAACAATGACGTAACTTTGGTTTGGTTTTAGAATCATAGGGAATTCAAGACCAGGAGATCAAGCAAAACATGTAGATCTGGAGCTGCCTTGAGCACTAACAGAGTCTGGGTTCTTTCCTTGTTAATGCTTAGCTTCTGCTTTGGTCTCCTAGAGTATCCTTAGTCTCTGAGTCCATAACTCATTATTTGAGAGAACAGGCCTTGGATTGCATCTATTGAAGTTCTATTTCCAGCACGTACACACTATGTGTCATTGGACAAGTTACCTAACTTTGTAATTCATAATTTACTCATCTATAAAATTAGAATAATATTACCTACCACATAAGGCTATCATGAAGATCAAGTTAAATAATACACTTAACGTACTTAGAACGGGGTGCTCAGTGTTAATAATAGTAACAATAATAATAGCCGTTATTTAATGAGTGTTTATCATGTAGCCAGAAGTATACTTCACATGTACGAATTCATTTAATCGTCTCAAAAACTTCATGAAGCAAGTGGTGGTATCATCAGTATTTACAAATGAGAAACTGTGTACCCATGAGCTAATTGCTTAATCTCTCTTTTTCCATTATAAGGTACCAAGGCTATTAACATCTCAGTGAATAGTTGTTTTACTTGGCATGGAACTTATTAGAATCTTGTTTTGAGTCATAGCTGTTAGAATTCCTTCGTTCCTGTTTTCTTGTGAATTTTCAGCCATTCTCTATCCTGACAGACATACACACACATGTGCACATGCACACACAGCAAACACATGCATTTTTCTTTTGGATCTAGAATACCAATCTTAAATATGGTAGTTTCTTATCAAAAGGTTGCTGAACAAGATGAAGGAACAAACGCAGCTGTGTCATGAACACGTCTGCAACTTTGGGATAGCATGAAAATCAAAGCCCTTGTTGGTACAAAGGTTATGCATTAGGGACTGAGGGCATCTATGTTTATAGAAAATAGCATTTCTATAGAAATTAAAAAGCATACCCATCACTGTGATATGAGATGCTCTGTCTCCATGTGATGCGAAAATAATGTAAGGAGCTTTTGGGCTAAAGCATATTCAAGTGAATTTTATTTAAGCTAAGGAATCTAATCATTGAAAGTATCTTTGTAAGTAATTCACCAAATATTTGGCCAGGAGAAAGATAAACTTTTATTTAAATGAACATTTTTTTAAAGTTTATTATTAAACTTCTTGTATTTGCTTGAAGACGAGGTCTTTAAAATCCTGCATAACTTTAAAATGTATTATATTTCAGAATTATTTGTCAGAGAAAGATAACAGTGATATGAATATAAATAATATAGGATGATAATTATGATCTAAAACCAGTAGGAATCATGATATGTAAACTTTTTCTTGATACACTTTTGCTTTTTGACCTGAAGTGTTTTATGGATACATTTCTTCAACAGCATTTTTCTTCAAATGCGTATACAGAACTACTTTGAATTTTAAAAGCATCCCAATTTGGGGTCCACAGTCTCTGGATTATATTATGGTGGATAAAATACAGCAAGATTTGGCTGGCTGTTTGGGCCTCCAGCTCTGTACTTAAGGGCTTATTGGACCTTTGTCATCTTGTATAATGTATACAGGCAGAACTCTGAATCTGGCATGTCTTGGTAATAGGTGTAGTTTGTTGCCAAATACTTAGACTGATAAAATTATGAACAAACAATTTCATTTGGAAAATAATATGGAAAAAATGTTTCCTGTATTTGTTTGTCAGTATACACCCCTCCCCTAACCCAAAAGTGCACCTTTGGTTAGTAATGATACTCCATTTCACACCTTTATCTCTGTGCTGCATTTTAATCCAGTTTTGATAACATGGCTTTTGCTTACATCCTCTCCTAAGCAGCTCATAAAACTTTAATACACTGGAATGACAAATTCTAAACTCTCTGATAAACTTAGCACCAAACAAGCAGCTGGTACTTTATTGCCTACAACTTCCTATGCGTTTCCCCACAGTTTGAACTAAACAAGAATGCATTTATGTTTTATTTTTTTCTAATTAAGTAGAAAAGAAAAACAGAGCCTAGAATTGATGAGTTTCAGATTTAAAGCATTTCTGTTATAACTGTCAGGCAATCAATTAACCAATTTCAGAAGATTTTAATCTCTCTTTCTTATTATATTTCTCATTTCCCTCAGTTTTATCCTCCTAAATGGGAAAGCTTCCCCATCCTCTTCAGAGAAACAATTCATTCACTGTAGAGATAAGCAAATCAAATAGAACAGTGAGAAAATTTATAGTGCATATGAGAATGTTTTTCAGATTTAAAATCTACAAATCACGTTTTATGGACTACCTTTATATTCATGAATTTCACTCTCCTAAGAGTCACTACAGTTTAAGGTTTATAAGAGATTAAACAGGAGAAAGTATATTAAGAATGATTAACATGCATGCTTCAAAAAATAAAATTTCTAACATGTAATACACATACATTAATGATTCATTACTTTTAGTAATTTTGGAACTATAATAGTCTTAAATACTGCAAATGCATTCTAAAGGTAGAGGCCTAGACTGTTTTTGGGTTGCTTGTAATATTTTACTTATTGGCCTGGGCAATGGTTTATATGGGTGTGATCATCGTTTACTCATTAAACTGTATAATCGTGACTTGTGTACTTTTCTTTATGAATGTTATACCAGAACTTAAGAGGAAAAAATTTTTGAGCCATACTGAATATTAGGAATTGGATATCTCCCCAAATTATTAAAGTTCATCTTCCATAAATTCTGTAAAACTAAATGTAGTATTTCCCTCTCTTCCCATGCAAGTAACTGGTATCACTTTAGAAAACCTGGTGTGAGGCCGGGTGCGGTGGCTCACGCTTGTAATCCCAGCACTTTGGGAGGCCGAGGCGGGCGGATCACGAGGTCAGGAGATCGAGACCACGGTGAAACCCCCTCTCTACTAAAAATACAAAAAAAAATTAGCCGGGCGTGGTGGCGGGCGCCTGTAGTCCCAGCCACTCGGAGAGGCTGAGGCAGGAGAATGGCGTGAACCCGGGAGGCGGAGCTTGCAGTGAGCCGAGATTGCGCCACTGCACTCCAGCCTGGGCGACAGAGCGAGACTCCGTAAAAAAAAAAAAAAAAGAAAAAAAAAAAAAGAAAACCTGGTGTGAACATTATTTGCTATTGTGCTCTTATGAAGAATTCTGTCTAATCTTCTCATAACAAGAAAGAATTAGAACCAAAAATCTATCAGATTCAGTAAGATGTAGACAAGATCCACCTATTTTTTTCATTTATGTCTTTCAAAATCAATCACATTGTATTATTCACTGATCCACTAAACAGATGTAGAATTCCTATTATGTAGCAGTCATTGTTCTGTTAATGCAATAAATAGTGAACTAAAGGAGAAGAAAAAACAAAAGAAAACACCGCTGCCCCTAAACTGTTCATGGTTTCATTATACTCTCAATGTTAAACACAATGATTGGGTTAAATAATAAAGCTCTATATACATTAGATGTTTTCAAAGTGAGAGGCCGACAGACTATTTCCTCTTGGTTCAGTCCATGACATCATCACCAAGCGAGTGATGTCTGCACTGAGACTTCAAGGATGCGTAAAGGTAATTTCTTATTTAATGTAACAGGAAGTTTAGAGTAATATGGGTTACTTTTCTAGAGGCTTAACTATGTTACCTGCTATTAACACTTTTGGCTTCACCTTAGGTCTTGTTATTCGTGTGGTCATAAGATGGCTGCCGAAAGCAACTGTGACAGCATGCTGCCTTTTTCACATCCAGCAGGAGAGGGAAAAAAGTCACAGTTTACCAGTTCACTGAGGAGTGTCATACACATGTTGACTTACGATATTCTGGAAATTCGTATGAGTTGATGGATACTGGAACACTTCAGGATTTAGTGATAAAGGCAGAGCAAACTAAGGCGAGAGGTGTGGTGGGCATGGCTCTGGACTGGGCAACCAGTGACTTCTACCATGATGTAGTTCTTCAACACATCAGTCAATGAAGAGGTGTCAGCAAAGCCATGGATTTCTGAGATTTTATTAATGTTTTCAATCTGCATATATATTCATTTTTTCTGGGGATAGGGACCAAATCTTTCAGCATATTTTCAGTGTGGTACATGGCTCCAAAAGATAAATAACCGATATTCTAAAAAATATAACCGACTATAATCATAATAATCTCTTTGAAGCACTTTTATACTTCGTTTACTTAGTGTTTATAATATTTTTGGAATGCTGGCAGTATCTACATTATTACTACCACCATTAATCATTGTCATTATTATGTTATATTATTACACTTCGAGAGGTGATGTCACTTCCTCAAGGCCACACAGCTGATAACTGCTGGATTTCTTAGAAAGTATCATGATATAGATGATTTTTCTTTATGGTTTGCCTCAGTAGAGAGCAAAAAGCAATAAGCATAGCAAGCTCCTGCCCTTCCCTACGCTACCTTTCCTAACTCCCATGCTTTTTAAAAAATATATAGCAGCATTCTGAAAATAGTCTTTGCTTTCAATCTTAGATAAAAATCAGAATTAGAAAAATAATTTTCATCAAAAGCAACTGGGCTTAGATAGGATGATGGCTAATTTGGAGAAAATAAGGGCCTGATTAAAAATTATTAAATGAGTAAAAACATGGTACATGAATCTCATAATAATTTAGTCAAAAGAGGTTCTTTTGGTGATGAAATAATTAAAATGCAATGATGAAAGGATTTAAGCAGTTTTGTGATATGGAAATACAATGACAAAAATTCTTAAATTTGCTTTCATTCGATAGGTATTTCTAGTGTATAAAGGATTACTCTATCTGAAGTAGAAAAGTTAGTTTATTTTAAATGTGAGTTAACAATCCAATTTTTATTCAATCAAGCAATCAGCTCCCTATTTTTTTTTAAGTACTGATTTCAAGATTGATTTTTTTCCAGCTAGGCAGAATAACATTTAGCAGAAATATTAACAAGGAGTTAGTTCTGTTTACCATGTGTATATAAAATGAGACACTATTCTGGTGCTACATGTCCAAATGTTTGTACTGAATGCTTCCATAATATCAATAATGATCCACTATTCAAAATTACATGTAGCCCCAATTTCTCAAATGCTTGAGTGATCATTTTCTTTAGTAATTGAGCTCCTCACAGAATTCCACTGCTCTGATTACTGGCTCAGTAATCTAGGCATATTAATTTGAAAAGCTGCATGAGCGTGTGGCCAGGATAATGGCAGTGAAGTAATTGCAAGGAAATCTTTTACAACAGACTTATTTTCATCTAATAACCTCTTCCCCAACGGTTACTTGGCATGCAGTGAATGTGATAGGAGTTCTAAAATGTATATGTATTAAAATATCTTTTAAATAAAGATTAGATATTCTAGAAGACGTTTAGTAATCACATAAAAAAGTTGTTTTTAAAATAGTGGATTTTTTTATAGCTTTTAAAGGGTTTGGATTTTAAGAGAAAGGCAATTAATTTTTTGAGTGTTTACTAGGTGACAGAAATTGGGCACCTTTCCTGTTGTCATAGGCAATCCTCACAGCAGCATTGTTTAAGAGATCTTACTATCCCTATTATGCACATAAAGAAAAGATAGATCAAGTTGGTGAAGTTATTTGCCCAAAGTCACATGTCTAGAACCCAGGCCAATTCTGTCTTCTCCTAAGCCAGTTCACTCTTCAGTTCCAGCCTCATCAGAAAAGCCTAACTAGATTCATATTTTTAGGGTTATATTTCAGCATTTTACATACATGTATAGAGGCTCAATTTTCAAAGTTTAGAGTTATATAAGATAATGATTCCTAAGATGAAAGAAGGGCCATAAATATTGTACCCACTCTGTGAAATCCATAAACTTGCATTGTACCAAAAAAATCATATTATTCTCTATTAATTAGATTATTATTCTTAAACTATCAACCACAAGAAGGCAACATTCCATCTTTGTAGCCATTTTAATAACACATACAAAGTCAACTTATTAACATTTTGAAGAAATTATGAAGAATGTATGTCTTGGTGGGTATTCCGTGAATGATACCAACACATCTAAGTCACTGTGCATAATTCCAGGGGTGTTTTTAATGCCTAATTGCACTTCAAAGATTCTCAAATTTACATCTAGCTATTAGCAAAGATACAGGTTTTGTTGTGGTTTTATTTATTTTCTTGTTTTATTTTTTTGAGAAAGAATCTTGCTCTCTTGCCCAGGCTGGAGTGCAATGGTACAATCCTAGTTTATTGCATCCTTGAACACCTTGGTGCAAGTGATTTCACCTTCCAGTAGCTGGAAGTATAGGAATGTGCCACAATGCCCAGGTAATCAAAATTTTTTGTTGTATTTTTAATACAGATGAGGTCTTGCTATGTTGCCCAGGATGTTCTTGAACTCTTGGGATCCCAAAATGCCACTATTATAGGCATGAGGCACCATGCCCAGTCTGTTGTTTTATTTTTAATTCTGCCATATAAACAGTTCAATGTCTTAAATTATATTAGATTCTAATTAAGTTAAGCTCTTGTCAACTTCTACAAAAACATGTATTTGGTAGGAATTTGCTTACCTTTATTACCTTAATGAATCTATAGTCCCTCAATCTGTTAATAAACATAGTTGTTCTTTAATTACTTTACACTTTATAAGGCATTAATAGATCATAATTACACGATGGCAAAATATAAAACTTAAAACATTGTAATAACATAGTGCATGTTACAGTATTAGTAAAAGAGCACCTTTTTGTAGTAGCCCACAAACTTTATTTAATGTAGATGATCACCATCGGTTTCCTTTTCCACTCTGATTATCTCATATTAAAACTCTACAGTGAGAGTTTTTCATTTAATTTCTGGTAATAGGGTCTATTTCTGCTTTTCATATCTGTGTTTTAAAAATAAAAATGTAAAAACAACAAAAAGAAACAGTTTTTTCAGGTTTTATTTTGTTTCGTTTTCTTAGCAAACAAGACTTTGGAGTCAAGTAATAATAATAATATATTGATGTCATGCTTTACAGTTTTCAAGGCACTTTACTGTAATTGTTTCATTTGATTCTCACAACAACACGGGGAGGTTATATAGGGCAGGTAATCATGATCCTCCTGTTACTAAAACAAAACAAAACAACAAAGAGAGAGAAAAAGTAAAGTATAAGAATGATAGCTTCTTTGTTTTTCTTTAGCCCTGGCTTTCTGTGTCCCAATGCTTGTCTCTTTGGTAGCACCCTCAAGCCTTTCCCCTATCTTCATTCCTACCCTCGGAGACTTTCAACCTTTGCTCCTCTCCAGTTCTGACAACTCAGAGTATAATAGCCGGAATCTTGTGTTTTTTTTTTTTTTTTTTTTTTCCTGTCATGTAAATACATTTTCCTTTAGTCTTTTTAGTGAGAAAATCTGTAGTTAATGTTTATTTCACTTTTCTCTTGCCTGTGGAGTGTTAAGAAGCAAAGTGATCAGGAACTGGAGGATCAGGGTACATTTTTTCTAAATGCTTTATTTCTTATTTGTTCACTATTACCAAGAAGAAGAAAAAAAAAGACTGTACTTGAAACTGCATTTCATTCCCCTAAGAAAGTAGGTAAGGAATTTGGTTGGCTATATGCTGGCAGCCACAGAAAAAAAGAAAAGTATGACTGGGTAAATCTGCCTGGTAGATGTACCCAGTAATCGGCCTGGTAGATTTACCAGTCAGAACATATCAGACTTTCTCCATCCCGCAAACCTGGAACCCTAATCCCTAATTTTCTCTTACCTCAATACAATGTCATCACTTTTACTTGCTTAGATTTGTCCACTGGTTGCTTTAAGATGCAGAAACAACTGCTTTGGGGCTGTGTGGAGGCAAATTCCACCCACTTATCTGGAGTGGGATTTTTGGGGAAGGAATGGAAGATGCTTGGATTCCTATTCAGATCTTGAAAAGACAAGAGTATATTGTGTTCTTGGCCCCTAGCTTTGGAACCACATGAAGTTATCTTGGTAATGTAGTCCATTAATGCCCTTACGGAACAAATATGTGTTAAATGATGTGCCTTGAGAAAGGGGCTGGCATTGTTTACATAAAGAGATACATTCTAATTGCTTACTAACTTGGAAATCAGCCTTTAGAAGAAAACAGGAGGCATATGACTTGAGCTATAACCTGTAGCCGTTGGAGCTTCTGTCTTCTCAATCATAAACTGAGAAGTTAGATAAAAATATATGCAATTCAAAATTTCCTGTAACAAATAATATTTCACTTACTCAAAGTTGCTTCACCATTTGGCCATGATATATTAAGTGATAGCTAGATTCAATTTTACATGGATTTAAATGCTTATGCTTGCTACAGAAATATCATTAAGAAAAGTTACATATTAAACTAATTTGAATGTTTTGAGAAACCTGGGCCAAGTACTTGTGTAAAACAAACAGATTTAACCTCAAAGCAAAAAGATAAACAAACACAAAAATAACAACAGCAATCATAAACAACAACAAACAAACCAGAACAGTTAAACTAAGCCCAGGAAAAGTGAATCGGAATGTCTGAGGATGTTTAAAATTTAGACTGCTGCGGGAAGGGGGTGAGTGTATTTGTTCCTTACTATCAAACATTTGAAGGCTGTGATGTATGAAAACTGTTAGACACTTTTTTTTGTCTACGTAAAAGTAAAAACAATATGTAGAAGTTATTATATGTTGACCCATTTTTGACCCTAAAAGAGGAATAAATTTTGAGCAATTTGACTTGTGCCACAAAATGAGCTGCCCGGAGTGGTAGTAAGTTCACAGTCCTGAGATATTGGAGGTGACACAGACTTCAGTGATGTCATAGCTGGGATCACTGAGTTTGGATTCAAAGTGTGGTATATCTATTATCCCAAGAACCTGAAGCAAAGGGAACACTGAAAAATGGTGGGGATCGGTCCCCACTGGCTCTCTGTAGCCATGGCATGTAGCAAAATGCCATTGGCCAGTAATGCTGTGAAAATCTTTCACCTTCTCTGTCTCCTTCATTATGTGCTGTTGTAGGTAAGAAGACCGGAAGTTTCAGCTTCGGGCAAGACTTACATGATAAAAAATAAGAAGCCTTTTAAGCAAAACCACAGGAAACATAATTCTGTTCAGTAGATTTACTTGTTATTAATATAACTTAGTAACAATCTACTTGGGTTTTAGGCAACTCTCTCAACTCCAATCAACTGACTCAGCTTCAGTTTACCCACAAAACATAAAACAACTATTAAAGCTGGTAAAATATTCTAGATAAAATAAAATTTGCAACAAGGCGGATGTATTATTACACTTTTTTTCTGAATTTTTTTTGTCTTTTTCTCTTTCTTTCTATAGAGACTAACCCAATTTATTTGTAACAACTTTTATTTTGAGCAAAAGAAACAACTAATTCAAAACAATCCCTTTGAGGAGGAAAGAAATCAAAGACATAAAACAATAGACTGGGAAAAAGTTCTTTCCTCATTGTGCTATTTTGTGTTCCTAATTTTGCAAAACAAGCAAATGAAAGAAATGCTGATTACAACAGTAATTATACCAGGTAACTTTAAATACCCCCAATTTAACAATATAACCCAAACTAAGCAGGTATGTTTATAGACAATACATACTGAACCCTTAAGCACAAAGACTTTTTCATTTAGACCTTCATTTGAGGGCTGCCTTTCCCTCTTGCCAGCTGTGTGACTCTTGGCAATTTATATAATACTTCTAGACTCAGTTTACTGAATTTGTAAACTAGGGATAACAAATGTACCTACTTCATAGGATTATAAGAATAAAACACTTAGCCTATGGCTACCTGAATCAAGTATAAGTATTCAATGAAAGTTTGCCTTTATTTTAATTTACTTAAGGAAGGATAAAGCATACAGTTTTGCTGTCTCTTTTTTAACTTCTTTTGTGTGGATTTTGAAAGATAACTTTTGAGCATTATTTTGAAGTGATTCTGTAGTTTGTATTTGTTAAACTTCTTTTTCCATGGGTTAATTTATTTAAAGAATTTTTTATTTCATCGTAGAGAGGCACAGGAAGAAACTAAACAGGAAAATTTGAAACCCAGTGAGTAAGTTCTAGTCCTAGCCTTACCACTTTATATCTGTATGCTTCGAGGCATGACATTTATCCTTTTTGATCTTAAGTCCTTCATCTGTAAAGCATGGGACTGGACTGGATACTTTCCTGAAGTTCTCTTTATTTAGAAACTTCTGTAATTCTAAGAATTCTGTGAAATTAAATGTTTAGGGTGAAAAACATATTTTGGCTATATAGTATAATACAAAAATGATTGATTTCTCAAAATATAGTTTAAGGATCACTTGAGTTAAAAATCACCTGAGGTGGTAGTTAGAATGCTGATTGTGGGTACTCACTTCAGCTTCAAAGTATCAGAGTCTTAGCCATGTGATCTGGAATCTTGTTTTTAACCAGCTGTTCAAGTGATTCCTAGTTTAGGTAACTATGTGATTCAAGTGATTCCTAGTTTAGGTGACCATTGGAATTTAAGAACTATTGCTGTGGAATCAAGGATAAAATATGATTCTTTAATCTATGCAATATCTTGGGTAAAAGTTTTTAAACTATCACAAAGCTCTTTTACTGTCCTACCTGAATGAAGATTCTGAAAAGATCAAGGAATTTCCAGGGGTTCCTTTTAGCCTATGTTTTTGATTGTGAATGCTGTTTTTCTATTAGTTGGAAAAAAAAAATCTGAACTTACTGGAAACAAAAGTAAAGAGATGGCTGAAATACTGCATTGGGACATTGCGAATTTTTCTCAGACACTCAACAATTTTACATTTTTAGATGGAAAGTTCATTATGGGATTTTGAAAATATCGAATAAAGAACATATCACAAATGGGCAGGGGAAGAAAAACATCTAGATTTTAATCTAGTTATCTTTAATATAATCACTTCAGAATAGCTCCTGTGACTTGCAGCTGAGTACATAAAATAGATTAATGATAAACTAACATTTATTCACAGAAATATAAGCAAGTAGTTTTTTAAACAGTTTTATTGAAACAGACATAATTCTCATATCATACAATGCACCTGTTTAGAGTGTACACGTCAGTGGTTTTTAGTGTATACACATAGTTTTGCAACCATCACAAGCAAATGTTTTTTAACCACTCAAAAATCTCTCCATTTTTTTTTTAGGAAGATGCTTGCTCAGCTACTAGTCTCTCAACTGACACCATACATTCTAAACAAGCAATTTCACTCAGCATTTTATTGACAAACCACTTTTATCAGAATGCCAGGGGCTATCTGGGTGCAAATCTGTGAAAGAATGATTTGGACCTTTACACTGGATCATTTGGGATTCCAAAGTAAATTCACCTGAAAGCTTATTTAGTGTGAATGCGAGTTTCCATGCAGCTTGATGAATGCCAGGCTGAAGAAGATTGATGATGGAAAAAAGGGGGAACTTCAGATTCACTTTCTGCAAGAGCATAGCCATCAGATTTGATTAAAGACTACTTTGGGGTCAGATGCTCTTTAATGCTCAGTTGTCAAGTGATTCCCACCTCTGTAAAAGGAAATACACATTTCTATGGCATCCAAAAGGGCACCCTTGCAGTGTGTGTGTGTGTACTTGCATGTGGGCGTGTGTGACTCTTACAGTGCACCATACTACTCCAAGTAATGGAAAAAAAAATCATCCAAAAAGTAGTTATTGTTTTTGAGGATAGTATTAGGAGAAAAATAGTAAAAGATACATAGGAAAAAAAGATGGTCTGGGAATCATTGATAGTTTTCTCAGGGATAATCGTTTTATTTAAAGCCATGAGCATGCTATTTATGCTTCCGGTCACTCACATAGTTATTTGGAACTTTCTTTTTCTTTCATTTGTCTGTTAGGAATCAATATTTAGCTTTTTACTTCCTCATCTAATATTTGGTGAGATATATCTATTAATAGATTAAGATGAATCTAATAATGCAGCTGACTGTGAATTTATATTTAGCTTCATATTGTAATGTACATACGTCTTCTGTGAGTTCAATTGTTGCTTTTAGAAAATAATTGGCTCTCTGTTGTGTCAGAAAGTTTGTTGTATAATATGCAGCTCTCCTTTGGCACCAGAATTCAAAACTGAAAATCCGTGTATTAACAAAATGCCTGGAATCTGACATTGTATTTGGTGATGAGGAAAGCTAAGTACCACTTTGTGTGAACTGGAAAAGTGACACAGACCATGTGAAAAACCAAAACAACTGTGCTTTCTACCCAGATATGGCAGGATATTTGTATAGCTCTGGAAAAGTTGCAAACAAGTAACTGTAACTATAATAGGAAACATCAAATTCTTTAGAGTTCTTGCACAGTATTATTACTATTTTGCCAGCATAGAATCAGTATCAAATCAAAGTTATTTGTTGCTATATACCTCTTTTAAAAGTAATTTTAAGGAAATTTAGAAGTGAAAAATAGTAATTACGTGTGTGGTATATGTATAAACATTTGTGTATACTTGTGTATGTGTGTATACGTGTATGTTATTTAGAATTTCCTCACAAACCACCTGTTGGATTCTCATTTTGAATTGCTGCAGTCTTTCTGAGACTAATTTAATTAAGAGAAAGCAAATCTCTAGCCTGGATACTCAAAATGATGTGTTACTTGCTCATTGTCATTTCTTGAGTTATTATAAAATCAGAGGAGCAAAATAATATTATACTTTTATATTTTTGCGGTGTTATGTGCAACAGCAGTAAAGTAGAATCAAATATTTTAAAAAAATTGAAAGGCTTGTAGCTAATACCCATTTTCTGAAATCCTTGCTTACAATACTTAAAACTTATCTATTTTGGTGTGTAATAATGCTCAAAGCTCCTGTTCCTTCATGACTTCAATAATCTCAAAGTACAGAAAGATACCTCAAGCTGTGACTAGCCTTTTAAAAAACCAAATAAATTAGCTTAATTTCTCCCACAAGCTTGGGATTGTTAATTAATTCAGCCTCAGTCCATTATACAATTATAATTTAAGCTCTTGGTCCCTACATCTGTTAGCAATGGAAAGTAATGAAAGAAATAATGTTGATGATGATTTATCGTGACTTGCCAAGAGTAAAATAGTAAATGAAAGAGAAAGGCTCTTTCTGGATTAAAAGACCTGGATGGAGATCACAATTAAGCAGTTGGCGCTAATACTTTTCATTATTAATTGATATTTTCCTTTAATTTCTCTCTTAGTAACTTAAGCAATGAGTAAATTCACGTGCTAATTAGTTTTTTATTCTAAATATCTTTTGAAACTTCAAAATTTGATTCTTCTTTAAAAAAATCACCAAAATATGGTTATTTTGGATATTTCTTTTTTTAAAAAAATTCTATACTTCTTAGTAGAATTGAAAATTTGTTGAGGCTTGATAAGAACTTTCAAGATAACCAAATAACTAATTTTTTTTCTAATGAATTAATTTAACTGTTTTCTTTTTCTTTCTTTTTTTTTTTTTAATGCAATACCACAGACTTTGATCTAAACTTCTTGCCATCCACTTTGGGATGCTGTAAACTCACCAGAGGTGATTGTTTGAATCATCAGTTCTTGGGAATGTGTTCAGAAAAAAAGTGCTTGAAAAAAATTAACGTAAAAATGTCAACCAAGTTGAGGAAGGGATAGACAAAGTCTGAGAAACTATGTACTCATACAAACTTGAACACAAGATTTTCAGTTCAATGCTTTTAAAAATATTTTTGCCAAAACTGATCTCAGTTAACTTTGAAAATAATTTAATTATATCCTTTCATAACTCAGTGTCTTAGTGAATTCAGCATTTCAGGGAAAGATAAATGTAGCCAACTCAAAGTGGGATCTTACTTTATTTGAGGGAGAAGACCTCTGGTCTTATAACTGATTTAACTATATTTCTCACTGTTCAGCTAGTATCTGGAAGTGTATTTTGAAAGTTTGTAGATTGTTTAAATTGTGGGATGAAGGGGAGATAATCACAAATGAAAATTTATTCATGCTTGAAAATGCCTCAAGAACTTTGAGATTCAATCTCATTTAACACCTTGATGATTCAGGAGATTGAACAGTAGTTAATGAAAGTTGCAAGTGGGTCCAAATTAATAGATGTTATCCAAGGAAATTAAGAATAAAGAAAAATTTTTAAATGAAGAAACAAAGATAGTTTAAAAATTCACTCAATAATTCTGGAAAACAAAACTGAATTGTGACTTGTGGGAATAATGTTAAAATGCCATTCTAAGAGATTTCGTGATATTCATAAAATGGCATGTTAATTGTGCATCTACATAGATGGGATAGATGAGCATAGCATTGAATTACATCTATTATTTTAAGTTGAGACATTTTAATATCAAAGTATGCATATTATATGATATTAATAAACTAGAATCATTAACAGTAAAAAAGAAGAGCTACAGTAGAGTTAGTTATATACTGGAGTTAGTTATATATATACTAGAGTTAGTTATACACTTGGCATATTCTGAGATATATAAAATATATGACAATCAAATTATGTAAATGAAAATACTGTCACAAAATAAGCCCATATAGGCAGAATAAATTTATTAATTTTTCAAAAGTTGTAAGACCTTTAGTTTGATATCTTTTATTTACCTAATTTGATAGTAAAGTTATATTGTGTTGGTATTCTCTGGAATGTTTATTGGCTCTTTTCAATTTCTAATTTGTGTCAGTAATAATATGCATAACAAAAATATGTTATAGACTGGTTTGTAAATGGAAGAACACTTTGGTATATAAAATTGATTACTGTATAGTATCCAAATGGTATATATTTACCTTAATATGTTTTCATTAATTTCTAAATTGTCTACATGTTCCACTGTCCTTACCATATGAAAAGAAACTTGCCAAAAATATTTCCAGTATTATTCAGTGTACTTTGAAAATTAAAAAAAGACATTAATTTTTCTTTAGTGGATAAAGTTAAAAATATAAGGGCTTACTACTGATTTAGCTCATAGTAACTTTAAAAAATTTACTGATTTCTCTGAAAATTTACAATCGAAATGATTTTTTTTCTCATTAATACTATATTGTTCAGTTCTGCTTTTGCTTCTAAAATAAGGAAGAAGAGGAGGAAGAGAAGCAAAATAAAGAAAAGAAGAAGGATAAAGCCAAACTGCTTCATTCTACTCTAAAGCTGTTCAATTTAATATATTCAGATATATACTTGCTGTTTTCCATCTTGATCAACCACTTCAGTAGAAAACAATATAATTTTTTTTCTGAATATATTTGGGTTCTATATTAATTTTTAAAGAACTATATATATTGCTTGTGTGCTTAAAATAGTTTAATTACAATGTTTGCTTTTTAATTTGACAGTTTAGTCTTATGTAATTTGGAAAGAGTACTTGCCAACAATATCAGTAGCAAGAAAGAGAAAAAAATATTTTAGTGCACTAAATTAATGAATTTTAGGCTAAAATAGACGTTTTATTAGAATGTATAATCTAATCGGAAGATGGTTAATACACAATTTCATGGACAAACTGCATAATTTCTAATTCAGTGAGTCTTGGAAGTTTTACCAACCAACAACTCACACAATTTAAATTAAAAAAATATTCAAGTATATATGGCAGCTAACAAGAGTAGTCTCACTTTACAACGTTCATATTGAGAAGGCAGGTGAGTTAGGAATTCCCCAGTTTCACCAAAAAAACAGGGTCTTTTTCTGACCAGGGCCATCCTAGAGTAGTTCCTTGAAGGAGAAGTCATTTCATTTGCTTTCTCCCCCTGCAATTACAGTGTGAAACATAGGATTATGAGAGAGATTTCAGGACTCTATGCCTATCCAGGAAAAATCTTCACTTTCTTCAGAGTACAACTGGGTGGCTTTATCTCAAGGCAAAATCTACTCGTATATGGGGTGAAGAGTTGAACTGTTTTCAGTGTTGGATTGAAAATCTTTAAATCATGATCTTAACAGTTGCCCCTGGGCATCCTCTCCCTTTCTGTATTTATTCACCAGGAGTTAAGTTTATGTGTCTTTATGTTTGCTCTAATAGATTTCTCTTGCGCACATTTTAGGATGTAGATGTGTCTTTCTCTGCATTTGTCAGTTTGATGTCATCTAATTTCTTCCATCTGGGAAACGTCATTGCTTCTGGTTAACTGATAGAAACTTTTTGCTTCTGGTTTATGGACAGAAGCTTTTTTATTTCCAAAATTGTTATGAATATATTCTGCAAAATGGTCCCATTTGTGGTTTTTAAAAAATTTAGGACTTGAGGAGAGGTGGATGCATGTGATCAGTCTACTTTGTTCATATAGTTTTGATTCTCTCCAGACAATAGTCTGAAAGTAGACATTTAAAGAAACAAATTCATTTTATCTTTACAAACTGGTATTAAAAATAATCAGTGCTAAACACAGTGAGGTATTGGGATATATAGCTTTAACGGGCAGTCAATAGCCTGTTCTTTTCTAAATTGCAACTCTGTGATGATAGGATTTATTTTAAAACTGAGGATGGGTGTGTTAGCAGTTGGTGGGATTCTCCCTCATTCTTCCCTATCTGTTTCTTTTTTTGTCCCATTCTATACCTCCTTTGTTTCTCTCTTTTTCACTTTTATCTCATTCTGTATTATTTTTCTTTTTCTCTATTTTCCTATTCATTTATTACATATTCTGCCAGTAGTATTAAGACATATATTGTTAGCCCCTCTAATTGGATATAAAAATTTGATGACACCCATCTCTAACCTAAGTTACTAATTTGACAAATTCATTTAATAAATGTTGGATTTCTACTGTGTATCAAGTAGTGTCCTAGCCATTGGAAATAGGTAAACAAAGTCCTTGTCTCAAGGAAGTTTATACTGTCAACATCTGTCCTAGTACAGAAGTCACTGTGACTATGGAGCACTTGAAATGTGACTAGTGCAAAACAGGCTATGCTTTACATGTAAAATAGATGCCAGATTTAAAGGATTACTACATAGAAAAGAATGTAAAATAGCTCATTGATAATTTTATGTGGATATATTAAATATATGATGTAAAAGAATTTCATCTATTTTTTTTTTTTTTTTTACTTTTTTAATGGTGACCTCTAGAACATTTTACATTCTACTTTTACCAGACACTGGTGCTGTATGAACTGGATAGCTCATGAATATTTGCTGATTTTCATGGTAAAATAGCAATCATTAAATTTCTTTTTTTTGAAATAAAATATTTTTCAGTTAATTTTTCCCCCAATTTTTAGTTTAGTTTGGACTATAAACTTCTGGAATCTATATCTATATCTATATCTATATCTATATCTATCTATCTATCTATCTATCTATCTATCTATCTATCTATCTATTATCTATCTATCTATCTATCTATCTATCTATCTATCTATCTATCTATCTATCTATATATCTATGAAGCTCAAAACAGAGAGATTAGATGGTTCACACCAAATTACTCAGGGAACAGCTACCAGACAAAGTAAATTGAAATCTCATAGCTTTCAAACACATGCCTATGTATAATAAGCTGTAAGGAGTAACAAATATTGGTGGCATGAAAAAGAAAAACAAATATTCACTAATAATTTCAGAGAAGTAACATGGGTTAATCAGGTTAATGTTTTCGCCTTGTTCCCCAATAGAGGGAGGCTGAATATCATCTGTCAGTGTCTCTACTGATGCCGCTATAAAGAGACATAAATGTGATGTCTTGAACAATAGAGTATAATTAACAGTGTTCAATGTGATGATATTTGAATAAATGAAAATGCAAATTGAAAGATATTAAAATAGTGTTAATTTTAATAATTATAGTTATAACATGGAGAATGGTGAATTTCTAATTTTAGATGTGATAAAATAATTAAAAATAGAATAGTCCCTATATTAGACTTTATTAAAATAAACTGACTTTTAACTGAGGGGCAGTTTATTATAGAAACCTGTTTACTTACTTAGAAAAAATGCATCTATTTCTACAGAATCAGTTACATTATACCTTAACATTTGGGGAGTTACAGCCTTAAAATTTTACTTCAAGGGTTGAACTCCAGCACTCAAAACATGGCCCAACATGTTGATATACAATTTTAGTATTTTAAAAGTTTTTTTTTCTTTTTATTATATAGGATGATAACATCCCCTGAGTTTAAATATAATACAGTTTAAAATTTGTCACTTGTCATTAATAAGAATACAACTGTCATAATTTTATTCTGAAAAACAAATCTTTGAAAGTCTCTGATTGCTTGAAAAAACATACCCTCGAAGCTTACCATGGCATTGAAAACCATGACACAGATTTGCAGCAGAGAGCTGCAAATACATATGTAACTAATGACCTGAAGAGTCTGTGATTGTTATTTGGTTATTGAATTAGTTACATCATCTTAAAATTGCTATTTAAAGAGTGCTTATTTGCTTTCTATGCTAGGGAATGATAACAAATACTGATTGAGTGCCTGCTATTCACCAGTCACTCTGCTAGATACTTTTTATAAACATCTCATTCTAGTCTTTCAGTCTCATGATAATCTCACCAGGTAATTCTCATTTTGTCTTTATTTTAAACATGAAAAAGGACTAAAACTAAAACTGTTTCATTCATCTTTGCTAAAGTACCTAACCAAACATTTATTTTATAATAAGTATTCAATGAATATTTGTTGGATAAATATGTTTATCAGTGTATATTATAAATTCCTTAAGGCTTATGTCCTGGATGTGCTTGCAGGTTTAAATGAGTGGAAAATCAGAACAGACTAAAAATGTTGATTGGTCATATTTTTCTTTGGATTATGTAAATAGTCTAGTTCTCAAATCAGAGGGAGTTAACTTATCAAGATATTTAAATAGTTATTTTTCTCCGTATTTTTTCATAAACTGTGGTTGTTCCAGTTTTAAAATTTGCACTGATGGTAGGTGAGCTTGCTTCTAATTTAGTGTGTTCTGTGATGCTCATTCTGAATTTGATAAACCCGAGTATCCTCCCTCAGATTAAGTTACTGTAGCAACTTTATACACTTTAAATTGAAAAGAACCTCCTCAAGGGAGATTACTTTTTCTTCAGCTGGGGTTATTTTTATCCAATATTGGGTTACGGACCCAAATCCTACAGAAATATTTCCCCTAGTTAACTGTTCTAATATAGTTTCCCCAGTATGCTTGCAAATTTTAATTTACTTTGACTACCAAAAGGATGATCTTATAGCTTGGCCAAATTATAGAACGTTAAGCCTATTGAATATTGCTTCAACACATTTAATCAACTTTACCCTCAAGGAAATACATGCCTGGGTTTCATTACCTAGTATCCTGCATAGAGAGCTCACAGGATTTAGGCACACAGCCTTTTTTCTAGTGATCATTGCTAACTGTTTTCTCTTTAGTTGAGGGGAAAAGATGTTGAGGGCAAGACATTTTAGCAAAATATATTGATCAACCTTTAATACTTTAAACAGAAGATGTCTAGAGGTCAAACTATATAACTTCAAATAAATTCTGGTCTTTTAAAACTTCTTCAGAACCTTTTAAGGAAATACCACTTGGAGAATGGATGTAGGTAGGAATGAGACATTTCATAGAGAAAATGCCAGTTCTAAATGTTAAAAACAAAATTGTTTCCTCTGACTCATTTCGTTTATAACTAGTATCTAAATAATATGAAGTGTTATACATTCAGGATTCTTGCTGTCCTCTCCAAAGAATGTATGAATGAGAAAAACTGTTTTTGTGAATAATTCCAAATATACTATAATTTGGCTGGTAATATTCAGAAAAATGAGATCCATATTAATTCAGATTCAGTTAAAATTTAATACCTATTACATGCCAGATGGTGTGCCTATGTTTTTTCAGTGATTGGCATTTATGTCAAAATCAACAACCAAGTATTTTCATTAGACAACTCTCATCTGAGCTCGTTGAGCTCTGTATCAATTTTTCTATAAAATTGTGGAGGAATTTTCTTTGGAGAGAGTTAAGGTAGAGATAGAAAATACAACAACTCCTTTCTCAAAAATTCAGAATAACGTTGTCTCTTGGTTATAATGCATGGGTCAGGAACTTCAATCTAGTATTCCGTTAAACACGTGAGAAGATGCAATGCTGCTGTTCAAAAACATTAGTCTACCTTTGGCTGCTCCTGGAGAACTCTTTGAAATAAAGTGTGGTGGCCTATTCTGGGGCAAAGAAAATCGAATATTTTAATTTTCGAAATAAAATATTAATTTGCATCATGTTACCTGCTATTTAAAGCAACTACATGAAATTTCTGTATTTTAAACACTAGACTGCAATCTCAACCTCATATGGCGTATGTGATAGTAAAAGACACAAAATAATTCTTATTTGAAAGTCCTAGAAACATACTAAACATTTATTCTCCTCGATTCTCTATGCTTTTCATGTAGATAAATGATTAGAAATCGAAAACCCAGTCTGTATTACATAAAAACTGCTGAAATGCATTTCAGAACAGCAATCTAATATTGTGTTCTTGGTGGACATAAGAAAGGGCAAAGTGGTAGCTATTTCTGCATACTTTTTGTAAATAGTATTGAATAATTTTATTATGCAATTCAAAGTACCATTGCAATATATTTTTAAAGTATTAGTTAAAATTTCCTTTTTTTTTTTTTTTTTTTTTTTTTTTTTTTTTTTTTTTTTTTTTTTTTTTTTTTTTTTTTTTGCCAATAGTCAGCATGATTTCTTTTTGCCTGGGGATCCAAGAGCTAATATTTGTATTTAGTCAGAGGAACTACCCTGCTGTCAGATTAGCTCTTTGCTCTCCTCATCTCTTCTTCCTCTATTATGAGAACGATAGCTTTTAGAGCTAATGGGGATCTGAAAGGTCATCTGATCCAGTTCTTTGGTTAGCATAGGGGGAAACTGAGGCTTTGAGAGACTAAATGACTGAGCCAAGGCTACACAGATAATGAGTAACTGAGCTCTGATTGGAATGTAGGCCTTCTGACTTCAAGTTTGATGTATTTTTTATTTTGAAGTCTGTTCTCTTACTCTTATCATTAAATTATCATTATTTAATGATAATTTGGCCTTTCATTTTATACTATCTCAAATGATTTTTGGAAGTATTTCAGGAATAATGTGTTATGGGAACCAAAATATTTTTTGGTTAATTAAAAATGGCATCCAGAAATCTTACAATTAAATCTTATATTAACAGAAGACATAAGTAATTTTAATTGCTTTTTATTTAAGTTATTATATTTTCTAAGTGTCAAATAACTTTGTGTAACTAAATTTGTAAGTAACTCTTCATAATAAACATTTCCAAAAACAATATGAATAAATGCATCCAAACTTTAAGAAGTAAATTAGAACGCTAGTAAAAAAAATAAGTGACAGCACCAAATGTTAGGATATAAATTTATTCAGAAACTGGACTGCTTTTACCAGGCAGGCACCTTAGGACATGCAGTTTAATAAATATTGAATAAAATGAGGAAGAAATGTGAATTTGATGAAGTTTTCTGGCAATTAGAGCAATTTATTTCACTATTAACATGACAAGCTCTAAATGGAAATCAGCTATGGATGAAAATGCAATTTCATTGCTTGGTATTCCCAGTGCCATGTAATTAAATAAAGAAATGGGGCAAAGGGGCAAAAGAGTGTCCATGGCTGACTGTTCTAGCAAAGCAACCATCCATCATGCACGAGTTTCCTGCCTCACAGTGCTAAGATGGGGTTTGTGAGTTTGTGTATACTCAGAGAGGCTTTCATTTATAGAGTTTGTTTGTTTTCTTCTTGAAATACTGCATCTCAAATGGAAGGAAAACAATAGTCTTGCTGAATTAGAAGTATCAAGTGCAACTAAATATTGTATTTTTGGGGGGGTGGTCAGACATAGAGTTTTTACTTCTTTATATGAAAAGCAAATAAAAGCAGAATACTACTATATATTATCTACTGTTGCACATAAACAGGAATCTTATGTCATTATATTTTTAAAGCATTCAACTGGGAATATTTATCTATATATGTATATGTGCATGTTTGAATATAATATTGACAACTTAATTAGCTGTTTGTGCATAAACCACCAAAGTAAATATTTCACATGTTTAGCAGATTTACTTATACAGATATCATCGGCTTCAAATAAATTATTTTAGCATGTCTAAAAAACATTGAGGCTATATTTACAATCATATTTTCTCAGAATAACCACCTTGATTTTTGAATATGTTTCTTTTTAAAATTCATTAAGTTTGTGTACTTAACAGATACATTTCTTTTAATGTACAGGGACATGATTAGGAACATAATCTATAATTATGTAAATGTAGTTGCTTGTGTTTTATTTGTATTTACTTTTAAAATTTATTTTTATCAAGTGTTGCCATGTAGTTGTTTTGTGGTGATATTTTAATCCATAAAAACTATCAAATGAAGTCATAATATTTTACATTCCAATTTCTACTATAGTGAGGCATACTGGAAATGTTTTCAAAATGTTAAGGAGTCAGGTTTTTTTTTTTTTGCTTTGATTCATCTCATGGTAGTTTCCCTTGATAGAGAAAATGCATGACTCTAATATTAAGAAGGTGAGAAGTTATACAACCATCATATAGGTAGTAGAAACAGAATTACAGAAATATGGAGTGTATTTTTCTGTACAATCTTGACCAATTAAATACTATTTATTTTTAGAAGAATACTCATGAAATCACTATTAGTGGAATAAAAATCATTAATATATTAATCAAGGTAATTTATACACAGTATTTCACGAAGTGTCTTGTTTAGAGTACGTCCTCACTAAACAGCCTACATTAATACTGATAATAGACCAATTAGTTTTTCTTTATTTTGGGAGTACTGGCTCTCCGAAAAGAGTAATGACTTAGGGAATAGATTTGGTTCTGCTAAATGTACAAAAATCAACAAGTCTTAGTTATTATTGTATCTGGTTTCAAAAGAAAGGAGACTGGATCAACCATTATAAAATAATAAAATGTTTGGCATTTATAAGTTGGGCATTCATAAGTTTCAATAAATATTTTTCTTTTTTATATGAAGAAAATATTTTAAGTGCCTTTTTAGTATTTTAATGTTAAATTTATATTTCTCTCTTGTTATTGGCTAATTATATATATATATACACACACACAGACATGTACGCATACACACATATATACTAACATATACACACAATGCTAAAATTAAGTTAATATTTAGAATTGTTATGGATTTGAATATTTCTCTGATACATATAAATTAGGTTTCTAGACACTGCTTTTTTATTGTAGGTTTCAATATTTCGTCTCTATTGACATTGCTCTAAAGAACTTTAGCTTTTTTGGTTACTAAAAGGGCTCAGGTTCTTGAGGACTAAATATGGAAACCTTATACGGTGGAATACGGCCATGTGAATTTTGTTCAACCTTCCACCCTTGTGGCATCGTTAGATTCTGGTCCAGTTCTGATTTATGTCTTGTATGAGAAATCAAATGCTCACTGATGCTTTTTAAATAACTTGGCACATTTTGGGCAGTTTCTGTGGGGGTGGCTAAGAATACATTTGGACACCTAGATTGATTGGTGGAAATAAGTCTCTGGATATGCTACAAATAAAAAAAAGTGTGTTCTTTATCAAGCCAGTACCATTTGCCCAGGCCAGCCCAGACACAGGCCAAACGTGTTCTCATGCATGTTGACTTTAGTGTGTGGAATAAATTTTCCAAGACATTGAACGAAGTATTTTTGTTACTAGTTTATTAGAATGTTTCCATATTCAGGTATAGTTTGGAATGGCAGGGGAAATTGGGAGAGAATTAGTTTCATCGGCTTTCCATGATTGGTTTTAAAATATACATTGCCAAACACCTCTTCTCTACCACCACCGGTTGTACAGAAATATTTTATAATTTCTTCTTCCACATTCTTCTTGAATTTCTGAACATCCCTTAGTTTTGATTCTGCTGAAAGCATTTTGACCAAATCACATTCTCCACAACAATATTGCTGGTATACGTATAGTTTGAAATCTCCAGTATCTGATATTGCTTATCATGTCTCTGTAGAAATCAAAGCATAAGTATAAAAGAAGAAAGATATTATATTTTCTACTTTTTGAGTTGAAAAATTAGGAAAGTTATCTGTTTTTTAAATCATTTGTCTTTAGTTGGTTTCCCCCTGTTTCCATTGTTCCTACTTTAAATTTTGTTATAGCGTCCATTTCAAAAGATATTTCTTCTTCCCTGCACTTCTACCTTGCATTAAATATTTATAACATCAGCTAAGTGTCTCAGGGAAAACATGGCTTTGTGAAAACAAGAACATGGCTAGTAGCAAAAGCTGACTCTGATTTCAAATACTTGTCTTTATTTTAAAACTACTCAATTCTGAGTTCTTGATCAAATAATACTTGATTTGGACTCATCAAAACTAACTATACTTTTGGGAAATGTAGTCACATATTAAAAATATAGTGGCTTGAATAAGTAATCTATTATGAAATTAAACTGTAATTCTAAAATGTATTTAACATTCAGGAAGACTTCCATAAGACTACTTCCAATTTTTACAACTTTCAGGGCTTAAGCAGTATTAAACAGTTGCTAGATAAATAGAGTCTGTTCTCAGGATTTACAAGGATCAAATATCAGTAGAACAAAGTTCCTCCCAATTTGTGAACTTAAGCCTGTTTTAAAGTAATAAATGTCTTTATAGCTGTGGATAAAGATCCATTCCTATACTGACATAATCTAGCAGAGGGTATAATCAAATATACATAATTGGAGTGTTTTGTCAATAATGTGAAATAGGGAGAAATCCTGAACATCCCTCCTGTCTGAAGCTCCCTAATCCATTAAGCACTGAAGGTGACAGAAATACGGAGAAATGCTCACTTTTGCTGAAAGGCACTGCTTTTCCTGCCCTTCCTATAAATGACAGTTAAGTGATGATGAGATAATTCAGGGTGGTTTTCTGCCTCCTTTTGGTCCACTTACCCCTGGAATGCAAATGTGAATCTTCCTCCAGCTAAGAAAATAATAAACTTAGGTCTTTCTTTCTCCCTCCACTCCTCTTCTTTCCCCATTTTTCCCTCATCCTCTCTTCTTTCTCTTCTGCTTCCTTTATTCTTCTTTCTCCTCCCCCCCTTCATCTTTTCTTCCTAAATACCTTTTCAGGAGTGAATCTCCTCTATTACTTGTTGGGCTAAACAATTTTTTATGACTATACATAGAAATGATAGCTTCAGAATTAAGGAAAGATAATTCATTTAAATGGAAATGAAATACATGCTCGTGTGTTTTCTTAACAATCACAATAAGTACTATCTTAAAATCCCACTAATTTCTTAGGTAAATCTAAAATATTTATTCATGTTTTACAGAAGGTCATAATATTTTATCCTTTTGGAGGTTCAAAAGAGCCATTCATCTCTTTCTTCAATTACAGAAATTATTTGACTTTTGAGATACTGCTTCCCTAATAAAAATAGAGAAGGTGATTGCTTAGAAAATTCTGAAACTCATATTTTGCTTATGTTTTATCATACTGCAATTATATGAGGTAATAAAAAGGACTCTAATTCACCCCTTATTTTGATGGCTCGTAAATTCAAACACATGCAGAACCAACACAAGATTGATTCTGTTATACTGAACAGTGCTAAAGTAGATATTATACAACAAGGAGATTTTATACAAATAGCTTATGTCTACTCTATAGCTTATGTCAAGCAATTATTAAACATTTGTATTAAATACATTGTCTTCTTATCAGTACATATCTAATAACTCCAGGGAAAGATGTAAAGAACTGATGACTTTTCTCAATTTCCTGTGTACCAGGTGATCTAGATATAAAACCCCAGTGAACAATTTATTGAAGAAGGTAGTGTTGGTTTCATAATACAAATGGTAAACTGAAGTTCACAACATTTAAGTAACTTGCCCAAGATCACATGTCTAGTAAATGGCATAATCAATCTGCCCAAATTTAAATCAGATGATATTCCAACTACCCCCACATTAGCTAATGGTTATAATGAGAGTGTATCAAAAGCAACAAGGCACAGTATTGGTCAAATATGTCTTTTGTCCTTAGTGACATAGGATACCCCTGCCAATGCTACCCTTGTCAATAGCGCTGCATTTCTTGAAAGTCTTTTATCTTAAAAGTTGTATGTGGATTTTTAACTTTATGCTTTTATTTTAAAGAATAAGATGTGATGTTATTCTTCAAATCTCAAAACTATGTTTACCCTATAAGTTACATGCCTCCTGGGCCACATATTCATTTTTAAGAAGCAGAGAATTATGATGACATATGGATTCCAGGACCTCTGAGGGAACTTGCATGGGGGGACCATTAATATTGTTTGTGCAAATGGTAATGCCTAGAAGTGTGTGGTGTGTAATCTATGAATCTGTATGCATCAGCACTGACAATATTAGATCCTGTTACAAAAGTTACTGCACTGGAGAGAGTTCCAGATTTGTCATGTTTACCAAGATATGTCCAACACCTAGCAGGATGACCGGTCAAATTAAATGCTTAATTAATATTAGTTGATTGAATAAACCATTTCAGAGTCACATGATATAACACAGATTAAGACAAATTTGTGAGATGTATTACAGTGCTCGTATTTTGTTCAGTGAGATATATTGGTCTCTAATCTTTAATTCAATTCATTTTACCCTATTTAAAATTTTCAGGTTATACACTACAGGGAAGTGGGATACACCTAATGAATACATGGGATATTTAAGTTTTTTTTTTTATTTAACATTGTAAGAAAAAAAAGAAAAGGAAAAATAGGAGCGATAATATAATATCTGAGGATTTTCAGATATTAGAGCATAACTGTTACAGAGGAAGACATGGTAAGATGAGGGCAGATCCTTGAATCAGGAAAGGAAAGGTTTATAATGTTTTGAAAGTGCTAAAAAAAAGTATATCAATGCAAACTATCTAACAATAATGATCCAGCTAAGTACTAACTACTTAACTGTACAAATCTTTTAACATAGTTTATGGGAAACACTTTTAATGGAATCATATTCTTGTTCAATAAAGGACATCAATGAAGAAATATTTTGCTTTCCAGACATCCTTTTTGAATCAAAACTGTTACCTATAAAGGGTCTTTACTTTGTAGAGACCTGAGTGAAGCACATGCAGAGGTATTCCTGTATTTTTCTAAAATTTATCTTTAGAATGTTTGAGAAACAGACAGAAGTAGTGATATTTGCACATTAAAGGGATACATTTACACAAGAGTCAAAAACATTAAGATTCGAACCCAGGTTCTCTTAGTCCGTTGATAATGGTTCATCTAAAAATTGAGATAGTTCTATCTCCCTTATGTTTTGAGCATCTCATGAGATAATATAGTAGATATATTTAACTCTGGCACCTTGTTTGCAGTGAATAAGTGGTTCCCATCACCCACTCCTCTTATCACATCTCAATTTACTGCTTTCTTAGTTTTTAATCATTATTCAAAACAGTTTTCTTATTTTTTTTGTAGGCTGGGATATTTTAAAAATCTAATCAAAGTTATGGACATTCTCACAAGAAAAATTCAGATATACTACTCTACTTAAAATTTTATGGTCACATTTGTGAAGCTCTTGGTTAAAAAACATGCAAACCCTTGTATAACAACATATATGTTCTATTTAATAGTTCTATTTATATTTGACTGCTTAGATTGGTTTTACATAATTGAGAGTGTTTTAAAATGTTAAAATCAAGAGCATGTGAATATGGGTCACACACACAAAATGAAAGAAAGCATAGTGTGCAAGTTGATATTCTCAGGGAACTGTTCAGCAGAAGGGCACAGTGTTAGATGTAATTTGTTTATTGATGATCTCCAACAATGGTGCAGTGAACCAGCAAACACCACAAAAGTAATGAATCCTTTCCTCTTTTAAGTAATTATATTTGAACAGTTCAAATTAACCTGTGGTTTGAGGCTACTGGATGGGTGAACTAATTCGCTGATGTAATGACTTTTCTCATTTTTGCTCCAATGATTTAGGTAACAAGGGAGGGGGAAATGAAAATGTGGGGCTATGAGTTTATATTTTAGTGAAAAGATTTGCTGTTTTCTGTGAGTCACGTTGGAAGACTATCTCCAACTGATTTAATGTATGACAGGGTAGTTAAAATGTCAAACTTGAAACAAACAAAATTTCTGCCATGCTATGCAGCAGTATTATGCACAAAACAAACTGAATTGAAAGAGGTAGATAGTTTGTGAAAAACTATTATAAAGATTCACCAATCTTTTTCAAACACCAGACTGCTGTTTGGTTGGCTATCACTGCTCATTAGTGCTTGAAATCTGTTTCCAGGGGCCTGCTGCTTATTCTGATGCCTAAGATGGTGATACCATGCTGGCATTATTTGGGCTATTATTTCTAAATAATGCTATGTCATTACCTCTGTGTCCCTGCCATTATTATATATAGATATTCAGTAATGAGACTCAAAGGAAAATCTCAGGGGAAGGTTTCACAGCACCTAGGACAGTTCCTTTTACATGGTCGACACTCAAATATTCGTGGAAGAAATACATGCATTTAATGAGAATGTATGCCTTTTTATATGGTTTCTAAAACAATGAGTACTTTACATACTTTTTCATATTACATATTAGTAAACAAACCTTCCCATAAATTGTTTCTTAAAATTGAGAAGATAATTATTGCATTCTTCAAAAAGGGATTGGCCAGCATTAATACCAATATTAGGATTTAATGAACCATAATGGTTCCAAAATGTATGGCAAAAGTAATTGATGTCATTAGGACCTATGAGTTCCTGCCTTATTTATAATGTAGGGAAGCAGTGTAGCATGTTGCTCTGATTTGTTAGTCATTTCTTGTATTATTAGCTGTGTGTGATCTGATACATGCCTCACTCTTTTGGTCTGTGAGATGATATCAGTAATTATAATACCTAGCTCACAAACTATAATGAGGGTTAAATGAGATAATTTATATAAAGCCTTTAACTCAGTGGCTGACACTTTGAAAACTGAGTTCACAATAAATATTAGCTATTATTATGATAATAATTATCACGTAAAGTATTTCACAATGAAAGAGAACTTGCTATAGAATACGTTAGACTATTAAGTTATTTCCAGATGAAGAAAATGACATATAACTATTTGGGGTAATTATTCCTCCCAGTTTTGAGGACTTCTTTAAACTTTGGTTTGTCTGATGTTTACTATATCCATTAAAATGCTACTCACCTAATTTGTGTCTCAAGAAAAAAATCATTTTACTATTGCGTCTGATTTTGTTGTATCTTGTGGAGGCAGCTCTGCAAAAAGCGTGTTATTTAATTCCTTTGTTGAAGCTCTTAGTAAATGTTTTGCATATAGAAAGGTTCTAAGTGAGGACAATGAGAAAGATTAAAGATGGTAGTATCCTAGACATGAGAGCCAGTGAGTTCCTCAGGTAGTGTAAAATAGGGAAGAAGTACTCTTGTCTTGTCTACACTGAACTTCTTGAAAGGACTCTGCAGACTTGACAGGGGCTGAGGACTATTTATGACAGTTCCTCAGGGAAAACTATTTTCCAGTAAGAAAAGCTACTCTGGAGTTTTTTTTCTCTGAAAGAAAAATTTTCATAGCCATAGAATATTGTTTTTTAATTCCTAACAGCAAAGTTAGAATGTAGCAAATACGCAATTTTTATCTTCTGAATTAGATGATACAGAAAGATAAACAAATCTGTGATTGTATTGATTCATGATGTAAAGCACATACAAAGCATTTCACTCCATGTAGAAACTGAACTTTTTTTACTAGATGGTATAGAATATGATTGATCTTCAAGCAGCATAAAAGAGCATTAATGAAAATTGACAATGTTCTACCTAGAGCAGTCCAATGGTCTTTTAAGTTCTTTATGATTTGTTCAGTTTCCAAAAGATTCTCGTTAAAAAGAACTATTAGTGAAAACAAATTGTAGTAAGATAACAATACATTTTCCTCAATATTTTACATTTCAAACAAAACATAATTAAAGCATCAGATTTCAGCACTGTCTTCCATCTTCAAATAAGAAAATGTTTTTACTTACTTGCTATTTCATTATTTTTATGACTATATTGAACCTACTTTATTTCAAAATTCAAATATTTTTACATGGAATTTGCATTTGTCAGTTTTTCATGTAGTATTTTAAGGAAGTTTGGTCAAAAATATCTTTATAATAAATAATGGACTCATTGCTATTGGTCATTTGATATATACAATTACATTAACTTAAAATTAGATTTGAGTATGCATTATATACACCCTTTTTCATCATCTTTCTAGTTTTTCTGGAAATATTTGCTTTATTTGAGATTATTAAAATATTAGACATATTTATCTAAAAACTGTAAGTAAAAGTTTATTTTTTAGTAGCCAGTGATCATATAATGTTTTGTTTGATCTTTCAAGTCTTTCTGTGTCTTTCAGGTTTATCCTTTGCAAAATGAAAATATTAGCTTTAGATATATTATCCCTTTATAAAAAGCTTATGTGTCTTTTAGTGTTACAACATTTATGACCAAATGAATTATGAATTGTTAGCTTTAAGAAACAGGCAAAACTGGATCACATATATACCATCGATTTAATCTGCTTTTATCACAAAGGTTACATTAATGTTTAAAAATGTCATTTTGGCTAGGGATGAAGAACTAGAAATGTAATCCAACAACAAATCGTTCTTTGTTCCAATGAAGTGGTTTTTGTGCAAACATGTACCATACGCATACATTAATTTTAATTGAAAGCCAAAACTGTTTTATTGGATAAACTAAAGTGGATTATGCATTACTACCAATTAATTTTAAGGCCACTTCTTATACAAAAATAGTGATCTTTATAAATATTTGTATACTCAATAAATGATAGTAGTCCTAAATTTGTACTCAGATGTGAATAATACCACATTTGTAAGTTGACTTAAAATTCTGAGATGATGCTTCATCAGACAGGGTTCTTGTATAAAAGAGAGTTTAACCTCAAGAGTTATGAGCCTGGGAGGGAAAAAAATAAGGGACACTGAAGAAGGATTAGTAGCATTGGTGAGTCATTACCACCCTTCAGGCTGACCAGTCCAAGGAGAGTTGAAATCATGAAGGAGAGTCTATCTGGAGAGAGCTGTAGTTTTGAGGGTTGCAAAGACTTAGGATGGAGTTGGTGGGTGTGGTTAGTCTCTAAGGTTGATTTTGTCCATAAATTTCATGCCCTGGATGCCTTGCTTGCCTCACCCTGGTCCAAGCCTTAGTGAACACCTAAAAGTCTCTGCCTTCTTGCTCTCCAAACTTCTCCTGAGGATTTCCTCAGATTGTCTACATTCAGATGGAAGCCAGTTGGCAAACAAGATGCAGTCCAGAGGGTCAGCCTGCAGAGTTACAGCGCAAGGCAGATAATGCACTGGGGAAGGGTGTGTGCAAATTGTCTGTTATAGAGGCAGACGGAGAAGAGGATGGAGAGGGTATACTGATTTAATTATGTTATCTTGAATATATTCATTTTGATATTCTTCCAAATATTAATATATTACCTTGAAATAGTTCTTTACATTTCTGAAGAACTGTTATATATGACACTACAAATTGAATATGTCAATGTCTTTTTATTTAGATTAGAAGCAGATGAAATTCTCTCATTGGAAACCACCCTCTACGTTCTCCTTGATTAGTTTCCTTGTTCCCTTATATAATTCTCCTATATTATCCCAGGCATATTTATTGGTAAATAGAAATTGGTAGAAAGCTGCAAGGACTCTACAATATCTGTCTGGCCCTCTCTCATGCATCAGTCTTCATCATGTCTGAACACTGACCATCATGGTGTTCCCTATGATTGCTAATACATCATTATAGCTTAAATTTATAAAGTACCTAATATAGTGCTGCTTCAACTACCAAATGCTCAATGAATTAGGTATTGATTGAGTTGTCAAGTGATTATCGAAGAAGTTCTTACAGATAGACAACAGAGCTTGATCAATCCTAGGATCATCTAATTGAGATAACCTCAAAAAATAAAAGCAAAAAAAAGCACAACAAAACATTAAGAGTTAACTGCATGAAATCTGGCTTTGATGAATGGATGGCAAAAACTTTATTACTAAGCAATTTAAGTTTTATGCTCTTTGCTTTCTGGCTAAAATTCACATATTTATTCTGATTAGAAACAATGCATATAACATTTAAATCAAAGAATCAGATTGTCCAAATGTATCATTTGCCTACATCACAGTAATGCAGCTGTCGTTTATTGTGCAACTACTATGTACTTGTTACTTTACATATATTATTGCTAATCCTTCTAACATCACTGCAGCATCACTGTGATTCACAAATATTAAGTAACTGGTACAATACCCTAGAACTAGTAAGCAACAGAACAGGAATATGAGTGCAGGTTTACTTCACTCTAAAACCTCGTTCTTTCCACTGTGTCATGATGTCAGTAATTTGGCAGTATAGTGTACAATAATTTGTGTGTGTGTGTGTGTATGTGTATGAAAGAATAAGTGCATGTGTATACATTTTCTTTTCATTTGAAACAGAAACATGAAGGTAATATAATCAGTGAAAATTCTTTGAGTTGAAGTTTTAAATTTTGAGGTTAAAAAATCTGTGTCATTTGAACACAGAAATTCCACTATACCTGTGTGATCAACATATATGTCTTCCCTTCATTTTCTGTGGTTTTGTGAGTCACATTTCTTAATGTGCTGAATTTGTTTCTTATGGGTGCTTTGAGTAATTTTTTTATTAGGTAGAGATTGATATTTAAAAGAGTTCTATTATGTAAATAGCAATATTTTAAAAGCAAGAAGTCACCCATGCATTGAGGACATCAATATATCAGACTTTTAATTGACAACTTGCAAGACCTGCTTGTGATTTATAGCTCGATTACAAACTCTGTTTCTGCTCTGCCAATGGAATTGGCAATATTTTTTCAGTCCAGATGGTGCATTAGCCTTGGCCAGCTGGTTCTCCCTATGCTGCCTCATCACAAGACCATACAGCAAATATTACCACGTATGACCCAGTTCAGTAGGTAATATGGCAAAGGCTTCATGCCTGGCTTTGCCCTCAGGGCATATGGAAGTGAACCTGAATGAGATTTATGCATCCAAGATTTTACACTCTATCAAACCCCCCTATAGTCATTTGCTTTCCTGGCTTGACTTTAGACGCTGTTTTGAGTAGGCAAATAGAGCTGTATTATTTATATGTAAGCTGTTTTAAAATTTGGTTATAGTATACTCTTTTTAAATATCATTTTTCTAACTTTAAGACAATTTTAAAATTCTAGGCAGTATTAAACATTTTAGAATTTTAAAAAGTAAATTTTTAAAGAGTTTTTTTATATTGTAAGTATAGTTTTGATAGAACACATTTATAAAAGAAGCTGTTTCTGACAAATTTTAAAGTGATACAACTTTTCATAGAGTGATTGACAATAGCTAGTAAGAATTATAATTTACAGGTTGAAATACAGTTTTGTATATATAATTTCAGTATAATTACTATAATTTTAAAATTTAAGACAAAAATATTATTAGACAAAATGAGATGAAACAAGAACAACAACAACAAAAATCAGATGATTTACTCCAAATAAAGTCCCTCTTTGAATATATTTAAGATTATTTGGGTAGAAATATAGACACGAATTTCTCAATTTTAGTGTACTTTTTGTTTTATCTCTAATATTTACTATTTCAAACAAAATAAATAGGCAATCCATAAAATGTTTTGCATGTTAGATGCCTCTACATAGTTTTTCCATTGGACTGAATTGTGTAATAAAACCTTGTATTTGTTCCATATTTGTATATTCCTAACAGCAAAATAAAAGTAGAACAGAAATGATATCCTTGGAAATGTAGCTTTATTTTATTTCTATAATGGTATATTAACAGTAAATGCAAGAGATTATCATCTTATTACTTGGTAAATTTAATACGTTGAAGAAAATATAAATTTTCATATTTAGTGTCAATTCTGATTCTGATTTTCTAAGGGAACTAGTGTAGAAAAATACTTTGTTGAATCTGGAGAGAGTTCATATTCTCTCTGCACACACATATCGTCATCATCTTATACACATCATACACTTACATATGTATTTTTTTTTTTTTTTTTTTTTAGACAGAGTCTTCCTCTGTCACCCAGGCTGGAGTGCAGTGACTCAATCTTGACTCACTGCAACCGCCACCTCCTTGGTTCAAGCAATTCCCCTGCCTCAGCCTCCTAAATAGCTGGGATTACAAGCATGTGCCACCATGCCCAGCTAATTTTTGTAATTTTAGTAGAGACAAGGTTTCACCATTTTGACCAGGCTGGTCTTGATCTCCTGGCCTTAAGCAATCTACCTGCCTCAGCCTCCCAAAATGCTGGGATTACAGGCGTGAGCCACCATGCCCGGCCAATATGTATGACTTTCACTCAACTGCATCAGTTAATGTTTACTCAGATGTGAAGAAAATTGTATATGATGATGGTTGTTTTGTATAAATTTTTAATAAGGTTTGTTGTCTGTGTCAGTTTAATGAAGTTTTTTAGAAGGTGATTTGGAGCTATTTTTCTATTATTGAAAGCTACATTAAATTATGAGATCAGATTTTTATTATGGAATTTTTAAATATATGCTACATTAAATTATGAGAGATTTTTATTATGGAATTTTAAAAATATGATTAATATTTATGATTTTTTAAGTAAATATTTTCCTGAAATCCTTTTTATTAATCTTATACAATGGACAGCTCCCACATCATAACTTAAAAAAATACTTAGATGCTTGGAAATATATTTAAGTAGATTTTTTTACTTCTTAGGTCTTCATTCATAATTTTTGTCAGCTAATGCTTGAGTTTTATTTATTTAAAAACTGTTCTAGGTTATTATGTGGAGCTACTGTCAGTAGATTAGGCTTTATTTGTAGTTTAGATTGCTTTGTTTTTATAGCTTCTTCTCATTTATACCCATTTATATTTTCATTTCCTGGGAGTTACACATTTGTATACTTATAATAAGAATCCTTGGGCCCATTTATTTTGTTGATTTGATTTCAGTTCACTACCTTGCATTTAAAAACTGAAATAGAAAACAGTCTCTTCTTGTTGAATTTTAGATACATTTTTACTTGACCTATTTATTGATACATGAACTTTCAATGGTTCTCTGATTTATCTTTCAATTTCATGCAGAAAGGGTCAGAATGTCTACTAGGCTAAACAACTTTTCACTAATCTTTTTGTCTATTCATAATACAGTGCCATAATCCATAATCCTTTTGCATTAATGGTCATCAAAAGCATCAACAATCTGAACTGTTTGCTACTGTGTACTTATAATTAAATATAACTGTGTTTTTTTCCTATTACCCAATTTACTTTGTATTTTTCATAATTTTTGGTATTGGTTGATTTTAGGTCTAAACTAATTTTAATAGGGATATTAAGGCATCCTTGATTATGTCATTACTATTTTTATCTATAATTATATCACTAAAGGTACTAGAAATTAACATCAAAATATTAATTCTGGAAATTGGTAGAAGTGGAGCATTCATTGAACTAGTAGTGAGGATTCAATTCTTGTTACACGTCTGCCAGTGTTAAATTCTGATGTTTAGCAAAATATTTAACTTCTCTGAGCCTCATTTTTTATTTATAAGATGAAAAGGTTGGGAAAGATCTTTTTTAAAGCATCTTTCCAATTATCAAATAAAAGTATGATTTAAAATTATACTTTAAAAACATATACAAAAATATTTATGCCAGAGGCATTTTTGGTGGCTAGAAATCATAAGTAGAAGTCAGAAGAGCTGTCTGATAATGGAGAAAGTTGGATTTTCTGACTTAAAAATTGTTTCAGTTTTTCAGAAAAAAATTTAAAAAAAGCAAAATTAGCTTTTTTTCAGAAATGTTTTTCCAGAATTATAACGAAAGGCATTAAGGATTATAGTCATTCAACCTCAGTTCTTTCATCTGTATAACAGATATGATCTAATTCATAGTGTAATGATTAATTGTAACAGTCCACAAACTACAAACTGTTCCTTTTTCTGAAATTTCTTTTCTTCCCTACAATTGTTCTGAAAGAGCCTAATAAAATATTTTTGAAAAATAGAGTTAAACTTCCTGCAGCATTTAAGATGTTGAGTACAGTGCTATCAGGAATTTGCTATATAGTCTGTTAAATTTGATTTCTCTGGCTAAGTATTAAATTTAAATTAGTATATGGTTATAAATATTCAGACTTTGTAACTCAGAAAAACCCCAAAAATGTCTAATGTTTATCAAATGAGTATTTTGAGCACCTGCTTTGTGTCCAGCATTGTGTTACAGATGACATCTAATTAATTTACTTCCATATAAAAGAAAGAAAAAATATGAATATGTACAAGAGATAATGTTTGCAAGAACAAGCTAAATGGCACCTGTGATGCAACCACACAATTAAAGCATGTTTTATCATCCTTGCCCAAATGGGTCTAATTTAGCATTAACAAGGAAATTAACTTAATTTTAATGCAAATTGTTCACTTTTCATTAAAAATATCTAGTAAAAAGACTTTTTAAAATACATGATAGGATTATGCTAAAGCTGATTAAAATATATTCAGTACTATCAACTTATAACTGTTCATTAGAATCATTTGTACTTCTTCTTTGTTATTTAGTATAGTCTATGGGAAGTATTGTTGCCATGGGCTATAGGAACACTTGCCATGAGTCTATAGGAAGTGTTGTTGCCTTAAACTTGTCATGGGCTGTGTAAAAGTTATTTCTATGTTAAATATGCTTAGAGAGATATGGGTGTTATGACTCAACCTTCACATACTCATGCCTATATTTCTGAGGCACAGCTCCTTTTCCCATAGTAAGTTCCCTACTTTATTGGGCAATGTGTGTTGGTAGAGACCATATTTGGAAGAAGTAGCCATAGAAAACATACATAGGTGTGGAAACAGTTGCCTTGTCTCTGGGGTCTTGTGTAACTTTTAACTAGATTAATATTTTTTACACATTGAAACACTCACAATCATTGTGGCTGTGTTTTTCAATCTTGTTCTATTAAACTATAAGCCCAATGAGAATAGGCATTTTTTTTTCTTCTTTGATGTTCTTTGCTCTTACACTGACTGGCATAATGCCTACTGCATGGTATATGTTCGTTATTTGTTTTTTACATTGAACAGAATGTCACATATTTTCTTTTTTAACTTAAGTAATCCATTATGTGATTTCTCTACTCACATATCACTTGCATGCGTACGTGCATACACACACACACACGAAAAGAAATATAGTATAGTATGTGATATGTGACTTAGCGATTATTGGCCTGTTACTATGGAAAATGCATTGCACTAGAAAATAAGAGATCTTTGTTAGATGAGTAGGTTGCAAAAATATTCTCCCATTTTATAGGTTGCCTGTTCACTCTGATGGTAGTTTCTTTTGCTGTGCAGAAGCTCTTTAGTTTAATTAGATCCCATTCATCAATTTTGGCTTTTGTTGCCATTGCTTTTGGTGTTTTAGACATGAAGTCCTTGCCCATGCCTATGTCCTGAATGGTAATGCCTAGGTTTTCTTCTAGGGTTTTTATGGTTTTAGGTCTAACATGTAAGTCTTTAATCCATCTTGAATTAATTTTTGTATAAGGTGTAAGGAAGGGATCCAGTTTCAGCTTTCTACATATGGCTAGCCAGTTTTCCCAGCACAATTTATTAAATAGGGAATCCTTTCCCCATTGCTTGTTTTTGTCAGGTTTGTCAAAGATCAGATAGTTGTAGATATGTGGCGTTATTTCTGAGGGCTCTGTTCTGTTCCATTGATCTATATCTCTGTTTTGGTACCAGTACCATGCTGTTTTGGTTACTGTAGCCTTGTAGTATAGTTTGAAGTCAGGTAGCGTGATGCCTCCAGCTTTGTTCTTTTGGGTTAGGATTGACTTGGCAATGCGGGCTCTTTTTTTGGTTCCATATGAACTTTAAAGTAGTTTTTTCCAATTCTGTGAAGAAAGTCATTGGTAGCTTGATGGGGATGGCATTGAATCTATAAATTACCTTGGGGAGTATGGCCATTTTCACGATATTTTGCAACCTACTCATCTGATAAAGGGCTAATATCCAGAATCTACAATGAACTCAAACAAATTTACAAGAAAAAAACAAACAACCCCATCAAAAAGTGGGCGAAGGACATGAACAGACACTTCTCAAAAGAAGATATTCATGCAGCCAGAAAACACATGAAAAAATGCTCATCATCACTGGCCATCAGAGAAATGCAAATCAAAACCACAATGAGATACCATCTCACACCAGTTAGAATGGTGATCATTAAGAAGTCAGTAAACAACAGGTGCTGGAGAGGATGTGGAGAAATAAGAACACTTTTACACTGTTGGTGGGACTGTGAACTAGTTCAACCATTGTGGAAGTCAGTGTGGCCATTCCTCAGGGATCTAGAACTAGAAATACCATTTGACCCAGCCATCCCATTACTGGGTATATACCCAAAGGACTATAAATCATGCTGCTATAAAGACACATGCACACGTATGTTTATTGCGGCACTATTCACAATAGCAAAGACTTGGAACCAACCCAAATGTCCAACAACGATAGACTGGATTAAGAGAATGTGGCACATATACACCATGGAATACTACGCAGACATAAAAATGATGAGTTCACGTCCTTTGTAGGGACATGGATGAAACTGGAAATCATCATTCTCAGTAAACTATCGCAAGGACAAACAACCAAACACCGCATGTTCTCACTCCTAGGTGAGAATTGAACAATGAAAACACATGGACACAGGAAGGGGAACATCACACTCTGGGCACTGTTGTGGGGTTGGGGGACAGGGGAGGGATAGCACTAGGAGATACACCTAATGCTAAATGATGAGTTAATGGGTGCAGCATACCAACATGGCACATGGATACATATGTAACAAACCTGCACATTGTGCACATATACCCTAAAACTTAAAGTACATAATAAAAAAAAAAAAAAGAAAAGAGATCTTGTCCCATTGGAACTCTCACTAATTAGCTATGTGCCCTAAGGAGCTTCCCTTCCCTAGGGCACAGAATCTATTGCTATTAAACAAGAGAGATTATTTCTTCCTTCCACTGAAGTCTGAGTCTAGAATTTTTAGTTTACATTCTGGATTTTAAATTTGTAATTTCTTTCACTTTATCTTTTAATGTGGTAAAGAGTACTCCATATATATCACACAATGTTATGTACTACTATGCGTATACATATATATCTGTGCACGAAGCAGTTGTTGGAACGATACTGGTCAGACTTACAGTGGTGGCTTTGTGGACGGGAAAAGAAGGAAACAGAACAATCTATAGATGTCAAAAAGAACTTTGTTTTATTCCCCATTCTTTGCCTTTAAAACATATAAAACTACATATATGATTTCTGTAATTAAAAAAATACAAATATGAGAATATTAAGGCTGAAACATGCTAATTTAATGCTGGGGAAATAAGTGTGTGTTATATTTCTTTTTTCTGCTGAAAAATACTAGGAATTTTACTATATAAATTATTGGCTCTTAAACTTAAATATGACATTTTTATAATAAAGTATTTAGACATATGCTACAAATAGAAGAGTTGTTTTCCTTATATTTTCATATTACTTTTGCAAGGCTGAAAGATTTGGTATCAGTTAAATCTATAAAAGCTGTACTATAGAGAATCTGAATGACATTCAAGACATAGATTTCAGGATGACATAATTTGAGAATACTCTGTGCAGTTAAGTTTTTTTGTTTTTTCAAAATAACTCTACTTGGGAAAAGTAAGGGAACAAAAAAGCCCCAATAATATTGCCACCTCTTTTCTTCCTTAAAACTTTGTTGTAGTGGTTTAAATCCCTAGCTACTAACTGTCCTTCCAGTAGCCTAAATTCTGCCCTCAGATACTCATATAGATTTCCCATTGGGCCCAATTCTGCTATTCTCCTTCAGGCAAAAACTTCCTTTGAATTTAAACTGTCTCATTCAGGTACTATATTAATAGGCAACAGAGATACACGAAGAAACACAGTAAATAAAAGTTTGCTTGTATAAGCATGGCTGACTCAGGATCTTGAAATATTGCAAGAAATAACCTATAAAGAGATTTAGGCAATTATAAAATCTGAATCAAATATTTACTAACCAAAAATTTCTCATGAATCGTTCTAATCTGCTGAATGTAACTTCTTTTAGTGAGAGTAACTGCCAAAATATCAAAAGATCCTCTAGTTATCAGGTATTTGAATCCAGGAGTTATCTGCTTAAAAAGAATACCAGTTATCAGACTATTGTATGAGTATTTAAAAAATCAGGAAAAGAAGCAAAAACAGATTTCAAAGTTATTCATTAAAAAAAAATAGATTCTTGAAATTAATATTAGTGGAAAGCAATATTTCAAACTACCCCCATTTCATTTATAGTATATGACAAATTATGTGGCCAGGGCTGGCCTTAGGGAAACTTGGGGTGTAGGCAGTTCTTGTCTTCAGTTTCTTTCCTTCTGGTGTTCTGCTTGGCTGTGTTGTCAGGAGGTTTCTTTTTCTCAGTCTCCTAGGGTTGCCCATGGCTGTCTGTCAGTCTAGTGGCTCACTAGGCTTCATACTCTCTATCCTTTTCCAGAACCAAGCCTTTCTCTTTCCTCCCTTTCTATTAATATATAACATCTGCATCTAGAAAAATGTCCTTGCATTTGATAGCACAATAGATTAAATGAGATACAATTTGGAAATAAACAGGTAGTCTTGGTGGGAAACTTTTTATGTATGAGTATCATTCCCAGGGCCTTAGATCAAGATCTAGAAGCTGTAAAGGGTTATAGTGGTGTTGTAGAAACTTCTCTTTAGTTGAGCTAAAAACGGGGTTCTTGTCACACAACCATAACAAATTAGGCTCACAGACACTTTGAAGGGTGAGCAGGGCAGGGTTTATTGGATGAAAAGGGAAAGGACTATCAGCAAAGCAAGAAGCCCGCTAGCCAGTTTCCCACCTCTCACACTGAATTCCAGGTTACTGTGCTGGAACAGGAGAGGCCAGGCTCCTCCCCACTGCAAAAGGCGTGAACTTCCTGAGGCTCTACCCCAGTACGCAATCCTCCCAGTGCTCAGGCCGGTGGGAGCTTCTGCCAGGGAGCCCTTTTTACTTGGCTGTCTCAGTAGTAGTGACAGTGATGTTAATAGTGTGTCCGTGGTTCCTCAAGCACACTAACGTTTCCCTTTGATAGAGCCCTCATAATATTTTCTCTCCTTGAAACACTAACCTATTCCCATTTTGCCATTGTCCCCTGTGCCTCGTGATATTAGCATTGTGGACACTGAAACCGAGTCTAAACTAGCACAAGCAAAGGGATTTTCTTGACTCACAAAATGAAAGTCCAGGAGCATATTAGGCCTTAAGCACACATAGATCCAGGGCTGAAACCATGTCTCATGTCAGCAGGACACTCTCTTACTATCTTAAAATCTCAGCTCTGATTTTCTCTTTTCATCTCATTCCTTTTCTTTTTCTAACATTTATTTTAAGTTCTGGGGTACAAGTGCGGTTTGTTACACAGGTAAACTTTTTTAACGGAGGTTTGTTGTACAGATTATTTCATAGCCCAGGTATTAAGCCTCGTGCCCATTAGGTGTTTTTACTGATCCTCTCCCTCCTTCCATGCTCCACCCTCCAAAAGGCCCCAGTGCATGTTGTTGCCCTTTATGTGTCCGTGTGTTTTCATCATTTAACTCCCACTTATAAGTGAAAACATGCAGTATTTCATGTTAGTTTGCTCAGGATAATGGCTTCCAGCTCCATCCATGTCCCTGCAAAGGACATAATGTCGTTCTTTTTTATTGACCTCATTCTTAGGCAGTCTTTTCTGGAATTGTGACAGAAAAGTTTCAAAGCAGTTATTTTTTTTCATATTATATCCATAGTTGTGTTTTTATTGCAAAGAGCATGCCTCTTACTGGATACCTCCTATCACTATTGATAGGGAAATAAGGTCATCTCATTGACTAGCGATGAAGCCTGTGGTTACCCCCTGTTTGGGGTAGGCAGAGGGATCAGTTCACAAGAATCTTTTGGAGCAGATTCATTTTAAAACGTAAAAAATAATGTTAATAGAAAGGTGAACAAAAAGCATGTTTGAGAGCAAAACTATGGCTACTACTGTTTGTGACAAAAATTATAAAAAGTTATACTTACATATGGGTTTCTGTCTGTCTTCTCACCTATAGCTCTGTGAGAAATAAGTATTGCTCACTGCTCAATACTCTTACAAGTGTGACTGGCTGGGGCTGGTGTTGCTGGTGGTAAAGGAATTTATCAAGACCGTTGTAGGGGAAGAAAAATAAAGGCACATTTATTAGAGAAAGTATGAAAATGCATTGCAAGGGTGCAATATGTAGCACTACAGAGAAGGGGCTGTCTGCAAAGAGGCAGGGGCTGGAGAGAAGTTTTATAAGGTCTTCCGGAGTGGTCTACATGCTGATCGAGGTTGTGCCATTTGGGCTACCTGTGGAGCAAGGTCGTTGTGTCAGCGGGTGGGTTGTTTATGGTTAGTTGTCTCTCAGAACAATTGTTCTCTCCTACCTGGGGCCCCTCCCTGGTGGTTATCAAGACTCCACAAATATCCAGTGCCTCTTGCAATTTAGGATATGTATTAAGAAGTCACTGGCTGGGCACGGTGGCTCACGCCTGTAATCCCAGAACTTTGGGAGGCAGAGGCGGGCGGATCGCTTGAGTTCCGAAGTTGGAGACCAGCCTGGGCAAAATGGCAGAAACCCCGTCTCTACAAAAAAAAAAAAAAAAAAACACCACACACAAAAACTAGCCTGCATGGTGCCACCTGGCTAGAGTCCCAGCTGTTTGGGGAGCTGAGGCCGGAGGATTGTGTGAACTTAGGAGGTCAAGGCTGCAGTGCGTTGAGATTGCCCCACTGCACTCCAGCTACGTGGCAAAGCGAGACCCTGTCTCAAAAAAAAAAAAAAAAAGGCTCAGAGAGGTTATGCAACCCATCTATATTTATACATTATATGTATTGTGTCTGATAATACAGAGATATCTTTTTTAAAAAGTTACTGAAGTTGCTTTTATAAATGTTATAGGTAGTACAGAAACTTACATGGGTCTAGAAACTTTCATGTGTTCACTGAATTTCAAATTCCTTCAATATACTTATTATGAATCACTAAGATTTCTTGTAGGCCCACTTAAAATATTTGTATTGTTTTGAAAAATAATTTCCTTCTGATGTTGGTTGTATTTCACAATAATAATGTTAATGTTTTAGAAAAGCTTCAGTAAACCGTAAGAACCAATGTAATAGTAGTTACCTGCCTGTTTTGGAAACAAATAACCCTAAATTAATATGTACCTCTTGCTTTGAAATCTTGGCCTCAGTTAGATTTGAAGTGATTATGAGGAGACACTCAAGGGAGCCAATGTGTAACTCATGTTGTCCATTATGACATTTGAATATATCTATGTCAAGTAAATGTCCTTAATGCTATGTAAAGGGCAGAAAGATAAACAATCATGTCAAACTCATACATATAATATCTAGCCAACCATTGACCCGAGTCAAAACATATGTAGAAAGAAATAAGGGGCCTATCATCCAAGAGATTTGTTTTGATATCTATTACTGGGTACTTTTGAGCCTGAATATTAAAGAGTCTAGAGTTATATAAAATCTATTCTACTCGAATACCAACCTGTATATTGTAGGTATGGCTGGGTATTGATGCAAATTCTTACTTTATAAATCAATTTTTGATACTCAATTGTTTTATAATTTTTCCTCCTCTTAAAATACCGTAAGCCCTCAGTTTTAACAAACTGAACGTCTGTTATTGACTTTGCATTCCATATATTTGTCATAATCATTGTTTAGGTTTTTAATCCAGGTTGACTTCGTAACTAGCATTTGGGACCATATGTATTTTCATTCCTCCTCAAATAACTGGCTTACCACCTAACCCACTACTCTATTCAGTCTTCCCTTGAATTTTGTCATTATGGCAAAAGAACTGTGTGAGGTTATTAGCAATTTTGGCTACAGTCTCTCTTAGAATGTTTGTTGTCCTTAGGGACTCACAGCAGGCAAAAAAAAAGAATCAGAGTCCCCTTCAGCAACCTGTGCTTTCCTGAAATATTGGCTTTGACAAGCCTGCAGGGGTGAGAAATAATTTTGTGTGTGAGGGTTTGCACTTCATGGATGTCTTTCTGAGTTTATTACCAGGAGGAAATGGAAAGAGAGCCATTCTCACCCTTACCTTCAACCACGTGATTATGTGACCATAGTGCGAATGATTAGCTCTGTTTTGGGGAAAGTCTGTAACTGAGCCTTCAGTTAAAACTGGTACCAGGCACTAATCTGATTGAGTATATTGATTGTATTGATGTAAATTTCCAAGGCTTCTAATGAGATCTTACACCTTGTTTTTATTCGTTTTGAGCTATCAAATTACATTAAGGTTATGAGAGAAACCTGTCTGTCTCTGATGCCCGTAGCTACTTGCCATCTGAAGGGCTGCATGTCAAGATGCTATGTCTTACCTCTCTCCAGAAAGTTCGTCTTAAAACACTGAGGCTTACTGAACTTCTGGACAATTATTTAGTGTTCATAAAGAGCCTTTCTGAGAAGATTCTGCCAGCCATCCTGTTATTTGTAAATGCCTTTATGCGATGTTCAGAAATAATGTGATCAGGTTACAAAGGAAAAATAAAATAACTAAAGAGGAAGAAATACATATTTAACTTATGTTTAGGTATAAGTAAACTTCCAAAGACAGCAAGCAAATGATGATTATGTATTTCATGCTATGGAATACACAGGCAAAAAGATACTCAAATAGTCTGTCAAATACTTTGAAAACATAAGCTAAGTTTAAAGCAGACAGAATATTTGAAGTAGACCACAAATGGAAATGCCCCAGAAATCTTTTATCAATTGGGCCTTATGTTCACTCTTGTAATAAAGAGGCTTTTGGAGTTTATATGCCACAGTCTAATAGGTGACTGCTTAATGGGATTTACATTCACTCAAACAAAATTAGGCTGGTAAAAGACAATGCAACATGCTGTAATGTAAATGGGACTGACGGCAGAATTAAATGTTTGTGGAAACAGGGCAGCAGATCTATCAGGAGCTAATTAGACAGAGTTCAGAGGCAGGCTTGGGAGTAAATAGTATCAACAAAGAAAGAAGGAGGGCAGGAATGGACAGAAAAAAGATCTTTTGTGCAGAGAAGAAAAGGAACTATACAAAAGTTATTTAATTAGAGACTCAGATGGAGTTTCTCCCATGAGAAAAACTTATATTCTTATCTGAACCTGTTGATAATATTATGTTGAATAAAAACTTCGATAAATTATTGTGTGTCTAAGTGCTTCTTTGTAATAATTGACTTTAATAGCGTTCTCTTCACATAGTAACTGTTCTAGCTATGTTCACTGTACCCAGAAAAAAAATTTTGGAAGTTTATTTGAAGTCTTTCTCACAGAAAGAATAACACAGAAGTTTTGCCAAAATTTAGAGAGTTTGAGGCTTTGGGAAAGAGAAAGGGTAAAAGTGTCAATAAACAATAACAATGAGCAATAACAACTTTGGATTCATTTTAATTAGCATGTGAATAGACATAATATTAATTTTTGAAAACTTCAACTTTTCAACTCTTCACTATGGTATGTCACTATAGTAACTATTTTTCAGCTGAGCCATTGTATAGGGAAAAGGATCTAGCCTTTCGTACAGCTAGGAAATCATTTTGATGAAATAAATCGGGATCTGTATGCTTGATATTCAAAGTAGTAAAGGATGACTACTTGATACATTTTCTTTTTTAACCTCAAATTCAGCATTTAAACTAGCATTGCATGAATCATTTTCCATTAAAAAAACTTAATGAATATTTTAGGGTTTAAAATTGTTTTAACCATCTATAAGGGGTGATACATATCTTATTTTGCATGAAACCAAGAGTATATCAGATACATTTCAGGATATTTGCATTCTGCCAATAATAAACTTAATTATAACAAACCCTTCAGTTTGTCAAGAATTACTATCTACCTCACAGGGCTATTGTAAGGACAAGGTGCACTAATATATGTGAAAGTGCTTGGGAAACGTGGGATTACTGTACAAATTGTGCCATATCATACCGGAATCTTTATGAGAGACTGTTGCCATGCTGATGGGCATATGGATTTTTATTTTTCTTTTTTTTTTCTTTTTTTTTTTTATTATACTTTAGGTTTTAGGGTACATGTGCACAATGTGCAGGTTTGTTACATATGTATCCATGTGCCATGTTGATTTCCTGCACCCATTAGCTCGTCATTTAGCATTAGGTATATCTCCTAATGCTGTCCCCGCCCCCCCCACCCCCCACCCCACAACAGTACCCGGAATGTGATGTTCCCCTTCCTGTGTCCATGAGTTCTCATTGTTCAATTCCCACCTATGAGTGAGAACATGCGGTGTTTGGTTTTTTGTCCTTGCGATAGTTTACTGAGAATGATGTTTTCCAGTTTCATCCATGTCCCTACAAAGGACACGAACTCATCATTTTTTATGGCTGCATAGTATTCCATGGTGTATATGTGCCACATTTTCTTAATCCAGTCTATTGTTGTTGGACATTTGGGTTGGTTCCAAGTCTTTGCTATTGTGAATAGTGCCACAATAAACATACGTGTGCATGTGTCTTTATAGCAGCATGATTTATACTCCTTTGGGTATATACCCAGTAATGGGATGGCTGGGTCAAATGGTATTTCTAGTTCTAGATCCCTGAGGAATCGCCACACTGACTTCCACAATGGTTGAACTAGTTTACAGTCCCACCAACAGTGTAAAAGTGTTCCTATTTCTCCACATCCTCTCCAGCACCTGTTGTTTCCTGATTTTTTTAATGATGGCCATTCTAACTGGTGTGAGATGGTATCTCACTGTGGTTTTGATTTGCATTTCTCTGATGGCCAGTGATGATGAGCATTTCTTCATGTGTTTTCTGGCTGCATAAATGTCTTCTTTTGAGAAGTGTCTGTTCATGTCCTTTGCCCACTTTTTGATGGGGTTGTTTGTTTTTTTCTTGTAAATTTGTTTGAGTTCATTGTAGATTCTGGATATTAGCCCTTTGTCAGATGAGTAGGTTGCAAAAATTTTCTCCCATTCTGTAGGAGGGCATATGGATTTTTAAATGGCAAGTGTTATATTGAGTAATTAAACCCAGCAGTTCATGTCAGACTGATTGCTTTTTTGCCTCCTGTACTACACAAACAAAGAATTGTTCTGTGGGTATGTTCTAGATTGTTTGTGGTTTGGTTAATCCGTGAAATCCATGGTCTGCATTACTGTCAGCAGTTAATGCCCTGAGATTGCTTTATTCTTTAATGAAAAGATCAGTAAGGTTAGAATTGTTTTGTCCCTGCCATGGAAATAGACCGAGTATGAATGCCCAGTTTCTCTTGGTGGAGTTCCAATCTGTCTCTGACCCAAAAATATAGGTGGTATTTGGCAGTTTGTCTACCCACTTGTGACAAAGACGTCTGTCTTTCCCCATTTGTAAAAGAGAGAAACTGGATTGGGTTAATTTTACAATAGGTACATTTTGCTTCTGAACATTCTGAACACGTAAGGCAGCATCCTGTTACTTCCAGTGATATTGTCAAGGTTTCCTAAACTTGGCTAATTACCAAAGTCACCTGGGGGAGCCACTTAAAAATACAAATTCCCAGGCGCTTTCCCTGGAGATTCTGCTTCAGTGGGTTTGGGGCAAAGCCAGAAGATTTCAAGTGACTCTAATGATTATGGAGGTTAGCCAAGCTGGAAAACCACTCGTGAAGTGGTATAAAATATATCCCATTATTTTTTGTCCATAATAAATAACAAATATATTCTTTGTCCTTATTGGCCTTGAAATGTTTATGAAATAAATGTGATGGACACACTCGAGGTCACTGGGTTACTTCATACAAGTCAAATAATCCAATAGAGCTTGTATCTTCCCATAGTAAATCAGGGCGATAATACCTGAGTTACCCCACGTGCAGTTGTGATAAAGAGAAATACTTTTTAAAAAGTGTTTTCCAGATTTCAAAGGTGAAAGTAGCCTGATTGTAATTAACAACTCAGAGACTTGGGTTTTACTCCCAGCTCTGTTGCCGAGTCACTTTGTAACCAAGTTTACAATTATTTTAGCTTTCTGAATTTTATTTGCCTTGCCTATAAAATGAGGGAATTGAAAAAATACATATCCCTGTGGTGCCTGCCAGGTTAATCTTTTCTATGGGCAGCATGGGGCTATGTAACAAAGTCCAGATGGTAGAATTGTTCACTTCATGGTTATTTAGTGACCATCAGAGAACATTATGATAACCTGAGAGTTTTGGCATTCTCTCAAATATAACTTCTAAATGATCAAATTGTTCATTGCAATGCTGGGCATGTTATCAAATGATTTTTAAAATATATTTTTATACTCTGGCACACAATGCGTACTTTTTTTGACTTTTAGTTTTATAAACGTATCATGTATTGAGTGGCATTAAGTTTTGCAGTCTGGGTTAGACAATTGATTTTTACACTTTATAACACATTGAAGCAGAGTTGCATAAATTACCCTTATTACTATTTTGAAAGGTAAATAGGCCTAAAATTCTACTATGTCACACATATAGGCTCAGAATTTGAATAAATAGAAAGATGTTATTTGGTAAATTATGGAAAAATAATACACTAATTTAAGTTCCAGGTTATTTATTGAACCACATAATGTGCCATAGAGACTTCAAGGCTCTCAATGCAGAAATTTTCTAGAAACAATACACTTCAGCTATTTAAATGCTTGCCTCGTAAGGAGAGAACAAGATGGAAAAAACTGAAAGAAACCAGAGTGACCCAAATGGCTGGAACACAGAGAGTTAGAGCAACTGATATAAATGAAATGGGTAATCCTGACTACTACAAATAGAAATTTTAAAAATGCGAACTCCCAGAGGAATCAACAGTTCTGTGGATGATTTCTGTTTCTCAAATATCCCTATGTGACTGGGTGTGGCATTTGTTTAGAAGGAAGTCTCAGTCTTGTAAGATTTTACATCTTGAGGGAAAACTTTTTACCTACTGCACACCTTTAAAATTTTACACTAATTCCCGTAACATCTCACTTCTACATTTTACAAATAAAGTAATTCACATAGTGCTTTAAACATCTTGGAAAGAGGGAGGCAAATTCATCGGACTCTTTTAAAGAAAATCAGTTAAATTATATTAATGAAATTAGTAGACTAATGATAATGGCAGAGTAAATTGAGATCTGTGACAGTTTCAGAAGATTTCTTAAATTGCAAATGTTTCTTAGAAAAAAAAAGAAGGGCTTTCAGTATTTCTTAGGGGGAGATGTGAAGAAGAATTTTAGTAAATAATTCCTGGAGCAATGTGACTTTACAAAAAAATTTTCTTATCTTTTCCCTGCTTAATTTCATTAAGTGTCAAAAGATGAAGAGTATAGACAGTACAAAACCAAGTGTGTCAAGTCCACGGATCTAGGTCTGGTTCTTCTGGTCATGAGAAAGCCACACACTTTCTCTGATCCTCAGTTTCTGATTCCTAAAATGAGAGCTTTGAGTGAGAACATCTCTAGGATCCTCCTGGTTTTAACAGTTTCTATGACTTTAGTCCATCTTTAGTTTCATTCAATTCATGATGCTTTCACTTCATGCCCTGCATCTTTTTCCACTGTGGTTTGCTTCTTTCTGCCAATGATTTCGTTATTCTGGAATCTACTTCAGCGTGAATAAAGTTATCTAACTGTTATACTCCTGATAAAAAATGTTGCCTACTTCAGGAAAACAACAACAACAACAAATGCAGAGAAGACATTTGAGGCATGTTCAGGAGCAACTCTTTTTATATCTCAAAGGCGACTGGCCCAACTTTGGCTTAATTTGTATATATAAAATTTAAGATGTAGAATATTGATTTTTACATACTTGACATTGGGGAAAACTGTTTATGAATTACTTCATTCTTCATTAACCTTTCAGCAAGTGTTAAAGATTTTTGGCTTTTTTCTCTCAGACATTTTTGGTGAATTAACCATTCCAAGGGCAAAGATCAGGTGCCGTGACCCAAGGCATTGACAGATAAATTAAATAATGGATTTTCGTGTCTTGCCTTAAAAATATGTTGGTTGCTACATGAAAAAATTAATATGTTCTACTAGCAAAAATTGCCTATGTATCTAACAACTACTATATTTTTGAGAGCAACTGGGTGGCTGGTTGTTCAAACAGGTGATGAGGTACCACCTTTTATTGTTTACTCAGTCTGTGTTGGTATCACATTGTGATTTAGGATTTTATTTTATTTTTCAAATAATTTATTTCCCGTCTTTTGAGGCAGATTTTCAAGTTCCTTTTGAAGAAAATTTCTTTACATTGCAATTCAGTTGCAGATATCAAAATTATTCTAGATGTTGTTTGATTATTGTTTGAAATGAATGAGTTTTTTTAGGAGAAATAATTATTTTCTAAAACTTTATAATGTAATTACATTTCTCTTTCACACTTAAACATTTTTGGCCTATCTGCAACAACTTTTTTTATCTTTTTCTAGATTAAAATATTGTCCTTAATTTAAAGACTTTCTCTAGAAACCAATGACCTATACATTCATGATGTTGCAATTTAATTTTAAAAAGAAATGTCTGTTTCGTCACAAGCAATAAAAAAGATCAAGATTCACCAACTTCTTGAAAGAAAAGTAAGACTCATATTGGCATATTTTTTGAAGAAGGATGATCCCACATGTCTTTTGATTAATTAAAAAAGCAAATGCTATCTTATAAAATTAATCTGAAGACAAAGTTAGCAAAAATTGTAGGGTGAGGATAAATAGAAACAAGATACAATGGTCATAGAATTAGCCTTTGAATCATAATGAAAACTTATTGCTTTGATGATAATTATGAGGTAACTATATGGTAGATTTTCTTTAATTAAGATAGGATTGCTAAGTTATAGAATTATGAATATAAACCTCATCTCCCCTTTTACCCTCTTTCAGTATTCTCATTACAAATAGAAATCAGCAGCATTCTATTATTTGTAAGAAGTTTTAAATTTTCATTATGGAATTCCAATCATTAAAATAAGTAAATTTCAGTAGAGATCTGCCAGAGTTAGGTTAGATCAGCAGCAAATATTAAATCTGATATTTTATGCACCTTTTAATTTTATTCTGCAAAAGTTCTAGAAAGCAAGAGAAATTCAGTTCAAATGGAGACAGTGTAGAGAAATTTCATTAATTCTTCCACTCTCTTCTATACTCATAACTCATTATTTATACAATATTTATTTTAAAATTAAGCAAATTATGTTGCATTAAAAATATGCACAAATTCACAGTGAAAGAGAAAGATTTAATTATTCTGATATATTTTATTTTAAAATCCTTTCCTTACAAAGGTGTGAAATTTATAATCTGCAACATACATGCAAAGGAAACCATCCAAAACTTTTATGATCCCTGAAGTACCATTGTATACTTTACCTCTGACACAGATCCAAAACAGAGCTAACCAAATGTTATTAGTGATTAATTTTCTGTGTGGGAATGAATGTTAATTGGGATTATAAAGTGACCGATTATGCTAGGAATTGAGGCAAGTTAACCTTTTCTTTCAAGTATCGATATATTCATTTTATTAATTTTATCTTTTTTTAAAGCGAAGATGGCTTTTCTACCTTCATTCTACAATACTAGCTACCAAATGTGCCTTACTTTTAATACAGATTTTAAGATATAATGAAAGATCATAAATATTATTTTTTGTGACTTGCTGATTTCAGCTAGTCTGTGCTTTTGCATAGAAGAGTTACCAAATACACAATGGTGAAGAAGTAGAATTTAAAAGTTAAAAGCCATTTTCTTGCTGGTGTGGCCTAAAATCATTCAGGTCTGCTTGGCCCAATGTGATTTTTCTATGTGACATTCCAAATCTGTGCTGCTGTTTCCCCTCACTGAAAAGACCATAAGGCTTTCATTGTATAATGATAGAATTTTACCCATCCATCTCCATTTTAATAGAAGTATAAATTCAATTATGTTTGATAAAGTCAAAAGGAAATCTTCAAATTGTCTATTACACAAAAAATAAAATAAAGGACCCTTGTGCTGACGAGTTGGCCCATAAACAGAAGTAAAATGTCACTTATATTATGGCAATTTCTACAGATTGCAGCTACCAATATTTTATGTGTACATTTTATATGGAAGTAAAGCAAACAAAACCTCAACCAAAAACAAACCACTTTGTTTCCCTTCATATTTCTTACTGAAACATTTCAAGTACAAAACTGTTTATGTCCTAAAAAGCCTAGTTCTATTTAACAATATTAGTGGCAACTGCTGAAAAGAAATGAGATATTTTTTCAATCAACAATCGATAATGAATTATTGTGATATGAATTTTATCCCAGTGAAGTCCGGAGTGAAGAAAGGCCATTGTCTGATTTTTTTCAAGTTGTTCCTACTGATATTGCAATGGTTTAAAATAAAAAGTATATAATTTTAAAAATATAACCTGAAACATAATCACACTCTTCTGTTTACTGATTTCCACAATTTATTTAATAAGCATCCTTTCTTCTATTCATTTGGCAAGCATTAAGCACCTACCACGTCCTGTTCTATTAATGAATCTGTGTCAGCATATAAAGATGAACAAGAAAGGGAATCTTAGAGTCCAGGGAGGAAAAGCAAATAATAAGCATGCAGGCAATACATAAGAGAGTTTAATACAGTGGTAAGTCTTTTCGATGAGGTGGCCAGGGGACACTTTGTGGTCTTCCTCTGTGGCTAGGAGACTCTCTGTGGTGTGAGCTGAGACCTGAAGAACAGGAAGCAGTTAGTCATTGAGAAGATCTTGGTATTTATTGGGATTAAACTGTTTCGGACTCTACACTAGGCCCTTGAAATGAAATGATGAATAAAATGAGACAGTGCCCCAAGGAACTCACAGTGAATATGTTGTGCTTATTTATTCGGGGGTGAAATCACATAGAATCCATTGTGGTTGCAAGTTCCATTATATTAGCTCAATAAACACACATTTAAAAATATTAAATGAATGAACTAGCATCAGTTTAAAACTTGACATTTACTATTACCCCTTCTCATATATATTGTTTATTAACATTATGTATGATTTTATATTTTACTTGTCAAGGATGTTTAAGATTGATAGTACTGGAAATGCTTCCCTAGATCTTTTCAATCAATGTGTATTGCAGCCCACTGCCCTTAAATCTCTCTGTCAACTTATTTCTAATATACCTCATTCCCCCTAGCTTGCTGACTATTCTCTCACGTGATAAATAACTCTGCCTTATCAAGGTCAGTTGGAAAGGCCCTTTTTACATATCTCATAAATTTTAGCCAGGTGTCACTGATGTGAGATTAATGTAATGGCACCATGGCAAGCACTCAGGCTTGTCTTAATTATGCTAAGGTTGCCCATTCACCGTTTCTCTTCATCTGTCTCCTGCTTTAGGGAACACTAAACACTATGTCATTAGATTGTTCCACAACATTGGCCCTTTGCATTTACAAAGTCATCAGATGGCTTATGACATAGCTTTTCTAAGGAATTAAATTAAACAAATAGTGAAAACAAATTTAGGGGTAAAGTGCCTGAAAAGTAAAGGTTTAAAATTGTAATCAGTGAGAAAAATAATTATCTTTGTTTCATAGTAATTTTCTTCTGAACTATGAGTTACTCATCTGATAACAGCACATTTTGGCCCTGGATGATCTCAGAAATGAGTATGAATAGTTAAAGGGTTTCTTTACTTTTGAGAATGAAGTCTTCTCATGTATACTATTGACCATAATCTCTGTGCACATTTGCAAAAAACTTTCTTCTCATTGCTCCTTCCCTTTGTGAATGACCGGTTTCCATGGGGAAGCTGTGTCTAAGCCATGTGTCTTACATGACTGTTTAATTACCTAATCTATTTTTGCTTAAGGTCCTCACTTACTTTCCAAAAGGCACACCAGCTTAGTCTCTTGACTAAGTCATTAGAGAAATGCAAATCAAAACCACAATGAGATACCATCTGACACCAGTTAGAATGGCAATCAATAAAATGTCAGGAAATAACAGGTGCTGGAGAGGATGTGGAGAAATAGGAATGCTTTTACACTGTTGGTGGGAGTGTAAATGAGTTCAACCATTGTGGCAGACAGTGTGGCGATTCCTCAAGGATCTAGAACTAGAAATATCATTTGACCCAGCCATCCCATTACTGGGTATATACCCAAAGGATTATAAATCATGCTACTATAAAGAGACATACACACGTATGTTTACTGCAGCACTGTTCACAATAGCAAAGACTTGGAACCAACCCATATGCCCATCAATGATAGACTGGATAAAGAAAATTTGGCACATATACACAATGGAATACTATGCAGCCATAAAAAAGGATGAGTTTATGTCCTTTGCAGGGACATGGATGAAGCTGGAAACCATCATTCTCAGCAAACTAACGAGGGAACAGAAAACCAAACACCGCATGTTCTCACTCATAAATGGGAGCTGAACAATGAGAAAACATGGACACAGGGAGGGGAACATCACACAGTGGGGCCTGCTGGTGGGGAGGGGTCTAGGGGAGGGATAGCATTAGGAGAAATACCTAATGTAGATGATGGGTTGATGGGTGCAGCAAACCACCATGGCACGTGTATACCTATGTAACAAACCTGCATGTTCTGCACATGTATCCCAGAACTTAAATTATAATAAAAAAATTAAAAAGTTAAGTATGTCATGGATACATAAAATATTGTAGATGCTAGTCCATTTTCTCATTTATGGCCATAAAATATACACAAACCTATTCTAAGAAGTTAAAATTTATTAAAACTTATGCACAGTAACACTTGCAGACCATACATGGTGCCATTTGCAGTTGAGAGAAATATAAACTAATGTTAAGGTGCCATATTAGATCATAATTGCATAAAATTAACTGTATTATATACTGAATTACTGTATTAATTTTCTAGCCACCGCTAGTTGCTATTGTGGTGAGCTTAAGTGATGTGAATAGCCACCTAATATGCCATGTGATGCTAATCATCTCAGCATGAGCAGTTCGTCTCCCAATAAATTGTGGATGTCAGTAAAAAGTGATCTGTCACAGTTCTCCTGTATTGTTCATTGTGTTTAGTGCAATACCGTAAACCTTGAATAACACCATGGGACCCATATGAAGTGTCACTAGTGATGCTGGAAGTGCTCCCAAGAAGCAGAGAAATGTCTTAACATTACAAGAAAAAGTTGAACTGCTTGATATGTGCTGTAGATTGAGGTTTGCAACCGCAGTTGCCTGACCTTTCAGACAGGATTCATCTTGTAAAGAGATAATATACAGTTATAGTATTGATACAGTACAGTACTGTAAATCTATTTTCCCCTCGTGATTTTCTTAATAACATTTTCTTTTCTCTAGCTTACTTTAATAGTATAGTATATAGCACATGTAACATGCAAAATATATGTTAATATACTATTTATGTTATCAATAAGGCTTCCAGTGAACAGTAGGATATTAGTTAAGTTTTGGGGGAGTCAAAAGTTATACTCAGATTTTCCAGTGCACAGGGGTCAGCACCCGTAACTCCCATGTTGTTCAAAGATACATTATACATAGGTTTAAATCCTGCCTCCACCACTTACGCACTATGTGACCTCTGACAAATGAGTGAACCTTTTTCGTGGCTCATTTCTTCATTTGATTTTAAAATCCTTTCCTTACAAAGGTGTGAAGTTAATCATCTGCAACATATATGTGAAGGAAACCATCCAAAACTTTTATGATCCCTGAAGTATTATAATACTTTACCTCTGACACAGATCCAAAATAGAGCTAACTAAATGTTATTAGTGATTACTTTTTTGTGTGGGGATGAATGTTACTTTATGATGAGAATTTCTTCATCTTTAAAATATGAGTAATAATATTATGGCCTAACGTGATTTTACGGACATTGGAAGGATGTAAACCACATGGATCCATGAATGGCTGGCTTGTAGTAAGTGCTATTAGCATATTTGCTATTACTATTTGGACTTTTCTTAAGCCATGAGTTCAAAAATAACTCTGGAGTGCTTCTGCAAGCATTTTTAACATTATCAATTAGTCAGAAGTGAAGAAAACTCAATGTATTGAGTAGATAATATTATTAACTTGCTATTTATCAATGAATTGGGCTAACTGAAATTATATATGATTTAAGTATAAAATTGGATAATAAAAAACACAGTTTGAGTACTTCATATGAAACTCTTGCATGTGAAGATACTCTTTCCTGGATGAAAAACATTCTCATGTTACTGTAATGTTAGCCGCTAAGCAATGTATCTGGAGTGGCAAATTATGTTCATTCATTTTCCAGAAATGCTGAAAGAAAGAATGCTGTGTTGGTCAGAAAATCCACTTACTCAAAGTCGTAATAGTGGCCCTCCCTAGTGAGTAAACATATGTAAATATTTCAATAAACAATGTGTACCCTTATAGAAATATGTTGGCCATCCTAACTTGCCAAGTAAGTAAAATGTAGTGGTTTTTATAGTAGGGATATTTATATAATAATAGAAATAATTAAATTGTATTTAACAGCTGATTTTTAAAGTAAAACATACTGTGTTCAAATACTTAATATATTCAAAATAAATAATGAAATTTAAGTTCAATTGATTTTTTCTTAATTTCATATACAGAAATAGAAAATATCAATCTGTAATTTTAAAAAACAGTAGAATCTTTATACCCAAAGAAAAAAAGTATTTGATCTCATAATTTTATGGATTATTGAATCAAATCTTGAAACTTGCATTATCAGTATGGCTCATGGTAATTACTGCAAGCTGGCGCATCAGTCAAACTATGTATTCCTAATAGCTTAACCCATAGAGTTTTTTTCTCTTGCTTACATTATAGTCTGATGCTGGTCAGGTGACTCTCCTCTAGCCTGGGGCTATTTCATATGGAACAGATAACTGCAGGTCACTGCAAGAGAGAAAACCTGTGGGTATGGAGAACCCCCTTCTCTGGGCCTGGAAATGCCACATTATTCCTTTTCACAATTCAATGACCACGACCTACTCATATTGCCCCACCTGACTATAGGGAAGAGTGAAAAGCAAAATCTGTTTATGTGTTCAGAAAGAGGAAAAATAAATGGGAATTGTTGAGCAGTTGGCTTTGTGTCTGCTTCTGGACTGTTTAACTTTTGTGCATTGCTTTTTAAAATATTATTTTAAAATGATCCATATATTTAGCTATATGTCAGGATTAAATTAAACACCTTTTTGGCAAAATGTGTGTGTATGTTAGAATATATAGGCAGATATAAATATATATATTTAAATATATATATAAAATATATATTATATTTATAAGGCAAATCTAAGATTTGCCTTATAAACAGGTAGTGTTAAATCAATGGTATATTGGCAAATACGGATGTTGAATGCTATGAAAACTGGGAGAGGCTCTGCTTTCACATTCTAAAGTTTCTGCCTCAGGCATAGGTCTTTAGAAAAAAATGTTAATTGGTAACCAGTTAATTTTAATCCTTATAAAAGAACCGGACTCTTAAGTTTGCTAGAGAACCTCATTTTAAAATATGAAAAATACTAATATTTATCTTTGCTAAATGTCTAGAGCATCTTGCCTTTGCATCTCTTAACTTGGCTTCTGCTCCCTCGGAAGCAGAATGTAGATATGTATCAATCTGGCAACCGTCTCCTTAAACTTCCTGGGGTATTATTACCAACTCTGTCTGGAGGAATTCCAGCTCTAAATGTGGAGTTCATATTTGTGAGATAAAGAGCAGGCTTTTATCAGAAGTCTACTGGGAAGTGACCTCTTGATTTCCACTTGCTGTTCGGAACGAGAAAGATGCATTGACAATTGTAAACAAAAATCATTTTAGAAGGTATACATAGCCCATAGTAATGTTTTTCAATCACTGGTGTTATTTTGCTTTGTGATTTTGAAAGATTAATTTTAACAGGTAAGAAAATTATTAACGATACTGATAAATCTTTAAATTTATTAACATAAAATGAAATTTACCTTTCTGATAACTTTTGGCATTTTCCAGAGAGACATTCTGAAAGTTGTAGATAAAAGTACTATACACATGGTTTAGAAAAATACCACATATGAAAAAATACTTTCCTAACCTCTTTTCTAACCTAAGTGTCACTTTTATATAAGCATGGTAAGACGTTGAAGTAATAAAAAGGAGCTAGTATTATTAGCAATCAGATCACCTTCCTCTCTTCCTTTCTTTAACAAATATTTACTTGCTCTGTCAGGCATTATAACAATGCTGAAAGTCTAACTCAGGTATTGCCTCTGTCATCATACATTTTCCATTCTGTAATCAAAAGGCATTAGATAAGTAAATTCACAAGTTTTGAAATATTATGTATTATATGATAACTGCTCAATGAAATAAATAAGATACTAGAATATGGAGATAATTGTAGTTGTCAATTACTACATAGCAGTGCACTGCAAAACTCATTGGCTAAAAACATTTTATAATAACATAATTTTATCTCATTCTCTGGGACAGATATTGGGCAGGACATAGTGTGGATGACATGCTTCCGCTCCACAATGTCTAGGGTTTCCATTTAAATGATTGAATGTCCAGGGTCTGGAAAGTTGGGAAGTAGTCAGATCTCTCTCTCTCTCTATTTCTCTCCTCCTCTCCCAATAGCTCCCTCTCAATCATTCTCTCTTTCTTCATTTTCCTCCCTTTCTCTCTCCCTGAACAGACCTTTCCAAAGAGCTAGCTTGAGCTTTCTTACAACGTAAGAACCTCAGGGGAATCAGACTTCTTACATGATGGTTTAGGGCTCGGAGAGTACATATTTCAAGGCCAAAAAACGTAGAAAGTTCCAGGCCTCTTAAAGATTAGACCAGAACTGGCATAGTGTCGTTTCTGGCAATTCACTTTTGGTCAAGGTGCAGCCCAGATTCAAATATTGACTCCTTCAATATTTTTCAATGGGAGAAGTATCAAAGAATTACCAACGATGTTGAATCTGCCATAGAAAATAAACGATGGGAGGAGGAATCACTGAGAGAATGCAAGGTAAAAAAGATATGTTCACTGAGGAGTAAAGAATGAAAAAGAACCAGCCATGGGAAGAGCTTGGAGAAAGCTGTTCAAGTGCAAAGATCTTGTGACTTGAGCTAAGTGACAATTTCAGTACAGACATCCAAACTGCATAAATCCCTCCATTTTAAGTTTTTTTTTTTTAGCATTTACTAACATTTTTTCCTCTAATGTCATAATCTATTTTGTTTTTCAATACTTTCTCACCATGTCTACTCTTCTGGTCATCAGAAGTGGCAACAATATTATCTTTTAAGTGTATATTGCATATTATTAATGACAGTTCTGACACAGATTATAAAAATTCTATTTAATTTACCATCCCAGTTAAAATCTGATAAATGCAGCTTCAGAGGAGCAAATGACAAAACTCCTTAGTCACTTTATGGAATTTCTGATACAGAATAGTTTTCTTAGTCTCTGTGCTATAGTCACTAAGCACACACAACAGTAAAGAAAAAAAAAACACAGAGGAAGCAGGCAGAAATATTGAATTTCTTTGAATGTGATACTTAGAGGCACTTGGTGTTACAGAGCCTAATTATGGACAGAGAATAAAGGAGTGTACATACCAGCAGGAAACAAGGCAAAGAGTAGAGTATGAATCAGTGAACACTCAATTGGGCTTAGCATGTAAAAGTTGTGATATTTCTTCCTCACACTTCCGTGTCTATTTATTCATAAAGTAGAAAGAAACTAAGACTTGAATATTACAATTCTTGACTCTGGGTCTTTGAATCTCATTATATCAACACTTGAGACACAAAAACTTGTAATTCTTCATCCCATGTTTATTTGTATGGCCATAGCTATCTCTAAGTATTTAACCTTATTACATTGAATTTTAAATTGAGTACATATAATTAATTGCACAAATAATATCTAAGGGCAAAAGTCTACACTGTAAGTATTGCAAGACTCTATCAGTTGATGGCATATCCACGTGCTTTTGAGGGATGTGGATCATGCCAATCAGCTGGCTTTCCCCACACATGAATAAGTATGAACACACATGGGTAGAGCTGCATCCTGATTTTGTATGTTGTTGAGGTATGAATTGAGCATACTCAACACAAAAGATGTTCATTGATCTACTCTCCTATATTTCTGATTTCTCACTGGCATATAGCTTCTTGGGGATGTGAATAAATGGCATTAAGGTGGACATGTAGTCAGTGTTACTCTCATCTGTACAATTGAATCACAGCAACATTAAAAGAGCAAGTAACCTTTTTGAACTATAGAAATTTATGTAGCTGTATGGTGACAGGTCTCCATTGTCTTCTGGGAATTTCTGCTCTCTTGAGTACCCATTTGTGTTGATTTTCCATTGCACATCATGTGCATTATATAACTGAAAGGATTTTAAAACTACTTTTTTTTCTTTTTGCCTATATGTTAAATCATTTTATTATTGCAAAAGAGTGAAAGTGCTGATGGTTTTGTGAATAGACAGAAGTTAAACTCCCTAGAATGATTTTGAGTACTACTAGTGTTTCTTTCCGGCATGATAATTCAATAAAAAAGGAACAAAATGTGACAATGTGAATAATTTATAATGCTATACAGAAAAAATTTCAGCTCAGCATCCCTCCTAGTCCATGAGACTAGAGCAGGATTTGACAAACTATTACCCAAGGATCAAATCTGGCTCACCAGCTGTTTTTTATAAATAAAGTTTTATTGGAAAACAGCCCCAATCATTTGTTTATCTATTATCTATGACTGCTTTCCTCCTACAACATAGATTTGAGTACTTACGACAGACATTATATGGCCTGGTAAGCCTAAAGTACTTGCTATCCAACCCTTTGCAGAAGTTTCTTGACCCTTGAAATAGAGAATGAAATGCATATGTGAATTAACTTAGATAATGTTTGTACTTTATTCTTTCAAAAATGCAATTTTTTCATTATGTCCCTGTGTATTTTGATAGAAATGCTAATACATAGATATTTATATATTTATATTGAATCATGTGTACCAAAGCATGTTAGCACAGCACATACTGAAATTAATGTTTCAAAGAGCTGCAAGGAACTTTACGTGATTTTGTTCCCATTAAGATCTTGATTTTTGTGCTATTACTTTTTTTATCTCACTTTTCTTAAAATCTGTCATTTCTATCTCATGAAATCAGAAGATCTAAATTGAAAGTAATAATCAAAACAATTTCTATTCTTGAAAATGTCAGGCTATCATACAGAGAATTGCAGTGAAATATCTTGGCCACATGCTAACTTCAGGCAAACTTTTCTGCTCCCCCTCCCAAACTGCCTCAGCTTTTGTGAGATAACATTTATGTTTCCTACCCTCTTCTACAGAATGCTAACTAGAAATTGCATCAGGCATTTGATATAGTGGTTATGTTTAAGCCTTCTCTGCTAAAAAGATTTGTTCTGTATTGGGCATAGCACTCGGTCGATATGTAGATATTGTAATTAAGATTGCCCTGTCTTGTGATATGGTCATCTGCCAAAATATCCCTGATTTACTAAGAATTACCTAATATGATAAATAGATTGCTGTTGGACTATATAATTGTCTCTGGTGCCAGATCTAATAGTGCCAGGTATAGAAATTGTGAAGTCTGGCCATCATAAAGAAATGAGAACAGGAAGGGGAACATCACACACCGGGGCCTATTGTGGGGGAGGGGGTGGGGGGAGGGATAGCATTAGGAGATATACCTAATGTTAAATGAAGAGTTAATGCGTGCATCACACCAACATGGCACATGTATACATATGTAACAAACCTGCACGTTGTGCACATGTACCCTAAAACTTAAAGTATAATTTAAAAAATTAAAAAAAAGAAATGAGAACTATGGTTTTTAGGGAGTAGGGGGTGTTGTATTTTATTAATGTAAACCAGTGAAAATACCTTATTTCAATGCTGAGTTTCTCTACTAAAGCAGTCACCGGAAAAGTATACATTAAAATAAGCTAAGGTAAACTGTTAACCTAGACCTATTCAAATATAGGTCACAGAAGTTTTTTGTTCTTGTTTTTAACTTGTATATAGATTCTGGAATCTTTTTTTTAATCTATGAGCTCCCTCTAACACTATGCATCAGTATGCAGTAATATTCCCTAAATTTGTACTTGAAAAATGGTAAATGGTAATTTTCACGGGGAATTATTTTCTTTCTATTGATAATTCTCTTTTTCCATGTTCTGATTTTACAAACATTATGGTTTATTGAAATGCATGTTCACAGAGCAGCTCTTCAATTTAGCTTTTCCCATTTGATTAAGGCTTGTTGAGCAAGAGGCAACTGAATTTGGTGGTGTGTAGTATTTTGGCATTTTTATACTCTGTGTGTGCACAGCTGTAATTTAGAATAGCTCCGAATAGCATTTAATCATCTACACTACATATTTAGGCATTTGTTTATCTTCTCAATTCAGATTTCAAAGCCCCAAACTTCAGGTATACACTAGTTACATAACTATGGATTAGCATAAGTTCTCTTTGTTAAGTCCGATGCAAATAAATCAAAATTAAGAATATTGTGTGGGTAATGTCTGATACTGTGTGGACAAAACTGAATAGAACTTCTCATTTAATTTGTTGTGTTTTTTTAACCTTTTTATTTAATCTAAAAACCTAATTTATAATCAGCTTTAATTTAGCTGTCATTCTAATTTCAAACTTAGTTGGCAATATTTTCTTTATTTTGAAATCTTTTGTCAGCCTGAAGAAATAGTCTGAGAATATTCCACTAATAATAATAATAATCCTGTCACCAATTCTTCTCTTCAGGTGAAATATGAGGGTTTTTCTTTACCAGCACTTCATTCATCTGTAGGATGATCTCCTAGAGAGGAGGCTGTGCAGTTCCATTTGAAAGCATTCTCCTTAGCAGCAGTAGTGAAAGATTAGTAGTTTCAGGAGGTAACTGCCTTGAGATTCTGCTGTAAAAAAATCGAAAGCCTCTTTAGAGCCCACTAAGAAAGATCCAAGAAAGAACCATCGAGTTACCCTGAAACTGCTGGCAGGGTTCTCTTTTGTAACAACAGTCCTTGTTTGATTTTTGATGCAGACTTTCCTCATAGAATGATTTTCCATTCAAAAAGAAAAGCTCTTCTGCCTCAGGATAGAAATATCTGATTAGAAGTCCTTCTTTTGGGATGGTTATATCTTATTTTGAAAGAAAAGATATTTGAGAAAAAAATTATTTAATATCTAGTATAACAATATCCCGCCTCCTTGTATTAGTTTTCAGGAAAAGAAAATGAAAGGAATTTCATCTCTAGGCATAAAGTTAAGGGCAAAGGAAGGGGGAAGGAGACACAGAATAGGAGAGGGGGCATGCAATTGAGACGGAGGCTCTGGTCACTCAAACCGTGATATGATTATTTTTGAAGGGTTCTCTTAAAGGGTATTGGAGTTCAAAATGAAAATTGCTTTTGCAGCAGAGTGCACCATCAGGTCTGTGGGGACCGATTAGCGAGGTGGCTCTCTGTGTCCTATATACTATATGCCACTTCAGTGGTTACACTAACACATAGGACATGGAGAAGTGAAAACTTTGATTCATAAAAGGACCCCATGTGACTCTCTGCTGGCTTTATATTTAAAATGTGTTTGATCATTTACCACCCACTTGTAAGCTAATTCACAAAGACAAAGTAATTGATGGATTAGACACAGTCTGTTGGTTTACAGTCTAAGCAGAGAAGGGTTTTATTGTATCATGGAGTATGTTTTGCAAATTCAGCTTTCAATCTCCCTTTCTTGTCTTTTAAGTTACATTAATAAGTTTTGAGATCTGTATATTGTAATTTTTTATGCTGAATGGAACTGAGAGGACAGTGTCATCTTTGGCAGTGAAGAAAAAAACTGAAAGATATGATTATATTTTAAAGAAACTTTAGAGACCCCCAAAGCCAATGAGATAGACTCCACTTCTCTCTTATTCTATCTGGCAGTTCTTAGGATAGAAGCTATAAATGTGTTTCTTAGGAAATGGATTCTTTCTTTTACTCTTAGTAACTTAAATCTATAAAGAAATCTAATAATTGATATCTAATTATCAACTCATATCTACACATGTACAATAATTCACCTTCTTGATGAAAGCTTTTATGACCTTTCAGACAGCATAAAATGATTGCTTCATTTTGTTTATCTCTATCAGTCTCCTAGGGTGTCATGTGTATATATACACGTACCATGGCATTGAGACCCATAGAAAATAAGTATAATATATATTCAGTTTTATGCTATAGATTGTGAGCTTCTCAAGGGCAGGGGCCTGGTCCTATTTGTCTTTGCTTTGTTAAGTATAGTGTCCTGAGCACTGAATATCTGTTGATAGAAGAAACAAGTGATAGCACATATCTACCCTTGTGCCTCTCCTGCAGCGTGTTAGAATGGACCCCAGTGGGACCCTCCCCACATGGGGGATTTTCCAGGGGAAAATAGAGATAGTAGGAGGCAGCCAACTAGTCTAATTCCACTTCCATTCCTACATGAAAATATGATGAAGGAAACACTGCCACCAGTAGCTATCCGGAGTTTATTTATTTCAGATGACTTTATAATGAGCCTATAGACAGCATTTTGTTGTTCATTCATGGGATCATTTACTCAGATTACTTTTCTGTTACCTTTTCATTTAGTAGACTAAAGATTTAAATGTGAACTTTTTCTACACATAATATTCATGGTGCTTTTTTTTCTGATCTCAGATTTAGGTATAAAATACGAGAGAAACTTAATTCCCATTTTATAATATTTATGAACTTAATAATTTAAAATCATTTTAATTGAAATAACATCCTTAATGTAATCATGATAGTTTAAAGCAGAATGACAATGCCTAGTAGTAAACCTGTCTCGATAATTTTGACCAGGACCTCTGTAAAAACTGTCCACAGGAAGTTTGCTAGGTACACAGAGAGAGTTCTTGTCTGTAGAGCACACTGTGTGATTCTTCTTCCAGGAATATACAGTGCAAGTGCTTGGGACAGTTCCACTTGGCCCAATCCCATTTTCCAGGCCAGTGAGCATAATGGCAGGGTAGAAATGAGATGTGTCCATGTGCCTTTGGTAATTACTGAGTATATGTTAATGAAGAGCTTTTCTTTGGCCTTCCACCAGCACAGTTAAATATGACCAATGATAGCTTTTCCTTAGTGAAAGGAAAGCCAGGCGCATAGCTACAGAGCACTATCTAAATACATTGGATATGGGTTTAATTTTGTGCTAACAGGAATGCAAATATTCTCACATAGATTGCTTGGTAGTACATTACATTTGAAGAGATTTTGAAACTTTCTGTGGAGCCATCCACATTGTAGTTGATGTAACCAAGTCAACCAAGGCAATAAGCATATAACATATATCTAAGAGATTTCCAGCACTATTCCAGGCATAGTAAGCAAAGAAAAAGTTGTATACATGACCACAGCAATCTAGGAGCTTACCATTTAGTAGGACAGACAAGCCATAGATATTACAAAGGATCTAACAATGGCATGAGAAGTGATTATTAATTAAAATTTAATATTATTGTTATTAGAATCTTGCAATCCAAAGTGAAAACAGAGAACATGAGAGAATCTAATTATGAAAAAAAAGGAAAAATGGAAAGTTGATTCTGGTGGTCAAGTATTACTTTTACTGTTTTTTCTCCCCGGGATGATTTATTAACATAGTTTTCGGAACTCATTTATTATGGGACCAATACAAATTTTGAAAATTAGAGAAAAATATATTAAGTATAAGATTATATTATGATGTATTAATACAGTTTTTATTAAAAGGCAATTTACTTTATAGAATTGTTAATTTTTTCCAGAAATGAAGGATCATTTATTTTCCCACGTTGACATCTCAGATGTTTAAACATTTAACACACTATTTGCTGTAGAGGGGCTGCAAAAATGCAATTTGGTGCATAGAAGTCCGCTGTGAAAATATTTTTGCTGTAATCCAGGAGGAATCCCTTTATTTCATGGGTTTTTAGGCACGCATATAAAAAGACAGTTTACAAATCCACTGTCATGCTAACCAATTTGGTAATGTTTCTATATAGAAAGTGCATTAATTTCCTGGGGCTGCTGTAAGAAATTATCACAAACTGGGTGGATAAAACAACAGAAATTTGTTCTCTCACAGTTCTGGAAGCCAGAAGTCCCAAACTGAGTTGTCAACAGGGTTGGTTCCTTTGGAAGCTCTCAAGCAGAACCTGTCACACGTTTCTCTCCTCGCTTCTGGTGGTGGCTGGCAATCCTTGCAAATTCCTTGCTTGTAGACACACCGTTGAAACCTCTGCTTCCATCTTCATGCAGCTTTCTCCTTGTCTTCTCCTTTTTTCTTTCTTGTAAGACATTTCAAAAGATTTAGGGTCCACCCTAATTCACTATGGTCTTATCTTGATCTTTGCCTTAATCACATCTGCAAATTGACCTTATTCCAAATAAGGTCAAATGAATTTGAGGAGACACTCTTCAACCCAATACAAATAACTACAAATGAACATGAATGTATCAGGAGATTCCTGAGTATTAATTTGTTTCTTGTTTGATAAGAATGTATAGTTCCAAACATACATTTACATATAATTAATGATTTAAAATTATAGTTTTTGTTATATGTGTTTCAGAAAGTTACAGAGAGAAAATAAAGAGAAGGCTAACATATGAGCCTATGGGTTCCAATTGGTCAAACCCATTGCACTTCACAGATACCCTTATATGGCTGTAAACTGGATTTGTTCCTTACTCCTTCTTGTTCGTCTTCTAGATAAAGACACTTTTGTGTAGAGCCATATCCCCTGTGAGACGAAATTTTGCAAGCTACCTTTATTCAAAGCGTTGGAAGGGAGCATAAGAATGGGTTTACATAATTGTTATGTTTTCTAAAATTATAATAAAAATATATTTTAACCATAGTTGGTTAGCATTGCTCTTTTCATTCTGATTTTTCTTTCATAGTACTTCTCTTCATAATATTTAAAAAAAAAAACAGGGCCGAAGACAGGAGAGTGTCACTCATATGCACAAAGATGCCTGGCTATAGATATATAGATATATATATGTGGATAATGGAGGAGAAACAAGACTTGCAATGTGTGGAGCCAGAAAATTATTCTGAATCATACAGCTCATATAGAATAAACCTGATGAATGTTTTCCCAAGTTTGGCAGGTGTTCTAAGAATTTACACACAATAACCAATAATAGGTTGTGAAGTTGAAAGAAACATAAAAGCTATCTACTTTTATGATTTGAATGATTTTCCTGTTCTCTCTATAGAAAATGATTTTGCAAAATCTTCGTCATGTAAAGAGGTGATCAGAGTACACAGCCAAAAAGTGGGAAAAATAGAATAAGGATATATCAGTTAATCAATAATTTAAAATATGATGTTTCTAATTGAATATGTGATAATGTTGGTATTTGTTGGATTTATAGAAAGAAATCTGTTGTGATTTACTTTCGCGGTAAAAATTAATTTTTACATTTGTACCTGTTTGTAAATTTAATTTTATATTTTTTTATAAAGAGATTCATCACATTTTATAAGCATCAAAACCCATAAAAACAGAGTCCAGGCCGGGCGCGGTGGCTCACGCCTGTAATCCCAGCATTTTGGGAGGCTGAGGCGGGCGGATCATGAGGTCAGGAGATCGAGACCATCTTGGCTAACGCGGTGAAACCCCCGTCTCTACTAAAAATACAAAAAATTAGCTGGGCGTGGTGGCAGGCGCCTGTAGTCCCAGCTACTCGGGAGGCTGAGGCAGGAGACTGGCATGAACCCGGGAGGCAAAGCTTGCAGTGAGGGGAGATAGCTCCACTGCAGTCCGGCCTGGGCGAAAGAGCGAGACTCTGTCTCCCAAAAAAAAAAAAAAAAAAAAAAAAGAGTCCACTTTTACTTTAACCTTTTCTTTTGTAATACAAACTGAAACAAAAATGCCACATATATAACACAGGTACAATTCTTTTTTCATAAATTTTTTTCTTGAAAAATAAGATTATAAAACAAAGCTCTTACAAAGATATCCTTTATATTATTATCTATCTTAACTTCTCTAGGTCATTAAAACATCTGAGCACTGAATAGCTTTTTATCCCTCATGAATTGTCATCATATGTGGATTGTCTTGGCCTTTATCTCTTATTTCTTCGTTTCCTTTGATTATCTTTGACCAAAATTATTGTGGATACTATTTTAATTTTTATGAAAAAGATGTTAATTTGGCTTCTATTTTGGGATTTGTTTTTGTCAAGGACCTTATCTACTTAGTCCCTAAATCCTCATATTTTTGTAGATTTTTTTTTTTTTAAGGGATGCAGAGGTGACACAGTTGTTAACTTTTTTATCCTTACCTTTCTGTTCAAACTTTATTCAGTCCTACCTAAGATTGATCCTCATAAGTTGTTCATCGTCATCTGAATTTTAAACCACTGAGCATTCTTCATTTCTTCTCAATCTGATTTCCTATTTTTTCCACATGTCCCTGTATATAATCAAATATATCCTTTGTGTAACCTTGTATATAATCAAACAGTATCTTGGTCACGAATTAAAAATGTTCCAGATATTTTGATGCCATAGAAACATGAAATTTTACATGCAGAAAAACTTTTTGAGAACATTCGGGTAGGACTTCTCATTTTGCAAGGAGCAAGCTGCTTCAAAGGGGAGATGTGCTTTGTTGGAGCAAAGTCCGGATTATTATAGAACCCAGGTTTTCTCATTCTGGGTCCAGATTGAGTCCATTGTCATTTGTATTACTTATGCCTGTAATACATACTTTACTTATATCTATATCTAGGCCTTTATGCACAACTTGCATTTCTTTCAGAGTAATAACTTCTGATTTTCCTGTCACCCTTTTCTTCAAATAACCATTTAAAACCATTAAAGAAACAGTTAAGAGCGCCTACTTTTTTTTTTTTGAGACAGAGTCTCACTCTGTTGCCTAGGCTGGAGTGCAGTGGCGCTATCTCGGCTCACTGCAAGCTCTGTCTCCTGGGTTTAAGCAATTCTCCTGCCTCAGCCTCCCGAGTAGCTTGGATTTCAGGCACCCACCACCATGACCAGCTAATTTTTGTATTTTTAGTAGAGATGGGGTTTCACCATGTTTGCAGGCTGGTCTTGAACTCCTGACCTCAAGTGATCTGCCCACCTTGGCCTCCCAAAGTGCTGGGATTACAGGCATGAGCCACTGCACGGAGGGCCTACTTTCTTAGCTACCATCGCTATTACTTACAATCTGCTCATGGCATTTTGAAAATGCTGAAGTAAGCTAATGCTATAGACCAAATGTTTGTCCTCTATGAATTTGTAGAAAATTTGGTCATTATATTTTTCTTAACTCCAATAGTCAAGTATAAAACCTAATTTCAAATAGCAGGACCAAATTAAGCCTATCTTTTATATTCCCAGCTCTCTACTCTTTTGTTTCTTTTCCTCCTCTGCAAATATCCTTTTGGACTCTGAATTTTCTAGTTCTTTTTAGCATACCATATCCCCACACTCTGTTTGCCAGACAGTTTCATTTAAAAACAAGTAAAAATTTTATTTTCTCATATCTCCTTTAAGGTGGGTATTTCATAAAGCAGAGTTTGTTTCCTATATCTGTACAAGTAGTACATTTCTGTTCTTTTCTTTCTTTCTTTCTTTCTTTCTTTCTTTCTTTCTTTCTTTCTTTCTTTCTTTCTTTCTTTCTTTTTTTTTTTTTTTTTTTTCTGAGAGAGAGTTTCACTCTGTCACCCAGGCTGGAGTGCAATGGCACGATCTCGGTTCACTGCAACCTCTGCCTCCCGGGTTCAACTGATTCTCCTGCCTCAGCCTCTTGAGTAGCTGGGATTACAGGATGCACCATCATGTCCAGCTAATTTTTGTATTTTTAGTAGAGACAGGGTTTCACCATGTTGGCCAGGCTGGGCTCTAACTCCTGACCTCAGGTGATCTAACTGCCTCGGTCTTCCAAAGTGATGGAATTACAGGTGTCAGCCACCACACCAGGCCCAAGTAGTATATTTCTTATTCTCTGTTATTCTTTCCATCAGTAGAAATTGTACCATTTAAAAATAAATAATCAAAATAGAGGAATAGTATTACTATTGTATAATTGAACAAAGGGAGCTTACATTAAAAATCCCAGAATATTGTTTGCCTTTATTTTTGTGTGATTTTTAGAAATTGGAACTTATTAAATGTTTAGATTGTTATTCAGAGGAAACATTTTAAGTGAATTTATTTTGCTTTAGTTATAATATATATTGTATTATTTGAAACAACAGATCCGTGTTTGTGTCCTTGTTTCTTCTCACCAATAAATGTATTCACATGGTTGACTCATTAATTTCAGGGATAGGAAGAGAAGTCATTGTTTAAACAAGTGTTGCTTTCTTAGGTTTGGGTCAGAGCGTTTAATGGGCTTTACCTGGAATTTCTTAACTTAAGTGTGTATGTTGGGGGGGCACTCATTGGCTTTTCAAGTAGTTGTCCCAGAATAGATTTTAAAGTATAATTTATGAGATGGAAAGAGGAAGTATTGGTTAATAGATTTCTTAAATCATTTTATTAGACTGTTATTTTAATATTGCATGTTCAAAGAAAAGGACAAATACTAAATAAAATACTGACATTCATATCTCACCTTTGGAACTTAATGCTCTGATGGAGAACATTAATTGGATTCTATTTTTCTAATATTTTGTCAAAAAAATTTCAGATATATTTAAAAGTTGGAAGAATTTTATACCCACCTCCTAGATGCTCCAATTAGTATTTTCCTATCCATCCATAAGTCAATCTTTTTTTAAAAATATATTTCACAGCATGGGGAGCACCAGTAGACTTCACTTTTATCCTATTTTATTTCTTGATTTTCTTGATGACTTTCCTTATTACTTTCCTCTAAGATGATCATTGTTTGAGACATAGGAAAGTTGTGTAATAAATTTAATGGAAGATACAAAAGCTTTTAGTATTTACCAAAATCATATATGCCAACTCATGAGTTTTGTATGCACTGAGAAAGAAAAGAGGTGCTTGTAATGCATGTTGTACTATTATTTGAATACTAGCTAAATAATTTCCAGAAACACATTTCTGAGACTAGATTTTGTTATTTAGGCAGCTTTAACTAGACTGCCTCAATGTTCTACTAAAAATTATTTTTAAAGAGAAATTGGCAAGTATGTTCCCTGGCTTGTTGGAATGAAAATCTTTTTAAAATTTACCTTTTATTACCAATATATTTTTAAAAACATATTATTTTAGCATAACTATTTTAGGGTCAATATTTTTATTTATTATTTGGAATGTAAACTGTTTATCATTTGATGCGCAGTTGTAACTGAGACAGTGGACGGTATTTTTTGTTATTGTTGTTAAAATTCTATGATACAGTTTTGGTTAGGTAAACCAAGTTTGAATTTTTAAAAGATCATTATAGATTCAGATTATTTTCTTTGATTTTTGTTAATGTAACTAAAATGTAGTCTTTAATGAGAGGTTTTGAAAACAAATAAAATGCATGAAAATATTATTTTGCAAATAGCATATGAAATTAATACTTTTAGGGTATCCAGAACCTTGAATTTTTTTTTAAATCTAATTTTTACGAAAAATAGGGAATTATAACTGTATATTTAATTTTTAATTATGTTGAAACTGACATTCCTATAAATAGTTTTGTACACAAGTAATAATTCATACACTGGGGTTTTGAAATATTGTTAAGCACATTATAAATGCTAAAATACTTCATAAACACTTTTATAAACAGGATGAATGGAGAGCTGTGAAAAAGTCAGGATGTTTTCCCAAGGACAAATACTGGAGTCAGTGACAGATTGGGGACCATTTTTATTGACTGACAATCACAGTCACTTTACCATTACACCATGCTTTTTTTCACATTTCTTCCACATATTCATGCATTTAATGAGGTTCTGTTTACAAGTGGGAACTGAATTTATTTCTTCTTAGATTACCACAGTAGATAGTATATATATATTACAAAGTGCAAAGAAGTTTGTTTGCTTGCTTCATTAAGAGAGTTGAATTTTATGTTCAACACATGACATCGCATTTAGAGTGAATTCTTAACAATTCTTGATTGTTTATGCAACATTGAGCAAGGTGGTTAAAGTTTTGAGTCTTACCGCTTAGGGAATTAACATTTTAGTAAACTCTATTTCTTGGATAAAAGCTGTCTTTCAGGAATACAGAAATAAATGCACTTAAACGCCTTGAAGATAGGAGTTGAAGTTTTGTTTCTAAAATAATAGAAACTGAATATTAAATAAGTGAAGTACTAGATAACGAAAGAGTTAGGTTGCTGATTATTAATGATTGTTTGTCAGAATTAACTGTTGAAAAATCTTGGACTTGATTAGGAAAAAGTGAACTCTAATTACTTCAGAATTATGAAACATGGAAAACGTGATCATGAAGTTCAAGCTTGTTTAAGATTCCATATCACCTAAAGCATAGTGAAAATTGATCTATTAATATATCTTTAGTTAAATTGTAAGTAAGATTGTCTTGTTTCAGTCTTTTTGGAATCTACAAGTTTTGGATTTAAGTTATTAGAATACTGGTTCTCAAATACTGCATGTTCTCACTTATAAGTGGGACCTAAACATTGGGAACACTTGAACAGAAAGTTGGGAACAATAAACACTGGGGACTGCTGGGTGGAGGAGGGCTGGAAAACTACCTATTGGGTACTATGCTTACTACCTGGGTGATGGGATCATTCGTACCCTAAACCTCAGCATCATGCAATATATCCATGTAACAAACCTGCACATGCGCCCCCTAAATCTAAAATAAATGTTGAAATTATTTGAATAACACAAATGCTGGTTCTAACAGGTCCCGTTCCATCACACATTAAAATATTCTTGATATTTGCTTAGACTATGACAAAGAAAAATATTTTATCTGAGAAATTTACTAACTTTATTAGTCCCGTCATTTTATCCAGTTGAGAAAAATGTTTAGGTTTTAAAATCATGTAGATCCAGGTTGGAGTCTTGGTTCTGTTCCTCACTGGCCCAGAGATGCGAGGCTACTGACTTATCCTCTGTGTTTGTTTTTACCTACAACTTGAGGATAACAATAACTATCTCAGGGCATTATTAGGTAAATAAAGCACATAGCATAGTGCTTAATATGTGTAGATCCTTAATAAATGTTTTAATAACATCACCTCCCTTCCATCTCTGGAAGAGATTTCCAAAAGAACGCATGTAACTTTCTTATTTTTCCCATTTCCATTTTGGTAATGCAGATCTACAATCCCTTGTTTCTGACTATCAAACTCACTTTCTTTTGACCTAACTCATTACAGTCCAACAAGAGGCAATTGATATGATTCCTTAAATAATAAAATGATGACGATGATAAGGCAAATTATCTGACTCATCAAACCAAAAATAATAAATACTAGTGCTTTATGTTAATAAAAATTGATGTTCATAAAAATTGCTAGTTAACAAAGCAATATTTTCATTTACTATTTTATTAAAGTGCTTGTGGGAATCACATGAGAAATATATGGCAAAAATCAATGCTGTCTTTGGCAGAATAAATAAATGTAATCTATATTAAAAAACACAAAAGCTGAGCACAATGGCTCACACCTGTAATCCCAGCACTTTGGGAGGCCAAGATGGGAGGACTGCTTGAGGCCAGGAGTTCAAGAACAACCTGGGCAGCAGAGTGAGACCCCCATTTGTAAAAAAAAAAAAAAAATTAAAAAAATTAAAACTTATTCAGGAATGGTGGCATGCTTCTGTAGTCCCAGGTACTCAGGAGGCTAAGGTGGGAGGATCCCTTGAGCCTAGGAATCCAAGGCTGCAGTGACCTATGATCATGCCACTGCACTCCAGCTTGGGCAACAGAGGAAGACCCAGGCCCTCAAAAAAATGACACGAAGTATTCTATGTGCACCTACTCAGTGATTTGAAAGAGTTAATATATTTTTAAATTCAAGTTTAGCATCCCACGTCCAAAAATTTGAAACCCAAACTTTTTGAGCACCAATGTGACATTCAAAGGAAATGGTCATTGCAGCATTTTGGATTTCAAATCTTCAGATTAGGGATGCTCTACCGGTAAGTGTATATAATGCAAATATTAAAAAAAAAAAAAAAAAAAAAACACCAAAAACCTAAAGTCTGAAGCTCTGAAGTACTTCCAGCCCCAAGCATTTTGGATAAGGAAGAGTAAACCTGTACCTCTTACACCAAGAACTGATAGACTATTTGGGCTTAAAAATACAAATTGTTTTATTTATATATTTGCCCCGGGTTTCTCTTTTCTACAACAAACATAATTGGCAGATTAGGTCAACTGTGCCCTTGTAGTATAATATTATGGATTTTAAAATTGGAATTACATTAGTTAGAAAATGAAATTTTGCTGAATTAGCCACTTAAAGAAGGGTTGAATGATTCTTTCCCCCAGCACACTTACTGTCTTTCATATACACACACATATATTTTTCAAATTTTAAAAAATTGCTATTATGCATAGTCATTGTGGTAAAATATTATTTTTTCCTCTTAATAGTATAGTATTCGGTAATATGAAGATTTTCAGGTATACAGCATAATGCAAAACAGCGAGAAGGATGCCATTGATGTAAAGTATTATAAAATGTTGAACTCTCTTCTACCTCCTTTGATGGTCTAAACAATATGGATAGATGCATAAGTAGATGTGTGTGCACATTGTATAAAGGTGGATTAAGATATAGCGCTATACCTGTGAAATAATGTAATGTAGAATGAACTACTCCTTACTCGGCTCTTAGGTGACATCTGAATGTTTTGAAAAAGAGACTTTCTCAGAGAGTATCTCTCGCACTATAACAAAGTATTTACTGTATATGTGTTATTTAAATCTTAAACTGCAAGAGTGGTTTGTATAACTAGCCGTCTAGAATGACTCTTGTGAAATCAGACCTTTACAACATGTCCCTTATCCTCTTTTAATGCATAAACACTGCACATCCTGAATATTCGTAATATTTCAGAGAGATCTTAGTGCCTTGTGAAAGCAGGTTAGAAAGTTTTCCCACCAGTGGCATGCTGTCTTTTTTCCTATGCCATGCTTTTACTATACATAAACAAAATTACAGATCCATGGGGAATGGTGTCAGGAGCTCTTCTGAGACAACACTGGCTGCCTGGATATTACTGCCCTGAGGGGGTTTGTTCAAATGATTGTGATCCCACCGTAGAGCAGATTGAGCCAGTCTAACCTGGCAAGTGGGAGCAGGTGTGGGGAAAACAGCACAGCATAGTCATAGCAAAATGTTCATTGCCACTTACAGGATTGCAATTTTAAATAACACTATTTGAGTTGTTTGTTTCCTCTGTGGTGTGATCAGTGTGTCAGATTCAACATAGCTGTCCGCATTTTAACTTAATCTTCATTCCTTTGATTTTGTTGTTTAGTGAGTGGACTGGTATGAAATTAGGCACTGGGTTGGTAAATAAAATAACGAGCAAATACGTTTGGACTGAGGAATTGTTATAAAATGTATTTATTTGTTTTTAGTTAGAGGCCGTAATATTTTAAGTAGGATTGAAATTGTATGTATTTATATGATCTTCTAGGAATATACATATTGATAATCAACTAAAATTTTTGAAAAAAATTTACAGTCATGTGTGGCATAATAACAGTCAATGACCAACCACCTCTACCACAGTGGTCTCCTGAGATTATAATACTGAATTTTTACTGTGCCTTTTCTATGTTTAGTTAGATACGTTTAGATACACAAATACCATTGTATTACAATTGCCTACAGTATTCAGTACAGTAACATACTATATAGGTGTGCAGGCTAGGAGTGATAGGTTATACCAGATAGCCTATGTGTGTAGTAGGCTACACCATGTGGACTTGTGTAAATACACTCTGTGATGTTCCCACAATGACCAAAATGCCTAATGATACATTTTTCAGAACATATCGCCTTCATTAACTGGCGTATGACTTGACTTAACTACTTAACTAACTTTTTAATGGCAACCCAAAAACTAGGCATAAAATGATTAATTTATCTCAACCTCTGTACAAATGCCAAGAACAGAGTGGTCTAGACCCTTGTTTTCCAAGTGTGTTCTGCTAACCAGCAGCATGGGCAAAACCTGAAATCTAGTTAGAAATGCAAAAGTATGGGCCCCACTCCAGACTACGGAATCAGAACCTACATTTTAACAAGATCTTAAGTGATTCCTGTGAACATGAAATTCTGAGAAGAACTGGTTTTGATGACGAAGAGAGGCAAATTTACTTATTATAAGTGTTTTTAATATAATGGAAAAAATGGAAAACTGATGAGATCGAGAAAAATGCACTAAAATGTAGTCATATAATAACTACCTGAGATGTTCACTCAATTTTCATTTACTTCAGCATTATCAAATATTCCATTTTTATTTGTAGTTACAGCTTCAATCCCATCTCACTTTTATTGCTTTCTTAAATTCGTATACAAAATAAGAGGGTTACCGGGAAATTTGTAACAACTTTTAATTAACATATTAGTCAATGGGCCCTAGAACTATTATAGATTATGTGGTATCACTTTGGCAAATGCTACTCATGATGTTTATTCGCATTTAATAGAATAAATCTACAGACATTTGATTCTAAGAAAAGTAAGCTAATGAAGCATGTAATATATAACTGATGACTTTTCTCAATGTAAACATAGGATGTAGATGTCAAACTGTCATGAATATTAGAAGAAATGCAAATGATGTTATGCAAATTTTCCCACAAGATGCTCACTCATTTTTATGTATCTTTTGATTATGTGTCTGAGCATCTAATGTCTGTAGATGATACCCTAAAGATATGTGTCACTTTTCAACTTTTAATTTTTACAATACATATGTCTGCATTGGAATAGAAGCTTCTGCCATCACACCTACATGTGTAAGTAATAGCATCTGTGACCCTATATGCCATCTTCTCTCCTTTTGTTATAGATGACCTGTTCATCTAAAAGTCTCATAATTCTTTCCTCTATGATCATCAGCATAAAAGGATGATATCCAATATTTAAAAAACTTTCTTTGGACCCCAATTTTTCCCCTGGCTACCATCCTGATTTCTTTCCTTTCCAAGAAAAAACAAGTCTTAGAAGTCTAGCTGAATTTCACTATCTCTAATTTTGCTCCTCCATCTTTTCTTGAAATCACTCCAGTCAATAATTGGACCTTACCATTTTACCAAAATGACTCTTACCAAAGTCCTACGGCATGCTTACATTTTAGTTTTAGTCTTCGTTGATCTATCAGCAGCATTTGACATAGACGGTCATTCTCTTCTTTTTGAAACACTTTCTTAACATGGCTTTCAGGACACCAAAATTTCTCCTACCTTTCTGCTCTTCTCAATCTCTTTCATTCATTTGTGTTTACCTCCTCTACCTCTAAATGTCGGAGTTCCCCACAGGGATTAATTCTAGGATACCTTTTTTCTATCTGCAGTCATATCCATCATCGTGATTTATTTAATGCTGTATATAAATGACCCCTCAAATTTATATGATATCTCAGTAAATTGCAAATAGATTCTTTCAGTTGCTTAAGTCAGACACCTGGAAGTTATCTTTGGCCTTTTCTCATCACTGCCCTTATCCACATGCCAAACATTTTGAGGTTCTACTTCAAAAATATATCTAGAATCCAACCACATTTCAACACCTCCATTGTCATTACCCTTGTAAAAGCTACCTTTCTCACTTGCTTGGATTATTGCAGTGGCTTTCTGTCTAGTCTTATTTTTACCCTTGTGATCCATTCTCAGTATAAAAGCTAGAGTGCTAAAATGTAAATCAGACCATGGCCCTCCTCTGGTTAATGGTTAACTTCCCATGGCTTCCTATATCTTTTTGACTAACACCCAGCAATGGATCTTCAAATAACTACATGGTCTGACCACCTATCACCTTTCTAAACTCATTTCCTACCATTTCACCCTTGCTTGCTTTCCTTCTGAAATATTAACCTTTTTTTGATACCTAAAATATATTGGGCACACCCCTACCTCAGGATATCTGCATTTGCTATTCCTTTTACCTGTATAGTTTTCTATCATATGTCTGCATGGCTTCCTCTCTCACTTTCTTCATGTAGTTTCCCAAAATTCCTCCAATCAAAACTTGTAAGTTCCTGAAAGCTACTGATCCTCATTTTTGCTTTTTATTTTTTCCTTATTCCTTACTACTGTCAAAAGCATGTTATGTTTTACCTATCGTGTCTGTTTTCTCTTCTCACTATGACATGAGGTACTTGAGGACAGGGATTATGTTTTAGTTTATTCCCTGCTGTTTTTCAAGTGCCTAGAATGATGCCTGCTACATATTAAGTATGAATAAATGTTTATCAAATAAATGAATGAAAAAACAAATGAATGTATACATGCTGGATGCTTTTAACTTCTTAGGCTAATATGGCATTTTTCAATAAGCTTCTAATAAAAGCATGTTTGCAAATAAAAAGCAAACTGTATATATAATTCTTCCTAATAGAAATTTTGTGTCTGACTGGTATTCAGGATGTAAAGACATTTTAGATTGAGTCAAGCATATCCTCAGTAGAATAACAAGTTTTCAACTCAGAAAATCTTAAATAATTTTGTACCCATCAACTTGAAGCTTAGTTGCTATTGCCAGCCCTAGACTATTTGACAAACCAACTAGCTCCATAATTGCGTGCCAGAGTTTTAAAACTTCCCCTTGTTGCAAAATCTCTCAGTCAATATCAGAAATTCACACCACTATTTATTTGTGAAAATCTTTTTAAAAATAAATTTGTGTTAGTAGTATTTAATTTTGACAAATGGAAATAAGGAAACAGGGGAGCAGGGCTTTTCCTCTTTTACTTTTTACCCTTGTGAACTGATAGCATGTTTTTTTTTTTCACCATAATCTTATTTATTTATTTATTTATTTTTGACTAAAAACAGAAAACAACAGGGCTGTGTGTGGGCTGGCTAGAACACGAAGGGAAGATGATTGAATTCATTCATTCAAAAATTGTTTGTCTAACATGGAAGAATAAGTGAATGCATGAATTTAGATTGAATGTTATTGGAATATTATGAGTTCAGATGGTATCATTTTACATTTGTCTGATGTTTCCTTTTATTAATCCTGTGTCCCAAATTTAAAATATAATTTCATTACTCAATGAAGTTAAATATCTCACAATCTCATTTATCTAGAACAGAGTATATATGAGGAAGCAAATAAGGAGGTTTCTGAGCAGCCAAAACTACCATAAAAAGTCATTGAGAGAAATTTCAAACACCTTATACTTCTAACAGTTTTCTTAGTGCTAATTTACAGATTTGCTCACAATTACATAAGGTTTGAAACTCCACACCGAGTTGGAAGTGTAAATTAATAGACGTTTAAGGAGATTATCTTTCATAGGTAAAAACATTCACAGCTGAGACAAATGTCAGCAGGTAGCAATGAATGAAATAGAAACCCATAACAAATATAATTGTGAGACATGAGAATAAAAAGAAAACTAAAGCTTAGAGACATTACAGCTGATACAACAAAGGAGGAAACATCTAAAATATTTTTCTTAAAAGAAGTGATGTTGAAAGAATTAAGCCCCAATAAATTTAATTAGTTATTGTGTGTACAGAAGTTAGATTTAAGTTCAATGATTAAATTGATAATGGTATGCATGTTTATCTTGAAATACATATACACGGTATCAGGTGGGTATCTACAACTCAAACCTTTACATTGTGCAACTGATTTTGGTTCCCTTGCCAACTGCATATAAGCTCTTTGACATTGTCAAGCTTCTTTACTATGTTCATATACATGAGTCAGTATTTGATTTGCCATAAATAAGAAAAAATGTTGGCTGACTGATTTCTTTTCATATACAGTGATTCTGAGGTCATATTTGTTGACAAGCATAATACAATGTTTGCTTCCTATTAGTTTGTGGCTTAACCCATAAATGAGAAATCCTAGAATTTTACAAATATAGAGAAAGCTGTAAGTTGTGAAGTTTTTGTTGTTTAATGCCCAGGTGGGGGCAGCAGCTTTCAGCAGCTCAGTAACTTTTCTCTGCTTAAAACATCCTTGTTTTAATTCTGTGGTGTTTTTAATAAATTTCTATGGTGTTTTTAATAAACTTTTCTCCCTTGCAATGTCATCAGTTTAGTTTATTGCCTTACTGTTCTCCCACTAAAATGACATGAAGCTAAAAAGATAGACAAAAACTGCTTGCTTTTCCCTGTAGCTAATTGTATGTTTCAACCTATCTTTTCTGTATCATGAATGATATTTTTCCTTTTGATGGTCACAGTGTCTTCTACTATATAAATTTAATTATCTAGAGTCTTCCTACATTTTAAATTTCCTTCCATTTTCCATTATTATATAAAAACATACACACATATGCACACATATATATGTATGAATAAATAATATGGTTTACACAATTTCCTTAGTAATATTTGGGAGATTTGTACCTTGTTTGCTTTTCTGAGCAGGAAATCAAAGCCCACCAATATTTTGATGATTATCAGGAATACAGTGAATTTACCTAATTACTATGCTTCATCACAAACAATAAGCCAAGTCAGTGAGTGCTAATAGCGAGTTGAATGAAGGTCTGTTGCTGGTCTAGTTTCTGTAAAAATAGCCCCAAATACAAATTAGAAATGGTATAATTACATTGTAGAAATCAGGCATTTGACTATGTAATGGAATACCCCACTCCCAAATTATATGCATAGTCCATTTTACTTTGAAGAAAAAGATAAATATGACCGAAAGATTCAGGAGAAAATAGAAATGTATTTAATGGGTGGCTTCAGATACTATAGCTCCTGTTGGTGAGCAAGAAGAAACTCAGTGATCTAAGGATGTTTACTAAGAATCATTTATCAATAAACCTGTTTTTTTTTTTCCTAAGAATCAGCAGCAGTCAGCCAATCTAAAGTTGAAATAGTTGACATTTTGAGAAACCATTTAGTACTAATCTAGCTAATTTCGATGACAATGCTGAGTACCTGTACCTTTCTACATATATCTTAATTATTTTTCTCACATCTTAAATTTTCTCTTAACGTGGCGGATTAAATTTGTGGTGACCTAGGTGGGATAACTCCAAGATTGTAGTCTGGACTTGAGAAAACTTCTTAATTTGAGGCAGCATAGGTAGATGCCTTTGTTTAAGTGTATCACAGTCAAGAATCATATATGGCATGGCCATTACATTGATGTGAGACCAAGTTTTATCATTGTCAGTATAGAACTCAGCCATTTATTATAGCCATGCCATAAACCAAGTGTATGCTCTTTCTAGACAAGAACACTTACCTGTTGTCAGAGGACACAAAAAGTTGTGTTTAGCAAAGCCCAAATTAAGGAAAAGGCATGTTAGATGCATATAAAGCTGTACCACATGGAACCTTGAAATGATCATGTATGTAAACTCAAAAATTTGGCATAGCCTCAAAAAGTCTTCAAGCAAATTCTTTAATTTTGATGATTACGAAGGCACTAAACATATATTTCTTTCATTAAATTGTTGATCTATATTTTAAATTATTTTAATTACAAATTTTATTGATTTTTTTAATCACAAAAGTAAAAACAAAATTCAAGCCATGCAGAAATTTATACTATAAAACTTTAACATCTCCAGTATTTCTTAAATCTCAAACCACAATGATAATCACTGTAGATAATTTGCTTTAAAATATCATTAATTTTCTATTTTTGACATGAACCCTAACTCTGTCACTCAGGCTGGAGTGCAGTGGTGTGATCTCGGCTCACTGCGGCCTCTGCCTCCCAGGTTCAAGTGATTCTCATGCCTCAGCCTCCCTAGTAGCTGGGGTTACAGGCTCCTGCCAACACGCCCAGCTCATTTTTGTATTTTCAGTAGAGATGGGGTTTCACCATGTTGGCCAGGCAGGTCTCAAACTCCTGACCTCAAGTGATCTGTCTGCCTTGGCCTCCCAGAGTGCTGAGATTACAGGCATGAGCCACCGCTCCTGGCCTTATACACCATTATTGCTAAAGTACTATGATAAAAGATTAAATGAGAAAACAAACTAGTTTTTTGGCTTTAATTGCTTTCCAGACAAGCAAATTTTTGAATGTATGTTGAAGGCTCCTGCAAGTAGATACATCAAACATTTTCAACCAATTCTAATATTTTTACCACACAAACTTATATTTCTAAATAAAAACATGCTGGAAATCATGACAACATTAATTAGAAATTTTCAGCCACAGATCTCTAACCCCAAATATGAGGGGAAAAAGTTTAGAAATATTTTTGAAATATTAATAGTTTACTCATAAAGCAGTAATTTTTTTTGAAAAGGGAACACAAATAACATTCCACTAGAGGTAATAGATGAGGGCATAAAGGTGCAATTCTAAATGTTTTCTGCAGAAGAATTATATCTACTTAGATGCTTTAGTTTAATCCCAATCATAGGTTGTGGTAAATATCAGATACTAATTGGAAGATACAATAAGGCATCCATACCTCTTCAGAATTTAAATGAACAGCAATGACACAATAATTCTCTATTTTGCCTTTTCTCAAACTATCACTTTATTATGCCTTCTCTTGGTAAATAATTTTATTTCCTATAATTTATTGATACCTAAAATTATTTAAGTATTTGGTTGACAATTTAATCAACATGATTTTTGAATGACTCACATTTTCAGAGATTTGAACCAGAAAGAACTTGTGAATCATCTAATCCTATAGGTTTCTTTCAGTTGAGGAAACTGAGACATAAGCCATTCTCAAAAACACTGAATGAAATTTCGGGAAATAACTTAGATGGTAAATACTGGGAGAACTTACTGTGCCCCTGAAGAAATCTAGTCACATAGGAAGTAAAGAAGCTGTGCTGCTGTCTATATTTACACTAAAGATTTCCTTCCCTGGTGCGTTTCTTCCTATTATTTTTTTCTCTTCTTGAATACTTATTCCTCAGCATCACGTTTCTAATTACCTTCAAGACGGAGCTAGAATATTACTTTCTTCATAAGGCCCTTTCTGATTCTAGAGCTGTCAATTATTTCTCATCTTCTGCACACCACTTATTTTTAAGCTACATCTTTCATGACATCTCTTTCTAACTTGTATTTTGTCTATATTCTTGCAATAACTTGTAAGCTACTTGATTACATCATATTCATTTTTTCATCTCCTGCAAACTCAACAGGGCTTTTCATTTAATTGTGTTCAATACATATTTGTTGAATAAATAAATGGAATGCAATGTTGATTTCTGTTATTAAAATATAAGATAACATCCTAGTTATTTTTTAAGAAGGAATAGTACACTCAGTGAATAGATTTTTACCTCATGCACATGTATTAGTCATGTGGCCGTATTCAAGCTGCTTAAAATGAAATATTAATCCAATTAATTTGAGCTTTTAAAACAAAGCAATTTACAGTTTTCATCTTTGCTGAAAGTCTTATTAGCATAAATTAGTTCTTTTAAGTTCAACTTATTTGACTGTTGCATCGGAGATACACATAAACTATCATTTCCATATTTAGAGCATGAGATTAAGAGAAGGACCCAGAGAGGTCAGTTAATCTACATTTACAGAGCTCTTGGAGACAGCACATATCTAAGCCGGCTCCCATAGAGGATCATCTATTTGCTTTTAAAGACTCTCCTGAGGTTTTCTTTTCTTTTTTTTTTTATTATACTTTAGGTTTTAGGGTACATGTGCACAATGTGCAGGTTTGTTACATATGTATCCATGTGCCATGTTGACTTTTACACTGTTGGTGGGTATATAAACTAGTTCAACCATTGTGGAAGTCAGTGTGGCGATTCCTCAGGGATCTAGAACTAGAAATATCATTTGACCCAGCCATCCCATTACTGGGTATATACCCACAGGAGTATAAATCATGCTGCTATAAAGACACATGCACACGTATGTTTATTGCGGCACTATTCACAATAGCAAAGACTTGGAACCAACCCAAATCTCCTGAGGTTTTCAAAGGAACACTGGCAGATGCAAAGCCTGTTGACTCAGGATGCCTACATCCTTTGAAAATTACACCCCCCATAACATTTAACTTAGCCATAGAAATAATTTAAAATACATTATTCCTGAATTTTTCTCCCACCTCTCTTTTGTAAATAGTGAGAAGGAAAGGGAAGTATTTCAGAGAGCACAAGAAAAAGAGCAAAGGGCTCTTTTGGGATTTTTCTCTTTCCTTGACAAGCCGCTGTAAGCAAGGTGAGGGCCAGGTTATAAGACTGGCAGCACAATCCAGATTTGTCTCTGGATAGGAACATTGATGGTTGTTTTCTAAACTCTTGGAAACAGCAGTTGATATCAGGCCTTCATGACATTCTCAGGATGTTTTTCCATAATGGGAAAATCATTTGTGATTCTGTGATACAATTTCCCCTTTTACAGTAGAATTAAACCTTCCCTACAGTTTCATCCCACTGTTGGCAGGAAGATTTCACTGACAATATGAATAATATTAATGTCAATATCTGATATAACCTTTTGTTATTAATAATGTATGACAACCGCATAGAGAACTGTTTGAGTTATTCACTTACCCTTATAGGAGGATAGCTTCCATTCGATTACAAAAATTATTTTTCAAAACTATTCAAGCATAAGGAAAATTTTCATGAGATAGTAGTAACAGGAAATGTAGAAAACTAATTTATATATTCAATGTGATCAATATTTTACAAAGGTTTTGGCACATATACATCCACATTCAAAATACACCCAAAAAATACTCTGACCTAATACTAGGCGGGAGGAGGATTTATAAAAGTTTTTTTTTCAACTCTTTTTACAGATGTTTTCAAATTTTCTATGATAGGTGTGTATTTCCTTAATAATCAGGAGAATGTTACTTTGAAAAGATAATATATACACGGTTTTTAAAGCACAGTTTTACTGAAATAATTTATAGACTTCTGAGAGTTTTTTTATGGTTCTACAATAAAATAACTGTGATTCAAATCCTGGCTCTGCACTTGTATAACATTGGAAAAGTTCCTTAACATCTATAAAAGGGAGATGATAGTAACCCAACTTCATTGGGTTGTTGTGAGGATTAAATGAGGAAATACATGTAAATCACTTGTAAGAATGTGTGTCTGGCATGTGGTAAGTGCTTAATTAATGTCAGCTAGAACATATTAATTATTATAGAGGAAGGAAACAAGGCATATATTTAGAAAGTGGGACGAGATCATTGGGATTCTCTGGCAAGGTTTTGGAAGAATTGAAACTTAAACCAGACTGTGGAAGATAGATAAAATCTGAAAAGATATTTTATTTGTTTTGGTGCAAGGTGAGAAGAATGGCAGACCATGAGGGAAATGATAAAGTTTGAGAAAGGGAAAGTTTATGGGTCAAATAAAACATATGGTGAAATACAAGGTTTAGATAAATATATTTTCTCCAAGTCTTCTCTCTTTATAGTGCTTGAAAATATAAACAGGTTAAGATGGGCATGGTGGTTGTAAAGCAGAAATTATTTTCTCCATGCCCATTCCCCAACTTTTTCACATTTTTAGTTAATTCTGATCTCAAATTCTGCCTTGCGGAATCTTTCAAAGGCAAGATCACAGTTGTATGTCTTGTCAGAATGCTCCAGGCATGACCCGTGAATTTCATTTTGTGTCAAATTCTAGAGTAAAGCTAACAGTCTTTTGGCTAGACTTCCTCAGCGTTGCCTTTGGAAGCCAGGGATAAACAAGATGGACTTATGAGGTTGATTTACAATGGAAAAAAAAGGATTTCATTATTTATTTTCTTACGCATACCTCACAAATTTCTATGTATCATGAAAAATTATTTTTATTAATATGCCCGTTATTCATTAGTAATGAATTATACCAGTCTCTCTTTCTCTCATATTTTATCATATTGTTGAAACTGTAAGGTTTTTACATTGCTAGGACCTCCCCTAGAAGATTGTGTACATAATCAATATTAAGTAGATAGTACAAAATATTGATTTTAGAATGCTTACACTAAATTAATTTGAATACCATATTCCATTCTAATGTTTTCAAAGTACACCTTTCCTCATACAACTATGAGGTTGATCAACTACTTGAAGGAACTAGGGATCATTACGATCATTTTTATAATTGTTTATTAGATCCAAATTACTGATGCCAAATAGTAATTTTTTCTTCTTTTTCTTGTTTGATTTGGGGAATCTGGCTCAATAGCTATTATTTCATTCCATCGATGGTGGCATCATTTGATATCTTAGGTAATTTTTGCCCTAATTCTAGGGCCCAGAAGGTGGGTGATTTAGATATGACCCCCAGAACTGAAATTCAGAACAACTATTACAGTAATCCTAGATTGCCTGAAAATATTATGACATTTTGGGTATCTCTTATTATATAAGTCCTATCCTACAGTATATTCACTCTGAAAAAAAGATCACAGTGATAAAGTATAACTGTAGTAGATGTGGGGACTTTCTTACATCTTTTGTGTAATGATGCTGCACTAAAGATTAATAAAAAGCTAAAAATTTACAAATATGATAGGGTTTTCTTTTTCTTTATATGGTGATACAAGGTCATTAAGACAGACATGATTTGTTATTACCAAAAAATTAAACTTCTTCTTATCTGACAGAATTACTCTCACCCTTCTGCTAGAAATAATAACCTCCCAATATGCTTCTTAATCATATCTTGAAATAAATTGCTTCACCTTTACATCAGTTGAATGCCTCCTAAGTGGCCACAGTCTGCCAGATGCATGGCTTCCCAATCTGGTCACTGCCCTTAAATTTTTTTTTGAATATTAAAAAAATGAAACAACATTACCTGCTAAGGAAGAACCCGTTCTGTGCCATTGATTAATTGGCATTGATAAATAAGCCACATTAGTATTACAAGAAAATGGCATAACAGATTGATGTCAACTTGAGCTCTCTAGGAATAAGGCTGAAGAGAACTCAGTACACCATCTGGAAGAGACAATGAGAGGTGGCAAATTTCATGCAACGGGAAAAAGGGGAGGGTGCTTTTCAGATGCCACATATCTGAACTGACACTTTGATGTGTTCAAGTGCAATCTCCCCTGTCAAAATATTTCTTTCTTTAGCCGTACTTGATCTAATGCAATCAGACCACAGTGTGGAAGGCTGCCATATCCTCTTAGGTGAGATTTGTCTTGGAGTAACAAGCTGCACAGCTTCCAAATTGTAGTGCCACAATTTAAATGATAAAAAACAAAACATGCAGTACCAGCTTATGTGAAAATTTACAACCTGCTGTGCCACCTTTAATACAAATTTGAGAATTCAGTGTAATTTTTTTTTGGTTTTTTACTCATAGTAACACATTATAACTGAATAACAATTATCTCTGTGTTATTTTAAATTGACAAAACTTATCAATACACTTTCACTTATTTTTCCCTGCTTAATATTAAGCTACCTTTTCACCTCTCATTGGAAATTTCTACCAATAAGATCAAGTTTAAGGGTTGATGATCTTGATGGATTTACAGCAAACTATTTTCTTGAGATGAGAGATTGTTTATTATAATTACCATTATTATCTTTATGACTCTAAAGTTATTTTCAGAGGGACTGTGTAAGCTTGTACATTTTAATAAAATATAGTATCAATTTCATATGTCTATGCTAGGTGAATTTTAGTAAAATGTTACTAAGATATTTTAAAATTATAACTAGGACTCGGAACTACTTGATCAAATCAATAAAATATTCTATGTCTTTTAAATATCAATGCTTTCTCTTCTTTAACAAGAGGAATGTTTTCCTTAATATAATTGGAAAAAATTGCCTACTTGAATCTGATTTAAATCAGGTATATAAAATTGTAAGGTTTTAGGCTAAACATCTTGTTATATTGAGATTGAGGTTTGTTTAACTTGGAAATGTAAAATCAATGTGATGATGATGATTCATATTTTAATCTATAGCATATAAAATGTCCTAGTATAAAAATGTTTATGGCTTAAAAACCATATTTGCATTTTTTTCATTCATCAAATTATGACCCCTATTTCTAGTGGACTCATTTGTGTTGATAAAGTTTTAGCCTTTATTACTTATATAATAAATTTAGATCTTGTTGTTAATAATATGTTGAATCAATTCACATGGCACATGTAAATACATACACACATTAAATAGAAACATGATAAAAATAAGATTAAGTTGCTCTAGGCCATAGAAACACTTACTTTGTTGAGGTTTAAATGGAAAATAGAAATAATAGGTAGATTTACCAAAGCAATAAAATTACTGATTTTTAGACAGTATTTCAAATAACTAAAAGATATGGTTGCAAATATTGAAAATACTCAACTAAAATAATTACCAAGAAAAAATATTGCACACCAAAGCCAATGATGGGAAAAGCAACAGAATCACGCAGTGGAATTTGTTACATCTTTCTGTGGATAGAAACATTGTTATTATTAGTTTCTAAGATAATAGCTAATATTAACAATCAGATGAAATTATACAATGTGGTTATTACCTGTGTTAAATGTTTCTTAATATAGTGTGGGTAAGTTAATAAAATCTTCGACCTGTTTCATATACATGCTTTATGCAATTTAAGATCATTTTGATGATGTTATATATAGATGTTATATAAAGATTTAAATCCATTTCCAGGGTTTTCTCTTCCCTACTGTTTGAATGGTTATAAAATTTTTTTATTTTTTTATTTTTTTATTTTTGAGACAGGGCCTCACTCTCTCACCCAGTCTGGAGTGCAGTGTCATGATCATAGCTCACTGCAGCCTCAACCTCCTGGGCTCAAGCGAACCTCCTGTCTCAACCTCCCAAAGAGCTGGAATGTCAGGCATGAGGCAGTGTGCATAGCCCTGAATGCTTTAATTTTATTAATTACTTGGAAATAAGTTTAATTTCTAGTTATTTCCAGGAAATAAATCTACATTTTTATATCTGATTTCAAGAAAGCATTCAAATGCCCATAACCAATTTTCTCAATGGTTAGATAATTTGAAGTATAGGAGAGGAAAAAATTTATTTCCTTATCCATTACTATGTCCATGGTTGAGGACCCTATAACAAGAGGCAGACTAATAAGAGAAATGTACGTCTTGCAAGACATGGAAGCCTTTTAACATCAAGACCCAAAGATGTGAACTTGTGTATTTTATGCTTAGGTTTGATAAAGAAGGGATAATTGTGGACAAATATTATTGAAAGGTAAAGGATATGATCTAATGGCAATAAACTGGGGGGAACTTAGCACGGCCTGTTGATTCTGTTAATTATCTGTCCTTTTTTCTTTTTTTTTTTTTTTTTTTTTTTTTTTGAGATGGAATCTCGCTCTGTTACCCAGACTGGAGTGCAATGGCACGATCTCGGCTGACTGCAACCTCCACCTCCCAGGTTCAAACGATTCTCCTGCCTCAGCCTCCTGAGTAGCTGGGATTACAGGTGTGCACCACCATGCCTGGCTAATTTTTTTGTGTTTTTAGTAGAGACAGGGTTTCACCATGTTGGTCAGGCTGGTCTCGTGATACGCCCACCTCGGCTTCCCAAGGTGCTTTGATTACAGGCGTGAACCATAGCTCCTGTCCCCCTTCGTCTTTAGAGATAAGGATATTCTTTTCCTTAGAGAATAGGAAGGGCACCTCTCCAATAAGCGTGTTATGATCTGCTTCAAAGGAGAAAGGTGAGGGGAAGGTGAGAATGACGTTTTTGCTTCTGCTGTTCTCTAAAAAGCCAAGGTACCATATTTTGGGATAGTGTTCCTGAACCCCATCAAAAGCAAACATTCATGGTCTTTTTATTTAATCTTACCCTAGCCTCATGGAAGATCACATAGATCAAATAAGACTTATTTAATTTGCTAAGAGTATCAGTACAAGATTTTACAATAAGCACCTCAGAATGATTCAGGTATCTAACCATAGCTACAGAAGTAACAATATGCACATTTTAATCTAAGATTTGGATTTTAGAACCTCCTGTTAGGTTATCCTGCTACTTCCCATTTTTACTTCTTTATGTATTAGTTTGCCTCTTAATGTATAACAATATTTTCCATTTAACTTGATTTTCCCACTCTAAAAAGCTTGTTATTTAATTCCTTTAGGATTAGAGTTCTGACAGATAAAAACATACTTGTCTTTCTTTTGCTTTTGTATTTATATATTAGCATAATTTTCTATTTCATACCTCTTTATGTCTGAAGGAATATACCACATTATCATTACAAAAACCTCCTAATAAAGTTGAATTGTGCTTTCAAGTGGAGACAGACCTGAGATTATGAATAAAAGCAATCCTCTCCAGCAAGGAAGTATTTTGAATAGATTTCAGCTCAGTCAGATAGCTTGAGAGTAATAAGTAGCAGTGGGACTGGAAGCCACATTAAAAATTTCTCACTAGTTCAGAGGAAGATGATGAAAATTACCTTCAGGAGTAGCTTTAGGAACCTGACTGAGGTAGAAATCACTATTTTGATAATATTTTGGATGGTGATTTACTCCCTACAAAACACTTTGCTACAAATTGTACCATGTAACATTCACACAACCATGTCAGAAATGTAGGGCATATGTAATTACTCCTTTTTGTATGTGTAGAAATTAAATCTAGCTGGGTGTGATGGGTCATGCCTGTCATCCCACCTACTCAGGATGCTGAGACAGGACAATTATTTGAGCCCAGGAGTTTGAGACCAGCCTGGGCAACATAGCAAGATCCTGCCTTTTAAATTAAAAAAATATAGCCAGGCATGATGGCATGCACCTGTAGTTTTATCTACTTCAGACTGAGGCAGGAGGATCATCCAGGAGTTTGCAGCTGCAGTGAGGTATGACTGCATCACTGCCCTCCAGGCTGGGCAACAGAGCAAGACCCTATCTCTTTAGAAAATTTAAAAATAGAAATTAAATCTCGGTGATATTAAGGGATTTAATAAAGGCCATTAATAATAAGTGCTTGAACTGAACCAGAACTTGAAGCCCAGACTCCAAATTCAGTTTTCTTTCAATTATTCTTTTCATGAAGATTTTTGGGAGTGAGTATACTTAGCACTCTACATAAGACCCGAATATTACATTTCAGATTCTTTAAGCCATTATATTTGGCATGAGATATAGGAAGCCTGAAAAATAAAAACAAAAAAAACAAAATTGCTGGCAACATAAAAGTCTTGCTGATAACATTTACCATTAAAATTTTTAAACTCCTTGCTTAAAAATTATGAAATCTTTTTATTTTTTATTACTCGTGGTTCTGAGACTCTTTTGAAAATGTGAGATATAGCCCCATATTCTCTTTGGAAGAGCTATGTTATAAATTTATTTAGTTTTAATATAATATATAGTTTTCAATCAAGCTCTTCGTTTTAAAAACTATTTAAGTTTGAAATTTATATAATAATGCAGGTGGCTAGCAAGATGGCTGCATAAGAACACCTCTGATCTGCAGCTTCCAGCGAGATCAACACAGAAGGCAGGTGGTTTCTGCATTTCCAGCTGAGGTACCTGGCTCATCTCACTGGGACTGGTTAGACAGTGGGTGCAGCCCAAAGAAGGGTGAGCTGAAGCAGGGTAGGGTGTTGCCTCACCAAGGTAGTGTATGGGGTCAGGGAACTCCCTCCCCTAGCCAAGGAAAGTCATGAGGGACTGAGCCATGAGGAATGGTGCATTCCGGCCCAAATGCATCCTTTTCCTACAGTCTTCACAACCCAACAACAGGAGATTCCCTTGGGTGCCTATGCCATCAGGGCCCTGGGTTTCAAGCACAAAACTGAGCAGCCATTTGGGCAGACACACAGCTAGCTGCAGGAATTACTTTTCATACCCTAGTGGTGCCTGAAACACCAGCAAGACAGAACCGTTTACTCCTCTGGAAAAGGGGTGAAAGCCAAGGAGTCAAGTGGTCTAGCTCAGCGGATCCTACCCCCACGGAGCCAAGCAAGCTAAAATCCACTGGCTTCAAATTCGTGCTGCCAGCACAGCAGTCTGAAGTCAACCTGGGACACTTGAGCTTTGTTGGAGGAGGGGTGTCCGCTATTACTGAGGCTTGAGTAGGTGGTTTTCCCCTCACAGTGTAAACAAAGCCACTTGGAAGTTCGAACTGGGCAGTCTACTGCAGCGCTGCAAAGCTGATGTAGCCAGGCTGCCTCTCTAGATTCCTCCTCTCTGGGCAGGACATCTCTGAAAGAAAGGCAGTAGCCACAGTCAGGGACTTATAGATAAAACTCCTACATCCCTGGGACAGAGCACCTGGGGAAAGGGGCAGCTGTGGGTGCAGCTTCAGCAGACTTAAATGTTCCTGCCTGCTGGCTCTGAAGAGAGCAGCGGACCTCCCAGCATAGCATTCGAGCTCTGATAAGCGACAGACTGCCTCCTCAGTGGGTCCCTGACCCCTGTGCCTCGTGACTGGGACACATCTCCCAGCAGGAGTCGACAGACACCTCATACAGGAGAGCTCCAACTGGCATCTGGTGGGTGGCCCTCTGGGATGAAGCTTCCAGAGGAAAGAACAGGCAGCAATCTTTGCTGTTCTGTAGTCTCCACTGGTGATACTCAGGCAAACAAGACCTGGAGTGGACCTCCAGCAAATTCCAGCAGACCTGCAGCAGAGGGGCATGACTGTCAAAAGGAAAACTAACAAATAGAAAGGAATAGCGTCAACATCAACAAAAAGGATGTCCGCACAAAAACCCCATCCAAAGGTCACCAACATCAAAGACCAAAGGTAGGTAAATCCACAAAGATAAGGAAAAACCAGCGCAAAAAGGCTGAAAATTCCAAAAATGAGAATATTTGTTCTCCTCCAAAGGAGGAGTGTTTAGAGGGAAATTTATAGCATTAAATGCCCACAGGAGAAAGCAGGGAAGATCTAAAATCGACACCCTAACATCACAATTAAAAGAACTAGAGAAGCAAGAGCAAACACATTCAAAAGCTAGCAGAAGGCAAGAAATAACTAAGATCAGAGCAGAAATGAAGTAGAGACACGAAAAACCCTTCAAAAAAGCAATGAATCCAGGAGGTGATTTTTTGAAAAGATTAACAAAACAGATAGACTGCTAGCTAGACTAATAAAGAAGAAAAGAGAGAAGAATCAAACAGACGCAATAAAATTTGATAAAGGAGATATCACCACTGATCCCACAGAAATACAAACTACCTTCAGAGAATACTATAAACACCTCTACACAAATAAACTAGAAAATCTAGAAGAAATGAATAAATTCCTGGACCCATACACCCTCCGAAGACTAAACCAGGAAGAAGTCGAATCCCTGAATAGACCAATAACAAGTTCTGAAATTGAGGCAGTAGTTAATAGCCTACCAACCAAAAAAAGCACAGGACCAGATGGATTCACAGCCAAATTCCACCAGAGATGTTAAGAGGAGCTTGTGCCATTCCGTCTGAAATTATTTCAAACAATTGAAAAAGAGGAACTCCTCCCTGATTGATTTTATGAGGCCAGCATCATCCTGATACCAAAACCTGGCAGAGACACAACAAAAGAAAATTTCAGGCCAATATCCCAGATGGCAAACTGAATCCAGCAGCACACCAAAAAGCTTATCCACCACAATCAAGTTGGTTTCATCCCTGGGATGCAAGGCTGGTTCAACATATGCAAATCAATAAACATAATCCATCACATAAACAAAACCAATGACAAAAACCACATGATTATTGCAATAAATGCAGAAGAGGCCTTCTATAAAATTCAACACCCATTCATACTAAAAACTGTCAATAAACTAGGTATTGATAGAATGTGTCTCAAAATAATAAGAGCTCTTTATGACAAACCCACAGCCACTATCATACTGAATGGCAAAAGCTGGAAGAATTCCCTTTGAAAACCGGCAAAAGATAAGAATGCCCTTTCTCACCACTCCTATTCAACATAGTACTGGAAGTTCTGACTAGCGCAATCAGGCAAGAGAAAGAAGTAAAGGGTATTCAAATAGGAAGAGAGGAAGTCAAATTATCTGTTTGCAGATTACATGATTGTATATTTAGAAAACCCCTTCGTGTCAGCCCAAAATCTCCTTAAGCTGATAAGCAACTTCAGCAAAGTCTCAGGATACAAAATCAATGTGCAAATATCACAAGCATTCCTATAAACCAATAATAGACAAAGAGAGAGCCAAATCATGAGTGAACTCCCATTCATGATTGCTACAAAGAGAATAAAATACATAGGAATGCAACTTATAAGGGATGTGAAGGACTCTTCAAGGAGAACTACAAACCACTGTTCAAGAAAATAAGAAAGGCCACAAACAAATGCAAACACATTCCATGCTCATGGATAGGAAAAATCAATATCCTGAAAATGGCCAAACTGCCCAAAGTAATTTATAGATTCAATGCCATCCCCATCAAGCTACCATTGACTTTCTTCACAGAATTAAAACCAATTACTTTAAATTTTATATGGAACCAAAAAAGAGCCCAGATAGCCAAGAGGATCCTGTGCAAAAACCTGGAGGCATCATGCTACCTGACTTCAAGCAATACTACAAAGCTACAGTAACCAAAACAGCATGGTACTGGCACCAAAACAGATATATAGACGAATGGAACAGAACAGAGGCTTCAGAAATAATGCCACACATATACAATCATCTGATCTTTGACAAACCTGATAAAAGCAAGCAATGCGGAAAGGATTCCATATTTAATAAATGGTGTTGGGGAAATTGGCTAGTCATATGCAGAAAACTGAAATTGGACCCCTTCCTTACACCTTATACAAAAATTAAGTCAAGATGGATTAACGACTTAAATGTAAGGCCTAAAACCATAAAAACCCTAGAAGAAAACCTAGTGAATGCCATTCAGGACATAGGCATGGGCCAAGACTTTATGACTAAAACACCAAAACCAATGGCAACGAAAGCCAAAATTGATAAATGGGATCTAATTAAACTAAAAAGCCTCTATACAGCAAAAGAAACTATCATCAGAGTGAACAGGCAACCTACAGAATGGGAGAAAATTGTTGCAATCTATCCATCTGACAAAGGGCTAATATCCAGAATCTACCAAGAACTTAAACAAATTTACAGGAAAAAAACAACCTCATCAAAAAGTGGACAAAGGATATGAACAGACATTTCTCAAAGGAAGACATTTATGCAGCCAGCAAAAATATGAAAAAAGCTCATCATCACTGGTCATTAGAGAAATGCAAGTCAAAACCACAATGAGATACCATCTCATGCCAGTTAGAATGGTGATCATGAAAAAGTCAAGAAACAACAGATGCTGGAGAGAATGTGGACAAATAGGAATGCTTTTGTGCTGTTGGTTGGAGTGTAATTAGTTCAACCATTTTGGAAGTCAGTGTGGCAATTCCTCAAGGATCTAGAACCAGAAATACCACTTGACCCAGCAATCCCATTACTGGGCATATACCCAAAGGATTATAAATCATTCTGTTATAAAGACACATGCACACATATGTTTATTGCAGCACTGTTCACAATAGCAGAGACTTGAAACCAACCCAAATGCCCATCAATGTTAGACTGGATAAAGAAAATGTGACACATATACACCATGGAATACTATGCAGCCGTAAAAAAGGATGAGTTCATGTCCTTTGCAGGGACGTGGATGATGCTGGAAACCATCATTCTCAGCAAACTAACACAAGAACAGAAAACCCAACACTGCATGTTCTCACTCATAATTGGGAATTGAACAATAAGAACACATAGACACAGGGAGGGAAACATCACACAACAGGGCCTGTCAGGGGTTGAGGGGCTAGGGGAGGGATGGCATTAGGAGAAATATCTAATGTAGGTGATGGGTTGATGGGTGCAGCAAACCACCATGGCATGTGTATACCTATGTAACAAACCTGTGCATTCTGCACATGTATCCCAAGACTTAAAGTATAATAATAATAATAATGTAAAGAGACATATACAAAAACATCTAGAGAAATACTGTTAAGATAATTTAGGACAGAACTCTGGATAACTTTTAATCACAAATGAAAAGTCAAATGTAGAAAGAAACAAACTCCCAAATAAGATAAATACATGCACAAAAGTGTAAGTAGACAGAATTACCAACTCAACTTGGCTTTGGTCAAATTATTCGACTTGCTCATAATTTGGCCAAACCTGCTATAAAATTAAAAGGGAATATAAAACCAACATATTATGGAAAACAAGAGGCTGCATCTCAACCAGATTCTCTTATGTGAATTATTTTCTAACAAAATTTTAAAAAGAAGTCAACAGAAATTGAGCGTTTAATAAAAGTAAATATAAACATGTAATGATAAATCTGTCTACATAATCTGCATGTTTAAGGTCTTATTTTAGAACTCAGATTCTTATGTTTCTTAATATCAGCTTACTGGTTATATTTGCCTTTCCATAATACTCAGTAAAAATATATCCATTAAGGAGGTTAATGTAATCATTTCAGGAATTAAAATTTTGAAAATATTATGAAAAATAACTTAGAATGAGTTTTACAAACGTTATAGGAAAGCTTTCAAATAGATACATATATGGTTATTTCAAATGAAATTTTGCTCCTAGCTACCTCACCACATAAGTCTTGGTCTCCTAAATGAGTGGGGATAGAGTGGATTTCAAGATTTATGAATTTCCCTGAAGTGAATCTCTCTCAACCCTATATTCTTTGTAAAATATTTTGCTAGAAAGTACATGCTACAGATGTAAAGCATGGTCATTATAGTCATTATTAATATTATTCTTAAAAGTGGATCTCAAAAATAGTGATTTAAAAAAGGAATCCAATAGCATGTCCTGAATATTCCAATCTGTTTTTGGACCTGCCCAACTTGTATCTTCTTCTGATCTCATATAATGTTTGTGGACTTTTCAATGCATTCAGGAATAAGTATTGCCCTGAAGATCTCTTCCAATTCTGTCTAGAATTTACAGTAAGTATTTCTTTTTAACTTTTGTTGCTTTTGAATTTGATTTTAATAACTGCATTAAAAATCTCTGTAGGGCAAGGGACAAATGATACTTCAGGGATCTTACCCTGTTTTCTTCTTGGTCTTCTAAGGATGGGGACAATTCCCAAAGGGAGGCACTGCTATGTCTCATGTTATCATACTATCTGTGTGAGTAGAAGAGAAAGAAAAGTGAGATTCTGTTCACTTCCATTTAGAATCTTTACTTACTCCTGGCTGGGCATGGTGGCTCACGTCTGTAATCCCAGCACTTTGGGAGGCCGAGGTAGGCAGATCATGAGGTCAGGAGATCGAGACCATCTTGGCTAACACGGTGAAACCCTGTCTCCACTAAAAATATAAAAAGTTAGCCGGGCGTGTGGCAGGCGCCTGTAGTCCCAGCTACTCGGGAGGCAAAGGCAGGAAAATCGCTTGAACACAGGAGACGGATGTTGCAGTGAGCAGAGATCACGCCACTGCACTCCAGCCTGGGAGACAGACCAAGACTCCGTCTCAAAATAATAATAATAATAATAATAATAATAATAATAATAATAATAATAATAAAAGTAAAATCTTTACTCCTGAAAACTCTTCTATCTACTTAAGTAGATTTATTGTTTTCTTTCAAAGCCTGTATTTAACAGCATTTCTTCTTTGAAAATGGAATCAAAGAGCAGGAAACACTGAGTTTCCCATTAAGGTTAGAATATTTAAGTATTATAACATGAAACACTTATGTAGTCTTCATAATGTTTCTTTATAACATATAAAAACAACATATATTAACTCATTGATATATATGTTAATTTATTGTATTACAATAACAGCCCTTGAGAAAAAAAGTACTATTATTATCAAACCCACTTGACAGATGAGAAAACTGATGCATAGAGAGTTCAATTAATTTCTTCACTGTCACACAGATAATACAGGAAATTTGAATCTAAACAGTGCTATACTGCCTTTCATCTGAGGCAAAGTACACATGTCTAAGATCATTCAGGGTCATAAAAACAATAAGTAAAAGCTTCAGATTAAATGCAGAAAATTATTTCACTCATACAGTTGGTGTCTTCACTTAAAAGGGAGATTGAAAAAATGAATTTTTAAATAAATAATGAAGAAAAAGGTTAGTAGAAAAATGAACCGAAGCATTTTTTTATCCTTGCTGATTGCAAGACTTTGTCAAAATAAAGACATGCATATTGGTATTAGTTGTATAACTACAGGAGGAGTAAAAACTATAGGGATAAAAAAACAGCAGTATGTATAGTTCTGGGTCTTATCTATCCTAATTTTTGTCATATGCTTCTATCAGACCTGACTGTTTATGAAGTGTTAATAAACATAAGGAAAATATCCACAGTATGGACCATTCCTCTTCTTCAGAATAAACCTTGGCAGGCCATATTATCCATGTAATTGCCATTTCCTGATGAAAACAGAGGTTTCTTCGAAGGCATTTAACAAGAGCCAATTTTTTAATGCTGCTTCTGGCACTCACCTTCATAGGCACTTTGCCATTTCAGTCTGAAGTAATGAAAGATGGAAAGAAAAATATTCTCTTCTTTATAAAGTTCAGGTCTCCTTAGGTTTAAGCCCATCAGGAGTCCTGACAAATGACTTAAAACATGTCAAAAATGAAAGTGAAAAGGTTTTATAACCTGTTTTTTTTTTTTCCTTTCAGACACCCTCAGGTTTTGTCTGTTTGAGATGACTGGATTTTTGTTTTCTTCATTCTTAGTGTGAAATCGTTCCTTCAAAACATGTCTATAATAAAATATCTAGTTATCTCTGATGTTCTGTGACACTTATTGAAAAATTTCTGAAACAACAAAGTAATTATTTTTGGAAGACCAAATCATTGAAATAAGGTATTTAGGTAAACATTTCTGGCATTGTTCGTATCTACACCCTAACTATACTCTAACTGTATTTCGAAGATTCAAGAGAAAGATAACTCAATTTCTTAAATTTGGGTAAATATGACAGTATTTTGCAAAGTTTTTTAGGTATCAGTGAAGCAAATTAGTTTATTTAATGGTATCAACTTATGTACAATCTAATTTAAAAGTTCCATAATAAATACATCATTTCCCTATGGTTCCTGGGAAGGTACTGCTCATTGGATTTTTGAGAGTCTAGACTCTTTATCATGCTGCTCTTTAGTGAAAAATTTTTGTATTATAACTCCTGATTTTAAATAGTTATGTCAGTAGATAGGTGAAAGGCAGATGGAGAGACAGATAAAAGATAACCTGAATAAGTAGTAGGATTCATATTATATAGACATAGGTTTTGTGAAATATATGTTCAGAAAACCATATGCACTGTCATACATTTAAGTAGGGGAATTCTTTTGAATCCTAGACACGGTTGTGTGGTACATATTTCCTGTATTTTAACATTTTGAAGCAGTAATTCGAAAATGGAATATTCTTGATGATGATTGTGATGGTGTTTGACAATGAATTTGGCAATTTGACAAAAATATATTTTACCTCAATAGCCTCTGAAAGCCAATTTTGCATTTAAATTTTGAATCTGTTACAATATAAAATCCATTGGAAGTCAATTAACTGAGATAGTAGCATATTTCATTATGGATAAAGTAATAGTTTTGCAGCATACCTACACTTAGACTTCCTTCCATGTGGTAGCCCATATTCTTTTTCTTTTTCAAGACAGTGTCTTGCTGTTGCCCAGGCTGGAATGCAGTGGTGTGATCTCAGCTCACTGCAACCTCCGCCTCCCAGGTTCAAGCAATTCTCCTGCCTCAGCCTCCCGAGTAGCTGCGATTATAGGCATCTACCACCACCCCCAGCTAATTTTTGTATTTTTAGTAGAGATAGGGTTTCACCATGTTGGCCAGGCTCATCTTGAACTCCTGACCTCAGGTTATCTGTCCGCCTCAGCCTCCCAAAAGGCTGGGACTACAGGCATGAGTTACCACACCTGGCAGTTGTAGCCTGTATTCTGATTTCTGTTCATTCTGTGCATTTCTATTGCATTTTGCTTAGGTATTGGCCAACAGTCATAATCTTCCTCTTAAAACTTCCTTTTTTCTCTACATTCTTTATCATTTTAATAGGATCACCATCCAAAGAATGGCGTGAGTCAGGAAAATGGGACTTGTTTTCCATTCCTTGACTCTCACCTCTACATGAAATCAAACATTAAATACCATAAAATTATACATATAGCAAGTCTCTCCTTCTCTCCTTTCTATTCCAGAACCACTTATTATTTCTTAGACCCTCATTATTTATCACCTGGATAACTGTAACAGCCCTAAACTTCCCTTCTAGCTTCAGTCTTACCTCTTTCTAAGTCTCTGCTGCCAGAGAGATGTCTGTGAATTGAACCTGACTATGACACACCCCTTCTTCAGTACTCTTATGACCCTCTTTGACTTCACTGGAGAAGTTAAATACTGAGCTTGATTTACTGGCCCTTTAGTACCTTTCTGTTGCTTCTTCCCACATTTTCATCCCTTTCTGCATTGTTTCAAATGGAACAGGCTATGGCTCTGTTTAACTATGCACTTTTGCTTATGTGTTTCCTTCTACCTAGAGCACCCTTGCCCATCAGCAACAAATATCCCCAGCCCTTTCTGAGCTCTGACTTGAGTCCATCCAGACTTCACCGAGGCATCTTTTTGTTTTTTATTTGAATGATCTCTGAGCCCCCTTTTCCCCTTTTACTTGGTTAGTTGTTCTAATTATCTGCTTCTACAGTACTTTCTGTTTCCATCTCTTCTAACTTTGTCATTCTCTATTACTGTTAAGGTTTCCCTCATTACGTTTTCCACATTAGACTGTGTTCCTTAATTGCAACACTGTATATTATTCACCTATGTGTCACACACACAGTCCTCTGTCTCTCTGTCTCCCCATGAATTCATACTGATATGTCCAATTCCAGGCCAATACACAGAGCTCATGCTGCCCTTTCTTCCTTGGGCATTTTGTCAATATTTTTCAAGTACAGAGATTCCAGGTCTTTTAAGACAGGCATTGTTTAACTTGCCAGCATACTTCACACATACATAAATTTTTAGCCTAGCTGATCCAATTTGTTGAAATTTATTGTCTAGATGACTCTAAACTTTACAGAAAAAAAATAAACAATTTGGAAGCTTTGGTGCACATGGCAGTTTGCCGTTGCGTGTATCATCATCTGGTTGATTATGTGATGTTTTGTTTGTTTGTCCAGATAACTGGAGCTATACAGACACACTCTTATTCTCCATTTACTTTCCACTGCACTGTAGCAGCAAGGTGGGGTTTACTGATTTTTTGTTTATATATTTTTTTTTATCTGCCATCTCACATACATGGTAGGCTCTGCAGAATGAAAATAGTCTTTACTGCTTCTGCCTCCCTCCAGTATTATAATTCTGGGCAGTGCTATGAATACAACAGCCCCATAAAAATGTTCTTGCTGAATGAACGTGTGAATTAAAATATCCATTGAAGACCTTGAAGGTTCATCATTCTTTTGGAAATATGTGATTTTAATTATAAATTATTTCCTCCACTCTACGGTATTGTACTCTAAGATATATCATAGCTCAATACTATGTATACAGGGTGAGTTCTCTGAGGAGGCTTTGCCACTTATAATTCTCAAATCATCTAAAGTTCAGGTTTGGGGAAATTTACACTGGTTTTGTCGTCGTCTTCTAAATTTTTTCATCAGAAGTTTTTAGATGATTATCTATACTTCTTTTATTTTAGTTAAATAGGTTTAGTTGCCAAAGTTGATTATTTTTAAAATCTTTATGGTGCTTTCTAGCTTTATATATAGAAATCAGAAGAAAGATCACACAAACCAAGGAGGGGGAGGTGAAAAGGAGTATTTTATAATTTTTCATAGAATATTGAAACAGGGATGTCTGTTTCTCTTTCGTGTAATCTTTTCATTAATGTAACATGATCTGAACATTGTGACATGCCCTTTAAGCTCAGCTTGATTGGCAGAAAGCCATGAGTTCTCTCCACCTCTGACAGCACAATGCCAAAGCATACTGTCGCATCACAGTAAATCTCATTATTATTTATGCTAGGTGAGTGTGCATTGATTTTCATTCAAAGTGAGTTCTCATAAGACTTTTTTTTTTTATATACTGGACAGTAATCTATCAGGTTTTATTTAAACTCTCCTCCTCTTCCACGGCGTTTAATCTTATAAAAGTCTAGATTGATAAAAACAATTTGGGTTTTTAAAGCTAAAGGTAAGGAAATAGCACATAGCACCATTCAAAGACTTGATTACTTATAATGTATTTCTTTATTTCTATTTTTATGGTGCTCTGCAGTGTCTGGATGCTCAATTAATGTTCATTGGTTAAGAGGAGAAAAAAGGAGTAAGAAAGCAATTATTTTGAAGGAATTGGTTCTCAATGTATAAAGTAACTATTCAAATTAATCATTGATTATCTACAAGCTGAAAGAAATACTGAGGTGGACATGTATTTAGCAAAGCTTTGTTCAGGAGAGATTAAAACCTCATGAATATAGAAGAGCTCATCATATATCCCGTTTTCTGAACAAAAAGGGGATGTGGGAATCACGACTTTCTCAGATTTTGAGCCTGCTTTCCATGTGTAGAGATTATTCTTCCTGAAGCTTTGTTGAGGTTCATATTGCTGCTTATTGCTGCTTATTACTGCTTGTAATCTCCATTATACTATATGATTTTTTTTTGAGGCGGAGTCTCATTCTGTTGCCCATGCTGGAGTGCTGTGGTCTGATCTTGGCTCACTGCAACCTCCACATCCCCGGTTCAAACAATTCTCCTGCCTCAGCCACCCGAGTAGCTGGGATTACAGGCATGAACCAACAAACCTGGCTAATTTTTGTATTTTTGGTAGAGATGGGGTTTCACCATGTTGATCAGGCTGGTCTCAAACTCCCGATCTTAAGCGTTCCACCAGCCTCGCCCTCCCAGAATGCTAGGATTACAGGTGTGAGCCATCGCACCCGGGCCTGTGAAAATATTTCTTAGAATCTATCTCCATTTCCATGTGGGAACTAGGTTCCCTCATATTAATGGAAATCCACAAATAGCTTAAAGGAGGTATGTGATATTCCTGTCATTGCTGTGAATGTGTGAGTCCTTTTAGGAATTTCAACCTCTATGAATTTAGGAGCTTGACTTGCCTGCATTAATTTTTTTGGTGTTCCATTTATTTATTTTTGCATATGACAGTTACATGATAAGACTGATAAGACAGATTAAAGAAAGAAACTTTATGTTCTACATAACATAGACTAATGTGACATATCTCTGAGAGTATTTAGATAGACTGATATAAAGGGGTAGTATAAAGTTATCACTGTCTTTCAGCAAGTAACAAGTTTATCAGTGATTGTTCTTCATTGGATAGAAATAAGAATTAGTAAATTTTCCTAAAACTATATAATTATATTTTCTTTCCTAGAGAACAAAATTTCTATGACTCAGATAAAGCTTTGGGATTGTATTTGTTTTGTATTACTGTGTAATAAATTACCACAAATTTAATGGGTCAAACCCCCCCCACCATGTCTTTACTATGTCAATTCCCATGGGTTAGAGGTACAGGTATAGCATGGCTAGATTCTGCTCATAGTGTCTCACAAAACTGAAATTGAGATATCAGCCAGTGCTGAGTTCTCATCTGGTGATTGATGTCCTCTTCTAAGCTCAGTTAGGTTGTTGGAAGAATTCAGCTTCTTGCAGCTGTAGGACAAGGGTCCCCATTTTCTTACTGGCCAGCAGCCTGGGGTTGCTCTCCAAACCTAGAGGCCATTCTGAGGTCTTAGCCATGTAACTTCCTCCGCAGACAGTTCACAACATGACTGCTTTGTTCCAGGCCAACAGAAGAGCACCTTTGCTGCTTTGAATCTCTCTGACTTTTGAAAGTTTCACCCAATTAGATCAGGCTCAACCAGGATAACCTCCCTTTTCATTACATCAAAGTCAACTGATTTGAGATATTAATTATATCTGCAAAATCTCTTCCAAACAGCAGAAAATAACATACTTCTGGGAATGAAACTACAGTGTATTCATATGACCCATACACACTCAAGGGGAGAGGATTACACAGAGCCTGAACACAGAGCAGGATTCTTGGGGATCATCTGAGGATTCAGCCTCTTATAGGGACCATGTAACTTTGGAAATAATTTAGAGTTAAAGAGAAAGAAAGAAGGAAGAAGTGAGAGAGAGAAGAATAGTAAAAGTGTCCTATAGGAAAACATTGAATGTAAAGTTCTCATTTATTGTATAATATATATGAATTTAATTATTAAATATTTTATGTGATATATAAATATTACATATGAAAATTATATATCTGCACATTAAATACATTGTTTTCAGTAAATCCTAATTACCTCTATACGATAGATATTCTCATGCCGAATGACAAAATACTAGTGATTTTTGTTTACTTTTCTTGTGACAATACAATGATTCAAACTTATTTTTGACAGAAAATGAGGCATTTCACAATTCAAAAGATCAAGCACAGTTATGATAGAATGAATCTTTTCAGATTCTAGCCAGATAATTTATTTCAGCCACGTGTAGATGGTAGCAATGAAGAAATTATCTCCCCTAACGCTGAGAAAACATTTTTTTTTCCTTATCATATACTTAGTTTTGTAAACTCCTAGAGGTGATGCTTTCTTAAAATAACTGGTAACAAAAATTATTTCAGTTAGTTAAATTTTTCACTTGATAATGTTAGTTGTATTTATTAACAGAACAATTACAATTTTTCTAAGCAGACAAGCTGTAAAAATTATTTAAGGATGAAAGTTTTAATATAGTAAAGTGTATTAAAATCCTAGGAGGAAAAAGGGGACATGAAAACTTTCATATAACTTCTAAAAGAAACCCAAAATATAAATGGATTGGCATATAGCAAATATAGAGCTAATTTAATAAAAAAAAAGGTTCAGGAAAAAATTGAATTTTTATTGACATTAGTGTGCTAGTTAGAATTATTATTCAACAATATAAAGAACAAGAGCATGATAATACACATTCTTAAAATTTTATTTTATATTTTCATAAAATGTATGACAACAAACTCTTAAAATTTAAAAGCAAATTCAAAATATTATTTCAAATTTAAAAAAAAACTTGTTCAGACAGTAAATTTTCAGTTACAGCATTCTGTGCTCCCTTCCTTGCATCTTTTTCAAATTCACATTAGAAAAGAGTAGTAACATTAAATTCATTACTTTTTCGTTGTCATATGCCTTTTTAAGCTACATGTTGCCTGCCGCCATGATGTTTGCTTCTTCCGTTCAGCTGGGAGTGGGAAGGGGGTTAATTGTTCTCTTAGGGTTGTTCCTGAGATATTAATGCGAGAGACATATTTAATATATCTCCTCCTTTTCTTGTGTGTGTGAAGAATAAATGGGTAAGCAAAAGAGCAATACATTTTTCCCTCCCCTTTCCCTTCTTTGCTCAGCTGGCAGCAGAAGTTAATTGGGTTTCATTTTTATTTATACCAGCAATCTTGGCTTCATTATCTTCACTCCCCACCCCAAATAAATATAATATAGCTTTTTTCATCCCACCCACATTATTTCTAGATGTCAAACTCATGATCCAAATGAAAATACCTTTATTTGAGAACTACAGGATAGTAAATACAAAGTCACAGTACGCTGACTTTGCTTGACTTGATACATTTAACTTCAACTTTATTTTACAAGTCTTGGAACAATGAAGTTCATATAGACTGAAAAAAAGAAAAGAAATTGATAAAATTCTTGAATTGGCTTTTTATTTGGTGTAAATTTACATTTAAATAACAAAAATCATAGCAAAAATGCATTTAATTGTATGAGAATAAACATGATTGATTATATCATTTAAAGTTTTTGATTCATAAATATAACAGATTCAGATAATGCTTATATGCATAAAATAAAAATTTTGTAATATTTTGAATACTACTGGATAAATGCAGAAATTTTGCAGTCTATTACAGATGTTTTATGTAACTACAAGCCTTATGTCTGTTAATCATTGTGTTGCCTGGAAGGTAATCTATGCGAAGTATTTATTCCCCCAGGATTCATTTTCCTGGCTTTGACTAAATTCAAACACTGACGGTTCAATGAGAGAATGAAAAATATTCTAGTTCAGTGTGACAGTGTTACATTGGGTGATAAAAGCTTATATATCAAATGACAGTGATTTACCAATGTAATATTAATTAAAAATAATTTTTAAGAAGAGAGTAAATAACAATTTTTTAAAGTCTTAAGGGGAAAGCTAGAAAGAATGTAACACAAAGATAGATTTGAGGTAACTATGGCACTTACAAACATGGAGTCACAGTGGCTTCCAAATTAAATGCTAAGTCATTTCCTCAATATTTTGAGGATTTGATCATTGAAAAATGTGTGAATAATTTTGATCCAGTATATAATTTGAATCTGTGTGTGGCTGAGCAAGATAGAGAGTAATGAACTTTTGGTTCAGGAGGACAAGAAGTACCTTCAAGAAATGTATATAAGAAAATATATATATATATATATTTGATAAATATATATGAAGATATAAATATAGGTATATATCTATCTTGCTGAAAAGACAATTATATATATAAATAACTTTAATAAGGATATTGCTAAAATAAAGGTTCATGCAAGGTAATTATAGAGCTGTGAAACAGTATTGTCTTTAAGAAACAAGCCAAATTTTCACAATTTTAGGGAAATATTACTTGACTAGTAAATGGGATCAGATGAGTTTCCAGACTTAGCAAATAGAAATACAGTATGCCTAGTTAAATTAGATTTTCAGATAAATAATTGATATATGTATATATGTGTATAAGTGTGTGTATTTATATGCATTCTCCAAATATTGCAACCCTAGCCCCCTAAGAGTTATTTTAAGCCAGTTTCAGGGTTTAGGGGCCAGGGCATGAAGTAGAGAGAAGCATATAAGAGGCACTTAATGAGTTTAAAAAGCAAAAGCATATGCATCTTTAAAGACACTAACAGGAGTGTGACTATTTATCTATCCAATAAACATTGAACAAATATTCTTGAATTAAGTGCAAGATCCTTCTGAACAAAATAAACGTAGTACTATCTCTTCTGGAGATTACAGTCTGGTATGTACGGGGTAACGACATTAAACACGTAACAACCCCCCAAAATATACAAAATTAGGAAATATTAGTAACAACTATGAAGGTAAACTGCAGTTTTATTAAAGAGGAAAATTCAAATTAGGTCAAGGCCATCAGGAAAGACTTAAAAGTGACATTTAAGCTGGGACCCAAAGGAGCAAGAGTGGAAAATCATGATTAAAAAAAAGCGAAGAGAATATGGTGTCATGAAAACCAGGCGAGTATAGTATGTTAAGAAGAGTGTTTGCGTTAAATGCGGCTTTAAAAAAGTTAAGTAGGTTAAGAATTGAAAAGTTTCCGCTAGGTTTGGCAGTAAAGAAATCATTGATAACTTAAGCAAGAGTAGTGTTGTAGCTAATACCAGACTGGAGTGAGTTGATTTCTCTTCTTAATTTTTTCTAATTCATTTATTAAGGAATTAATTTTATTTGCTAGAATTCATATACTGTGTAATTTTAAAAATGTGAATGAGAGCTTTTGAGGAAGCAGAATGTATTGACAGCAATTAGAATGGTAAAAATGTTTGCTGCTGATTTTGACCATTAACCCATACTCCTCATTTCTGGTTGTGAATTTCCTGATAATAAAGCATTAATATTAATAGCAACAAAAGGTCATAATGTAGTCATTCAGCACTGCTGGAATACAAAGATAGTGAAAACATGACACATATGATAATTCTAAAAAATAATCCACTTATGTACTCAACATATAGTTCTTTTATATAGGAATTTATAAACTAAAAAGCTACTATTATAATTGTTTATTCAATTTACTAATCAAATGTTTATGAGGGACATACTATGCTTCAGACACTGTGCATATGGATACTGTAGATGTGGATACTTTCAAAAAGAGAATTAAGAAGCTGGCCTTACCTTATAATTTTTATATAGTATTCTTTACAAATATCAAGAGATAGAGAACCATTTTTGGAGGATATAGAAGTAATAAATCAGGCATAGGTGAGGTATAATTATAGTGTTGGTGCTAAGAGGAAAGTCACATTTTGGTCTCCTGTTAGCATCAAGGAATAGTAGTAGTATGAGACTCTCCTACAGAAGATGAAAACTAAACAAGCAAAGAATTTTATAATAAAATTTAGGATAAGATTTTCAAATGGATTATTTTTCCTAGGAGTATTTTGTTTTTGACAGGCACAGATTGTTATTCCCTCTTTGCTCAGCAAATCTTCATGGCAACTGGGAGAGGACCTTTAAATGAGGATGTTAAGTGATGCAGTATATTTGTCTATGTCTTTGGCATAAATAAAGCTATTAGAGGAAAGTTATATTCACCTTTCTGAAACTCAGTGAGATGTCTGTATTCCCAAACCTGACTGCTGCCATACCGTTAAGTGACTGAAACCTGTACCTTATGTATGGGTCTGTGATTTTATACTTCTCTTTGTGGATCTGCCAAATGGCAAGCATAGCAATTTTTTAGTGTAAATTTTAACAAAAACATCCTTGTTGCTAAAGAAATACAATGCATATTGGCGAAAGTTACATATTCATTTAATGCTTAGTAGTTACATGAGTCTCTTGAGCATATGATCATTCATATTGATTCTAGCAGCTGACATCTAAATTACATTACAGATCTGTGGCCCCTAACCCTATCAACTCCAAGCAGTTTCACTTTAATGCTTAGGTTTTTATATTATTGCAACTGGAGACTGCCACTTAAAAACCACCCCGTTTCATGATCCATGGTTCAGAGTATGAGATACAATTGCTCTTTCAGAAGTCTCTAAGTAGGGAAGTTGTATTGAAGTCACCTACATACTGGGTTGGACAAAATGTCAGAAATTGGATGTTTAATATTTTTCAAATAAATATATGGAACACCTGCTAGGTTTTCACATCCTTTTATAGAAGCCAGAGACCTCAAAAGTAGCAAAAATAAATATGATCATTGTGCTGATGGAGATCATAATGGAGAAGTGAGATATTAATTCATCAATCACATATTAACAACAGGATAAGTACAGAGGTACATGGAACAACGAAAGTATATAATTGGGAGATATAGCTTGGTCAGAAAATTTTACTCCAGGATTATTATTTGACTGAACACTGAGGGATAAAAAAGCCTTAATTGAATATAGCAGGGAGGGAAGGACCTTCCAGCCAGAGAAAAATATGTGCAAAGACATTTTGGCAAATGGTTGGTCATTGTTAACATATCATCTGTTGCCATCTCAAACAAGGTGGGAACTGGGGATACACACAAGAAGTCAGCACCTAGTATATATTATCCCAGGAACAAGAGGTCTTAGGAGAATGCTATATTCCTATTCATTCCCTTCTGCTAAAATCATCAGAATTAACTCTTAGGCTGGGAAATAAAACCAAATCTCTGGTTTTTATAACTAGGTCAAAGCAATGCTGGGCATTTGGAATGGCGAATAAAAAGCTTTTTCTTTGTGTATGCTTGTTTGTGTCCACTTGATAGTGTATTTGTGTGTTTAGATTTAAAACAGATCTTGCAGTCTCCTGTGACATTAATTTGTAGCAAATATGAAATATAGTAGGTGAAAGTGATTTAATGAATACATATTCTTATATACTCAAAAATATTGATCCAGTTATAAAAGGAGAAAAAGATTTTACTGCAATTCTGATTGCCTGAGGACTTTGCATTATGATGACTAAATTCTGTTTTGATAAGCAAGTTTCTTGATCTTTGAAATGCTACAAAAGTGATTTATTATCCAAAATTAAAACTATTTTCTTCATCCTTAAGGTACTGCGATAGTTGAAATAGGCTTTTTACTTCATTCACCATGGAAATTTCCTTCACCTCTGGCAACACTGATGAAAAATCCATTTTTTTTTTTTTGCGGGTTGATAAAAATACATTTTTCATTCCTGAATTAAATGTTCTATAAAAATTAAAGCCTATTTTTGAAGTTATAAAACTGTCACTTTATAATAAAAGATTGTTTTCATTGACAAAACCAGAGGATTTGTGCAGGTTTCTATTTTGCTCCTAAGAGTGTTTTGTGTTATCAATTTGGCCATGCACACAATTTACACTACTGTTTATAAGGTATAGGAGTAAAGAATACATAATTTCAGGGATGAATGATCAGGATATGGGGTGTGTGTGTGATATAGTTGTCCATTGGCTCTTTCTAGCTTCTAGGGAGGCTCAGTAAGGGGCAGAGGAATGCTGCAGACAGGGCTAGCATTAATAATATAATTAGATTTTTTATTTTCCCCCCCATTCTGGATTTAACTAACACAAGTGGGAGCGAGAAGGTGACCAAAAATTGGACTGTTTGGAATCATAGTATATCTTGTCAATCACAAGTGGAGGGAATTGCTTTAAAAATCTTATTATTTTTTATTAAATAATATTGAAAAATGTTATAATTTAGGTCTTTCTGACATGCTTGTTTAGCAGTTTTTAAAGTATTATGTGTGCATCAGAATTACAATATAAATGTGACATAGTCACCTATTTATTGATTGCTATGAAAAGACATTATAAAAACTTTACCCTACCATTTATAATTCATATGTATGTACTTTTCAGAAATGCAATAATGTTTGGAGGACAAAATAAGAAATGGTTTTAGTTCTACCATTTACCAATTGTTTAAAATCGTAACTTCTTTGGGTCTCATTCTTTTCATTTTTAACATTAAGTAGTTAGATTGTAATCTGTAAACTCTGACACTTCATGATTTTATGATTCTACAAAGGCTCTATTCTTTCTCTAAATCAGGTGAGAAAATACTATTTTAAAACATTTTTGGCATCATAAAAAGGAATTTAATCTACAGGAATCATTGTGTGGTCTCTGTAGATTTACATTTGAGTGGTAAAAAAACTGGCATATACATTCAAGGATAAAAGTTCTAGTACATATGGTGAACTTTTAAAACATCTTTTGAGACTTTAAAAACAGTAAACATGGCTATCTTTGGGAAATCTGAATATCCCCATTCTATATATTATGTGTAAATTAAGAAACATACATGAAACTCATCTTTTTGATGCACACAAACCCTAGGTTACCAGGATGAATCCCATGATGCTGATATGTGCCAGCATGAGCCATTGGCATCCTGTGAAGTTGTGCAGTCAACCTAGAGTGAGATACGAATACTGTAGACTCGCTTTCGCCAATGTGAAATTCCTTATTTAACTAAAACGGAATGGCAGTCTCTGGATTAATGATGAACATTGTTCAAGGCAATTAGCTGGTTGACTAGCTCCAGGTTCACACATTATTAATTCTAGACGTTCTCTCACAGGCTTAAATCTTATGAGAACATGGCCTGGTTTTGCCCTCTATTTTCTTATTGTCTTACCATCTAGGCTTCCTTAAAAATAAGCAAGGATGCAAACAAACACACAAACAGACAGACAAAACAAAGGGATGAATGCTGTAGCAAGGATGTTTTACTCTTTGAAGAATAGAGTTAGGGAAAAATTTATCTTTCTCATATATTATGGAAGGAATAAATGGCCTATAATTTTCTGAATAAGCCTCCTGATAGAAAAAATTTAATTTGTACTTCAGATATTATTCATTAAGGCCACACAGAACTGAAATTCTTACCAATTGAAACTCAAAGTTGATCCTGTAATTATGTGCAACTTATAAAAAAGGTTTTATGCCAATATTTCTAAAGCAGCTGTCATTAGCAATGGAGACTTTGAGGCTATAGTAAAGAACTACTTTATTCTTATGTTAATTTTCAGAATAATCATGTCACATGATGTCACAGAAGCAAGCAGACAGTATTAGGTATTCAATAAATATACTTTTTTCTCATCTAACTTACAAATAGTTATTGATATTTGGGTTGTCATGATATGTGTTGATTCAACATTTTGTCTTAAGATTTAAGTGCCCCAGAAGAAATAAACACTTTATTGGACATTTATTATGTTCTAAGACCTAAGGGCTTTATATATATTATCTTGTTTGGTCATCACAAAAATCTTTGTAATCTCATTTTATAAATTAATATATGGAAGCTTAATTAAATTATAAAAATTATCTAGACTCAACAAAATGACCAGTATTCTAAACTTGAATTTGAAACTAGTTCTTTATGATTCTGGAGCTTATATTTTAATGGGTCTGTTTAAACTACCTCTGAATGTACTTGATGTGTTCTGATGACAATAGTTTGTCACGGTGAGAAATTGAACCATTTCCTTCTTTTTCTTTTGGAAATTGGTACTCAAACATATGTTGTCTGCCTAGCCTTACCCTGGCTACCCTCTAAAGACATAGCTTCCTATACTAACAAATTCTCTCCATGTCTGCTTCAAATTAAATTGTTTGCCCTTTTGTTTTGGAAGAAAGTTTCAGGTCTTTTTTTTTTCTTCTAAGTCTCTAATATAAAATGCCTTGCTCAGTTAATATTTGTTGAATGAATGAATACATTTAACCTCAGTTTTAAGGGTTAAATAACATTTGAACTTGCAAAGATGTTAAGAAGCTTTGGTGGGTGATGACAGAAAGATATTGGAGACACATGTTGGGTTTTGGCTCAGATCAATTCCACAGAAGACCCTTTTATTGCTAGATAAATTGTGATATAGGGCTTGTACATTTTAGGCTGCTGCAAAATAGAGCAAGTATCCATTGCCTTTTTCACTGTCAAAACAACAGTCAATGAAAATTATATTCTATCATCCAAGCTAATAATAAAATTATCTTTTAATTCTCCTCAAGCCATTGGTTGCTAATTGTCTGATGCTACCTTTCTCTTTATTGTGTGCTCAAGGCATTACAGACCAGATGCTTTGATCTGCAATCTTAACACATATATGTGAAGGGTATTGCAAGGAATGTTTAAAAATGAAGTGGGGAAATTTGTGCATAATTTATTTTTTAAACTATAGAATGGATATAAGATTATATTAGAGTGTACTCTTGCTCTCTTGCATTCTGATAGGTTTCCTTGTGTGAAAAACTGAAGGCCAAGAATTACTGGTTGAGAGCTGAGAATTTTATAAATGCTGTGGGCCATATCTGAGTGAGCCCAGGGGAACATGTTGTGTATATAATCTGCTATGTTGTAGTGAGGAGAAAGTGAGAACCATTATAGCAGATACAGCTTCACAGGAAGAATAGCAATCAATAGAAGTTTGACACCCATATTTGAGCTCATATTAACCTATGTTTTTCTTTTTTTGTGTATATTCAATTACTTAATTCTGGATGAAGATATTAATTCTCCTGATGGCACAGACCCTTCATAAGTCTGTAATTCATAATGTTAAAAACAGGTTACATTAATTGATTTTTGACACTTTTTGAATGAACTACAAGATCAAAATTCTCAACCCACTCTCTACATGGGAGTGACAATCTTGCATAAAGATGTAAAATCATTCTAAAGAAAATTATCACATTATTCATAAAAATAGTTAAAATATTGCCATGATATGCATAAGATTAATATTTTAAATAGATTTACTGTGTGTATATTTGATACATATTGCATTTTTTACATCTTTCACACACATAAATATGCATAAATAGGAAATAAATACCAATGGTGTCATTGGATCTTATGATAAAGATGTTGAAAGATTCACATCAATAAAAGGAGAGGGAAAGATATTAAACATAACGATTATCATAAAATCGTATTCTCATTGCTCTATCTATCGAAGATCCATATATGATACAACTATAACATTCTTCCACAAATGATGTGGAAACTTACAAGTATTTTGCCCATAACACCAGAGCAAATCTTTTTTTATTAACTGAGTTGAACTTTAAAATTATGTTATGACCAAAAATCAATAAAGAGAAACTGATTTAAGTTCATCCAAGTGTGAAGGGGTTTATTACCAGTGCTACATCACTCTAATGATGTTCTCTTAAAAATTTGTTTTTGTGATATATTGCATCTATTATTGCTAAAAGGATAAAACTGCAAAGCAACCTTGGACATTAATAAATCAATTTAAAAAAAGTAGGCATATAGCCGAAGGAAAAGCAAAATTCAGTATAGAGGTTTTAAATGTTAGATAATTATAATATATGCAAGCTATACTTGCATCAAATTGCTAATAGGGATTTCCTTCACAAGATTATTTTTAGCAAAATATTGTCCTTGTTAGTGACTTCACAGCTTGATAATAAGTAATATTTCTAAAGCTTGTTTTCCTTTTTTAACCTTCAAGGTGGAAAATTACTATAAAAACACAAAAACTAATGTTTTGTGAATTGAATTTCTGAAATTATTATTCTTCATGTTATTATTTCTGTTTCATGCTATATAAAATATACCAGACTTTGTTGAAATATTAAGAAATCATAACTCATTTTACACAATGCATTCTCTAAAATTTGCACAATACACACAGGAAGAACTTTTATGATGGAAAATGGCAATTTGAGCCTTTGACAAAATGATTCTCTTAGACTTTTCAGCTTTTATCACTTTTCTCTAAATTTTTCTTTTTTTTTTTTTTTTTAATCAGTGACATTTATTAACATGCTTCAAAAGTGACCAAAGTGTCCAGCCAGCACAATAGCCAAGGCAATCAACGTTCTCTTAGTGTGATCTCCTCCAAAATACCAAATAAATAGGTTTAGGAATAACTTCAAATAAATTGTAATTTAACTTCGCCCAAAATTATACATCCTCCACCCGAGGATAAAGTCACTGCTCTTCCCTGCTCCTGTAAAGATACTAGCGGGAGGGGAGAAAGCTCAAATGACTCTGTAATTTAGAATTACAACCAGAGAAGAAATACTTCAAGCACAATAGAGACGTTCCATTGAAGAGTGACATTCATTTTGGAATGTTTGTTTTGAAAACAACTCTTCCGGGGGAATTCAAAAGGTACTGAACAAAGCAACATAAAGTAAGTCTTGGGTTGTTCTGCAAAATAAAAATATACAATCGAGTAGACCAGATGGCAAAAACATACCAATTACAATCTGAATGCTATATTTAAAACCCTTAAATTCTGAAGGCCTGAATATCAACCAACCTATTTATGTTTATGATCCTAAAAAGAGTTTAGGATCTAAATTTTTCAATGTACATAATTATATAGTGACTGTTTCCCACGAATATTTAAGCTGTGACAAATATATGTGATTTAATAGAATTTCTATGAAAAATTTGACCATTTATTTCAAGTATTACATATGGACAGAAGATTGTTCAAATCCTAAGCAAACACTGCTGTGAATTTTCACAAAGGAGACACTGTATATACAGTAATCACCTCCCAAATCAGGTGACAGGATATATACAAGCACCTGTAAAGTCTCTCTTGCTTGCTCCTCTTCCCCTCAAAGTTATCACAACCTGATTCCTTAACATTATAGGTTAACTTTGCCTGTTTTGGACTTCATATACAGGGATTCATAAAGTATGCATTTTTTTTGTTTCTGGCTTCATGTAATTAAATTTATGTTCATGAGATTAAGTACCAGTATTTTAATCATTTTCCTTGATGTGTCATATCATTTGTATGAATATACTGTAATCTATTTACACTTCTGCCATTAGTGAACATAGAGTTGTGTCTAGGGGCTGTGACAAACAGTAGAGCAATGAACATTGTGTACAAGTATTTTGGTGCCCACATATGGAATATTTCTGTTGGGGATTATATATAGGAGTGGAATTATTAAGTCATAAGTTTTACATATGATCAGCTTTAGTTGATATTGCCAAATGGTTTTCCAAAATGGTTGTACAAATTTACACTTCCATCAGCAATGTATGGAAATTCCAGTTCTTGCTCTACGTTCTGGCCAATGCTTGATTTTGCCAGGTGTGTGATGGTATCTTATTGTGGTTTTAAATATATTTGTAAATGTATTTTCCTAATTATTAATGAAATCTAGCACTCTTTATGTAATTATCGACCTTGGAAATATAAATTTGTAATCTTCTAATGATGTCCATGAAGTATAAAAACTATTCAAGATAATTTAGTGTATGTCCCAAAATGTATTCTAAAACTGTGCTATCCAATACAGTAGCCATTAGCTGTATGTGGTTCTTTAAATTTAATTCATTTTAAATTAATTAAAAGTAAAAATTCAATTCTCAATTGCACTAGACATATCTCAAGCACGCGAGAGCCACCGGTACCTGTTGGTCACTCTGTTGGGCAGTGCAGATAAAGAACATCTCCATTATCACAGGAAGATGTATTGAATCATTCTATTAAGTAGCTTTAAAAAATTATTCCCATATGTATAAAAATTCTGCGTTTATTTGAATATTTAATTTTAATGCCTCATCTTTTGAAACTAGATAAAATGCAGCATGCAATCAATTGTAAGGATCAAGAATTAATGGTCAGCGTGAGGTGTTCTTGGATTCTGAACACCTCAACTGTAGTCCCAGCACTGTCCTTGCATGGTTTGGTGATTTAAGGAAAATCCTCAGTGTCAATCAACTTTGTATAACAAAGGGATTAACCTGCAAACACCAAAGAAATCTGAATTCTCTGAATTTTGACGAGCCACTCCCATTGCCTTTTGGCCCGAAAACCTTATTTGAAATTCTAAAGAATACAGCTACAACCTAAAATAGAAAGCAATTAAATAGCCTATAGACCTTGCTAAGAGTGGTTATGGAGTTACTATTATCAGGCAAGTTGGGGCCTGGTGATAATGCCCTTCACCCTGCTTTTAAAGAGCCCTTACCGTTAGATCAGCAAAATTATTTTGACTTAAGAAATTGAATGAGTGCATTTATATTTATATTTTTTCACAAAATTACTTTGGCATTGTACTAATATCAATCACATAGGGAAAGGTGAATATTTTCTAGTATGTAGATCCTATGTCAGCACTTTGGGATGATGTGAGAGGGCTTAGCCACTCATTCCAATATCTTTTAGCTGCCCCTATAAATGCATAAGATCTACATTAAAAACTGTGCTTTCATTACAAGCATAAAATTAAGACAACTTCCTGTTAAACTTCTACTCATTTCTAAGACAATAGTTCACCACTAAACCCTCATATATAGAAACTGAAACTTCTCATTGTGGTTTTGATTTTTCATTTCTCTGATGATCAGTGATGTTGAGCTTTTTTTCATATGTTTGTTGGCTGCGTAAATGTCTTCTTTTGAGAAGTGTCTGTTCATATCCCTTTCCCACTTTCCGATGGGGTTGTTTGTTTTTTTTTCTTGTAAATTTGTTTAAGTTCTTTGTAAATTCTGGATATTAGACCTTTGTCAAATGGGTAGATTGCAAAAATTTTCTCCTATTCGTAGGTTGCCTGTTCACTTGAGTGATAGTTTCTTTTCTGTGCAGAAGCTCTTTAGTTTAATTAGATCCTATTTGTCAATTTTGGCTTTCATTGCAATTGCTTTTGGCATTTTTGTCATGAAGTCTTTGCCCATGCCTATGTCCTGAATGGTATTGCCTAGATTTTTTTCTAGGATTTTTATAGATTTTGGCTTTTACATTTAAGTATTTAAACCATCTTGAGTTAATTTTTGTATAAGGTATAAGGAAGGAGTCCAGTTTCAGTTTTCTGTAGATGGCTAGCCAGTTTTCCCAGCACCATTTATTGAATAGGAGATCCTTTCCCTATTGCTTGTTTTTGTCAGGTTTGTCGAAGATCAGGTGGTTGTAGATGAGTGGTGCTATGTCTGAGGTCTCTGTTCTGCTCCATTGGTCTATATGTCTGTTTTGTTACTAGTACCATTCTGTTTTGGTTACTGTAGCCTTGTAGTACAGTTTGAAGTCAGGTAGCCTGACGCCTCCAGCTTTGTTCTTTTTGCATAGGATTGTCTTGGGTATAGGTCTTTCTTTGATTCCATATGAAATTTAAAGTCCTTTTTTTTTTAATTCTGTGAAGAATGTCAATGATAGTTTTATGACAATAGCATTGAATCTATAAATTAGTTTGGACAGTATGGCCATTTTCATGATTTTGATTCTTCCTGTCTATGAGGATGGAATGTTTTTCCATTTGTCTGTTTCCTTTCTTATTTCCTTGAGCAGTGGTTTGTAGTTCTCCTTGAAGAGGTCTTTCACATCCCGTTAGCTGTATTCCTAGGTGTTTTATTCTCTTTGTATCAATTGTAAATGGGAGTTCATTCATGATTTGACTCTTTGCTTGTCTATCTCATGACAGTTAGAATGATGATTATTAAAAAGTCAGAAAACAATAGATGCTGGTGAGGCTGTGCAGAGATAGGAATACTTTTACACCATTGGTGGGAATGTAAACTAGTTCAACCATTGAGGAAGACAGTATGATGATTCCTCAAGGTTCTAGAACCGGAAATACCATTTGATCTAGCAATCCCATTACTGGCTATATACCCAAAGGAATACAAATCATTCAAAGGTAAAGACACATGCACATATATGTTTATTGCAGCACTATTTACAGTAGTAAAGATATGGAATCAACCCAAATGCCCATCAATGATAGACTGGGTAAAGAAAATGTGGTACATATACAACATGGAATACTATGTTGCCATTAAAACAAATGAGATCATGTCCTTTGAGAGGACATGGATGAAGCTATAAGCCATCATCAGCAAACTAACACAGGAACAGAAACCCAAACACCGCATGTTCTCACTCGTAAGTGAGAACACACAGACACAGAGGGGAGAACAATACACACCAGTCCCTGTTGGGGTATGAGTGGGGAGGGGAGGGAACTTAGAGGATGGGTCAATAGGTGCAGCAAACCACCATGGCACACATATACCTATGTAACAAACCTGCACATTCTACACATGTATCCAGTTTTTTTTGTTTGTTTGTTTTTTTAGAGAAATTTTTAAAAAAAGAAATGGAAGCTTCTGCTGTTTAGACTTTGGGTCTCTCTCACAAGTAGGTTTTGTTCATTCACTAAGTGAATTGTAACTATTTTATTATAAACTGTAGACTACATGTCTAACTCAGAGCTAAGCACTAAGGACACAGCAATCAGAAAAATAGTCTTATAGTCTTTCAGAGAAGGCTGATACTAATTGCAACCTTGAAAGTTGAGTCTTTTGCAGCACAGGTGCTATATAGGATGTTATCAGAAGCCTGAGTATGTATGTGTGTGGTGTGTGTTCACGCATATGTATGCGTTCTCTCCAGAAAGTGTTTTCAGTAGATGTGTTTAAATGGAAACTGGAGGGATGAGTGGAAGTCAGGTAAAGACTGAGAAGCAGAGACACTCATGGATGCTACAGTAGTGCAAGCATTAGATGATGGTAGCCTGGAGTGACACAGTGGAATAAGTAAGTGAATGGATGCAGAGATGTTTACTATGTAGAGTTTATAGCACTAGTGAGTAATTAATGTGGGGACTAAGAGAAAAACCAAGGATGACCATCAGCTTACTGGGTTGGAAAACAGAATGGATAGAGATGCCAGTTATGTATACAAGGAGTGCATAAGGAAAAACAAACACAAATGCAAAGGCAAAGGAGATATAATGGACTTTGGTTTGAGCATGAGAGAGAGAGAGATGCCAAGTGAGAATGTTCTACAGACTGAGAAATATAAATTGTGAATTCAGCAATATTGTCTAGGTTGGGGTTATAGAACAAAGAGCCTTCAATACATTAAAAATAAATGAAACCATGACATCACTCGAGAATATTTCTAGAATAAACAGAAGAGAAAACTTAGAGCAGAAATTGAGGAGTAGATGGTGAAGGGAAAACTTTTAATCAAAATATCCATTATCTGACTCTCAATTCTCTTGTTTCATGAAAAAGCAGGCATCAAAATGACACCAAAATTTCACTAATCAGTAATAATTAATAATTCTGCTTTCAAATCCCACCTGTTGTCTGTCCCTATCCATTCAATCCACTTTTGGATCATCTGTTTCTCCGATTGATGGATATCATAAACTAGATAGTGTAAACAAAATATTAAGTGGCTACAAAATGAAGCTGAAAATCTTATAGGAGACAGAGGATTTCTTGAAGCCAGTAAACGTGATATTAGGAAATTTCAAGAATCATAGGCAAAGCCTCTGACAAGTGAGACTCTTTGGTTACCCTCATTTTTTCTGTTATTTACTGTTTTAGTTTCATTACTTTTAAATGTATTTTTCAAAGAGCTCCTTTATTATTTCTAAATTAACATAATATCAGATCATGTGGGAAATTGTTCATTGTACTTACAAGGTAAATTCTAAATTCTTCTTTTTTTTTTTTTTTTGCACTAGCATTGCTGCTCTTTCTCTTGTCTTGGTTCTTAATTTCCTACTTTCTTTTATCTCTCATCACTTTCTGCATATCCGTGCACAACATGATGTTATGATAGGTTATTTGATGAGATTAGTCCTCAAGCTCCCAAGAGTGTCCAGTATGTCCTTTTAGCCAGAGGCTAAATGACCTTTCTGAGCAAGTTATCTTTTCCATGCTGACTTTCCTACCTATTCTATCTCCATATCCACAATCTGATTCAGCTGAAAAATAATGCAGGCTAGTCAAGCAAGTGACAAGGAAATAGGCTGACTGGTTTGGATGAGGAAAGGGTGTCTTTTCTCTACACTGGACTATTGGATGGGAAACAACATACATATTGCCCCATGAAACTCTTTTACCACATTTTAGTTTCTTTAAAAGAGAACACTGTGCAATTAGTAGGGCAAACTTTATTATTATTCTTAAAAATCATATATATTGAAAACCAGCCTATTGGATTAGTGCCCCACCCTCATGGCCTCATTTAATCTTAATTCCCTCCTTATGGAGCCTGTCTCCAAATGTAGTCACTGTAAGGGTTGGGGCTTCAGCATATGAATTTTGGGGCAACACTGTTCAGTTCATAACACTGCTAATAAGCAGAATTTTAGCCCAAGTAGTCACATTACTAGTAGATACTCTCTCAACCTCTAGTCTCTGGTGCATCACTGAACGTAGATGAGCAAAATGTACCCACTGTGGAATGTTAGGAGTATATCATAAGATCAGGATTTTCAGTGCAGTAGTAGAACAACAAAAGTAATGTTAAAATTGAGGGGAATATGTTTTTAGATTAGCCATTTTGATAATAACCTTGTAACTTAATTTCTTTGCCTATCAAAAAAGAGCATATATACACTGAGATGAAAAAAGTAATATGCATTTAAAAATGGCTGTGATTAATGTCTTACTATTCAGTTCTATATTGCTATTAAGTAAGGAGAATGTTTCATATGCAGCAAATTCAGTTATGGAGAGTTCATCTAAGTTGGACATTTCAAGTGTCTGACATTAATTTTATTTCCATAGAAAGGATTATGAGTCTGCATGTGAAGAAATTATGAGGTCAGAAAGTCCCTAATATAGCACAGATGCTATCAAAGTTGAGAAAATGGAAAGGAAGGTCTACATCTTTTCTTGTGTGTTCTGAGATACAAGCTGATTTAAGTTTTATCCAATAAAATACATAGGAGATAAATCGGGACAGCATTTTTCTCAGTTTAAAAGATTTTTTGAAACTGAATAGTTTCCTTAAAGTATAAAAGAATAAAAAAGAAGAAAGGTCCTTAAGCTATATATTTAATTGCTTATACAGAGTTATTTTTCATTTAGTTGCAAGTATGGAATAAAGGGGTTAGATACATTCTTTGCCTTGGATGATCTGGTGTCTATTTAAGGCTGGAGGTGTTACAGGATTGTTTAAATTGACATAATTGTTATTGGCATACTTTGGCAGTTTCTCCTTCCCTGACAAATTCAGCAAGCACTAAAGCTTGTCTTCTTAATGTTTTGAATTCCCACTGCCTTCAACCACCTATTAACATCCTCAAGATCTTCACTTTCAATCCATCATTATTATGTTGCATTTCAAGACTAGTGAAGTTTCTTCCCTATCATCATAATTCTTTTCCTCTGGCTCTAAATTCTCAGTTGTGTCCTATTCCAATATAATGTCTTGCCTTAGCCCTTTTTATATATTTCAAGCTTTGTCTCTCTTTTATCAAGGACTCTTTCCTTTCATTGAATCTTTCTTCAAGATAGATAAGTGTATTATATAACATGGTACAGTATTATATACTAAGAAGAACAAATAATGAGAGAAGAAGGATATGGGTTGAAATTTTATGGGCATGTGGAAAGCTTCATTGGGAAAGTAACTTGTTAGTAAAAACCTAAAGCAATAAAAGGCATTAATCTTGCAGGCATAAGAGGGAAGCACAGTCCAGGGCAAACAAGACCCTAAGGCAGAAATACTCCCGGCACAAACAAGCAACTAATCTTCAATTAGTTCATTTCTCTCTTTCAAGCTTTATAGATATTCCTTAAATAAAGTGATATAACTCCAAAGGTAAATAGATTATTTAGAAATACAAAAGCAGATATTTAAAGTCTTTGTTCAGTAGCTGTTTTTTATGTATTACAATAACACACATTAACCTCTGAGAGTCAGATTTAAAAAAGTATATGGCTTTAATTACCACAGTTTATTTTACTTTTTTTCTAATTATTGAATTTAATACAAATTAAAAAATTGCAGAAGCTCATATACTTTTTAGAAAAGAATGGCCGTATGAAAGAAAGGAACTCATACTTAATTATATAATAAAAAATCAGGTCCTAGTCTATAAACTCTTTAAGTAAATGACCTACTATAAAACAGGTGAAATTCTATCCTTTTTAAGAGGAGGACATTAGATGTAGAGAGTTCAAATATCTTGCCCAGAATTAGAAAAGTAATATATTTTAAGCCTAGCACTGTCGTATTATATAGATTATGCAGTTCATAATTATGTAATTTGTTTATGACATTATACATAAGCAATGCTATTCCAAATAAACCCTAACAAATGTTCACTGCTTTTACTTGTTCTTGATATAATGTATTTAGTGTAAGATTGAATAACATTAACTTAGATCAGATTCCACTGCAGTTGAAATAAAGCTTCACTGTTCTTTGAGTTCACTGTTAATATGTCGTATAGCACATGGTGACAGACAAATTAATTCTCCCTCTCTCATATATTATCATATAAAAACAGATGCTATTGCTTGCAAATACATAAGATTATTTACTGGAAAACAAACAGATAATTCCATTATTTGAAAAGCCTTTTTAATATAAATTGTGATCAACTATCATTGCTTATATTGACTCCACTTTCTTATCTCTTTAATGTGACTGAACTGGCTATATTTCTTATTCTGCCTGTTACCACAGGATTTTTTTAATGAAGCTCTTTTATCCTTAATAAAAAGTTTTCTTTGTACCATCACTGATCATTTATGATTACTTTGAACAAAAACAAAATGAAAGAATTTGAGGAGATGGCTTTTCTGGAATATGTTTATACACAATTTCAGTTTATGAATTCGTGTACTATAAGCATTTATAAATGTCACTCTACTTAATTGTGCTTACAAAAAACTCATCAAAAGTTTTGTTTTTTTTTTTTTGAAACTTCTCAGAAAACAACATGGTTAATTGCAGTCCATAAAATTGATGATCATGCTACTTATGGTTCCTTAAAATTATGAGTAAAAGAAACATTTAAGAATAGAACAGACTCGGCCGGGCGTGGTGGCTCAGGCCTGTAATCCCAGCACTTTGGGAGGCCGAGGTGGGCGGATCACGAGATCAGGAGATCGAGACCGTCCTGGCTAACACGGTGAAACCCCGTCTTTACTAAAAATACAAAAAATATTAGCAGGGCGCGGTAGCGGGCACTTGTAGTCCCAGCTACTCGGGAGGCTGAGGCAAGAGAATGGCGTGAACCCGGGAGGCGGAGCTTGCAGTAAACCGAGATAGCGCCAGCCAACTGCAGTTGGCCTGGGCGAAAGAGCGAGACTCCGTCTCAAGAAAAAAAAAAAGAACGGAACAGACTGAGACAGTTCATAGTGCTTGTGAACCAAAAATGTCATTAGATCTAAGCTATCCCTAGTTTTTTATCTTTAAAAAATTCAATTTATAATAATAATAATGAGATTTTAAATAAAAGGCTCACTGTGAAATACATGCATTATATCATTTAATCCCATGCAATAGTAACCAATCCCATGCAGTTGTAACCAACACTAAAACATTTTACAAATGTAACTACATAATTTGCTTAAGGTCAGAGAGCTAGAAGGGCAATCCTAGGGTTTGAACCCAGATAACCTGATTCTAGTGATATCACTTTTTCAAACTTTATTTGACTGCCTCTAAGTAGCACCCTCCCCAGCTTGTGTCAGATCCTGTGCTAGGGGCTGAGGTTACAGTGGTATACAGGATAGCTGTGAGATAACTGTTCATGGCTATGCCTGGGGGTCTGTAACCATGAAACAGGCCAGCAGAACCAGGGCCATATAAAAACTGGGTGAACTTGCAAATCTTTATTAGTTCCCTGCTAATACCAACACAAATTATGAGAAATCAGAACCACTAATTATAAAGATATAAATAAAAATATCACAGGTATTATAAGGACTCACAAGAGGAAATCCTCTCTCCTATGTTAGGATACTTGAAGAAACCAAAATAGCTTTACTTTTTGGATGTGAAGATTACTACTCAGAAAGCTCTTTAACAAAGGCATCTGACATCAGATTGAAATGGTACTTTACCAACTCAGTTTTCAGAAACTTCTAACCACATATTTTGCTTTTAAAACATGATTCTTTATGCCCCGTGAGTAAATCTTAAAAATTCAAATTTTCTCTCTATGATTTACCTAAGTATCTGACTGCTTATTTCTATAAGACCCTCCTACATGTAAAAGATGGCGTATTTGTTATTGTTGATATGTAACAATGCTTATGACAAATAAAGATAGGGTATTTAATAATTGAATGGAGTCAGTTTGTAGGCGTCAATTTTAATTTTAATATTTGAGGATTTTTTGGAATTCAGAAAGTAAATGCCATGATTTTCACTAATAGAGTAACAATTATTTTTTAAAGTATAATTTTCTTTAAAATGGTTTATATATTATATTATAAAATGGTCTTTGTTGTTTATGGAGGAAAGTGTAGAAATTTATAATACCTAGTGCTTTTGCTTTTTTCTACTTTGGCTAGAAAAAAAGTAGAAATAAAACTATGGAGACTTGGTGGGGCCAACGTGGTGAAACCCCATCTCTACTAAAAGTGCAAAAATTGGCTGGCGTGGTGGCACACACCTGCAATCCTAGCTACCTGGGAGGCTGAGGTGGGAGGATTGCTTGAACCCAGGAAGCAGAGGCTTCAGTGAGCAGAGATCGTGCCACTGCACGCCAACCTGGGTGACAAAGTGGGACTCTGTCTCAAAACAAACAAACAAAATCTTTCTGTCTGTCTGTCTGTCTGTCTATCTATCTATCTATCTATCTATCTGGAAGTTGGCCAGGCACGGTGGCTTATGCCTGTAATTCTATCACTTTGGGAGGCTGAGGTGGGTGGATCACCTGAGGTCAGGAGTTCGAGACCAGCCTGGCCAATATGGGGAAACCCTGTCTCTACTAAAAATACAAAACTAGCCGGGCGTGGTGGTGCATGCCTGTAATCCCAGCTACTTGGGAGACTGAGGCAGGAGAATCGTTTGAACCTGGGAGGCAGAGGTTGCGGTGAGCCGAGATCGTGCCATTGTACTTCAGCCTAGGCAACAAGAGTGAAACTCTGTCTCAAAAAAAAAAAAAAAGTTTTCAAATAAATAATATCTTTTGGGAGACAAAGATTTAGAACTGTGTTCCAACTTGATGTTAATCTTATTTCTGGAAGACAATCACAAATACTGGTTTTTTTTTGGGGGGGCGGGGCGGGGACAGAGTCTCACTCTGTCACTCAGGCTGGAGCGCAATGGCACAATCTCAACTCACTGCAACCTCTGCCTCCAAGGTTCATGCGATTCTTGTGCCTCCCCATCTCGAGTAGCTGGGACTAAAGGCATGCACCACGACACTGGCTAATTTTTGTATTTTTAGTAGAGATGGGGTTCCACCACGTTGCCCAGGCTTGTTTCGAACTCCTGGCCTCAAGTGATCCTCCTGTCTTGGCCTTCTCAAGTGCTAGGATTACAGGTGTGAGCCGCTGCACCTGGCCCACAAATACTGATATTTTAAGAAGTCAAAAGTTCACAGTTCTTTATCCATGTGAAAACAGAATGAAAACAAAAAAGACACATTAAGTTTAAAAACAAAATAACATTTTGTAAAGTTTTTTTAAAGGAAATGGAAAAATAAACAGTCTTTTGCCTCATTGAAAGGCCAATTTCCAATTAGCAATGTGAGAAATAATTTACTCTAGCGATTATAGAATCGTTAGTAAGTAGAGGGCAAAATGCTCCAAGAATCAGATGTTTTAAAAATAAATTCAGCTACTTATTTTATAAATAGAGAAAAAATAGATCTGAATAATTTTACTGACTGCTTACCATATGCAATATTTAAATTAAAATGATTTAATGCTTTAGGTTGATAATCTTTATAATTTTAGAACATTCATGCATGTTTGGCTAACTTTTGACAAATTGAATAATGTGTAAAAATAAGAAGGGATCAATAATACAGCAAATAACTTTTTAGTCAAGTGATTTAGTATGAGACTGTCAGTGGTCATTTATCTAGAAACAAAGTTAAAAAGAGTATCTTCATTTTTTTTTTATTTCCTAGTGTCAGGCAGGATGGAAGATGAAAGCAATGGTATTATCTTTGTGCCACCTGAGTGACAGGTAAAGTTGAGAAACAGCTAAGTGGTTGATTAGTGACTTATTACCTTCTTCCAAAAAGCAGACAGAGATTGGATTAAAAATGTATGTTTAGGCTTGGAGATTTTAGCAAGGATTTCAATTACTAGTTTGTCGTTTTCATGAGTATTGATGTGGTGGTCTGTGATGCCAAAATATGCACAAATATCTTATCTTCCAAAGTATAGAATGATTCATTAAAAAGTTTTTCAGATCATGTTATTATTATTTTCAAAATTTTCCCACTGCATTCCCATTTTTCACACTGTAAAAGCCAAAATCTGGATAATGGCCTGGAAGTTTCTACATGACCTGGGCCTTCATTGTGTCTTGAGCTCATCTCCTATTACTCTGCCTTCTCCTTCACTCAACTTCAGCTCCATCAGTCTCTTCATGTCTCTTGAACAGGTCAGGCATGTTTCTGCCTTAGGATCTTCTTCTGCTCTTCTCTCTGCTTGCATTGTGTTTTCCTCTTACACGTGTATAGCTAATTTCTTCCCTGGTTTTAGGTTTTTACTCAAAAGCCACTTTGCAGGAGAGCCTTCCATGTGCTATCTTATCTAGAATTTCAACTCATGTATCTCTTCTCCCATTTGTTCTCCTTATTACATATTTCTGTAACACACTGTACAATGTCCGTGTTTATTTTTATTTCTAGTTGATCCCCCTAAATGTAAGCTCTCGAAGAGGACAGATTTCTGACTCTTGTTCACTTTTGTATCTTCTGTTCCTAGCACCTTGTAGATGTTCAATTAATATATACATATATGTAAATTATATAACATATATATTACATAAATATATATGGTTTTGTTATTAATGTAATACTATTAATATAATTAGCTTATGTGTAAAAACTTTTTACCAGAAACTAGTATACATAAAACTAATAGTTTTTATTGATTTTCTTCTCAATAGTCATTTATTTTGGTTAAAAAACATATGATTGCTCCATGTTTCAGAATCAGATTTCTGACAGTGATCATTCTTTCCTGGATTGAGGTTTTATTTCTTTGGATTAATTAGTGAAGTAAGACTTTTTAATACTGCCACATTTGCCTAATCTGTATTGTATCATGAAGATAAACTTAATGCATAGATTTAAATATTTTGGGCTATGTGTGGTGGCTCATGCCTGTAATTCCAGCACTTTGGGAGGCTTAGGTGGGAGGACTGCTTGAACCTAGAGATTCAAGATCAGCTTGGGCAACATAGCGAGACCCCTGTCTCTGCAAACTATACCCAGACATGGTGAGGCATGCCTGTAGTCTCAGCTACTTGGGAGGCTGAGGCGGGAGGATCACTTGTGCCCAGGAGGTCATGGATGCATGGATCTGTGATTGCACCACTGCACTCCAGCCTGGGAGACAGTGAGACCCTAACTCAAAAAAATAAAAATAAAAGTAAAATAAATATTTCATGTCAAAACATATCCTTGGTGCCTATGTATGCCTGATACATAGTAGGTCCTCAATAAATACTTAATGAATGAACATAGAAATGATGAATATGCACTATTGATAAAACCAAAGAAAGTTACTATCACTTACAAAATTTAGCACCACCATTTTAAATAAAATTAAATATCCATTTAAATGCAGGGAGGGAGAATGGTGTATTTGCTTAAATGGATTTATCACATTTTAAATGCAATCCATACTACAAACCTGGCTTTGTAACCAAATTGGTGTTCATTTAGCAAACATTTCATGAATGTTGCTATTATTGTTCAGAATACAGGATGAATAAGGCAAAGTCCTTCTCACTGTGATCTTTCTCCCTTCAAACTCACAATTTTTCTTTCTCATACACAAACATACCAATACATATATGTAAATAAAATAATTTATATAAGTGCCAACAAAACAAAAGGAATAATAGTAGGGCTATATGACTAAGCTTATGGTAGTCATGGCAGTTCCACAAGAGAAACAACACTCAAAGAATTAATAGTCTACTTAATAAGCCACTGCTTTCTAGACAGCAAGCCATAACTGTAGAGAGGAAGGACCAGTTAAGAGATATAAGTTTGTCTACCATAGTCTCCAGAGAGGACAGAATGAAGAATGGATCAAAAAAATAATTTCCTTTAGATGAATTTTAAAATATAGGACATGCTTCAGTAATTCCAATGTACCTTTTAAATGAAGGAAATATTTTGACATAGTTATATTCTGAATGAAGTGATATTATTTAAAGAACATTAGAGAAAATACTTAGTTAAGAGTCTTACATTTTTTTCATCATTTCTGAAAATATTTATTGATTGAAGCAAGCATGAAAAAAAATAAAATCCACCCAGGATCCACCTTATAACAGTCCAGAATACCATCCTGAGAATGACAGGATCCACTATCAGGTGAATCCACGGGAGAGGTGTTTGGAATCAATGCTAAAATAAACATTCCCAAACTCTGTTAAAATATCCTAATTTATTTAGAGTGGATTTCATGTACTATAAAGAGGAAAACACCATGCTTCACTAGTTTTTATGTGTTTTTAAAGGTAATTTAACATAGTTGTGGTTGCATACTAATATGTTCATAAGAAGGATGGAAAATAATCAACAAATATAGGGTAATTAAGCATCAGGTTAAGTTATAAAAGAAGGACAACTTGGATAATTAAATTTTAAATGCATTTTCTTAATATCTAATTGACTAATTCCAAAAAAATAGAAATGTAATATGTATTCATCTGAATTTTTGTTGGGTTTTCTTTCAACTTGGATTTAAAGGAGTAGACATTCATGCAAATTCTTCCTGGAAATGTTTTTCACAAGTGCTGCTTTCAAACTCAGAAACAAGCACTATACTACCCTACTGACTAACTGATTCCTCAGGCAAGGTTTATAAATTCACTCTACTGTAGACCATATTGAACACTTTCTAATTATAGGTATGTGGAATGCTAATTAATTGGTTGTGTGATACTAATTAGTTAGCACCTTCCCCAGTTGTCTTAAGTGAAAATATTTCCTTTTGGATTTTCCTACGGAGGAAATGTGATATTCTCTCTTAGGAAAAGAATATCAATAAATAATAATCATTTTTGAATTTTGTTTGCTTCTCATGCCAGCAAACTATCTTACACTTTTTGACTAACAAGTATTGCGAAGTTGCTATCCAGTTGGCCTACTGTAGCATTACTTTTATATTTACATGGCGAAACACATTTCAGCCATACAGTGTTCCAAGCTCTTTACAATTATTACCTAGTTTAATCCTTATAATAAATATATGATGTAAGTACTATGAGTGCTTAACTTTAATTAATACAGCTTTCCTGTTAAGAAGTACTGAAGCTTATTTATACTGAAATAAAAATAACCAATAGTCATCTAGATAGTTTTCTATTTTTAATTTCTGAAAAACTTTACAAGATAAATATTTTCTCTCAAGATGTATTTATAACTGTTAGGAAAAACTATTATACAGTCTTTATTATTGAGATTGTAGTTTACATATATAACTTTTCCTATTTCTCTTCACATTCCTTTTCCCTTATATTCCTTTATATGATATTTTGCCTCTGAGTATTATATAGGTAGGGTCATTCCTCATGGTAGAATAATATTAAATAGATCCTTCCTATTTTATGTTCTCTGGGGTCTTAGTTAAATGGAGACCATTACTGATTTGTGAGATGAAATTAATGTCCTATAATTACCAACTGCCATGACCTTTAACAGAATTTTAAACAAGAAGAATCTAGATAGCTGAGGATTTTCAGTAAACTTTTGCTTTGTTAAAAATTCTTCAGTTCTAGTTACCTAGTACTGTAACATGTCTGCATACAGTTTAACTTCATGAATTACTATTTAGCTATGTGCTTGTTGTCCACTAATATCTTTTCATACTTCAGTGGCCTGACTCCATGCTAGGGACATAGGTCAGACTGGCAGTCAGTGAATTCTGATTGGTTCATTGGCTGTCCCTGGAGTCCTTCAGACCAGAGAATCATTTTTATTTTTTATAAATAAGAGCTGGATATTGTGAATTGCTCATCTCTAATAAATTAAAAGTTTAATGATTCTGGTGAATATTTTCATGAGCAGATTTAAGTACTGAGGAAACGTAGAAGTCTGAAGTATAGCTGCTTAGTCAGATAAAGCTGGTCTCAAGATAAACCAGGCTGTCTATAATGCATTATAACCTTAAGAATATTCATTCATGATATACTGACAATTAGCTTAAGAAAGACCTCTAGCCTGAGTAATTTGGTTTAGAGTCTCCTTCCTCTGCAGCCGTAAGTTCTGGAGGTTTGAAAGTTTGTTCTGTATCTACTACAAATTGTGATATAATTTGTGATGTAATAGTTATGTTCTGGGAATCCAGGTAGATTGTTTATGAAATATTTACAGTCGCTAGTGAGGTTCACTCACTCATTCATTCATTCAAATTATAAGAAGCTGCTACTATTACCTTAATGTAATAGATACTGTACAATACACTAGAAGTGAAAAAGATAAATAGAACAATATGTAAGAAAGTAAACAGAAGTCAAAGTACTTATCTGTGATCAGTAGCAAGTTAATGGTTGTAAATAGTTTGGGGTCCCTGTACAATGTAAAATTATAAAAATATTTTCTAAAAAGTATTGATGAGAATGTGGAAAAATTGAAGCCCTTGTGCATTGTGAGTGGGGATTTAAAATGATACAACCACTGTAGAAAACAGTGTGGTGATTCCACACAAAAAAATTAAACACATAAAATTACCATAATTCCACTTCTATTTCAAGAGCACTGAAAGTGGAGACTCGAACAGATATTTGTGAATTAATGTTCATAGCAGCATTGTTCATAATAGTTAAAAGGCGGAAACAATCCCAATAAACATCAACAGGTGAAGGGACAAAAAAAATGTGGTATAGGCTGGGCACGGTGGTTCATGTCTGTAATCCCAGCCTTTGGGAGGCCGAGGTGAGTGGATCACCTGAGGTCAGGAGTTCGAGACCAGCCTAGCCAACATGGTAAAACCCCATCTCTACTAAAAATACAAAAACAAAAACAAAAACAAAAAAAACAAGGGCATGGTGTTACACACCTGTAATCCTCAGCTACTGGGGCTAAGCCAGGAGAATCGCTTGAACCCAGGAGGCAGAGGTTGCAGTGAGCCGAGATCCCACCACTGCACTCCAGCCTGGGCAACAGAGCAAGACTCCAGCTAAAAACTATATCTATATATGGCAGATACAGTATAATATTATGCAGCCCTAAGAAGGATTGAATTCTAACACATACTACAATATGATTGACCATTTAATACATAAGCCAGTCACAAAAGGAGAAATATTATTATATGATTTCACTTGTATGAGGTTACCTGGAATAGTCTAGTCACATTCATAAAGACACAATAGAATCGTGGTTGTCAGGGACTGGGGGGAAGAAGAATGGGAAGTTATTGTGTAATGGGCAGACAGTTTCAGTTTGGGAAGATAAAAAATATCTGGAAATGAACAGTGGTTATCATTGTATAATAATGTGAATGTACTTAATACCACTGAATTGTACACCTAAAAATGAATAAAATGGTAAATATGTATATTATATCACAATTTAAAAAACCTAATTGCTAAAATCAAACATTTTTCAAAAGTTAACTTTCAGACAATCTCAGTAGTATAAAGATCATTATTCCCTTATGATAGTGAAAATTGTTTCTATAAATTAAACATTCTCATATGAGCATTCTTTTCTATACATTACGGCATATTAGGTATCACTTGAGTTTATTTGCTCAGCTCTCAAAAGAATCCCCATATGAAGTGTCTTCTCCATTTAGCAGCCTCATAGTTTGGCTCTTGAGGGTATCTGTCTTAACTACATGAAATTAAAAATTAAAATGCTTTTTTCCCTGTCAAATTTTCTCCACTTGACTGAAAATGCTCTAGTTATAACAGTAAGTTTAATCAACAATTTCAAGTTAGAATTTAAAGGAATAAATAGGAATTTCAGAGTATGCTCCCTAATTCACTTTTTCATAGACCCTTCAAAAATACTACTTAGCTATATAGTTACAGGGCTTTCAGCAAACATAAATTTCCAGCTCACCCTTCTAAAATGAGAAATGGCTTTAAACACAAAAGGCAATACAAAATCTGGAGTTATAAACACAATGGCATTTGTGAGACTATCAAACCTATTATGGGCAGTTCTCCAAATTATTGTGGGATTCAGAGACAGACTTCTTGATTAATAGCATTGTTCTGTATTTATGGTATGAGCCAAATAATTTTGAGCAAGATAGAGTTAAGCCTCATTTTCCTCATATATAAAATGATAATAAAATTACCTTTTGCATAGGTGTGTGGTTAGGCTTAAATGAGAAAACTGGGCCCATAATCATTTACCCACAATTCTAAAATCCACAAAGTTCTAAAAGCTAACAGTTTTCTTCTAAATTGGCTCCAAAATTTATTTAGTGAAAAATCCTGACCTAAGCTGACTTAAGAATATTTTGTGTCTTTATTGTTCCCACTTATTGTGAATCTTCATAAGTTTTATTGTATAATAATTAAGGCAATTGAATATGTTTCTAAGTACCAGCGGTTCGGCTTAGGTCTAGTCATGACAATGAGTATTGCCAGGGAAGAAAAGCTTTAATTTGGAGGATGTCAGCTGGGACACTACAGGCCACTCTCAAATTTGTCTCTTCCCCCAACTGACTAAAATTAGGGGTGTATAAAGGAGTTAGTCAGCAGGCAGCAACTGGTCAATTTCTACGTTTATTTAAAACAAAAGAAAAAAACTACCCATAGACATCAGTTCCATGGGAAAATTAGTCTGTTTTCAAATGTGGGTTGCTACCTAGCACAGTTGAGGCGTGACATATGGTATATGCTCTGATTTCCTTATCCAAAATCTGAAAGTTCTGGATTTCTACACATATGTGAATCCAAGAATTTCCTGTATATCAGAAATAACAAAATACTTCATACTTACTCAGCATTTTGTTTAGCTACCATAATTATTAATTTGGGCAGCTATGAGAGTTTGAATTTAGGATGAAAGCATACTATTTCGTTTAAGGTACAGTCAAAGGAATCGCTTAAATTGATGTAAATTATGTCAGATCAGTAAACAGTACTATTCCATCAAGTGTAGTACTTTTATGAGATTGCTGCTTCTTTCCTTACCTCCTGTACAATATAGAATTACATTGCATCATTTAGAATTTTCAGTCTAAATTACTTTATTATTATAAATTACAGCTGACCTTTGAACAACACAGGTTTGAACTACATGGTCGCACTTACACATGAATTTTTTTCAATAAAATTACACCTAGTATACCTGCCTCTCCTGCTTCCCCTTTCACCTCCTCCCCTTCTTCTGCCTCTGCCATCCCTAAGAAGGCAAGACCAATGCTTCCTGTTGCTCCTCCTCCTTAGCATACTCAATATAAAGATGAGAATGAAGACCGTTATAATGATCTGCTTCCACTTAATGAATATGGTAAATATATTTTTGTCTTCCTTATCATTTTCTTAATGACATTTTCTTTTCTCTGGCTGTCTTAATTATAAGAATAAAGTATATAATACATATAACATACAAAATCATTTTTTAATCAGTTGTTACTGGTAAAGCTTCCAGCCAGCAGTAGAGTATTAGTAATTAAGTTTTAGGGGAATCAAAAGTTATCCATAGATTTTTGACTCCGGTGGTGGGGATAAGTTTGGCACCCTTAAACTCTGCATTGTTCAAGGGTCAACTGAACATTAAAATTGCTTTTGTTAGTCTTACTAGATGTTGACATGTGTCTATGTAATTTTATTTTTGGATGAAAATTTCCAGGAATGCATGGTGGACTATCTTAAATTAAAAAGAAAATTTTCCATTTTCCTAAACTACTGCTACTCCTCAATTATGATATAAAGGAAAGAACTCTATAATGAAAGGAAACCAGGACTATTCAATCATGTATTCCCTTGGTTCTGGTCTGTTTAATGTTTCCTTGGTAACTCACAACATAAACATTTCTGAAATGAGTTCTTTGAAATACTCTTTTAATATTATTTATACAGATTAAGTATAGGGATATGGTAAGCCATGTTTTTGTTGTTTATTTTTATTATATAAAGTTAATGTGCTTGAAAACAATATTGAACTTATGAGTTATGCTTGTGTCATATTAAAAATTGTGCTCGAGAATTTTCTTACCTACTCTAACCACCTCTATTTTTAATAAATTAGGAAGCCTAAATTGATTTACGTATAAGAACAACAATTATGCCTTTAAAAGGTGGGCATATTTTATTGAATTAATTTAAATTTTAAAATAGCCTAATTAAAAATAGTTTTAAAAATAATACCGTGACTCTCTAACTTGTTATGTGATACACTATAAGTAGCGGATTAAGTATTTTGCAAGTCTTTTTTTAAAATCTGAGCATATTTATTTGTTTGATTTTCTTAGAAAGTAACACCTTGAGTAATTGTCAGCTGTCTAATGCAAATTATAGCTAATAACTGTTGCTATTCAGAATTTTTTAAAATATTGGCAAATTGATATTTTAAAGGAGAGAGAAAAGAGTAATAATATCAAATTTATAATTTGTTCTGACAAATGAGGATCCTATTACTATCTACAATGAAATAATACTTGATACAGTTAATGGCAAATTTATATAAACACTTTTGTGCACTATATAAAAATTATAAAATTTTATTTGAATTTTACTGCAATTTAATGTGTTGTGGTTTTTCAGCTTCTCGAAGTAGCATGAGGGCAATCCATGGACTGCCTATATTATATTTTTAATGCATTTAAAAAAAAATTCAGTATATACCAACTAATCATAACCAATGTGGAAAACAAATGATTGTTGTTTATTGTTTATCAACGTTAAGAATTTAGAGCCTTTCTGAGGCTAAAACCCCAAAACTTTTCTCTGCCATGTGGCTTAATAGATGGAAGTATATCATTTTTATATTGTTTTCAAGAACCATGACTTCTCTTTTATATTCTGCATAAGAAGTTCTTAAAAACCTTCAGATATGCCAGCAAAAATATATGTTTTTATTTTTCTTTAATGATTATATTAATTTTGAAACAGAGCTGTCTCTAAGGATTACCATTTTAATTTCCCAGCCACATTTAACAATTAGATCTGTGCAATTATGACTTAAGCAATAAGCATTCTGAATAGGTTAGTGCATTATTAAGCAAACTGCTAGCTAGCTGTTTGTATGATTCTAATGAACAAGCCTGTATTGTCAGCACACATTTGACACAAGTGGTATATTGTTAGCTAAGGGAAACCGTAACAGGTAACATAGTATTGCCCTTGGAGCAGAATCTCCTAGCTTAATGCTCTAGTCATTTAAATGATAGAAAATATTTTCTTGGTTTTTACTTTCATGAAAGAACATTCCCAAACTTTCTTAAGGATCAAAATAAAAATGATTATGTTAGAAAGGAAACAAAGTGTGTGTGTGTGTGTGTGTGTGTGTGTGTGTGTATAAACTATTTAAAGTATATATAAATTATTTCTCCTCATCTCTACTCTAAAAATTTCTCTCCCTCTTCCTAACATCTCTCTTTCTCTACCTTTGTTCTATTCTGTCCATCTTGCAGATATGTGTTGATAAATCTTCAACATTTTCAGCTTTTATTGCTTTGCATGACTGTAAAAAGTTAATAACAGATTTATATTTTTATTAGCATTTACGCTGCAAATGCAAGAGATGTCTTAAATCCTAATTTAATGCATCTTTAAAGTCCTTTTTATTAGCCTGTTAATTCCCAGCTGTACTGTTTTATTGAAATGTGCATTACATTTGTGCCATAGTCAAAACAATGGTGTGGCTCTAGAATTACAAGGAAAAAATAACTTCAGTATTTGGATAAACTACACACTCAACAGTCTTGAAAGTCTACCATAAACATTACTGGTCCCTTGAAGCTGTAATTGTAATGACATATTTTTTAGTATTCTAATTGAAGAATTACTCATATACATACCTCCCTAGGTAGGTGATTTTATTGATAGATAAAAGTAAGATATCCATTATTGATGACAATTATTAAATTCCATTTTAAATATGAATTTCATCATACAGTTTCAGAAATGTATTTGTCTAGAAATCGAGATTCATATATGAGTAATATGATTAGTTTCTTAGAACTACAATTATACTCTTCTAAGAGTTCTCATGTATTTCACATTAAAAAAAAACCTTTCTGTTTGGTTTCATGTACTAGTAAAATGTGCATTTGTTATGTTTAATGGGCAACCTAATTTTAGTATTTCTCCCACAAGATCTCATGAACTGTTTTCTATCTTCTTATTTGTATTCTATATGTGCCACAGCAGGTATTAAACTAGAGAAAATTGGGGAAACAGATAGTCTACCTTTAATTAAATACTTAACATCTCCCCCACCATTTTTATCTGCATTTCCCCAAATGGAAAAGCAGATGGCATCACTTGAGCCTACAGAGTGACAACCTCCTTTTAAAATTTCTGCTGAAATGGAAAAGTGGGGGCAATGCCAATTCAGCCGTTACAGCTTATTCACATAATGGACAAGATGGCAAATTAGTTGGGAGGGAGTAAAAGCACCCTGGAGTTATAAATATAAGCCATCTTCATTGCCATTGCATCAGTCCAGCTATATCCAAACCCGGGAGGGAAAAACATGTGGGTCTTGCTTTATTTTGTACGTAGCAGAAGCTGGCAGGAAAGTTACATGGTAAAATAGATTTCCAACATTTTTCCTGCCGTTAATTGTAATTTTCCAAGGTTTCCTCTGTGACAGAGTTTACAAAAGGGAGCTTTCGTAAAAACTATCATTAGCTTCATGGATCAATATGGTTTAGGGAATACAAAACAACTTTAGTTGTTTAAAAATAGGAAATATCAGAGGGTGTTCCCCTCCTCCCTATGGATAGCAAATCACACTATTGATCGGTCCTCAGTGTAACTGGGCAGACTTTTCAGGTATCAGGTGGACTAGCTGGGAATAAAAATAAATCCACTCTACTAGTGAGTATAGTATATGACTCCTGTGAGACCTCCTGAGTATCTCAGTATGAGTCCTTCTTTAAAAGATGTGGACTTTGTCCATGACAAGACCATGAAAGATAAGGAAAGGCTTAAGATCAAAGGCATTATTGTTCTATTTTTCTATTTGTCCTTTTTTCCTTCATTTCTCACCATTTGCCCAACAGCCTTTTTCAGCTAATTCTGAGAAAAGATAATGACTAAATGAACAAAATGTACATGGAAAACCATATAAAATAAATATAGACTGAACTATGATCTCAATATACATGGGCTGATGGTATGATTATAATACTCAGGAGAAAGACAATTGAGATAAATAATTATGAAAACTGAGGAATTGCTGTTTCCAATGCCCAAATCAGTATGAAGAATTAACAAAGTTCTATTTCAATTTTGAATAGTACCTCACATAACTAGTCTGTCTTGAGTTTGCAGACAGAGTATAGGGAAATTAGCATTCAGAAATTAGAATTATGCCAAAGAAGGAAATACAAAAGAATATATATATAATATATATAGCACATATAATATATATAATATATAACATATATTATATATAACATGTATAACATATTATATATAACATATATAACTTATATATATAACATATATAATATATATAACATATATATTATATATAACATATATTATATATAACATATATTATATATATACACACACACCTACAACTATAACATATATAATGTATATAACATATATAATATATATATATACACACACCTACAACTAGGTTGTAAAATTTTCTGTTTCCTAATACACATTAAATTTTTTTAAAAGTAACATTAAAACTCATTTGCAGTAACTTTAAAAAAATTGGATGATTCGTTAAATCAGTGGTTCTCAAAGTCTAGTCCCCAGGCCAATAGCATCAGCATCATCTGGGGAATGGTTAGAAATACAAATTCTTGAGCAGACCCACAGAATCAGAAAAAGGGGATATAACATGCAATATGTATTGTAGTAAGTCTTGTCCATGATTCTTATATAGTGTAAAATTTTAGAATCACTTTCTTAAACCCTTGTTTTATGAAACTACATTTACTAGTGAAATTTTATACTTGCTATTAAACTTGGTAGTTATACAGTGGTATATCTTAATTAAAAAAAAATGCCCTTAGGGCTATGTTGATCAGTATTCTGATCCTCAAGGAGGGGTAGTGAACTTTAGGGAAACTTGATATTAGCCAACTGAGTCTAATTGAGATGCATTAGGATATTATATGTGTTTGTGAGCCTATGTGTGTTTTAAAAATACAATTCTGAAAATAATTTCAGAATGAATGGGAACTAGATTTAGTTTATTAATTCCTAAAATAATACTCAGCTCTGAAATAGGCATATCATATTTTATAAAAATATGGCCTACTTTATCCAAAATACATTCATTTAAGGTAAAGGTTTTCATCATTAGGATATGAAATAGATTAACAGGGTTTCTTCTCTCAGGTCTATGTGTTTGAATTTTAATTGGTTGACACTGACCCTAAGGGCTGCAACATTCACTGCAAAGGAACAAATAGTGGTGTGAATAATTTTTAAGATCTAACGAATACACTTACGTATCATAGGCACCTAGTTCTTTTTTTTTTTTTTTTTTGAGACAGAGTCTCGCTCTGTCACCCATGCTGGAGTGCAATGGCACGATCTCTGCTCACTGCAAGCTCCACCTCCCGGCTTCATGCCGTCCTCCTGCCTCAGCCTCCCAAGTAGCTGGGACTACAGGCAGCTGCCACCACGCCCAGCTAATTTTTTTGTATTTTCAGTAGAGACAGGGTTTCACCGTGTTAGCCAGGATGGTCTCAATCTCCTGACCTCGTGATCCACCTGCCTTGGCCTCCCAAAGTGCTGGGATTACAGGCTTGAGCCACCACGCCCAGCTGCCCCATTTCTTAAAAGATAGAAATTATCTAAGTTGATTGCACCATCTAAAGAACTCTCTAGTGATAATGCTGACTCAATATAACAAAGATAATCTAATTTGAAATTTGAAAATTTTCTAGTTCAGAAAGTAAAACGTTTTAGAATGTAATAACTATCAATGGCTAAAAAGTAACATAGAACTTTCACTTAGAAAGTAGCTATGCCTATGGAAATTTTATTTCATTATGTCTGGTAAAGTAGGCTTTATTGTAAAAAGGTATGTTTTCGTTAACCTTACAAAGACATATTCCAATATGGTGAATAACATTATACGTAAAATGGTTTGACTAACAGTAAAGATGATCTTATATTATAATTGGTTTACATATTTTGGTCCTTGTGAGCATAATTTTTTTAACTCCTTAAAGTCAGACTTTAAAGTCTTAGCATGTAAAATATGGAGGTTAGGAATTACATCTATCTAATCACTGATTATAAACAAAGCGATATGAACCTTATGGATGGTACTCAGATATGTGAGGTTAAAGACCTGTAATAAGAGAATAAACCATTTTATTCAAATTGGCAATATTTTATTTAATGTTTTTGTAGTATATATGTCTGTTACACATTTAGTGCAGTGCACTAGGCCCTTATTGGGATAAAACTTGTTTGTAATTTGGGGTGTTGAAGATTCTTTTTACTAGCTCTTTGATATGCTGCTCTCAAGAAAAAGCCTTGAAAGAATTTGAAAAATGGAATGGAATAGAATGAAAAAGAGGATCATTTGAAGGTGCATCAGAGTTTTTGGAAGACTTCACAATTTTATTTGTAATAATGAAGAAAAGAGGCTGACAGAAGTCTTGAAATAAAATGACACCAGGAATAATTAGTGATGGAGAGGATAAGCAGAAGAAATGACAACAGTAGATATCTGAATATTGTAGAAGAAAGAGAACCCTCATTCACTCAACTGATTTAAGCAACAATGAATAAGTCACTAATAATTTCAAATAAAGTTTGAGTATCCCCAATCTGAAAATGCAGAATCTGAAATGCTGCAAAATTCAAAACTTTTTGAATGCCAACTTGATGTTCAAAGGAAGTGCTCATTCGAACATTTTACATTTTGGATTTTCAGATTAGGATGCTAAACCCGTATTATTCAAATATTCAAAAATCATCCCCCCCCCAAAAAAAAAAGTTAGAAATCTGAAATACTTCCAGTCTCAAGCATTTTGGATAAGAGATACTCAACCTGTAATGATAAAATAATCAGAACAGCCACTGAGCACTAATTTGACTACATGTATAGAAAAATAACCTGTTTATATATTCTTAGCTCTCAATGTTCAGCATGCATTTAATAAGAACATATTTGTCAGGAATAGTGACAGTCTTTGAGTCTCTATTCTCATGTAGCTTATAATGAATACATTATAAGTATGTTGAGTCTATGGAAGACTATGTCAGACAATATTCACCTAGTCTGAGGAATCTTGAAGGAAGATTACCTAAAATAATAAATAGTATTTAAACTGAGTTCTGAAGGATCTAGTAGGAAGAGGGAGAAAGCTTGTTCCAGGTAAAAGACACAGCTAGATGAAATACAATTCAAATCTATCGAACAAAGAAAAAGGTGGCACTAGATGAAGCAAAAGAGATATGCAGAGTCAAAATTGTCTTTGCATTAAAGGCCAAGTTAACTAAAACCATGGGAAGACTTTGAATACTTTTATGTAGGAGACTGCCATCATTAGCTTTTCTGTTTTTAAAAAGCATTCTGGTTACAGTGGAGAGAACAGAATGGTAGAAAGCGAGAAACCTAGGGGTGAGGTGTCTAGGAGGTAGGGTGGGAGAGGGAGGTGTACCCTGACCATTTAAGAGGATGTTATAGTACAGGCAAGAGATGATAAGAGTTTATCCTAGAGTTGTAGTGGGTAGCAGGATAGAGAGGGAGGGAGAGAAGAGGGAGGGAGGGAGGGAGAGAGAGAAGAGGGAGGGAGGGGAGGGGGGAGAGAGAGAGAGAGATACCTGAAGGTATTATGAGGGAGATTTGACAGGATTTGGGATTTGACATGGATGGCTACCTGATCTCTGACTTGAGCAACTGGGTTGATTGTGGCTATATTCACTAAGTTAAGGAATTCTAGAGCTGTCAGGAGAAAAGGTGCTAAATTCAAATTTGAACATTTTATTTGCCTGTACGATATTGTGAGGTTATATCACCAAATAATATTATAAGATTGAAGTTAGATGTCTTGTTTCTTAAGGTTAGCTGTCAGTGCATTAAAATCAGGCTTTAACGAGTGGTAACACATTGCCATATATCAGATTAGGAGCTCTCAGTCACATTTCTTGTGTTTCATAACATCACTTCTAATATTTCACTTTGAAGATCACTCATGTCTCTGAAATAATTTGTATCTGATTTTACATCATTATTTCCTATCCTCTAAAACACTAGCTGCAGCCACTGAAAGGAATTTATGATATTATCCCAAATCTGAGTCACTTAAATGTCTCTTTTCCTTTGGAGTTACATGCCGTCAATTTTACAAATTAGTAACAGATTCAGTATTGAATATTTTTAAATGCTGGCTCTTAAAAATTGATATTTAAGACTGACATTCTTGTTTTCAAATTTACTTTGGTATTTTCTAATGTAAGCTACTTCAGCAATTCCATATTTTGGAATATTTATTAACATGTATTGTCAATACATGTCAATATAATTTGTATAATTATAAGGGAAGATTAACATCTTTTTTCTGGTTGAAATCTTTAACTGGAGAATCATCTCACATGCTGGTAATTGTGACACAATATTTTAAATGGCATTCTCAATATTAATAATAGTACTCAAATGTTTTATGTATTATAGTACAGTATTGTGATTCTGCATTTTTTGTCTAGATCATCTTAGACTGTCATCTGAGTCTATATTCCTCTGTTTTCCCTTTTAACAGTAGAGTCAAGTAAACTCCAACTGTATTTGACCTTAGGGTTTGGCCTCTGAGCAATATGTAAAATCTGATCTTAGTCTAAGGCAGAGGAAAAATGTAAGTCTTAGTATTACATATTTAAATTTGATTTTAAGGGAGAAGTGTTCTACTTTAAAAAGTAGGCAAATTTAAAATTTATTTCATTACCTTCAGAGGAATATGAAAAGAAAATAATGGTGGAGATAGTCTGAAATTCTTATTTTTAGAAATAACTGCTATAATATAGAGAAAATAGCAAACATGTTGACATATTTTATCGCTGCATACTTCTTTCAGTGTTATTCTTTTGAATATTGTTGAGTATGTGGATTTTAAAAAAATAAAACAGGCCGGGCACGGTGGCTCACGCTTGTAATCCCAGCACTTTGGGAGGCCGAGGCGGGCGGATCACGAGGTCAGGAGATCGAGACCACGGTGAAACCCCGTCTCTACCAAAAATACAAAAAATTAGCCGGGCGTGGTGGCGGGCGCCTGTAGTCCCAGCTACTCAGAGAGGATGAAGCAGGAGAATGGCGTGAACCCGGGAGGCGGAGGTTGCAGTGAGCCGAGATCGCGCCACTGCACTCCAGCCTGGGCGACAGAGCAAGACTCCGTCTCAAAAATAAATAAATAAATAAATAAATAAATAAAAATAAAAAAATAAAACAAACCTCTCTTTGGATTTCCTTATAAATTTTGTTGGCTCATTCTGATCCCGGTTTCATTGTTTGACTCTTCAGTTTATTTGCCTGCAAAAGTGGCAGAGAAAAGAAGACTTACTGAAGATGTTTAGGAACAGGAACGTAGTTTGACAGTCTTTTGCTCCAGGGTGGGAAGGTTGAGTAAAATTTGGTTAAAATCAGGTCAGGAACAATTTAGTTAGATTAAGGAAGAACCCGATTTACTGGTTGTCTCTGACATCTACACTTGATTGAGTGTTTTAATTCTATTTACCAGTGAAGTAAATAAAAAATTAGCTAAGTTCAATGAACACATTTTCAGTTGGACTGATTTAACTGAGAGATATCTTATTGACTAGACAGATTATCAGACACTCTTGACTAGCTAAATCACACAGAACACTTAAACCAGTTTGTAGGCACATCATTAATGTGGGCAGCCAAGAACGGGGATTGCTTAACAAAGATGGCACAAGGTAGTTAGCCATATGTTTGAAATGATTCAGGCGAAGCTTGCCAGAAGTGGAAATGGACTAAATGCCCTCTGGAGGCACTTTCCAATCCTGTCTTTCTCATTTAGTCTAACCGTAATTTTAAAAATCTATATGGGAGATACAAATTTATTTTACTTCAAAATGCCTTGGGTTTTGTTAGGTGACAGACAATTAAAAACAATGTATTTCTTGTAAGCAAACATTTGAATTCAATGCTAACATAGCTGTTTGGATCAAATACAAATTACTTTAAGTTGTAGAATAATTAACTTTACTGTTTAAACATTCATTAGACAACTGCCTAAGAAATTTTTATGTATTTATTTGCACTTTTAGAACAATGGAAAAAAATCTACAATATTGAAATATGTACTTTATATGCATGAAGAGAAATAAAACTTTTCCAAAGTATGCTTATAATCTGTAAATTAAACTTTCTTCCCCTCCCTGTCCCCCATACCTACTCTACAACTGAGACATTTTACTTTTAGATTCCATTATGTCCTCTTTGGGCCAGACTTCTCCCAAATTCCGTCATTGCTTATTATTCCTCTAAAGTCTGAGAAACCTAATCTCCCTAGAATGATCCTATATTCCCAGGAATTTATACTGTGGACCCGATTTAAGATCTCTTCTCCCTAAGCATCCCACTGCAGTGACCATGACCACTACAAGTTATTGTGAGCTTACTGACACTCTAGGAAAGATCTGAAGTACTTATGTGTTAACAGATTTCTAAAAATAATCTCTTTGAGAGTTATTTATATTTTAATTGCACATGATTTCTGAATATCAAAATAATTAAAACCTGTAGTTAAAACTGTAATCTTCAAGTAATTCCAAGCAGATAAGCCTTCTTTTTTTTTCTTTTTCTGAGGTCTACCAAGCACATACCTCAAGAACAAATAACTGTGTTGGCTGGGTGTGGTGGTTCATGCCTCTAATCCCAGCATTTTGGGAGGCCAAAGCCAGCAGATCAATTGAGGCCAGGAGTTTGAGACCAGCCTGGTCAACATGGCAAAACCCCGTCTCTATTAAAAATACAAAAACTTAGCCAAATGTGGTGGTGTGCACCTGTAATCCCAGATACTCGGGAGGCAGAGGCATCAGAATCACTTTAACCAGGGAAGCGTAGGTTGCAGTGAGCCAAGATTGTGCCACTAAATTCCAGCCTGGGCAACAGAGTGAGACTCTGTCTCAAAAAAACAAAACAAAACAAAAAAACAAAAAAACAAAAAAGTAACTATGATATTTAATGGACATGGATGTTCATATGCGTGGTGTATATATGTGTTATGAACAGAGTACCATGGGTGAAGGTGTACTAGATTGGTCCTTGTTAATCCTAATATTTTGTCAGCTTGCAAAGAAGCCAGGAGACCAGAATCTAAGAAAAAAATTACTTATTTTCTTGTGAAATTAACCTGACCTCTATTTAAGAAAGCCAAATGAACTGATTCTTGGGCCAGGTATTGAATTAAGATAGAATTAATTTGGAGGCATTCATAAAAATGTTTTGGATTTTGAATATCAATTTTTACTCTATGCTACATTTTTATTATGTTTCCAAATCTACCTAAAATTGTAATATTTTTGTAACTGCAGTGAAATTGCATAGTAGGTAAAATAAACAAATAAAAACAGACGAACACAAAAACATTTTGTTTACTTTTATTCAATCTATTGAGCTCTTAGTGAGTATTTGCTAGGTGCTCCAAAATGTGCTAGGACAAGATGTAAGTGTTTGACTGTACTTGAAGGTGCCAGGCAGGTGATTAGGACTGTTAGAAATATATATAAGCATAATCCCTGCCTACTATTAATAGAACTGATCATTTGTTAATTAAAACAAAATCAACCAACTCAGAGCCTTATATGAATAAGTATTAAAGGGTGTCGTATACCTTTGAGTACTTGGAGTCAAGGTGAGAAGGAGCTGATTAATAACAGTTGAAATATTCAAGAACACAGTTTTTGGCAGGGTCTTAGAAAATTATTAGGTTAAGATTTGGTGGGGAAAAGAGGACCAGGTCGTCTCAGGGAAGGATCGAGATTTAAGCAAAGTTTTGAAAATGGGAATTAGCCCCAGGCTACAGCAGAGAACACCGAGAACCACAGCCCCTTGATTCAGTCCATCAAAACTCTGTGACACATGAAATGTTTTATTTCACTTTAAAACATTCAGTCCAACTAATGACCTAAGGCAGGAGAAAAGCAGTTATCAAAGTTGCTAGTGATGTGTATGGTCACTTCATAAATATGATTTAATGATTTTGAAAACAGACAGAATGGGAACAGAGCATGCTGAAAGCAGTAATAAGGCATGTTTCAAAAGTGTCAAGTTCTTAAATCACAAATTCAAAATGAAAAAGAATAGACCTTTCTCTTGTAGTTAATCTGTAACAATATCTTTGGAAAAATAGATGAAGAGTAGCTTATTTTCTGATGTTCTTGACCAGCAATAGTAAAATTATGTGTAAATGAATTTCATGGTCACTTGGTTTGGCAGATTTTCCTGTTGAAACAATTTTAATTTCTTTGTCCTAAAAATGTTCTTTCATGTTAGTACAATGGACTATACATCTTGTATAGTCTACTTTTATAAATTAACTGAAAGTGTCGCAAAAAAATTTCTCCATAGTGCAGTATTTCGATGTATTTGAATAGAAATTTAAAAGGTATATGAAAATGATAACAATTACATTGCTTTCAAAATTCAAGATAAATGTTGTTTGAAGAATACAGTTTAAACCCTATTTGTTTTATGTCCACTACTTTAGTAATATCTCATCATTGATTTTTAACTGAAACAGTTTTTACTAGATATATGCAGTTCCAGGAACATTGCTATTGTTTGAAAATCAGTAACTATGAAGTTACCTGCTAGTTAAAAGTTATATAGCAAGTTATCTAGACTACCCATGTTTCAGCCCTCTGTTTCCAATGCTTCAATGGCATTAAACAGCCCTCTGTTTCCAGTGCTTTCCATTGGCATTAACATATAAAATCTATAGAAGTTTAAAGTTTTATGATAGTAAAATTGTATCTCGAGTGTATTTTTTTTTTTTCTTAGTACAACCTCAAGTGTCTATGGTACTTCAGAGCTTTAGAGTGTATTCACCAACCTCTATCTTACAGCGTTTCTAAAAGGCATATATTATATACTTATATTTATTTTAAAATAAGGTAAGTCAAACTTAAAATATCATTTTAACATAAGGAGACCTAATAATTATTTAAATTTTATAGCAGATTCTAAATTGAAACCCATAACCTTTTTCACTTTGGGTTTTATCTATATTATTTTTGAACAAATGGCTAAGTTGTGTGACCAAAATCATGATTACTAGAATTAATAACAAAATCTTTCCTCTTGTTTATAATTATTAGATTAAAATATTCATCTTAAAAATCAATAAAAAACTCAACCCAACTTTTTACCTGAGCAAAGAATATGAGTAGTCTATTCATAACAGAAACATAATGGCATATGAAGGTGAACATTTAAGCAACTCTCCAAAGCAAAACAAAACAAAACAAACAAAGCAAGTCTAGTTTTTAGACTGTGCTGATTTCAAAGCTGTGAAAACTCCCACCTATGTTTAATTTCAAGCTACCAACTTCATTTTATTGAGGGTGGAGTCGGGTGGGAAGAAATAATCAAAACCTGCATGAGCTGGTTCTAAGACACCACTGAAATAAAAGATGCTCACTCATAAAAAATGCAAATTAAAACAGCAGTTCAAAGCATCATTTTTCACCTACAAACCTGACAGTGATGAATGTTCATGTCCTTTGATTCAGCATTTACATCCCTAGGATGTTTACTCTAAAAATACTAGGACAAGCTCAAAAAGGTGTGGGTACTAGTATGCTTATTATAACATTATTTGAAATAGTGCAAAATTTGAAATAAGCGAATTGTTTATAAATAAGATGGATCAAAAAAACTGTCAAGAATTGTGATTAAGAATGCAGGTTCTTGTGGGATACCAGTTGGGTTCAATACCATCCCCAAGGATTTGTAAATGACCTGGGACAAGTTATTTAGCTTCTTTTTACTTATTTCATCATCATTAAAATGGGAATAATGATAGTATTGACTTCATAGTGTTATTATTAGGATTAAATGAATTCATAGATGTTAGGAATTTAGAACATTCCTGGCATGTAGTGAATTCTTGGGGAATGTTAACTATTATTATGATACATCTATTCATTTAAGGGCTATTTTAGTTATTAAGTTAATTTATTTTTCCTTGTGAATCTATAATTATAGTCCTGATATCCAAATGTGGTAAGGTTACCACATAAATAATTTCTGATCTTACACTTGCAGCACTTTTTGTAGTGTATCAGTTATCTCACAAAAGTATTTCTAACCCATGTGGAGGGAACAGATATTTTAACCGTGTTTTTCTTTGAAAGTAACTGCCCCTTTGTGGGTAGAGGGATATGTGAAGAACAAACTGATTAGGTGTTGCCTTACTCTTAGGAATTTGAAGAATTATAAGTGTTGATTCTAATTGGAAATCGGGTCTCTTGTTTGTATAAGTCTTTTCATAAAACCCTCTCCTGGTTTATTAAATCATTAAATGATTGTAGCACATATTAGTTTTGATTTTTATTAATTGTGACTTATTTTTTATTATGACATAATTGTCAGTCATGAAGCACAACTGCCACACATTGCAGCAAAAGCAGAAGATTTCTGCTGAATGAGTGCAGCACTATGTAGAATAAGCTGAAAATCTGTGTGATAAACGTATGTATATGATTATTAGTAATATGTGTTGTAATTCAGAGTCAATAAAATTTTCATATTGAAATTATTTACAGGTTTTCAAGAGTAACTGATAAAGAGATCTGCATTTTACATAATACTGTATGTTATTTAATTCTGTGGTGTGGTAACCAATCAGAAATATGTACGTACATATTCACACATAAATACGTGTGATATGTCTTATATACCATATATTCAATATTGGCAGCCCAACAGAAAAAAAAATTCTTTGTGATAGCTATTTGATGTGTACAAAGCTAAACATATGAAAAATAGAAAAGAAGATTAATATAAAACCAAAGTTTAAAGTTTATCATAAATCACATCAAGTTATAGGAAAACACTGATGAAGAGTGGTCAAAGGCAGGTGGTCTGGAGAAAGACTCCCTAGGCTCTGGTTATGGGTCTACACTTAGTGACTACATGACCTTAAGCAAGTTGTTTAACCATTTGGGGTCTCAGTTATCTATAGAATTGAAATAAAAACAATTCTGATATCATCAACAGTTGTTAGCATTAAATGGCTTATTACATGGAAAATATCTAGAACAAACTCTAGATCATAAAATAAAAGCACTACTAGTAGTTAAGTACTAGTAATTAGTATAATGGAATTACTGTACAGAAGTGCAACTATAGAGGGCATGATTAGTTAACTGGCCATAAATACTTGTCAGTAAACATTCACTAAATGTCCCCATGAGTGTAATCAAAGAATCTTAGGAAACATACAGTTGAATTTACAAATGAGGCAGAAGATGATATAATTAGAAATATATGTTTCTAAATGAATAGTGTGATGTTAGGAAATAATAAATCTGCAGTGTTTGAATAGTGAGTTAAGAAATCGGTGACATTAGAGAAAATGTTCTAGAGGATAGAAATTCCGTATTTTAAGTTGAATGTTCCATTGCAAATACCCTATTCAGCATAATGCTTTGTTTCTGAATAATAAGGTTTCAGACAGAGTAAGAAATCTGTGATGGGGTGACCTACAAATTTAAACCTGTCATGTTGGAATAGAGTGATTTTAAAGGCAAATGAAACATTGTTAGCTTACAGCTAAACTGGAAAGGGAGAGGAGTTATTGCCTCTGCATATTCCAATGTTTTTAGTCTAAGTGGACTTGTTTCTGACATCATATATCCACTGTGATTGTAATTTTGCAGCTCTGGGGTGATCCAGGTGTTTCACTCACCAACCATCTGTCCAAGAAAAAAATATGCTTATCCCGAATTGACAGGATATCACATGTATTTAGTGAAGTTTATCTTCACAGTTGGGCAAGAATAAATAAAACAGCAGTGTAGCCCCTGTGAGGATATACTATGCTCTTCAATTATTGGTCCATTATATCACTGGCAGATGTTACATTTTGGTACCTAATGGAAAAGTTTTTGATCAGCAAAACCAATTATTTTGGCATGCAATGGCAATTATCACAATTCTCTTTCAAGAGGATATGCGTGGCTTTATATTACCATTTTTTAGACGTAAGATTTTTATGATAATATGCATCAAATAATTGTACCCCAATAGGCCAGTTTTCTAGATGCCATTCAGAGATTTTTTTTATTGTCTATCATTCACATTCTCCTCACACATAGGCCATTAGCTTCACTTTGTAAAGGCTTTTCTCAGGATCACGAAAAATAAATAATGTGAGAAATGTAAGAAGATTTGGGAGACCATTCCCAGTAATGCAATAGGATCAACCTAAAGAAATATTTCATCGTAAAGTGTGTTTATAATTGGTACATTTTCCATAGAGAGGAGCTTTCTAGCTCAAATATCTATCATTTATGATTTATAGCAACTTGGCTTAAAATGATCCACAGTTACATTCATATTAGCACTTGTAAACAGCAGTTTACAAATTAAAATAAATCATCATTCACTTTTGAGGAAGTTAATCTGGGCACGAATGCAGCTAAAGGGCGAGCAACATGATCTCTAATTCTCACACCCATCAACCCATGGTAATCTTTTCTACTCCATGTTAATATAGCTCTTTCTTATTCCTCTCTCCTGGAATTTATCTACCCTGTTCTTTCAGTATGTCCTTGTTTTTTCTCTTACTAGTTTTAGAGTATACTATTCTTAAAGCTAAGAACTATAGCCTAGTCTTTACTATTTGTTTGGAGTACTCTCAGTGCTTAGTATAGTCATACAAAAAAAAAAAAGCTCTCAATGTTTTTTGGCTTGGACTGCGTATGCAAGAGGAATTTCTAAATGAGAAAATGAAAATAACAAAAGTAATGTCCTCCTCAAAGAGTCATCAGGTAGCTCTCTATCTCCCCTGAACTTTACTCAACGATGTCAAAACAGGCTTTTTCATTTCACAACCTTGATATTTTGTCTTTAGATTTATTTGTTTCAAAAGACATAGGAGCTTTACATACTCCAGTATAATGATTCTATGTCTTACCAAATCAAATATGATGTTTAGTAAAAGTTTCATTCATTTCAATGTAATTTAAGAAACACTGCTAAAAAGATACAGTATTACTTTTATATATTAATTGTATATTTGATTGTGGTATTTCTAGCCATTTCTATAAAAAGATGAGAATTAAATCTTGATTCAGATATTTAACTCTTATAGTAGGTTTTCTATGGAAAAGTCAATATTCAGTTTGCAATACCTTTATCTAGACTATAATTGTTTTCTAAGCAAGAGGATTGTTTATATATTTTTAAATTATTGTAATGTTTTGGTGATGGAGGAGAGTCTTCCATCATAAAGCAAATGAACAAATATAAATTACCTGCTCTTATCTTCAAATCTCTGACTATCAATCTTGATATGCAAATGGTGACCAGAGTGAAAGTTTAAAGTTTAGTGGTCATTCCGCCATACTAGGATGTTAAAGTCTGACTTTATCTTTAAAATGAATTTCATGATATATATTTTTACCCATGAAGCATAGGGATATTTGAGTTTAGGGTTTTCAGTACTACCTCTAATACATACATATTTAAGAGGATGAAATAAATTATAAAATTACTGAAACCTAGTAGTTATGATTGACACCTCTCACTCTAATGCCCCCAGATATATTTGATTCATCATCAAGTCTTGTCCATTTTACATTTTCAGTATCTTGTAAATCTCTCTACTCTCCTCCTTCTTTACATAACTCTCAATTTTAGGGCATCATATCTTGCCCTAACATCATCTCTTGTCTGAAATCATTTAGTGTCATCTTAATTTCTTTTCCAAAATAAAACCTTAAACCTCCTCCAGTATGGGTTACAGCAATCTTTTTACAATTGACAAATTGATATGTGATTATATCACCTTCCTCACCCCTGCTTAACAGCCTTCAGTGACTTATCATTGTTTTTAAGGTAAGGCTGAATCTTTAACATAGACTATGAGACCCTTGATATTTCTTAAGCATCCTCTTATATTTCAGCCTTATCTATCACCACTTTTTACCCTTCTCTGGACTGTTCGATTCCCTCTGTAGCCACAGACCATTTGCACATACTGTTTTACACTGTTTGAAACATTCCTCCATGCACAACCCTCTTCCCAACACACACACACACACACACACACACACACACACACACACACACACTTTGCCTTTTTAACTTGATTTCATCATTCAGAATTTAGCTTAGGTGCTTTATCCTCCATGACCCACTCTTCTGGCCTAATCGAGCAAAGCTTTCCTTGTTAAACATTCTCATAGACTACTTATCTCAAGTGGCAATTAAACTTCATTAGTGTAACTAATATGGATCCATCTTTCCAGAGTATGTCTGAGAACATATGATATGATTTGCTCACAACTGTCTCCCTCACATCCAGCATAGTGCCCGGCACATTTGTGAATGAAAGAATGAATGAACAGCTGGTGTATTGTGAAGTCTATATAATTGATAAGCTTCTTGAAAAATGTTTTTAAAAAGTGAACCTTTAGCATGAGCTTGTATTAAGGGAAAAAGGAGTAGAGAGTAGGGGATGGTTTATATCTCCTGTATTACCCTAAGTTGGCACTCAAATAGCATTGAATATAAAAAGAAGGCTAGAAAGCTGCTATATACTTTGAAAGTTCAGATTATTTCAGAATTATTATTGCTGTACTAAATTTGCTAGGCAGATCTAAATTCAGCTGAAATATTAAAAATTATAAATTTCAATTTCATTATGTGATTTGATGCATAGTTCTTAGTGGGTTTACAGTGTAATAGCCACAACCACTGAGAAATTGTTGGAAAAAAAATTGTAAATTTAAAAAAATGAAAACAACATAGGGATTTTGTATATATATAGTATAATTAACAATCCATTAGAAGATCCTTATTTACATTTTTTTACCTTACAAAAAAATTCTATAATTCTTAAGTGGTAGTTGTAAATAGACTGACAACATAAATCTGAAAACTTGAGCACTTAATATGATGATTACAAATGAAATAATCATATGAATCACAATACTTATGGGTATTTTCATTTAAGTTTTTTTAAAGATGTTGCTTCATAAAGTAATACTGAAATTCCTCTCTCTCTACTTTAATTTTATTTGTATATAAAGAAAAAAGAATTATTTTAGTTTAAGAATATGCTTATCTCAAAGATCTTCGTAACTTCATGAGTACCTGCCATGTGCTAGCCTCTATGATAATGCTCAGAATATAATGCTGAACAAAGGAGATGGAGTTCTTACTTCCATGGAGCCTGTAGTTTGGTCGAAGTATACATACATGTAGATGGATAAACATAAGACACTGACATACATGTTATAAAAGGAGATGTTCAATATTATAGGGGCACGTAATAAAGTCATTGATTCCAGACTTGGAGCTTTATGGAAGATGTCCTAGAATAAGTGTAAATAAGGTAAATACAGAAGGATGAATGAGACTTAGGGAGGTGAAAAAGGGAGACATAATGTTTTGCTTCTTAATCTTCTCAGGGTGCTATAATAAAATAACACATACTGGGTGGCTTAAACAACATGCATTTATTTCCTAAAGTTCTTGAGGCCAATAAGTCAAAGAGCAGGGTGCTAACATGGTGAGGTTCTTGATGAGGTCCCTCTCCCTGGCTTGCAGATAGCTAGCTTCTTGCTGTGTGTCTACAGGGTGGACAGTGAGTAAGCGCTGGTCTTTTTCTCCTGTAAGGACATTAATCCTATCTTGAGAGCCTCACCCTCATGACCTCATCTAAACCTGTTTACTTCCCAAAGACTCTACCCTGAAATACCATCACTTTGGGGATTAGGGCTTCAACATCTGAATTGGGAGTAGGGGGGAGGGGGGACATAAACATTCGGTTTATAACAGCTTCTATCTTTAGAGGACAGAGGTTTAAGATAGAGTAATCACTTTTTAGAAACCAAAGCATAGAATGCAAGCACATAAATGGTTAGCCTGAGGTTAGAGCTATAATCAAAGACTAGATCATGAACATGCCCTGAAATTCTACTAAGGAGTTTGTACTCTAAACTTAGTATAACTGGAAACTATTGCATGATTTTAAGTAGGGAAATGAAGTGTTCTGTTAAGAACAAAAGCAATTTATTAGCAATTTTTTGATAGAGGCAACTTTATAAAATGATAAGAACTGGTGATGAGGAAACTTTGTGTTTTAACTTGCAATTGGTCTTAGCTGCTGGGTGACCTCAAACCATTCACTTTACTTCTCTGGGGTTCAGCATTGTGACAAGAAAGAAGAAGAAGGGATTTACTTATAGATGATCTCTAAGTACCCTGGAACTTCCAAAAAGGCTTTAACAATGAAATATGATGAGAAAATGTTTATTATGAACCTCAATTTTATTCTATGATGTACTTGAAGAGGTAAAATATTTAATTTCAGATCCTCCAAACTAAGAATAAATCTTGGAAGCTTAATAAAAGTAAATCCATAATGTCATTCTCTCTTTACTTACTCCATCCTACTAAAAAATAAAAATACATATTCTGCTTAGCTTTGTTCCAGGTAGTTGAGGTAGTATTAGACATAGTGTGAAAATTATCTGTTTTGGGACCCAAGTATTTTGAAAGTTATTTAAATTCTCTGTTCTTGCCTTGTTATGATAGAAAATCTAGTACATGGTAATGATAAGTCAGATTGTTTTCTAACCATAACTACCCTCACATCACACAAAAGCACACATAGAAGGGGGGAGAAAGGAAAGCAGAGAGAAACAGTGACGTAAAGAGGAAAGAGGATTTAGCTGTCTCAATAAGCCTCTGGTATCGTACAGTTCTAGACTATGTGCCTATTGTCTGAATTAAAAGAAGTGAGCTTCATTCATTCAACATTTATTGCCTGCTTGTTATCTGCTAGATACTATCCTGACTGCTGGTGATATGTTAACATAAAGGTGAAAGGACCTTGTTTCTAGAGTTGAAAGTAAGAAAGTAGTAATTCTGTCTCTGATATTAGGAGAAAGCTTTGGAGATGATATGGTGACTTTTACACCAGATCTTGATGAAAGAATAAGAAACTTTCAGGCAAAGAAAATAGGACTGGCATTCTTGAAAGAAACAGCAGAGGAAAAGCCATATAGGCAAAAACCAGGAGTTTGCCTTTGGAAATGTTAGACCAGACCAGTTTGATATAACTGTAGTTTGGGATGAATTAGGTAGAATGGCAAGAGATGAACCTACAAATAGTAGACTTAGATCAAATTATAAAATTGTGTATGCAATGCCATGATTTTTTAATTTATCCTTAGTCAACAGCAGCAATTTAAATTCTTTAAAAGAGCAATGTTGGGAATTGAGGTCCTGTTTATAATACTCCTTTTTCGCGTCCAAGATAAGAAACAACTGAAAGTTATACTCATGATAGAGATCAAAATTATTACTAGATTAAATGTATGGACAAACTAGCTTCCTCATATTTCACCAAACAATAAGTCCCTGTGTAAAGATGAACTGCTTCAAGCAGAAATGTGCCCACAAATGTGGTCTTTGGTTGTGTTTTAATCAAGTAGAATAAGTAGCATGGATCTTCAAAGAGGAATCATCCTAGAAGGAATAACACATTTGAACACATCATGCTTTTGTTTTCTCAACTGAAAGGAAGTTCAAGTCCATATTGGGTAATTTGTCACATTTCATATAAATTGGTCCTTAGAAGTTTGATGCTATTCTGAAATAGCATTTAATGTATTTATCTTAACTTGTAGCCTCAGTCCTTTTCACCGTTGATTGTAAGAGGAATTTAGAGAACGTTCTCAAAATAGTCATCAGATAGGCTATAGAAATTGATGACTGCACATATTTAATAAACATCTGCCATAATTAACTGAAGCCATGAATATAGCATTAAGCTGAAAAATTATAAATGTAGAGAGTATGAAAATCCAAAAATGTCAGATTTTAAAACAGTCACATCATAGAACTCCTTTTTCTCCTTTCCCCTGAAACATTTTTCATGACTGTTCTTGACATACATCTCCGTCTAATTTTTATATGTACCTGCAGTTTTCTATCAGTTCAGCTACAGCAGGAATCTGTCTAATGGCAGACCTTTACTGAGACAGACAGTTAATGCGAACAGTAGCAGCTCTGAGGTGTGTTTATATAGTCAGACTCACTTCCTCTACTTCTGTGATATATGAACTACTTCGGAAGTTTCCCAGCTGTTTCAGTGGATAAATCATGGCAGTAGGAGCTCATATTTAACTGTCACTGTACTGGCTCAATACTTTGCAGTCCTTTTCTTTTATCTCTTTGGCTGTATGCAAGAGATTTCAAACAGGCTTGTCCATGTGCAAACGACATTGTTCTCTCTATCTGCTCCCTCCGACCTCCTTTCATCCAGCTCAGGGAAATTCTGAGTCTCTTCTGAGGATATGCCTATATGTCAGTCAAAATAAGATCCACACTCTGTTAGAAGTCAAGTGGTTTAAGGATTCATTTCTTGACAATTAAGCAAAATTGCTTCTGTTGGGGAAGGGGTGTTGTGCATGCATTCAGTGAAATCTCCTGGTACACAGTAGATATTGTTATATACCAGGTATTTCCTATTGTTTTAGGCAGCTCTAGCCACAGTCAGTAAATATTCCTGGGTAATAACTGACCTCAATTTCCCACCACCTTTCCACTGGTTCACTGTGCCCTTCAGGCTGACCTTCTCTTTGTTCCTGGATAATGCTTCAAGGCCTTTGCCTTTGCTCCTCCCTCAGCCTGGGGTACTCTTCCCAAAGATGTAGCTCCAGGGCTTACTTCTTTCTGTTTCTGTTGTATGTTGCCTTTTCAGAGTAGTCACCTGCATACCTTATCTAACATAGTATCTCCCTATGCTATTCTTTTTGTGTCCTTGTGATTAATCGTAATTTGTAATTATTTTATTTACTTTCTTGAATATAAAATCCACAAACATAGGGATTTATGTTTTATTCTCTGTGGTTTCACTGGCATACAGAACCATGTCTGGTATAATAAGAGATCAATTAAGTTTTTTAAGAAATTAATATAGATAAAGACCTTTGTTTTTTAACTTTTCAAAATGAACCCATATTCTACATACGATTCTGCAACTGGGTATTTCCCACATAATAATATACATTTACTTTCATTGTGCATTAGTAACTATAGACCTATTTTTTACATTTCCATTCTTTTTAAAATTTCCAACTAAGTTCAGGGATATATGTGCAGGATATAGAAGTTTGTTACATGGGTAAACGTGTGCCTTAGTGGTTTACTGCACAAATCATTGCATCACCCAGGTATTAAGCCCAGCATCCATTAGCTATTCTTCCTGACCCCCTCCCTCCTCCCACCAAAACCCTCCCACAAGCCCCACTATGAGTTTTTCCACCCCCATTTGTCCATGTGTTCTCATCATTTAGCTCCCACTTATAAATGAGAACAAGTGATATTTTGTTTTCAGTTCCTGGGTTAATTTGCTAAGGAACATGGCCTCCAGCTCCATCCATATTCCTGCAAAATATATGGTCTCCTTCCTTTTTATGGCTGCATAGTATTCCATGGTGTATATATACATATACGAATGTATATGTACATTTTCTTTATCTAATCTGCAATTGATGGAAATGTGGGTTGATTCCATTTCTTTGCTATTGTGAACAGTGCTGCAATGAGCATACGCATGCATGTGTCTTCATAATAGAACAATTTATAGTCCTTTGGGTATATTCCCAGTAATGGGATTGGTGAGTCAAATGGTATTTCTGCCTCTAGGTCTTTGAGGAGTCACCACAGTGTTTTCCACAATGGTAGAACTAGTTTACACTTCTACCAACAGTATAAAAACATTCCTTTTTCTCCACAACCTTGCCAGCATCTGTTGTTTTTTGACTTTCTGATAATAGCCGTTCTGACTGGTATGAGATGGTATCTCATTGCAGTTTTGACTTGCATTTCTCTAATGATCAGTGATATTGAGTTTTTTTCATGTTTGTTGGCTGCATGTATGTCTTTTTTGAGGAGTATTTGTTCATGTCTTTTGCTCACTTTTTTGGGGGGTTGTTTGTGTTTTTCTTGTAAATTTGTTTAAATTTCTTAGAGATACTAGATATCACACCTTTGTCAGATGGACAGATTGCAAAAATTTTCTCCCATTCTGTAGGTTGGCTGTTTATTCTGTTGATAGTTTCTTTTGCTGTGCAGAAGCTCTTTAGTTTAATTAGATTCTGTTTGTCAATTTTGCTTTTGTTGTAATTGCTTTTGGTGACTTAATCATTCTATTGATCTGTGTTCACAGTGCTATAAAGACATACCTGAGACTGGGTAATAAAAGAGGTTTAATTGACTCACAGTTCCTCATGACTTGGGAGGCCTCAGGAAACTTACAATCATGGTGGAAGGCAAAGAGGCATGTCTTACATGGCAGCAGGCAAGAGAGCTATGTGAAGGAGTAACCATCAAACTCTTATAAAACCATCATATCTCATGAGAACTAACTTACTATTACAAGAACAGCATGGAGGAAACCACCTACATGATCCAATCACCTTCAACCTGGTCCCTCCTTCAATATGTGGGGATTATGGGGATTACAATTTGAGATGAGATTTGTTGGGGCCCAGAGCCAAACCATATCATTCTGCCCCTTGCCCCTTCCAAATATCTCACATCCTTTTTACACTTCAGAACAAATCATGCCTTCCAAAGAGTCCCCTGGAGACTTAATTCATTCCAGCATTAACACAAAAGTCCAAGTCCAAAGTTTCATCTGAGACAAGGCAAGTCCTCTCTGCCTATAAGCCTGTAAAATAAAAAAAAAAAAAACAACTTAGTTACTTCCAAGATACAATGGGGGTATGCGCATTGGATAAGTGTTCCCATTCCAAATGGGAGAAATTGGCCAAAACATAGGCGATACAGGCCCCATGCAAGTCTGAAATCCAGCAGGGCAGTCGTTAAATTTTAAAGCTCCTAAATAATCTCCTTTGACTCCATGTCTTACATCCACACCATGCTGATGTAAGAAGTGGGCTTCCATGAAATTGGGCAGCTCCACTCCTGTGGCTTTGCAGGTCATATTCCCCCTCCTGGCTGCTTTCAGAGTTTGGTGTTGAGTGTGCAGCTTTTCCAGGTGCACAGTGCAAGCTGTTGGTGGATCTATCACTCTTGGGCCTGGAGGATGGTGGCCCTCTTCTTACAGCTCCACTAGGCAGTGCCCCAGTGGGGAATCTGTGTGGGGGGTCCAACTCCACATTTCCCTTTCACACTGCCCTTGCAGAGGTTCTCCACGAGGGCTCTACCTGTGAAGCAAACTTCTGCCTGGACATCCAAGTGTTTCCATACATCCTCTGAAATCGAGGCAGACGTTCCCAAACCTCAATTCTTGACTTCTGTGTGCCTGCAGGCCCAACACCATGTGAAACCACCAAGGCTCGGGCAATGACCAAGCAATGGCCTGTGTTGTATATTGGCCCCTTTTAACCATAGCTGGGACACAGGGTACCAAGTCCCAAGACAGGCACCCAAGTCCCAAAACTGCAAGTCTTTGGGCCCAGCCTGCTAAACGATTTTTTCCTCCTCGGCCTCCAGGCCTGCAATGGGAGGGGCTGCCACCAACATCTCTGAAATGCCCTGGAGACATTTTCCCCATTGTCTTGGCCATTGACATTTGGCTCCTTGTTATTGAAGCAAATTTCTGCAGCTGGCTTGAATTTCTCCCCAGAAAATGGGTTTCTCTTTTCTATTGCATCATCAGGTTGCAAATTTTCCAAACTTTTATGCTCTACTTCCTTTTTAAATGTGAGTTCCAATTTCAGATCAAATCTCTCAAGTTCAAAGTTTTCCACATCTCTAGGGCAGGGGCAAATTGCCACCAGTCTCTTTGCTAAAGCATAGCAAGAGTGATATTTGCTCTTGTTCCCAATAAATTCCTCATCTCCATCTGAGACCACCTCAGCCTGGACTTTATTGTTCATATCATTGTCAGCATTTTGATCAAAAACCATTCAACAAGTCTCTATGAAGTTCCAAACTTTTCCATAGTTTCCTGTATTCTTCTGAGCCCTCCAAATTGTTCCAACCTCTGCCCATTACCCAGTTCCAAAGTCACTTCCACATTTTTTGCTATCTTTATAGCAGTACCTCTCTCCTAGTACCAATTTACTGTATTAGTCCATTTCACACTGCTATAAAGACGTACCTGAGACTGGGTAATTTATAAAGAAAAGGGGTTTAATTGACTCACAGCTCCACATGGCTGATGAGGCCTCAGGAAACCTACAATCATGGAGGAAGGGGAAGAGGCAAGTCTTACATGGCAGCAGGTGAGAGAGAGCTGTGTGAAGGAGAAACCATCAAACTCTTAATAAATCATCAGATCTCATGAGAAGCCACTTACTATGACAAGAACAGCATGGAGAAAATCACCACCATGATCCAATCACCTCCCACCTGGTCCTTCCCTTGACACGTGGGAATTATGGAGATTACAATTTGAGATGAGATTTTGGTGGGAACACAGAGCCAAACCATTTCAGTCATGAAATCTTTGCCTGCATCTATGTCATAAATGGTATTGCCTAAGTTTCCTTCTAGAATTTTTATAGTTTTGGATTTTACATTTAAGTCTTTAATCTATCTTGAGTTGATTTTTGTATATGGTATTAGGAAGAAATCCAGTTTCGATTTTCTGCATATGGCCAGCTAGTTCTCCCAGCATCATTTATTAAATAGAGAATCCTTCCCCCATTGCTTGTTTTTGTCAGGTTTGTCCAAAATCAGATGGTTGTAAGTATATGTATAAACTTACTTTTTAAAATCTGAATATTATTATACTATATGGATTTCCTATACTTTACTAATTGAATTTTCTTTTGATAAGTAGGCAAGGTTTTTCTTCTTTGTGAGGAATGCATCTTTATTAAAATAAATATTTTTGTGCATATTTCTTTACATACTCATACTAACATTTCTATAGAATAAATTTCAAAAATTGGAAGTCCTAGGTCAAACAGTATGTGAACTTAAAGTCTTACAGATCATAAATTTCATTTCAAAATGAAAGCAATGATTTGCATATTCTCCAAGTATAAATGACTATACCTTATTCCTCATGTCTGAATAGAATCAGAATTTAAATACTTTATCTGTTTATAGGTAAAATTGTTTATCTCATTTTATTTTGTCACATATGATGGTAGTTGAGGTCTAAAATCTTTAGGTATTTCTATTTGATGAAAATACAAAATCTTTAGTCTGACATTTAGGTTACATTACTGTAATTCCAACCTCAACTCTATCATTCTTTACAAAGATTCTGTGCTTCAGGCATGGGCCTCATTAGCAGCACAAGTCCACTTGATCATTTCTGTGCTTTGCAGTTTTCTCTTACCTGAATGTCCTTTCTTTTTCACTGTTTTTCCTGAAATCCTAGCCATTTGTCAATCTTGGTTCAAATGTCATGTGCTACATGAAGCCTTCTGGGATAAGCCCTGTTGAAGCTAGTTTTTGTTTTTCTTCATCTATTGCATTAATTTTCCCTCCACAGCGTACTCGTATCCTAATTTGCTGATACATCTAATTTTACCTACTGGATTTTAAGGTCCTTAAGAATCTGGAATTATAAAATATATGTCTTTCTCTCCCACAGCTCTTAGCATGGTGCCCTCCTTTAGAAACTCTGTTGAAAGAAAGAGTGCATGCATGCATGTCTAATGCTGCCCAGTACATAAATAAGCATCATTGAAGAAAAGAGATGTCATGCAAGAAGAATAATTCTAATGAAAAAAAATTGGCATTCATTTCATAGAACACACTGTATACAAAACTCATTTAAATCTGCAAAGAGGAAATATTTCTTTTCCTTTACTCTTGAAAAAATCAAGCCTAAAATTATTCCAGTGTATTCCTCAGGAATTTAGGAATGCAAAAAGCAAAGATTTCATTTATAAAAAAGAAAACAGTTTAAGTGGCTGCTGCTTAAGTAGAAGTAATTTTAAAGACTTGATTTTCGCCAGTTGTTCCAACAGTAGAGATTAAAAAGGGAAATGAGACAAGTTTGTTTTTTTTTAATTTTAATTTCAGTTCCTGGATACATATGCAGAACGTGTAAGTTTGTTACATAGGTATACGTGTGCCATGGTGGTTTGCTGCACCTATTGACCCATCCTCTAAGTTCCCTCCCCTCATTCCCCACGCCCCAACAGGCCCTGGTGTGTGTTGTTTCCCTTCCAGTGTCCATGTGTTTTCATTTTTCAACTCTCACTTATGAGTGAGAACATGTGGTGTTTGGTTTTCTGTTCCTGTGTTAGTTTGCTGAGGATGATGACTTCCAGCTTCATTCATGTCACTGCAAAGGACATTATCTCATCTTTTTTATGGCTGCATAGTATTCCATGGTGTATATGTACCACATTTTCTTTATCCAGTCTATCATTGATGGGCATCTGAATTGGTTCCATGACTTTGTTATTGTAAATAATTCTGCAGTAAACATACGCGTGCATGTGTCTTTATAGTAGAATGATTTATAATCCTTTGGGTATATACTCAGTAATGGAATTGCTGGGTCAAATGGTATTTCTGATTCTAGATCCTTGAGGAATAGCCATACTGTCTTCCACAATAGTTAGAACTAATTTACATTCCCATTAACAGTGTAAAAGCATTCCTATTTCTCCACAACCTCACCATCATCTATTGTTTCTGGACTTTTAAATAATTAGCATTCTGAGTGGCATGAGATGTTATTGTGGTTTTGATTTGCGTTTCTCTAATAATCAGTGATGTTGAGCTTTTTTTCATGTTTGTTGGCCACGTAAATATCTTCTTTTAAGAAGTATCTGTTCATATCCTTTGCCCACTTTTTGATGGGGTTGTTTTTTTCTTGTAAATTTGTTTAAGTTCCTTGTAAATTCTGGATATTAGACCTTTGTCAGATAGGTAGATGGTACAAATTTTGTCCCATTCTGTAGGTTGCCTGTTCACCCTGATGATGCTTTCTTTTGCTGTGTGGAAACTCTTGAGTTTAATTAGATCCCGTTTGTCAATTTTGGCTTCTGTTTCAATTGCTTTTGGTGTTTTTGTCATTAAGTCTTTGCCCATGCCTACGTCCTGGATGGTATTGCCTAGGTTTTCTTCTAGGTTTTTTTATGGTTTGGGGTTTTACATTTAAGTCTTCAATCTATCTTGAGTTAATTTTTGTATAAGGTGTAAGGAAGGGGTCCAGTTTCAGTTTTCTGCAGATGGCTAGCCAGTTTTCCCAGCACCATTTACTGAATAGGAGATCATTTCCCCATTTCTTGTTTTTGTCAGGTCTGTTGAAGATCAGATGGTTGTAGATGTGTGGTGTTATTTCTGAGGTCTCTGTTCTTCTCCATTGGTCTATATGTCTGTTTTGGTACCAGTATCATGCATTTTGGTTACTGTAGCCTTGTAGCATAGTTTGAAGTCAGGTAGCGTGATGCCTCCCATTTTGTTCTTTTTGCTTAGGGTTGTCTTGTCTTTATGGGGTCTTCTTTGATTCCATATGAAATTTAAAATAGTTTTGTTCTAATTCTGTGAAGAATGTCAATGGTAGTTTGACAGGAATGTCATTGAATCTAAAAATTACTTTGGGCAGTATAGCCATTTTCACGATACTGATTCTTCCTATCCATGAGGATAGAATGTTTTTCCATTTGTTTGTGTCCTGTAAAATGAGACAATTTTGTAGAAGTGTTTTGTTAATGTAAAATACTAAACAAATAGGTTATTGTATTCATTTCAACAGCACAGTCAACCAAATGCATTTCCAGCCATATTAGTTTGAAATATTCTCATCTGAATCTGTAGTGAGAAGAAGCATATCCTCAGTGATTTCCAGACTGTTAAAATAAGATCCCTAATAATAAAGCTGAGTGTAATATCAAAGATGGATCAGAACTGATCTGTAAGATGCCAAAGGTCAGAGACTGTGTCTATTTTCTTTAAAATAGTTTATTTAGTGTCTAAAGGAGAGTAGCTGCTTAGCCAATATTTGTTGAACCAAATTAAATTTGGGGCAGGACTAAATAGAATTTGAAAAAAAAAATGACTGTGATGTTATCAGAGCACAACTTTCTAAAATGTAAATAAGAATTATGTTACCAAAACAATAGATCTATGTTTTCAGTACATATTGTTGTGACATAGTTACTATTTTGCAAATGCAGTTTTTGATTAAAGCAAAAATTCAAGTGTTATGAACAAAAATTAGTTTAAAATAATAGAAGAATTTAGTTTGTCCATATGTGACAGTTGGCACTGTGTTCTGTTTTATGGAACAGAGAATCCAACTACAGAGGTTTAACCCAAAAATTGTTTATGTTTTCCACTAACAAGCAGTTAAAAGGTGTGCAGTCCAGGGCTGGTGCAGTTGCTCATGGATGACTTTAGAAAATTTCCTTTTAATATTTCCATGGTTGTTGCACATTCAATATGATGTCCACATTGATGGTATAAAGATGCAGGAAGGATGAAATAAATTTTAAGGGTATGTCAGCCAATTCTGTGGTATTTTATCAGGAAAAAGGAAAAGAAAAGAAAAAAGCTTTCTTAGAAGCTGTTATGAACAGCCCACTTCTTCTATCTCACTGGCCAGAGGAATGACATCTCCCTGATTTGTTGAGATCAGTCACTATTTATCCTTTGGGGCATATGAAAGGATTTACCCTCTCTACAAATCAGAGATTTTTTCATTACTCTCAGGGCTGGGATTATGGTGAAGTGAGTGAGACATTTGCCTCTGATGTAGAATTTATGGGGGTGCCAAAAATCTCAGCAAAAATATATATATTAATGCAAAAAATTTAAAAAATGACATTGATGTTAAAAAATTCATGATGAATAAGATATCAAAACTCTAAGTAAAGAAAGGATCCCACTCGCAACTTGCATGACTCATTGAACCAGTTTTATCTTAATCCTAGCTGATTACCTGACCAAAGATTCTTTTATTAGGAATGAAATAGGAAAATTCAGGTGGGTGATGAAGGAACAAGACAGGAGGGACGGATGTTAGTGAGGGGATGGACAAAGTCGACCACAACATGTTTGACTAACCACAGTTAATTAAAAAATGGTCTTTTATTTTCTTCATGTTTTCTTTGAAGTTACTTGACAATTAAAAATGTGAAAAAGAAAAATTTATTAAAAGTCGAGTTTGTCCATAAGGACAAATAGTTCTTAATAGTAGATTACATCACTTAAATAATAGTATACACACTCAAGCACAAGCAAAATGGATGCAGGTTCTTTATTCAAAATGATCAAAGCAAAATTAAATTTTATCAAAAATTAGAACTTCATAAAGTTTAATTCTTCTTTAAAGAAATGACAAGAGGTTGAAAATAGGCAGAAAACCATTTTTCAATATTTTTCATATTGTCTGAGATGAAAGAAAAAAGTGATTATTTACCTAAAAATCAAAATGAGGAATTGCATCAGAGCTATCTGATGGATAGATAGAAGCTTAACAACAGGAAGAAATAATATTTATTTATTTATTTTCCCCAAAATTGAGTCATATTTAGTCACATCTTTTTTCCTTTCACCCTTTTTTTGTTTGTATAGTATTTCAAAGTTAAGGATACATTGTATTTAAATATAAAATTATTTTTGCCAGGTGAGAAATCTCTACATTAGCACTTTCATTAGAAATATGAGGGCCACAAATCTAATGTTAAATTTTCTACTAGCCACATTAAAAATAAATAATGAACAGATAAAATTAGTTTAGCAATATACTTGGATTAAATATGTCTAAAGTATTAAAATGTTAAGTTTTTGATACTTTATATTTTGTTGTTCTTTTTAAAAATATCATACATCTTCAAAATCTGATATATGTATATTTTATACTTAATAGCACATATCAATTCAGACTAGCCATATGTCAAATTCACATGTGGCTAGTGGCTACTGTATTGGACAGTGCAGCGCTACATGTGTCTAACTTTAACCTTTGGTATATGTCTAACATCAGCCTATTTGATATCAAAAATTGTTCAGGCCAGGCAAGGTGGCTCACACCTATAATCCCAGCACTTTGGGAGGCTGAGACAGGAGGATCACTTTAGCCCAGGAGCTCGAAACCCAGCCTGGGCAACATAGGGTGACCCCATCTTTACAAAAAATAAAAATAATTTAAAAAATAGCTAGCATGGTGGTACATACCTGTAGTCTCAGCTATGTCCTTCCAAGACAGGAGGATTGCTTGAACCCAGGAGGTTGAGGCTGCAGTGACCTGTGATTGCATCACTACACTCCAGCCTGGGAGACACAGTGAGACCCTCCCTCAAACAAAAACAAAAAATTGATCAGTATGTCATGCACAAAAGGTCTTTTCTAAAATTACGGCATTAATACTGAGCTGGAAAAGCACAAGCTATATAAAAGCACCATAATCTTATTTGTATAACTGGCTTTTAATGGTAGAACTCCAGTGATAGGAAAGATACAATGCTGAATTGCTTCAATTTTTTCATGTGCCACCTGAAATTATATTAGCTGACGTAACTCAGTAAAAATTATTCATTATTCTAAGAGCCATCATAAGTTTATTATAGACTAATCAATAGAATTCTCATCACCTGTTCTAAGAGTTTTAAAAGTAAACGTCAATTCTTTGTGTGTTAGATCAAGAGTTTAGTTGCAGACCCCTTTAGAACACCAGCAAATGGCTCTAGGCTTTGCAGCACTGACTCAGTTAAATTAATGGAAAACAATGTTTTGTTTAGCTCCTTCACCCTTTTTAATGAATAGTGCCTTTATATGATTTATCTTTTTTCAATTGTCATATCCTATGAAAAGAAAACCTTGGGAAAACACAGTTTTGGGTGGTGGGAAACCTAAGAAGGAAATAACATGAAAGATTAGAACGTATATATACATACACATACAGATAGATAGCATTTAGGGCTCATTTTTTTCTTAGCATATTGATATTAAATTTGATGGGCAAGAAGGTACAAAGCAAAAAACATGCCATAAAATTGGTTAGGATTTTTTCTCATAGATAAGAGATTCTCTTATTCTGAGAGTCCAACAGAAGGAGAGAAACTGAATTATTACCTCGTTTGAAATTGAAGAAGAATGCTGATGTGAGTAAAAAAGTTTGGCATTCCTGTTCTCAAATGCTACCCAAAAGACACAAAAATCTTTTGAGAAGACCAAGAGAACTACTTAAGAGCTGCTTTGTTGTTACTATAAAATTGTTTACCTGAATTTCAAAAGTAGTAATTCCTTAATTCATAAGATTAGAAGGTAAATCACATTGCAATTTACCCCAACATTTTATTGTGAAAGTTACTAAACAGAGTAAACTTGAAACAATATATCCATCATTTAGCTTTAACCATTACATTTTATTGTACTTGTGCTATCACATTTCTCCTCATTATTGCCCTCTAACCATTATCCTGTTTCATTTTTTGTACATTAAAAAATGAATTGCAGAAATCAGAAATGTAGAAATACATTAGCTTGCATACTACTAAATAAAGTTCAGTATCTGATTACAGCATTTTCTTTTGATGTAAAATTTATATACAATTTATTGTACAAATCTTAAGTGCATATTCACTATGTTTTATCAAATACATGCAATTGTGTAGTGCAAATACTTATCGAGATATAGACATATGACCTACAAATTTCCCTCATGTCCCTCACCAGTGTATCTCCCTCACTTCTCAAGATAAACCCTATTTTAATTTTTTGGACCAAGATTAATTTTGCGTGTTCTAGAATTTTATTTGAATTCAAATCATATACTACATACTTGTATATTAGACTTTTTCAAAGATAATGTTTTTAAGGTTTATCTATGTTGGTGCATGTATGAGTAATTTACTCCTTTTCATTCCTAAGTAGTGTTTCATTGCATGAATATATTATAATTTATTTGTTAATTTTCCCTTTGATTTATACCTAGGCTCTTATTTATAATGTGCTATGAATATTGTTGCCTATGTCTTTTGTGTACACAGGTTTCACTTTCTTGAGTAAATACCGAGAAGTAGAATTGCTGGGTTATAGAATAGATGTAGTATTTGGGTGTATGTGAAATTAGTAGACTATTATTTCCCAAAGTAATTGCAACACTTTATATTCTCACAATATATAAGAGTGCTACTTACTCTTGATTTTCACCATCATTTGCTATTTATTTTCATTTATGAACTGATGAAAAATGGAAGCAAAGATTAATAAGGAATTTTTAGAGCATATATGTTATGTTAAAAATTAATCCCAATTCATAGGAGAATATTTTTTTTCACCACATTACACTTCTTACCAAATGTTAAGGTTTAGTAGTTGTTTTGTTCATGTACTTTGAATTCTTATACTATATATGGTCATATAACACAAAGGACTAGTGTACTGCCAGATGGTAAATAATAAGCACTTTCCTTATAATTTCATTCAAAATTTACTTTAAATGTAAGATGTCTTTTCCTTATCTAAAAGGTAGTTGATGAAAAAGGAATAGAAGTTGATCCTTTAAGAACTGTAGATTTTTACCAATATGAAGCCTTCGAGGCAGAAATGCTTAAGCCATAAACTCCTAATACAAAAGATTTTAGAGTTTAGCAGAAAACTTTTCCTGCTCTTTCATTTTAATCATTATATCTGCATCAAGCTATGGGAGAAAAGGAGGCATTATGAATATGAAGGAATTATCCTGATATCATTTCACAAGGTAGCTACTCATGTCTAGAGGCAAAGATAATTGAAAATTTAGGCAGATGGGTGTGATAATAATTTCTAGTAAAGTTAATTATGTTAGTATGGGGACACTTCATAGTGAAGTATTAATAAAGGAAATTACATAGAAACTGTTCTTTGTACTCAATGAATATTAAATATGAGGATAGATGAGTGAAAGAGACTTTACAGATATATTTTGATCCGATCTCAATTGTGTGGCTGATGAAGATTAAAGACTTTTTGAGTTGTTATTGTTATTTGTGCTCCTATTTTAAGCAGCCTTCCATATTTTAATGCTAAAACTCTAGCATTATAAGCTTGTGGATTTGACATATTTATGAATACTTATGGGATATTAAACATACTACTTTTCAGTGAAGCATATTTTTCTTTCTAATTTTATTTCACTCTCTGCTTTGTTAGCATTTGCAGTGCTTCTTTGGCAACTTGTTACCTGTCTTTTGAGTTTGTACTTTCAAATATACACACAGTCATAACGGCTTCTGAGATCAAGCGCTTCCCCTTCCCCAACCTACCCTCAGTGAGAGCTACATTTGTGCGGATATCTCACAAAGGTCAAGGTATCAATTAAGAAGAGATCATCAGGTGTCAGAGGGCCTTGGGCTTTGGTAGGAAATAGCCAGCCAAGTAATTTGATTAACAGAATTCATGAAGAGTTAAATTCTCTAAAAAAAGAAAAGCCCTAAGACCTAGACACATGAATTTCCAGTAGAATTTGGCATTGGATGCACGTCCCTCTTCTTCTAAGAGGAACATATAGAATACTAAACTGTAACCACACCATGATTACATCATAAAAATGTGGGCATAGACAATGAGACATAGAAAATAGCTATTTTATTTTTCATTGTTTTCATTCACACTCACATACATTTATAAGACTTTTTGTGTGTGTGATACAGATTTTAAAAAAAGGTTTTATTTAACTATGGAGGACTTGTGCATTGAGTTCACACTCTTTACCAGGAAATAATAAAAGTGAGTGTGGGATAGGGACGATTATGAGCCACTTGATTATAAATAATTTCTTCATTTTTTCTTTTTAAATAGGCATTGGCCACCTCTCTCTTCCTCAGTGGTTACCTTTCTGAGTTTACAGCTATCATACAGGCTCCTGCAAGCAAGGGGACAAGCCTGAAGCATCCAATCCAGGGTTCCTTATGCTTACTATGACACTAATTGGTTCTTGTCTTACCTGCTTAAGTTGAACCCAAAGTTCATAAGAAATATTCACCCTTCTGAGGAAAGAGTTATGCTAAAATCAAGAATAGGGGTTTAGCCAGAGAATAGGATGATTAATGACAACAGGAGAGAAACTGAGTAGTTTGAAGACAACGCATTTGGGCTTGCCATGGATTTGTCTTGAGAAACCTGTTGTAAAGAAAGGCCAAGTTAAGGCTTTGGACATAGAGTAACCCTAAAAATAATGTTTTCCATTTCCAATATTGTGTAAATTTTCAGTTTGTCAGTTTTATAGAGTAATTAAGAAAATTATATTAGCCATTTATCACATTTTTAATGATAAGTTTGGCTCAAGTATGTAAGATCCTTGAATATGGATGTACGTAGCATTTCAGAGCAGTGTCAGCAATTGCTGGATTGGAAAATAGTACTAGTAAAATGATTTTAATTTCATCTACTAATTTAAACTGGTTGACTTGCTTTCTTCAAGCAGTGTGGTCTTTTTTTTAATTGTGCAGGCTTTCATTAATGCACCAGTGAGGATGACAGCAAACAATTCATTTATGTAATTGCAACTAGCCTGTCATACCCAACTTTGGAAAGCAGCAACTCCCACAGCATGAGGTCCACATTATGCAACCCAGGCTGGCATTTAGATGACTTCCTTTTCATTGAAAATATATGAACTTCTAATTCTTTTAAATGTATAAGTAATACATATATAAATCTACATTATACAAACGTAAAATCTGTTTTAGTTAAGAAGTAAATCCACAGTAGCAATTTAGTTGTCCATTTTAGATATTGAGAAAGTCTAGGTATCAATAATAAGGAAATACTTGAAAGATAACAAAGTCATGGAATTAGATATGATTCTGGTCTGTATTAGCTATTTGTTTCTATCCAAAAAAAAAAATCACACCAAGGTTTAATACCTTAAAACAGCAAACACTTATGATCTCACAGTTTCTGAGGATCAGGATCTGCAAGTGGCTCAGCAAAGTGTTTCTAAGTCCATGTGTCTGTGGAATAAATACTTAATTTTCTTAATGATTGACTTTTACTCTTTTGTAAACTTTCCAAGATGAAAAACCTTCCAAGGTGCATTCTTCTTACCTGCCTACTCAAAAACAGCATATTGACCACATTTCAATGATTCACTCATCATGTAGACTTTTGATTAAGAACATTATCAATATTATTTAATGATCAAATAGTGATATAGTCCTGATCTCTAGTTTTCTCCTACATTAGTATCTCATTCCACTCTGTATGCTATAATATTGTATCTACCCTTTGCATATCTTACTTTTTCTTACATTCTTAGCTTTTTGACAGGCACTTCTTATTCTTGTCATATCATCATTCCTAAGCAAACCCTCCCTCAAAACACACACCCTTCATTACATATTAACAAATATTTAATGAGCCTCTGCTGAGTTGTGGACTTGGGCTAGCTCATGGTGGACACAAAAGTGAATTGCACATTGTCTCTTTGCTTAGAGAATACACTGTTTATTTATTGGGGATGTGAGTGGCCCAGAGAGACATGATTGCTTAATAAAGTCATTAATCATATACTACAAAATATAATGAGGTCCAAAAAGATTATATTTTTGAGTGAGTCAGAGATATCTCTTCAGAGTAGGAGACATAAGGTATTGAAATTAAAAGATGGATAGAGACTTTTGGGTAAATGAGAAGGGGTAGGGAATTTTTGGTAAAGGAAGTAGTATGTGCACTTCACAGAGGTCTTATAAGAACGTGGTTCATTTTAAGTATTTCCAGTATAGTGTGGTGGGACTTTGGGGATTAGGAAACAATGAGGTCGAGAGATGGGCATTTCACCAGTTGGTAGCTAGTGAGATAGGTTGGAACTAGATGTTTCATGATTTATATAGTAAAAAGCTTCAGCATGTGTGCTCAGGAATTTGACTATTTGTGGTTCACTTCTATTTTTGCATTTGCTATCCATGTGACTTTGGGCAAGTTGCTTAATCTTGCTTTTCTTGTCTACAAAATGGATATAATATTGTTTGCTTCCTAATTTGTTCAAAGGATTCAGTGAGTCAAATGCAAAACACTTAGCACAGTGACCAGATTCAGTAAGTGTTCGGCAAATATTAGTTTTATTATCACTATTATTAATTTATCCCAAGGATTAGACTATTTGTCCTGTAGTTCAGAGGAGCCTATCTCAGTTGTATAGGCAACATGGTGACAGAATCAGATTTGTGTATTTAGTTTCACTGGTAACAGTGTCAAGAGTGTTAAGAGCAGACTTCTTTCCCCTCTGGTCTCCTTACCTCCAATCTAAGTGCCTACTAGTCCAAAGACTTAGGAAGAGCTCTGTCTTAAGTAGAAGATAGTCATGTATTCATTCATTATTAAACGAGTATTTCCTGAGCCCTATTTTGTGCCAGGCACTAAACAAAGTTTCTATACGTGTGGATTTATTCTACTGAATAAGACATCAATTGATAAACTTCATAAACAAGCTTCTTATTCTTAACTTACTAAAGTATAGTTTTAGTTTGTAATGAGAAATATTAGATAGACATCAGATACAGAATTAATTTTCTTACTGGTTTCAAAAAAACCCACTCTTATTTTCCTTTGAACAGTAATATCATCAATGTTTACAATACCTAAAAATGATTTTGCTGTAAGTAAATAAAAAATACTTTCAAAAAGAACTGTCCTAGGTTTAATCTCAGATTAAGTACAATAACTACGTTGTAGTGACACAAATCCTGCTGGTTAATTCAACTAATTCAACAACAAACATGCAAATACGGTCTGATCTAATAAATACAATAAAAAAGATAAGTATTGAATACTAGGCCCACACTCAGAGAGACCATCTCACTCCACTTAGAGGTGCCAGGGATAACATCCCACAAGAGACATCAGCTGAGGTTAGTCATGCAAATAGATCATTCTAGTCAGAGAGAAAGCATGTGCCATGGCCCAGAAATGCTTGGGAAAAAGTCAGTATATGTGAAGTCTATAGTGTGAGGGGGTAGTACTAAAGCTAGAGATGTAAGCCAGATCCTGAAGGGCCGATATGCCATTTTAAGAAGTATGGTATGTAGTCTAAGAGCTGTGGAATTCCATAGACATGTTTTTGCAGGGGAGTGACATCAGGACATGCATCTAATAAGTTATTTTGATGAATATATGGAGAAAAGTTTGGAGACAAACAAGATTTAAGCACAGGAGACCAGTTAGGAGTCCATTCCTGTAATTCTAGCTAAAATAATGATGGTCTGAACTAACCTAGTAGCAGTGGGCCTACAGGAAGTGAATTACTTTCAGGGATATTAGGGAGATAGAAGCAGCAGGACTTAGTGATCTATTTGATGAAGGAGAGAAAGGAGGCCAGTGTATCTCTGTCTTGGACAACTGATTGGATGGAGGTTCATACACTAAGCTAAGGAACTAGAAGACAGGCAAGTTTGAAAGGAAAATATCTTGTTACTGAAAAAGCGACAAAATACAAGAACTTATATTTGCTCACTTTTCCCAAAAAAGACAATGAAAAATACAGAAATGCTGTTTCAATAGTTCAAAAGGATGCAAAATCAACAATGATTTTTCCTTGTCTTATGTTGAAGATCATATTGTAGTTTAAAATATTTGAATATTGAATACAATTATAGGCTTGGTTGGGTGTGCGTGCTTCCCCGCCTCGGGCTGACAATTTTTGATGTCTGTGCTGACTGATACAATTTGGAGGGATGAACCGAATTATTTTCCTATCCACCACTTCTATTTATACAGAAATTACACTTGACTGTAGTGACACTAATCATGGCAGAACTGATCAAATTCAGCTCCCCTGCTGATGAACTGGGCCAGTAAGTCATTCATGACTGACAGGTGTTTCTGTTCCTGCTTTCCTTTCCTTTTTTTCCCCCACTTTTAAACACATTGGAATTTTATAAGCCACTTTTCTTTACGCTCCCACATATATGTCCTTTCAGAGGAAATGCCAGGGAGGGTTTGTTTGATTCAGAGACACAGCTTTCATTTAGTTCTTTCTACTCTTTCCTTCTCCCTCTGAATGAGTACAAGACCCAGGAGAGCTGAGACAGGGGTTCTTGACTTTGTGTGTGTCACAGACCCTTATGCTTGTCTGGTGAAGCCTGTGGGCCCCATCCAGAAACATATTTAAAAATACATCAAATAAAATGCATGAGATTACAAAGGAAACCAGTTATATTGAAACACATTTGTTGAAATATCATTAAATTTTTTTCTGATATTGTAATACATGTGTTCTTTTTATAATTAAAAGCTCTAGGAGGAAATTTAATAACTAATATAATTTCAAAGTAGTCATCAATGTCAATAATATTTTGCAATATCTCCAACTGTAATATAGGAAAATATCTGTGATTGTGTATTGATGACACGCAGATATCTAAAACTACTCTGATTTGTCAGCTACATTCATAACTGATGGGAATGAAGGTGTATTTTTTTCCCATCTCAAGCTTACAGACCCCTGAATTCTGTGGTCACCAGTTTAAGAACCTCTCGCTTCTTGGGTTACAGTATGCGTGAAAATTATTTGGAGAACTTGTTAAAATGCAGAATTATGGATGCCGCCTCCACCCCCAGGAGATGCTGACTCAGAAGGTCTGGGGCAGGGCCCAAGAATATATATTTTAAACATATACCTGAAATGTGATTCTCATAAATCTTGTTCCAGAATCATCTTTTGAGAAATAAAAGCTTAGGATACAGAATAAGATTTGCAAAGACATCGGGGTGGGATATGACTATTAGATCATTATCCTTGTGTCAACATTCCAACTTTTGAACCTTTTTTATAATAATTATTATTTAAATAAATATATAAGTTATACATATAGTATTTAAAATGTGCATAGAATATTTTATGTGGGTAAATAATTATGAGTTATTATTATTTGTTGCATCAACATTTTTCTCTGAAAGACACACTTTTTTCTTAAGACAAGCTTTAAATAAAACATTTGACAAAATATCACTAAAGCGTAGCAAGTGGTAATAATCATAAATGCAATGCAGTGTAGTCCTGTGACATTGAAATCATTTCAGTAATTTTACAGTACATTTGAATTGCGGCACTGTTCATCCGCTGAGTTTCCATTAACTTTGCTTAAAATCTCTCTGTCCACAAAGAAGCACAAGTGTCAAGTTTCTCCTTCATGCTCAGAGACCTGGTTTGAATCACAATTCTGCAGAAGATAATTGTTATTAATTAAAACATTCCTATCAGGCTGTGTTTTGTTTTAATGCATATTGAACAGGTTCATAACCTCTGCTGTCTCCATTATTGGAAAAGAAAAATAAGAGAGTACTGTTTTTTAACTCTCCCCAGCTCTCCTGGGGTTTCCCTGATGTCATTGAACAGGCTTTTTGATTGGTTGATACCTTTTAAAAAAAGAAGTAAAGGCACAATATTATAACACATTGCAGAGCAGGCTCATTATTGTCAAATTAGATTCACTGACCTTCACTGCCACTTACAGGGAAGAGACAGGCAGCGTATCAAGGACGGTTTGCAGTGAGTAAATCCACACTAAGTGCCACTCAACGGTAACTAGCCTAGACATGTCTTTGTGCTATTTTAACATGTCAGTTTTTAAACTCCTAGCATATTAAATACTGTGATACATAGATTCAACTGAGTAATATTTACAGAAAACTATGTGCATATGTTTTTACTGAAATAAATTTTATTCCAAAGGACACCTCCCCAGTGTGTGTGTGCCATTTGTAGATAAAATCCCCAGCTTCCTTAATTTATAGAAAAATCAATAATTTCCTTGTATATTAAGGCAGGGCTGGCACGGTCAAAGTTTGTTGTTTAGCTTAAAATATGTGTATATCCTTTAAGCCATGTGAATCATTTTCTTCCTTCTCTGTACACAAGTTATTTCCCTTTTAACTTGGTGTAAAGACAGAGGAGACAACTCTTAGTAGAATTGCCATTGCTGAAAGAATTCATTCATTCATTTGCCCATCAATGTTTTTCCGGGCTTAATAAATGCCAGTCATTGTTCTAGAAATAATATCATGAAGAGATTCCTTTCTAGCTATTGTATGGGGTAGGGGGCATATACTAGGTATTGCTAGATATTTGAAGCAATAGGTCACTGATAATTCTTAAATATCAAATTATTGTGTTTTAAAATGAACCATTTTCCATATGTACTTAACCTCTTGCTATGAGGTTAATAGTTACAGTTTCATAATCTGCCTTTTTTAAAAAACTGGGATAGAACAGCATTTTTACTGGGATAGAATAGTCTATGAGGTTTCATATATAACATTCGCACATTCTAATTCCTATATGATGTTAGAATGAAACTTCACTGGAACTAGAAAGTGCCACAAAATATGTGGTAGAAGGCATAAAAGCTCTGTGTCTCATGGTTGTAGCATATTCATACGTGCAAATTATAATATTAGGTTGGCGCAAAAGTAATTGCAGTTTTTGCCATCACTTTCAATGACAAAAACCACAATTACTTTTGTAATAACCTAATGGTTGAATTTAAGAGAAATAAAACAACAATATGCTGTGTTGGCTATAACACATTGTATTTTCCTTTCCATGAGATTTATTGTACACTGTCTCAGAATATGTCTAAGTGTCCTACTTAGACACAATTATTTACATATGATTGTGTGTGTTCTGTGTTTCAGAGAACATGGAGTTTATTTAAAGTCAGTAAGTAGCCACTGAAGGATGTTTCTGGGCATTCTGTTTGACAAGCTTGCAGGAGTAGAGAACTTTGTCCTATTGTCAGTCTTGTGTTCTTACTCACTTTGGGAAACAAGTCCTTTACCCTTGGGCAGAAGGACTCTGGGCTATGGAAAGTTAACATAGGTTTAAAGTACAGGGAACCTGGATGAGAAAAAATTGGTATTTTGCCAAGATTTATTTTTTGAAATGCCATATTTATAGAGAAGATGCAAATGAAGATGAAGCTTAAGATTTTTAGTAGGCTTCTCTATCAGTTAACATTATCCACAGTAATGCTGCATAACAAACAATCCCAAAATTCAGTAACTTCAGACAATGATTTTATTCTTTGTCATATGTCTGTAGATTGGCTTCTCCAGTCAGGGCAAGTTGCCCGTTTTCCTTAAGTGTCTCTTACCTTTGTTGGGACCTGTTCCCGTGAGATTAGCAGCAGTAAAATGTGGGAACTGTGGAACATGTGATGTCTCTTAATGCCTAGGCTTAGAACTACACACTCTTACTTCTGTGTACATTCTGTTGACCAGATCATGTCATAACTCAGCATTCTGCCTGGAGTAGCTAAGTGCTATTGGTGATCATTCACTGAATGAGGAAGCACAAGTGGAGAAGCTCCTTCTGGGAAAAGGATGAGTTTAATTTTGAACCTGTTGGACTTGAAGGGCCTTTAAACTTATGAGTGGAGATATTCAATAGGCAGTTAGATGTATGGGTGAAAAGCTCAGAAAGAATGATGTGGGCTGAAGATAGAAATATGGGGGTCATCAGTATGAAGAAAGTAATGAAAGTCAGTGGAGTAGGTGAGAATGTCCAGGGAGAAAATTTAGATGAAGAGAAATGGGACTGAGTTCTACAAGCAAATATTTAAATGGCTGACTATGGTAGAGTCGCAAAGAAGAAGTGTAGAAGGAAAGTCCAAAGAGAAAGAGGAAGATGAGGAGAGTCAACAAATGAGGGCAGCAGAAAAGAATACATTCTGCAAACCTGATTATTGACAGCTAATATTCATTAGAGTCCTGGGATGTGCTAGGCATTAAATATGCCCAACTACTTTATGTAGAATATATTATTTAATTATCACAGTAATTCTGGAAGGCATTATTAATAACTCCCTTTTATAAAGGAAACCAAATAGGAGTAATTAGCCGAAGATCACAAAAGCAATAGATGATGGAGACGGATTTGACCACAGGAACACTGATTCTAGAGCCAGAACTCTTAACTATGTTTTATAAAAACTGAGAATTCTAAACAGATCTAAATACTTTAAAAAACAATAGAGCCTTATGATCTATTAAATATGCTTATCTATAAAAGGAAATGTTTGTGATTAAGTAAAACTTATGCTACAAAATATTTTGTAAAATAGAATCCCAATTAGATATATTTGAATGAATGATCAAGATTGCCTAGAATAAAGAGTAGAACCTGGGACTTGCAAAACTAGTAACACTAGTATTCTTGTGAAATGTTAAATGTGGCAATTTTGGATGTGATTATGGACCATTTTTTAAAAATATTTTTTAGCTGGAGTGCAGTGGTGCAATCTCGGCTCACTGCAACCTCCGTCTCCCAGGTTCAAACGTTTCTCATGCCTCAGCCTCTTGAGTAGCTGGGATTACTGGCATGTGCCACCATGCCCAGCTAGTTTTTGTATTTTTAGTAGAGACAGAGTTTCGCCATGTTGGCCAGGCTGATCTCGAACTCCTGGCCTCAAGTGATCAACCTGCCTCGGCCTCCCAAAGTGCTGGGATTACAGGCGCGAGCCACCATGCCCAGCCTTGGACCATTTTTATTTTTACTTTATTGTATTTCCAAAATTTCCTGAAATTTATATTTATTATTTTTATAATTAAAAATTAGATATAATTTTAAAATTCCTACTCAAATCTTGGGGGAGTTAAATTGAGGTTTTATATATATGGAGTGCATGACAAGGCATTTTGTACCTATTAGAAGATAAATACAGTAACGACGGTTTGATATAATATTGTCACATTATATGCTTTAAAAATGAATAAAAGTAACTCTAAAAATGTGTGAAAGCAGAACACAAAGCACTTATATATTGCTATATGCCTATGATATATATATATTAAACCCCTATAATGTATATATTAAATATATATATTGAATTCTACAGCTAAAATGTTTAACCAACAGATTAGAACATATTTGTTAAAAAATAATATCACATGTTTTATACTCTTAACCTATATATATTTTTAGTGAGGGGAAAAGATGCAGACAGATGCATTTATTTAAGCAAATTAGAAAGCTTAATTATGTTAAATAAAATATTCCATTTTCATTCATATTTAATAGATGAAATATTGATTGTATTTAACATAGACTTGATTGCAGTAACCTTTCCCAAGGTGGGTACCAAGTTATGGAACCAATATTTCTGTTGGAGAAGGTTAGGGTTATGGCCAGTATTACTGTCATTATTTTTTAAGTGGCAGAGGCAACCATTCTTCTTGAGCAACCTGCCAAGAAGGCCAAGCATGCATGAACAGAGTTTAGTGCCATAATCAAAACTTACCTTGAAGGTTATCTCACATGAATTTAATGATATGCATAATTATTATTCTACTGCATGATAATTAGGCATGAACGTAAGCAGTTCTTATAAATGAGAGTAATTTGTAGGAATTCTGCACAGCCAAACCAAGCACAAGAAGAATGAGTCTGGCAAAATAATGGATAATCTTAAAAGGTGAGTGTCTAAAATGGAGCCTGTGTTCCTCAGTACACTGTTTCTTAACCCATTGGATTCTCAAAGTTATCTCATCTTGGGGGAAGGAAGTAAGGCAAAGGAGGATTGAGGGAAAAAAGAGTCTAGAAGAAGAGAACATTCATGTTATTAGTTGTTAGAGGTCGCATGTGTGCCTGTAAAAGATATGCTGAAGTTCTAACCTCTAGTATTGTAGATTGTGACCTTATTTGGAAATAAGTTGTTGTACATGTAATTAGGGAAAATGACATCATTCTGAAGTAGGTAAACTCCTAATCCAATATGACTGGTGTCCTTATAGGAAGAGAGTCATGTGAAGACAGAGATGCAGGGAGAACGCCATGTGCAGATGGAGGTAGAAAGTGGAGTTATCTTGCCACAAGCCAAGGAAAGCCTGGGGCTCCCAGAAAGAGGCAAAGAAGGATCCTCCCTTAGAGGCTTCAGAGGCAACATGGTCTCCAGCACTTTAATTTTGGAGGATTTCTTGCCTCCAGAACTGTGAGAGGGTAAATTTCTGCTTTTCTAAGCCACCAGTTAATGGCACTTTATTACAATAACCCTATGAAACGAATACCCGGTTTTGCAAGTTTCCTCTTCCACTCTGATTCTGGAAAAATGGGTATTTTATAAATGAACAAATATCTGTTGAGTGCCTTCTGCTTGCCTAGGATTCCTTCAGATACTGGAGTTAAGTGTTGCTGATGAGATAAACATAGTCCCTGTCTTCAAGGGGTTTATAGTCTATGACTTCCATGTTCTTATTCCCATGACACTATGTATTGTCTTAAAACACAAATTTCAATTTTGTTAGAATCATTTGTTGCCATGTCAGCAAAGAATGAATGAATTCAGTTTGAGGATGAAAAAAGGAAGACATTATTTAATGGAGAAACAGGGCTAATGGAAGGGTTGTATGTATGCATATGTACATGTTTTATTTTTCTAAATAAGAGCATTTTTCACATTAAAAATAACATATTTGAAACATTTTAACTGCATATGCTACTGTGCTGCTGTTTCTATTTCCACCTTCCTGTAAGTTAGCAAAATATTTTATTTTATTTGGTAATATTGTAGACTTGTTGCCTTCAAATATTATCAGATTTCATAAGTTGTTTATTTTCGTGTTCAATTTACAACAACTTTTAACTTTTTATGACCCATTTTATTTTATGGGTCTATGATTTTTTAAAAAAGAGTACATGTAACGAGCACGATAGTTTGAAAGTCCTGTGTCAATGTATGTGAACTTTTAAAGGTGATACTCCAGGCAGCAATTGGAGGCTTATAAACAGGAATGTCATGAAAGATAAATTCATCATAAATTACCTTTCCAAATCTCATGTATGTGAATTTAGAAAATCAAATTTTAAAATATAATTGTTTATTTACTATTCTTAAATTGTGGCTTCTTTGATGTATTAAGTCTTTCAGGAAACCAACCATGTCTTTCTCATCTTTGAAATGTCCCTTTATCTCCATCTCTCCACCTTTCTCCCATCTCTTTCATCCTCAGCTCTTTGAAAATACCTAGGGCATTGTATTACTTATGTTTCTTTCCCAAGATAGTAAGGGGAAATGATGCCATCCTATATGTTTTTCTGTGTCATAAAGGAATTCAGAAAACAATAATTTATTTTTCTTGTACCTCACAGAGATAATACACAAACACACAAACGTGATGATACTTTTTCCTTTTTTGAATCATGCGAGGTATCTGCTAATAAACATATTCCTCTTTGCAGATACAATTTTCTGAATCCAGCTAGTTTTTAGTCTATATTCATTGCATAAAAAAGTAGAATAATCCTGTGTATGCCTCTGGCTGCAAAAGAAATCGGTACCAATTATGCCATTGTACTTTTTCACTCTGAATAAAAAAAAAAAAAAAAAAAAAAAATACTCTTTGGGAATTGTGCTGCCCCCTGGTGATGAATGGAATAATAAAATAGAACCTTTAAATAAGTTTACAATACATATTGTTCATTAATAAATGAAAAATTTAACATAAAGTCTGCACAAAAGGTAATTCAAGAAAAAGTGTGCATCCACAACGTAGTCATCGGATATTACAGTGATTATTAGGCCAATCTTAGAAATGGAAAGACGGAGAAAGAAAGATAAATCACAGAAAAGGGACCTACAGGCTTCATAAAAATAAGGATGCCAACTCCTCACAATTGCAAATGTGAAGAAACTTTATGTTACCTCAGTTTAGAAAGCCAGTTTCTTCACGGAGGGTTAATGGTAAGCTTCAGATAATGACAGCAAAACAAAACTTTACAATGTTTCTCAAACTAACAAAATTTGATTTTAGTGGATTTGATTTTATTTCTGAGAAGGCTTATACCCTAGATTTTCAATACATACATCCTCAGTTTATTCAGTTCTGCTGAGAAGATGCTTCTTTCCTTTCTCATATGTTTACAGAGGTTTTTAGAGTTATGTATTGTGGTAGATAGTAGTTTGTGAGTGCTTAATTTTTTTATCTCTGAGTTTTATCCTGTGTGCTTTAGGATATAATAATCCACAGTTGATGTCTCATACTGAGTGCTACTTAGAGGCAATCTAGTCTAGGTAATTCAGAACACAGAATTTTAGAATAACAGTGACCTTACAGATCATCTTATCTAACTCTTAAATGATGCTGGATTAAATTTTCACATTTTATATAATGAAGAAATTCAATTATTTCACAATAATATTGTAATTCTTCTTTTGAAAGTGTAAAGACAGGGCACCATGGCTCACGCCTGTAGCCCAAACACTTAGGGAGGCTGAGGCAGGTGGATGGCTTGAACCCAGGAGTTCAAGACCAGCCTGGGAAAAATGGCAAAACCCCATCTCTACAAAAAAAAAAAAAAAAGCTGGGCATGGTGGCATGCCCCTGTAGACCCCACTACTCAGGAGGCTGAGGCGGGAGGATCACTTGAACCCGGGAGATGGAGGCTGCAATGAACCAAGATCCTGCCACCGCAAGACAGCCTGAGCAACAGAGTGAGACCCTGTCTCAAAAAAAAAAAAAATAGTCTAACAATGACAACAGAGCTTCCTTCTGCCAACTTTTCCCCCTAGACATTCCTTTCTTCTGTCTTGTCCCCATATCAGTTTTACCCTATTTTAACCAATGCCTTTTTAGATAGAGAGATTCTTGGGTGTTAAGGGATAACTGGGTGGGAAGAAATGTCTGGTACCATTCTGCTACTGCCTTTCCAAATCAATTGAGAAAATACATCGAAAGATGTGCACAGACTTCACTGCACTCACAGAATTGGTGTTTGTGCACTGTTAATTAAATAAACATTAAATAGAGTGAATGCTTGCCGTAGTTAGGGACGTCTTTGCAAAAAGCCTCCTAGCTGTTCAGGGATAAAGAATGTAGGAGTACCAGAGGAGTTTAAGTGTTGCTGGCCTTGCTGTGGAATCTCAGTGCTTCAGAGCCAACACAATGTTTTATGCAAGTTAGATCCCCAGGCGACACTTGGTCCTCAAGTTTGCTGACTTTTCAAGTAGAAGGAGAAGAAATAGTACATAATTTTAAGTGAAGAATACTTACTGAGCTAAGAATTGTTTTTCTACTAGCTTAGCACCATATGCTTCTAGAGTTATATTGTCAACAATTCTTGGCACTTGTGTATTTAGCTATTTATTTAATATTGAGGCTGAAAACAGGGTGACATCAGCAAAAGGCAGAGAACAGAATAAAATAGAAAATAGAAGTCCCAGCAAGGCAGTTTGCAGTCTGTCACTATTCAGGATAAGAGAAATAGTGGGCATTAACATTACTGAGGAGCCCAATCTAAACATATAATTGACACATTAAATATTTAATTCATTACCTCAGCTAAATTATTGGGCTGAAAGCTGGAGATACTGACCACAGAAAAGTCAAACAATAATGTCAAGATGCCAGGATAATATGGAACTAAATGAAATTGTAGGCTTTTGTCAGACCTCCTTTATGATAAAAGGAGGAGTAACCAGGCTCTTTAGTGGAGACACACCAGGAAGCATAAGTAGACTATCCCCTTTGGGCCCTTGGGGGGACAGGAAGTATAGATTGGGTGCTAGTTCACTGGGTCTGAGCAAGGGTAGGATGAAATAAAAGAGTTTTCTACAGTGGTGATGAGAATGGGAGCCACTCTGAAGGATGGGTAGGAAAGTGAGAGATAATAGACACCAAAGAGTTCTCAAACAGATTGACAAAGTGAAAAAAATAAGACGATAAGGATGAGAAAGTACAACAGAATGAATGCCGGCTGCTTCGCTCCGTGCTGAGTGGGCACAGCCAAGGCTGTACACTTAGCTGTTGAGTCTCAGGTGTGACCTGCATTGCGTAGCAAGATGAAGAGTGAGTGGACTGGGTGACTCTTAAGTCTAAAGGCCTATAGAAATTTCTCGTTGTATCACTGAAAGTCTGAATAGCAATATGTAGAAAAGTCTCAAGGTCATTTAAAACAACTGCCTTCTCCCTTTCTCTTTAGTTTTTCTGGGGTAAGTTAATTATTCTAAGATGGCATGTGAAATATTTTGATGCTGGAAGAGGGCTAATTTTATACTAGACAACCCTGAAATTTATAACAATTGGTACCAAAATACTAGTCATTGAGGAATATGATGGTATAATCATGAGGTAAAAGGAGGCTCTGATAGTGTGAATGAATAGTATTTATGCAACCACTAGTCTAGCTATGTCTGGGAAATAAAAATACTATCCAAGCCTCATGAGTCAGAGCGCCGTGGCTTGCAAAAACTGTCTTTAAAAACTTTCTCTAGTGTTTGATTTTCAAATGGATTTTTTTTTTGTTTTAACTACAATTTTTAAACTTAATATATAAAGGCAATGGAAACATTTATGTATGTACTCACATTTTAGTTAGAAATACTCCAAACGTTTCGACATAAGCTTATAAAACACAGATTCCTTAATTCTGTAGAAGGCTGCAAAGTAAACATTCAATTACACATAAAGCTTTTTTTAGTTCCCCCGAAGTGGTTTATGAATGTGAGATATCAACTGTTAAACACTCAGAGGCAAATACTAAGATTAGAAATTATATTTTTAAAATTCTGGTTTTAAGATATATTCAGTCTAACATCTTTTAAAAATTTTGCCTCTTAATTTTATTATACTATCTACTCAGCTGGGTTACAGTAAGCTAATCTACGCTTACACGTACAAATCTCTAATACTTTTTATGTGATAGAAGAACTACATCTGGCCTGCTCAGCCAGAAGTGATAAAAACAAATTTTGAGGTCTCCATGAGCGGTTTATCATCTAATGGAGAATTAAGATCCATATACTGGAACATAAGAATAAAACAACTTTGTAAATAAAAACATAATAAATCCTTGTATATAAATTTTAGGGAAATGTAAATTGAGTAACTGATTCAGAACTTTCCTGAAAGAATAAAATCCTTTAGGCAATAGTTGAGGATAATGGTGGATATTAATTTTGTCAAATACTTTCAAAGTATTCTTGGTAAGGTCAAAGGAATGAATTAAAAATATAGGAAAAGTTGTGGGTAATTTGGATGGTGGATGATATTTAAACTATGTTTTGATTATTTTTAAAACACTTTTCAGAAAAAATAACTTTGGATCAAGTGTGAAGGGTTATTGTAGCAGATCTCTAACTTTATGGAAAATCTTAAATACCAGTTAGGTGACTAGAATTTGATTCAATGGTTAATGAAGAATTAGTAATATTTAACACAATTGCCAAAGAGGGTCATATGTATATTAATGTGAGTATACATAACGTTTGAGAATTCACGTTCAAAATAAAATCACAATACTGAAAAAAATAATTAGCATGCATCCAACAGAATTCTGTGTGCAATCTCACTAAATCAGCCACAGTTTCAATGGTAGCCAAATCCATTTTCTATCCCTGATCTATTTCTAGTTTACTTTCACAGATCTAATGAAGTTTCTTATTTTTTTTTATTTTTATTTTTTGAGATGAAGTCTCACTCTGTCGCCCAGGCCAGGGTGCAGTGGTGTGATCTTGGCTCACTGCAACCTCTGCCACCCGGGTTCAAGCGATTCTTCTGCCTCAGCCTCCCAAGCAGCTGGGACTACAGGCATGCGTCACTACACCCGGTTAATTTTTGTATTTTTTTTAGTAGAGATGGGCTTTCACCATATTGGCCAAGCTGGTCTTGAACTCCTGACCTTGTGATCCGCCCACCTCAGCCTCCCAAAGTGCCAGGATTACAGGCATGAGCCACCACGTCCAGCTGATCTAATTAACTTCCATTGGAACAAAGTGCAAAAAGGAAGAGGCTTGTAGTAGAGTCCATTGAAGATCTTATTATTCACTCCCACTTTTTCTGTGGGATAGAAACTTAATCAGTCTGTTTTTATTTAACCCATTTCTAGTATTCCTTCTATGTGAGTCACAGCCATACCAAGGTAAGGCTATCTAGTATTTCTGGGAATTTCTATCACCTCGTTGCTAATTCATGAAGAATTTTAGAACATTTCTCAGAAGTTTCTCTTTTCCAGGATACCCAAAATTTGAATTCCTGGCAATTATTCTAATAATTTTGGCTTTTATAACCATCTCTTAGGTAATTTAGGATCAAAGAAGTTAATAGGAAAAAACTGCTTTGTAAATTATTCAACACTTTATTATTAACCATAATAATAGCTATAATAACAATTTAATATTATAATACACTGACAGTAAATTGGCATACAGTTGTTAGGTGCAACTCCAGGTGTTAATATATTTAAGCAAGCATGATCTTTGAAATCTGAATTGACAAAACAGTTAAATTATGAGGTGATTTTTCCATTACAAAAAGGTTGTTTGCAAAATAATCACAATGAGATATTTTTAAAGTTTCAATAGTACATTAAAATATGACTTGAAATATGTAATTTGATTTGAAAATTTTTGAGGATTATGTTTATCATATGATGTTGGTTAGCGTCTGTATACATATGACACATGCTTTTGTTAAAATGACTCTTCAAAAAGTTTCCTTTTAACAAGCCACATTTAACTTGCTTCAGCCAGGACTTGAAAAAAAAAATAAAGATGTTCCTAAACATCTATTTTCCAATTACATAGGCAACTAGTGCTGTTTAGCCAAATGTTCTTAAGCACCCTGCCAAGTTTTACAATACAGTTTTTCTGCTGGCAGTGTAACATTTTGTTTGGGAGTCCCTTCCATAAAGGTGGACAGTTTCATGAAAGCTCTCAGCAGAACATGAGGCATTGTGCCATGTGAACAGAGCCTAAATGAAGAGTCTCATTCCATTTCTGTCTGTAACGTTTGAGAATTCATGTTCTCTATATTTCTATATTAGAGTTGTATAATTATATAATTGAGGATAATATATATTATATATATTTTATATAATATTTATATATATATATAATGTGTCCTTTATTTAACTGTTTGACCTTTTCTGAGTTCTTCAACTTATCTTGAATGCTGTTTTCTCCTCTATATGCATAATCTGGACTTAATGATCTCTAAAGATCTTTCTTGTCCTAACATTCTGAGCATCAAAAATAACATTTGGGTTATATATGAATGAGGAATTCTAGCCAGAATTCCAAAATATCAACAGTCATTCATTTATGCGTCCATCCATCCATCCATTCATTCATTAAATATTTGAGTACCTACTATGGGTCAAGTACTTCCAAATGCTATAAATATAGTAATGAACAAAACAGAGTTCCTACCCTCATGGAGCTTACATTGTAAATGAAGATATAATATGACAGCTGGTGATAAGTGATAAAAAAATATAATGTTTTGAAATTATGCTACTCAAAGGGCCATACACAGGTCAATACTAGTCTGTTACTGGTGCACAAGATAAATCCATAAATTGATAATCAGCATTTTGAAACTTTTATAGCAATGTTCAAAGACAAGTAAGGTGGCCCCTGTGGCCAGATCTGAGTAAGTGAAACATCCTAGGAGATGATATCAGAAAAGTAGCAGATAGATGGTCTAAGTGCCTTGTAGTAGGTCTAGATAAGGACTTTTAATTTTATTCTGATTGATATGAGAAACCATTGGAGATATTTGAGCAAAGAAGATTAATGATCTGATTTATAGGTTAAAAGATGTAAAATTGTTTTATATTTGGTATAAAATGTACTCGACGAAGACAAGAAGAAAAGCGGGGACATCAGATGGAAAGACATGGCAATATTCAAATAGTGACTTGAAATAGAGATAGCCAGGTGGAGCTGATAGATATTCTGAAGAAAGAGCTGATAGATTTGCATATGGTTTTGTGGCTTTTATAACTGGGTTATGGAAAGAGAGAACAGTTGACTGACTAGATTTTTGCCTGAGTTAGTGAAAGGGGTGCCATTTATTAAAATGAGATTAGAGGCTGAAGGAAATTGGAGGGAAGGAGTGGATAAACTTTTAGAAATGTTTTTCTATTTTTAAAAAAGAAAAAAATCTATCTTAAAAATTGTACTGTTGGAGCAGCCTTTCTACATGCACTCACTTGATTGAAGCCTATTTGTATTTCTAAGAAGTGGTATTTTTAGAAACTTGCACCTATTTTCTTACATATTGTGGAATAAAAAATGAGAAGGGCATGGGTCACAAATGGAGGGAACCAGGGAGCCAAATTTCTTCATTAATAAAATGGTTAGTACTCATTGAGATTGTACTATAAAATTCTTTTTATGTGTTGTAAATACCTAAAGACTATCACCCATATCGTCTGTCATGGACTTTTAATATAATGCATAGCTATTAAGAGTACAACGCTGTAGTTCCAAATTTATAAAAGGTAATGTGTCTTCAGCATGTAAGTATTTCATCTTGTTTATGGCATTTTTACTTGACGGAAATATACTACTATTGAACCTAAATAATTCAAAACAAGTAGTTATAGACATTACTTATATAATAGTTATATACAGACATTAGTAATATAATTTAAAATATGAGATCAGAAGAGATAAATTACTAGTAAAATAGAAACAATATTATACAATTTTGTATATCAAATTGCATGAACTAGAAAAGAACCTAGAGCATACACAGAAATTATTATATTAACTTAAATACTCCCCTCTACACACACACACACACACACACACACACTCATGTTTCCTAGTCTATTCAGGTGGGAAATTGGTTTGTTTCTGAACTTTGTAGAGCAACTTTATAGATGAGTAGATCAGTCTTACACTCAACTTTTTAAGGAATATATTCTTTTTTACTTTTATTTTAGATATTTTAAAATAAAGTTTCTTAACTGTTTACATCAAAAATAAATTCACGTTTTTATCTAAAATAATGTTCTATTAAAATTACAAAATTATCAAAATTATTGATAGTAATTTGGTTAGCATACACATTCCTATAAAGAAATGGCATATTATAGAATGCTTGTCTATTTACCCTTTCCTAAAATTAAGAAAAAATAGTTTTAAAAAATAAAATATACTTTTTACGTTTACAATACTTAAAACTAGTATAAATTTAGAAATGACAGGACAAATATATATGATACATATATATAACATAAATTTATATATAAATGTATATAGATATTACTATAGATATATAAATATATAGATATAGTATATATGTTTATACATCTCATACCCAGAAATCTATTGATTGGAGAAAACCATTTGCAACATATTATTGTTTTTTCTTCCCAACTAATATTTTTATGTATATATGCATATACATAAACCCCTATATTCTTAAAAAGTATCTTTGCAAAGAATTGACTGTTTTAAGGGTTATTATTTTAGTTTAGTTTAGTTTTTGAAACCAGAACAATAAAAAATGATGCAACTGCATGGATCTTGTTTCTCAAACAGTTAATACATTTTATAACCAGATTCTATAGTCATTATTTGACTCACACTAAGTCTTCTTTACAAGTTATAATCAGCTGGTAAATGCATCTAAAAAAAATGAACATTTACAAAGAATGTAACAAGTAATTGATTGTATTTTATCCTGGCAAATAATATCAGTAGAAACTTGAATTCTATAATAAAAAAGATACTTATTTATATAATTTATCATAAAGTGCATATTACTTTTGTGTCAGGAATTAGAAATGAGTCATGTTCAGAAAAGGTATGCTTCAAATTTTAAAAATTGATCAGATTCATGCTGTGACAGGATTAAAAATAGAAGTTAGTGTATGTTTTCTTTTCCACCTGTATCTCTATGTGAACAGTAAGTGATTTAGTTTAAAATTGTGTTTACCTGCTAGAAAATATGTTTTGCACATATGAAGCTTGTCAGCTACAAAATATATAATTTAGACTCTCAGAAATTCACATTAATTTAAAAATAACTATGCAAGTATTACATGATTTAAAACCTACAATTGAAAATTTTTTTCTTTTACTAGTCGTAATCTTTTACTAGTCATAAGTTACTAGTCATATCTTATATAAGGAAAAAAATCATCAATTATTCTCTACTTTTTAAAAAATTGAACCTGATGCTATAGAACTTCTATTATTGTTAGTGTGATATGAGATATTTTTAGTACTGAGTGGTATATTTTTGATACCTTTATTGCCAAATTATCTTAGATAAAATAAATTAAGGAACTTTGTAATGCATTTTCGTGTTATCACTGTAACATAAAAATGCAAATATTGTATACTAGCAAATATTTTATCCCTATGTATGTGTATGTGCACGCGTGTGTGTGTGTGTGTTTGTTTTAAATATTGCTCTTAAATGTAGAAGACATTTCTGAGTTCATCTCTAATACTTACAAAATTTGCTAAATGTCACCTTGGCTCTTCTTTGTGTGCCATAGTGAATAATGTGAATTCCATTAAAAGGTTGGATTTTACTTTCAATCTCTTATCATAGGTTTTGTATTATAACATGCTACTCTGTTATAATAAAGCCCACGAATAGGATATCAGATTTTTAAATCCAAAGATTAGTGAAACTTTATGGGAAAACATTCCAAATTAAGGAACTATCCATGTGATGTCTGAAGTCCCATTTACTTACCCATAGGAGTGTGAAGTGAGTAGGGAATTTGGTAGTAATAGTAACTATTAACTATAATATCAAATTTCTGAATTAAATAGAATGAAAAAAGACTAAAAACAATACCCACAACATGTTCAATCATATCGTTATTAAGTAATTTAGAATGGAGACTTAATTGAAAATCAGCCTGAAATGGAATAGTTTTCAATAATATGTGTATCCGGTCTGTGTCAGAGCAATTTTTCCTTATCCTTTTAGACAAGTGAATGAGGACCTCGGAAAAGATATACTAAAAGATATACACTAAACTGGCTAACTGAATAAAACATTTGTAAGGTATCCTACTCCTTTTTCTGTTGCTGTAACTGAATGCCTGAGACTGGGTAATTTATAAAGAAAAGAATTGTGTTTCTTATAACTCTGGAGGTTAGAAAGTTCAAGATTGAGGAGCTGCATCTGGTGAGGGTCTTCTTGGTGGAGACTGTTTGAAGGGTCCTGAGGCAGCAGAGGGTGTCACATGGCAAGAAGGCTACAGAATGCCAAACTGAATTTTTAACAGACCCTTGATACTGCTCCATTGGGGATTAAGTTTCAACCTGTTTTGGAGGTGGCAAACATTCATACCATAGCATAAGGTATGATATTTCTTCCATTGTAGATGCTGCTGAGTAGATTGGTAACATCATTGACTACTGTTATGCCCAGGAAATTTCTTCTCGCAAGTGATGTCTAACTTTTATACAAAACTATATATATTTTGTATGTGTGGTAGGCGAGAAGGGCTCTGTTTTATATTTTATTGTGGGTAAAATGAATTTTGACTTTGATTGTGGGTCTCGTTCAGTAGCAGTGAATCAAAGTCAGATAAAATTATTTATATTTATTAGCAGCTTAACTAAATTTGTATACTATTATTATTTCTAAAAATTCTACAGAGGATTTATCTTAGAATGTAAAATGTTATAAATCTGTGATACAGATTATATTTACTTTTCCTTTTACAGATAACCCAGAGCCCCATGTATTGTTTTCCAGTAACCACTTATTGAATAAATACGTGACAGAACAAATAAACGAATGACAGCTATTTCTCTAGTGGTGGCTGTCTCCTTATCAAACACCCAATTACAGTTAGTACTTGAAAGTGTGTTGTTTATTCTGTTGATAGTTTCTTCTGGTGCTCAGCAAGAGGAGTGCTTATACACTGTTGGTGGGAGTATAAATTTGTTTAACCATTTTGGAAGACAGTGTGTTGATTCCTCAAAGACCTAAAACAGAAATGCCATTTAATCCAGCAATCGCATTACTGGGTATATGCCCAGAGGAATATAAATCATTCTGTTATAAAGACACATGTATGTGTATGTTCACTGCAGTACTGTTCACAATAGCAAATACATGGGATCAACCTAAATGCCCATTAATAATAGACTGCATAAAGAAAATGTACATATACACCATGGAATACTATGCAGCTACAAAAAAGAACAAGATCACGTCCTTGGCAGAGACATGGATGGAGCTGGAGACCATTATCCCTAGCATACTAACACAGGAACAGAAAACCAACTACTGCATGTTCTCACTTATAAGTGGGAGCAAAATAATGAGAACACAAGGACACACAGAGGGGAACAGTACACATTGGGGCCTATTGGTGGGTGAGAGTGGGAGGAGAGAGAGGATCAGAAAAGATAACTAATGTGTACTAAGCTTAATACCTGGATGATGAAATAATCTGTACAACAAACCCCCATGACACAAGTTTACCAGTGTGAAAAACCTGCATATGTGCCCTGGAACTTAAAATAAAAGTTAAAAAAAGGAAAGTTGATTGTGACTGTACTTGCAAGTATGATTATGCTGTAAAAATAACAACCCACTACTCATCTGAATGTTTTAGAGAGACCAACCCACTGGAGATTATAGAATCTAGTTTCTAGAATAATAGTGTTTGGGCACAAGAAAACAATTTAAAATAAATTATAATAATATATTTTATAATCTAGTCTATATTAGTATCAGGTGGGTGCTTTTTGTTTTTTTCCAAGAGAATAATGTGATTATGAATTGGGTTTTAAAACATCCCAGAAAACTTTGTTAGAAGGTGATCTTGGATTAGGCTTTATATGTAAATCATCTGAAGATAATAGTAAAGACTGTCAGTCAAAAATGTTGTTTGCCACACCCCTTCTTCTCACTCCAAGTCTAACATTCACCGACTTTTCTTTTAATTTTAAAAGGGTCATTAATTTAGACACAACTTTACCCTGAATGAGCAAGTTTGGACTGGTAACTCGGAACAGTGGAGTGAACCAGAGCTTCTGTTTACAATTATGCAAGCTCATCACTGCAAACATACTCATGTACTAGGGAACAGATGGGGATAAAATGCAGTGCATATTGTGATGTCCAGGTCATGTGCCCCTCATGGAGTTTGTTTCACTTAAAAGAGTGCAACCCTAGTGCATTTGCATGAAGGTACCTATTGCCCAAGAGTAGCCCTGGGTTGGAGAATGCTTTGAAGGAAGAGAGACCTTAAAAACAGGCATGGGGTGACAATAGTACAATGTTTCACTCTTGCTATTTTTCATTTTTGTCCATTACTAGTGTAAGCTGATTGAACATTTACCCTAGAAAGTGCCTATTGCATATTATTAGTCAAGTAAACATTAGCTGATGAAAGGAATGAAAAAGGAAGTCTCACTCTGAAACCAATGCAAGAGAAAGGCCATAGTCCATTTCTTAATGTGCACATCTTTATCAATGCTTAAGAAATCAATCTTGATATGTGAGCATAGTATCATATTAGGAACATCTAGTCTAATTCCTTCTTGTAAATTCTTCTAACAGGAAAAATATCCCACACACTGCCACTTTAATTACAGTGAATGGCAAAGGTCTCATAGTGATAAGGCATCACAATCAGGCTGGTTTTTATTAGACACGAGGGGATGGTTGAAGGCATGATAATCTAGAGAAGAAAGATGTTTGCTAATGTTTACATGCTTAGCTCCCACTGGCATTTTACCAGCTTGGAGGTTTGCACTGTCCCTCTTAATCTGTGAAAGTGCATCCAGATTCACAGCAAGACCTCAAGGAGAGCCAGATGAGGGGGCAGATGGCAGATGACTAATTTGGCAAGCCTTGATGAGTGGAAATTGTTTGTTTTAATTGCTTGTCAAGTCCAGTACCTACATTAAAGTTAAGGACCTAGCACTTTCACAGAAAATGAAATACTACAAAGTAAATAAGAAGGACTTTGTATGAGGGAGGGATAAAGAGGGCAGGCAGAGAATAGTGGCAAAATGTGGTAAAGGGAATATTACATTTCTGACAATTGTATTTCTGTGATCCTATTATTTTATCCAAGTATGTATAGATGACAGAAATGTAATTTCTAAATCTGTAAAGCCTTTCTATTTTTTCTATTTTAAACATAGAAATGTTATGAAATAAAAACTAAGAAAAAATATTTGAAGACAGGGAAACAATAAAGACTAAGAATATATATATATATATGTGCAGTTTTAAGTTCTTGATATTTGATATGATGCATTAAAAATCATTTGAAATGTTTTAATTTTACCAAGCTCATCTTTGAAATACAAAGTACAAAAATTTACAAAGATAAATGTTTATATTGGGAAGACTAGATCAAGGTAGACTACTCAAAAACCATATTACTCATAGAAGATAATCATGTATAATTTTGATACACATCAGTTTTTTTAGTTTTCAGTTACGAGGTTATTTTCCCTCACACTATATAGTAGCTGCACTTAAGAATTTTGAGGGCTCTTAAAGACTATTGTAAGTCAACAAAAGAGGTAAAGTACAGATCAATTCAATTTTAGATAGATCAGCAGATAGGAGTATATATAATATATTGATTTATCTTTCATCTGTCTGTGGTATCGAATACCTATGTCTTCCATAGGTACAAATCTATTAGTAAAGGTCTACAATGCCAAAAGTTCTTTTCATTAGGCTCAAGGATTGTTTAGAAAGTGTTTAGTAGGCCGGGCGCAGTGGCTCACGCCTGTAATCCCAGCACTTTGGGAGGCTGAGGCGGGCGGATCACAAGGTCAGGAGATCGAGACCATCCTGGCTAACACGGTGAAACCCCATCCCTACTAAAAATACAAAAAAAAATTAGCTGGGCGTGGTGGTGGGCGCCTGTAGTCCCAGCTCCTGGGGAGGCTGAGGCAGGAGAATGGCATGAACCCAGGAGGCCGAGCTTGCAGTGAGCCGAGATTGCACCTCTGCACTCCAGTCTGGGTGACAGAGCGAGACTCCATCTCAAAAAAAAAAGAAAGTGTTTAGTTAATTTCAGCAGTCTCTACGTTTTATCACTTTGGGAGTCAATAAAACAGTGGTAGAAGATAAAGATTCAGATAATACGTAATAGGATTTTTTTAAAGGGATATCAATTTTTACACTGAAAAATATTTTATGTCTAGTTTTATGTAATGAAAATTATGAAACATATTTCCTATTTTGCTATTAATAGTTTTTTCTTTAATACATTTAATTAAGTAGAATATGAAATTTCTGAAATATAAATTCGTTTCAATTTTTAAACTCTTTTGGCCCTAATCACATCTGATAAAGATATTTTAAAACATTGATACAAATTTTTTATATTAAAAGATACCAGTACAAATGAATAAGAGCAATAAAATCCAGAATTATACTAATAGAGTAATGCATGATCATTATATATGATTCATTCAAGAATATAAAGGTGATTTAATAATTGCAATTTATCAATAATTTACCCTAATAAGATTTAAAAAAAAACTTCTGAAAACTGTGAAAAAGTGTATGATAAATTACAATATTCAAGTCTGAAATAAAAACGCTAGTTTTAAAGTAGAATTCTAGAATATATAACATGATGAAACATATGCTGAGTTAAGGGAAGCATTTCCATAGGGTTAGAAAAAAGATAGGAGTGACTATTACCCATCAATTGAAAAAAATTATCCTAGAAATGTTGTGCTCATAACAATTAAGCTGGATTTACAAATAACACTCCGCATAAAACCTTACTTTGTAGACAGGGAAACGAAGACTCAAAGTGATGAAGTGATTTGCTCAAGTTCATTCAGCTTTTAAAAATGGAGGAACCAGTGTTTGATTCTGGCTCTGCTGTAGTTCTCTTTTATTTTTATTTTCTTAATTTTTAAAAAGGTTTTGTAGGGAAAGGGTCTCACTTTGTTACCTAGGCTGGTATCCTGACCTCAAGCAATCCTCTGGCCTCAGCCTCCAAAAATGTTGGCATTTCAGGCGTGAGCCACCACACCTGGCCTTCCTTTATATATATTCTTTACCTTTTTTTCTCATTCTAGTTCTCAATGACTCTGACGTCCATATATTTATTTAACAAATGTCTACTGAACATCTGTGCCTCTTTACTGATTTTTACTGAACATCTGCTATATACCTGCTTTCTGAGGTGCCGAGCAGACAAAGGGCCTATCTCTTATGAGACTTGCATTCTGATGTGGAGACATATCATAAAAAGGTAAACTTGCAGATGTATAATGTAAATTCACATAGCGAAAAAAACACCAAAATGAAAAGAAAGCAGAACACAATGTATGGGAACCTGATGTCTATTTTAGATAAGGTGGTCAGAAAACGCTGTTTTGAAAAGGTGACATTTGAGCAAATGCTTAAATACAATTTCTTATAGGCTCTAAGAACTTTGGATTTTATAGTCAGTGCAATTAGAAGCCAAGGGGTGTTCTCAGTAGGGGAGTGACATGAACAATTTACATTTTTGAAAAAAAATTCTGGCCTCTGTGTGGAGAATGAATAAACATGAATGTGTTTCTCAGGGTTCACCAGAGAAACAGAACCAAAAAGATTTAAGTTACAGGATCAAAAAGAGCAAACACAAAGAAAGGACTTTACCTTCTCTCCCAAGAAAGGAGTTAGTGCATTTTGGGTTGTAGATACAATAGTTGTATCATGTTACGTGGAAGTATGACCTGTTATTTTCTTTATTCAGAGATTAAGTACAGATTAAGAAGTTGTGTATGTGTGCCAAGTTAACAATGGATGGGCTTATGATAGTTAATTTTCTATGTCAATTTGTTTGGGCCATGGAATGCACAGATAGCATATATATACTAGTATATACACACACACATATATATGCTATATATAGCACACACACACAGGGATATTTATTTAAAATGTACTATATAGTCTTGGTTCACACAATTATGGAGGCTGAGAAGTCTCACAATCTTCCATCTGCAAGCTAGAGACCCCAAAAAGCTAGTGTTATAGTTTAAAGGCCTGAGAGTTAGAGTGCCAATGGTATAGATTCCAGTTTGGATATGAAGACTTAAGAACCTAAAGTGCTAAGGGCTGGAGATCTATGTCTCAGTTCAAGCAGTCAGGCAGAGAAAAAATTCCATTTTCGTCTGCTTTTTTATTCTATCCATGCCTGCAACAGATTGGAAAATACTCACCCACACTGGGGAGAGCCATGTGCTCTACTCAGTACACCAATTCAATGTTAGTCTTTTCTGAAAACGCCCTTATGGATACACTCAGAAATAATGTTTAGCCAGCATTCTGGGCATCCTGTGGCCCAATCAAGTGACGTATAAAATTAACCATCACAAGCCCATCCCTTGTCAGCATAGCACCCATATGCATCTCCTTAATCTGTACTTAATCTCCAAATAAAGACAATAAAAGGTAAATGATTTCATCTAACATGATGCAACTATTATGCCTACAACCAAAAATGCACTAACTTTGTCCCCAGACGAGAAAGTGAAGTCTTTTTTGATGTTTGCTTTTCTCCTTGATATCCTATAACTTAAATACTATTGTGTAAAATTAAGAATACTTAAATATTATGACATAAAGTAATACACCTTATGTTTCATGATAAGGAAATAAGAGAGGAAAAATAGACACACCCACACACCAAATGTATTCATAACATAATAAGGAATAAATATTTATGGCATTTACAGTGACCATTTCTGTCAATGGTCACATGATCATAGCAGGTATTTATAACTACCTTTCTCTACTACCCATTTCATACTCCCTTTGCCTTCAGCAAGCACCTCAGTTGGTTATGGTTCTTTACCTGTTGAGGTGACACAAATATTCATTGCAAAATGCATCGGACCGTACTAGTACTGCTTTGATTGGGTGGTTGTAGTTTTCCATTGAATTCCATCACTGGGCATGATAATATTAAGAGACGCCTACAGGAAAGTCCTGTATTAGAGACGTACTCTTCCTTATTACCTCCATTGTGGAGTAGTAATATTGATAGAATCTGCTACTATCCTTAGTGGTCAGGATCAATTATCCCAGCCAGCTTAGCAATTCCTTTCTTTGCCTATTGATTCAGAGGAATGAGGAGCCCAAAGTGGCTGCACGGCAGTCACTTCCAATTCAATGGAATAACTATTGTGTCTCCTGGTAGAGCACAATGTTTGGAAACCCGGTACTTATTTAAATAAGGTGGTCAGAGAAGGCTTTTCTGAAAGAATGACATTTGAGAAAAGATGACTGCAGATTCTTAAACAAGCTAAAGAGTTTGGATTTTACAGTAAGTTTAATGAGACACCAAAGGGTGTTTTTAGTGACATGAATGATTTATATTTTAAAAAATATTATTCTGTTCACTGGGTTGAGAATTAATTAATGGGGGCAAATAGGAAATCCTGGACATTAGTTAGGAGGCCGCTGTGTAAGTCCGGGGAAGGGATAGCAGTGTTTTGGATTAAATGACTATAGCAGTGGAAGTGACAAGTTTGGACCCATTTGGGGATGTATTTTGAACATAGAGATAACAAAACTTGCCACCTCTGCATAACTATAATAGCATTCATTAATAGTTACTGGAAATAGTTATTGCTTCTTATGTGGTCTTCAATATTTTGTATTTTGATGTTTACTACAATGCTAGATTTTTTAATACCCAACAATATGTATTAATCCAAGGTGCATTTATTAACATTTCTGAAAAGGAAAGTACTTATTGGTGTTGAATCAGCAAAAGAATTTTTTATCAAGTTCCATATTTTATGTAGCCAGCCTTTGAATTATGCACACACAATATATACATGAATTAAAAATACTGCTCACTGCTTTCCTTGCTATGTGCCTTGTAAAACTATACAAGCCCCTATGAAACAACTTGGAAATTTTTCTCAGTAATTATTTTTTCATGACACTTGGAGAAGAGTAGATGCCAAATAAATAATTATTCATTTCTTAATTGATAAACTGATATCTCGCAATAGGCATTTGATTTGAGAGTTAGGTAATTCTCTTTTTTAAATTCCCATCAACTTTTCTTTGTAAGCAAATAGAGTGCTGATTTCATAGCCAGAACAAGCTTGGAGGCTATAATTAATTTTTAGTTTTAATATAGATATTGTTAAGGTTTCATTATTTTACTTTTAATGTATTTCCCCATGAATCAAATTAATACACTGTTAACCAACCTTTTTATATTGCTACCAACTTTTTGCTTTTTTACTGAATGAGGATTATATGGCTCATACACTGTTGGATATAAATCTTAAGAAAAATAAAGAGGCCTGTGTTTGGAAGTATAGCTACATTTGTAACAGAATCAATACTAAATAGAATAATTGAGGATTTTATTAGGACCTCACATATAGCTTTACTCCTGGAGTTACATTTGGAATGAAAACTTTAGGGAGCACATGTAAATTTTGGATTTTTGATGCTTGAACTGTTGTAGGCTTATAGTTTAAGGACTTTATAATAGTATTGACAAAGCGGGCTGAATTTTGTTAAACTTGTTTTGGCTGCTGAAGACAATTTTTCAGTTGTGTTTTGATAAACAGCTTTGTGAAATCAATGAAACTTGATGGTTTAAGCATTGTCTTGTGTACATTGCTTGATTGTAAAATCAATTGACAAATGAAAGTTGTGAGTTACTCAGTGGAGGCTCTGCAAAGACAACTACAAATGATTTCTATGAACCTATCCAAACCAGTTCTTTAAAGATCAAGTGTGTCTTTCAAGATAGAAGTTATGATGAATATACTGTGGATTCTAGATAGTTTGAATCAAACATAAATGAAAGCCTCAATGAGACAAAAATATCTACTAAATTGAACAGCATGTAGTAAAAAAACTGCAAAGACTAGAATGTTTGGCAAATAGAGTATTGTGATTAATCTAATTTTGTTTCTTGGAGGATCTTTTTTTTGTCAAAAAATATTTCTAAACATACTTATTCAAATTTTCCATTTAAGGAAGGTCTATACAAAACTTACCTGATCATTTATTGAGGAATAGCAATTTTTTTTAGTTGAGGGCCATTTTCTGAGTACGAGTTATAATTGTTCTGATATCAATTAAATGAATTATTGCAATGTAGGGTAGCATATGTTCATTATAAGAAGTTTAAACAAAATCCTAAGTATTTATACTATACAAATATTTAAATGAATATTAATAATGAGAACTTATGAATTTGTAACTATCCAGACTCGAATATTATTGTATAACATTATATTATATTTGATATAATATTGTATACCTTTTTATATGTGTAGAATGAGAATTATGCAAAAATACCTAGATATTGCAGTTATAGTAATAGATGCATCTCTCAAAAGTTGTTTAAGCTTCTATAGAAAAGGTCAGAATACACCAAATATTTTGAAAACATTTTCATTTAGGTTATTACCTATTGATTTTTTATATTAATATTAAAGTATGAGTATTATTTCCAATTGAGAGAAACTATACAACATAAATTATATATAGGTTGCAATGTGTTATTGGATATACTTTAGAAATGGTGCAGCAAATTTATTAATGGATGCTTATATTATCCCCATAATTGGTTGTACTAAAATATGTTCATCCTCATTGGAATTTGAGATAATTAAAATCTATATTTCATAAACTCATATAATAATACCTTTTCTCAACAGTCATTTTATTAGTTTATAAAGATTTTATATAAATTTACTGGGAGCAATAAAATAAAGATCATGGATTAAGGTTTTTCCAAAAGGGCCTTTAATATATAATGAAAAATATATTGGACTTTGATCTTGATTTATAAGGAACATGCACATGAATCAATTTTTTCTTCTTCTCCTGCTTATGTTGAATATCATTTCTTCCTGGGTGTTTGTTTTAATAATAAGAGAACATTCCACAGAGCCAGTAAAATGTTGTTAAGATTAGGAATGATATTGTAATTTCATTATATATTTAGCAAATTCAGTCAAACCAAGCACAATAGTTAAATTTACTCAAAGTCAAAAGCATATAACACAACTAGAATTTAATCCTTTCTGTGTGTAACATTTTAGCAGGTGGGGCCAATATTCATCATTATCTTGATGGTATTGATAATATGACAACATAAAATATCTATTGCTTGAAAATCCTACTTCCTTTTAGCTCAGTTCTCAGCCTTCTCTAAGATGTGTAACTCATTCTTGTGGTCCAAGGTGATGGCTTATGTTTTAGTCATGACATCTGCATTTCTGGCATCAGGCTGGAAGAAATTATGAAGAAGAAACCAGGCAAAGCCAGGCTTCAACCATGTTTGAAATCAAGTTCTGGGAAGGTGTCATGCAACATGTCAGAACTTAGTCCACTGGCCAAACTTACTTCTAAGGGGAGGAGAGAAATATAATCTTTATTTTGGGTGACCATGTGTCCAGCTAAAAATTGTGCAGTCTATTACAATGAAGGAATTGGAAAATGAATATTAAAGATTTTAGAGGTATTTGCCATAGCATCCATCCATATCACTCTACAAAATCTGCATTCTCAAAGGCAATAAATGAATTCCAGCATGGTGTATAAAGGGCTTGGAGGGAGCAATGGAAGAGTAGCATGGAGGTTATAAGCTGATAGGACCCTGGAGAGAGAGAAAGTGATTTTTAACATTTATTTAATGTGGGATTTAGAGACAAATAGTAACAACATACCACGCTGTGGGTGGCTTAAAACAATAGCGATTTATTCTCTTACTGTCCTGGAGGTTAGAAGTTCAAAATTAAGGTGACAGCAGGCTCATTCTCCCTCTGAAACTCCAGGTGGAATTCTTCCTTGCCACTCTCTAGCTTCTGGTGGTGGCCATCAGTCTGGCATTCCTTGGCTTGTAGGTACATAGCTCTACCCTTTGCCTTTCTGGTCACGGGGCTTTCTTCCCTGATTGTCTTTGTATGCACATGGTATTTTCCTCTTCCTATGTCAGGGCTGTCCAATCTTTGGCTTCCCTTGTCCACATTGAAAAAAGAATTGTCTTGGGTCGCACATAAAATACACTAACACTCACAATAGCTGATTCAAAAAATATAATGTGTTTTTAAAAATATTTATTTATTTATGAGACGGAGTCTTGCTCTGTTGCCCAGGCTGGAGTGCAGTGGCTCAATCTCGGCTCACAGCAAGCTCCACCTCCCGGGTTCATGCCATTCTCTTGCCTCAGCCTCCCGAGTAGCTGGGACTACAGGCACACACCACCAGGCCCGGCTAATTTTCTGTATTTTTAGTAGAGACGGGATTTCACTATGTTGATCAGGATAGTCTCGATCTCCTGAACTCGTGATCTGCCCACCTTGGCCTCCCAAAGTGCTGGGATTACAGACATGAGCCGCTGCACCCAGCAAAAAATATAATGTTTTAAGAAAGTTTATGAATTGGTGATGGGCGGCATTCAAAGTCATCCTGGGTTGCATGTGGCCTGATAGCTTCAGGTTGAACAAACTTGTCTTATTATCATTATATTGAATTGGGGAACACCTGAATGACATCTTAATTTGATTTACATCTAGGAAGACCCTATTTCCAAATAAGGTCACATTCTAGGTAATGGGAATTAGGACTTCAATGTATCTTTTAGGGACACACAATTTAGCTGGTAGCAGAGTACTTCTAGAAAATATACTTTTTGGTGAACTTTAGAAATCCAGACTTTAAAAGTTTGGATTTTGTTTTTATAATGAATTTCCACTATGGTTACAGACATACACTATTTTTCAAGATTTTTGGATTAAGATTTTTGTTATTTTTGGTGTGTTAATAGGCAAAAACAGGCTTTAAGGTGGTCCTAATTATTAGGCTATACCCATCTAGATGTGTTTTCCTTCCTCTACAGGAATTCATCCCTTTGAAAACAACATCAGGCATCATAGCATCTTTTTTACTTCTGTGTATATAAGACATGAATGTATATATTACCTTATTACTAAGCTGTGTTCCTAGTATGTTTGCAGTCTCCACTTTGTATCTTGCCTTAAATTCAGTATATCTTATGTAACTTACCAAATCATTTTCTTTACATACCATTATTAATAGATTTATAATATATATTTTTAGTCTACTTAGGGTTAGAGTCAGTACATTAAGTGGTGAAGATTGTGTTCTGGCAGGTATATAAATCATAAGAATGGTATCTAAAAATCTGGCTTCTGGAAGTCACACACAGTTTTTTGTTTTTTGTTTTTTTTGGAGACAAAGTCTCACTCTGTTGCCCAGGCTAGGAGTGCAGTGGCATGATCTTGGCTCACTGCAACCTCCGCCTCCCAGATTCAAACAATTCTCCTGCCTTAGGCCCCCGAGTAGCTGGGATTACAGGCATGAGCCACCACGCCCAGCTAATTTTTGTATTTTTAGTAGAGACAGGGTTTTTCCATGTTGGCCAGGTTGGGAACTCCTGACCTCAGGTAATACAACTGCCTCGGCCTCCCAAAGTGCTGCGATTACAGGTGTGAGCCACCATGCCCAGCCACAAAATTAAAAAACAAAACAAAAAACTTGTGTAAACTTCTGTGCTCACACAAGAATAGAACTTGGCAGACAGATTATTTATTATCAGTCCATTATACCTCAGAAACTCATGAATATATACAGTGATACTCCAATTGATAACAATAAAAGTTGTATTTTTTTACATATCTGGTTTGCAGTATATGTTTACAAATATTTCAATTTAGACCTAAAGACAGAAATACCATTCAACCTAGCAATCCCATTACTGGGTATATACCTAAAGGAATATAAATCATTTTATTATAATGACATATGCACGTTTATGCTCATTGCAGCACTATTCCCAATAGAAAAGACATGGAATCAACCTAAATGCCCATCAATAATAGACTGGATAAAGAAAATCTGGTACATATATACCATGGAATACTATGCAACCATAAAAAGGAATGAAATCATGTCCTTTGGAGAGACATGGATGGAGCTAGAAGCTATTATCCTTAGCAAACTAAAGCAGGAACAGAAAACCAAATACTGCAAGTTCTCATTTATAAGTGGGAGCTAAATGATGAGAATACATGGACACACAGAGGAGAAAAACATACCCTGGGGCCTATTGGAGAATGGAAGATGGGAGGAGGGAGAGGATCAGGAAAAATAACTAATGGGTTCTAGGCTTAATAGCTGGGTGATGAAATAATCTGTATGAATAACCCCCATGCCACAGGTTTACCTATGTAAACAAGCCTGCACATGTACCCCTGAACTTAAAATAAAAGTTAAAAAACAAATAAAAAACATGTTTGAGGTCTTGTGGGTGCTAGTTTATTTAGTAAAAAATTTACTCAGCTGGAACAGCTTATACAATAACTATGATTTTAAAATAAAATTGTTACTTTCACTATCTTTTGATTTTGATTTATTTACATTTGTAGAATTACCCAATTAGAAAACAGAGTAAATCATATGTCCTAAAAAAAACATGTTTAAATAAAAGTAAATGTATTTACTTCCTTTATATGGTCATAACAAATGGGATTAAGTTTATCTCCTTGCTATATATTTCTGTAGAATCTATGCCTTCCTACTCTCTGTGATTAGCACATGTAATTTGGGAATATAAAAGTGAAATTGTTCATCAGTGTGTGGGTCTATGCCTCTTAATGACAATCAAAATATTTATATTCAGAGAACTAGGATAGGCTTGTGGAATAGAGAGTTTTGAGAAAGATATTATCATTGTGCATATCATATAAAGGTTATGTAATTTCACGTGTATCTTCTTGTCTTTGCAGTGTGTGCAGGAACGGAGAATAAACTGAGCTCTCTCTCTGACCTGGAACAGCAGTACCGAGCCTTGCGCAAGTACTATGAAAACTGTGAGGTTGTCATGGGCAACCTGGAGATAACCAGCATTGAGCACAACCGGGACCTCTCCTTCCTGCGGGTAAAGCTGCGGCTTTCTTTCTCTTCTTTGTGAGTGGACAGTGGTGTCATGATGCATACAGGCAGACCTGTGTGCTGATACCTGGAGGGGGTGCTCTTCTGCCTGGCAGGCACTGTGACTGTAGGCAAAAGATAAGAGATAGCGAAACACACCCAGGAAAAGAACAAGAGTAACAAAGCCATAATGACTGACGCTCCTGAGTTTAAAGCAGTTGCTGTTGCCCTAAGATTGATAAAAGATTCTGTCACCATGTAGTACATGACATCTAGCGAATCTTTTTCTGACAAGCGGTGAACTAGGAGAGTCAGAGGATCAATCAGATAACAATTGATAACTTTAGCCAGTCGCCTCCATTTCTGCCTCTTTTCTGCCACTTCAGACTTTTAGACTATTTTATATCACATAAGGAGACTAACACTGTTATTAAACAAAAAAAAAAAAAAGAAAAGGAAAGAAAAGCGTCTGGTTTTGAAAACCTACAAATTATTTAAAGTAGACTCATAGGAAATCACGAGTACTTACATAGATCAATACATGCATGAACACAAATGTGTATACGTATACTTGAAGTTGCTCAATCAGTCCTTTTGGAAATTATTATTATTATTTTTTGCTTTCATTGATCTATACTCTGTTAAACTGGCTATTAGTGCTAATGCTTATAGTTTCTTAAATTTTGCTTTAACTGGAATATGTTTGGGAAAATCTGAACTTGAAGGTGCCTTTGACAAAGTGAGATGGGGATGTGTCTTTGCACAATTAAGAATTTATGCTTATACAAGAATTACTAATATACATTTTAAATAATAGCTTCCCTAGAATATATTTGATCTTGTTTTTGGTAACCTTTACAAACTTCTTAGGAGCACTTTCATATAAATGTAGGTTAAATGTTTTGAATACTGATATAGTAAGCCAGTTAGTGGATAGTAAATTATTTAGAGATCTGTGATCATTTTAATAATGCTATACTTAGATAAGTAGTGAAAAGGAGTGATATTTAAATATTTTGAATGTACTAAATATGTCTAAAATTGGTAACAATCTCAGAAAATGAACCACCTCAAAACACAAATAACACTGTGTGGCTTATGATATCCATTTTTAAAACGACTCTCATAGTTGGACTAGCAAAGCAAATGAACTGAAGGTGTTTCCGTATTCTCTACTTGATTGACAGAGCTGTTTCTTTAAGTTATGTGTCAAAAGTTTTTAATAATTAATGATGTTTAATTTTGATGTCTTTGTTTATCAAAAATAGTAAAGGATATCTGAATCATAGAATTAGAGGGCCTTAAAGGAACTTACTTTTTGTTTTTTCTTTTCTTTTTTTTTTTTTTGTTTTTTGAGATGGAGTCTTGCTCTGTCGCCCTGGCTGGAGTGCAGTGGTGCGATATCGGCTTACTGCAACCTCCGCCTCCCGAGTTCAAGCAATTCTCCTGCCTCAGTCTCCCAAGTACCTGGGATTACAGGCGCATGCCGCCACGCCCGGCTAATTTTTTGTACTTTTGTGGAGACGGGAGTTTCACCGTGTTAGCCAGGATGGTCTCAAACTCCTGAGCTCAGGCAATCCGCCCTCCTCGGCCTCCCAAAGTGCTGGGATTACAGGTGTGAGCCACCGTGCCTGGCCCAAAATAACTTACTTTTTGAGGGAGCTGTTGTTTAAAGAAGGGAGCACGTGCAAGCTATCCTAGAACATATGGCAAGAAACTCAATGACATTATAGAATAGACAAACTAACAAAGAAAGCTGAATTCTGAAGCAGGGAAAGGAAATAATTTAAACAGTCTATTAGATTGGAATAATAGAAAAATTTTAAAATGCAATCTAAAGATCTTTGTTTTTCTTCTTATGTTTGCTTTACTTTTCTGTACATGGAACTAAATTTCACTGACAACAAAAATAGTTGTGACTATTGTAAATGACAGTCATTATATTTAATAATACATAAAAATGTATTTTTATATATTTTATAATAATTCTTATGGTCTTGTAAGGTAACAGCATGGAATGATAAAAAATAGACTTTAGTCCATATTTAACCTTAAGCAATACGAAAGTAGCATGTAGATATTTTTGATATATGGTCTATACTGTGTTGGAAACCATTTTGAATTAAAAAGTAAGATACATTATTAGAATGAACAGATTTGGAAAAAGTAAGATAAGGAGGGTCAAGATTTCTGCCTGGATAAAAAGTAAGCTATTTCTTTTACAAAAGTAAATTTTGGTTCCTAACTAACATCTCTAAAAGTTCATCTAAACTTTGTACTAATCCATGTGCGTATCTTTATTTTAATATACGTATTTAAAGATAATTCGAATAGCACTTAGCTTTTGTTTCCTAACTTATTTTTTGTTCCACATATCTTTTTTATAAAAAATCATTTATATTATGACATGTACCCATTCATGTCATATGCAGTACTTATGTATTACACCTTTCTAATCCTTAGAAAACATATCTGCAATCCCACGTAAACAATGACATTTATTGTCCTTGGCATCAACAAAAATCACGTCGAGGATGATAGATATGTAATATATAAGTACTGTATACATATATGTGTGTATATATAGGCATATTACATATATGTGTTTGTGAATATATATGCATATATGATAAATTATGTTTTATATGTGATATATATATGTGTTTTTGTGTGGGGTGTGTGTATGTATGTGTGAGTTTATATACATATATATATATAAATATAAAATATTATCATTACTAAGACATAAATAAGAACCCAGAATCAGAAAGAAGGCGTGGTCCTATGTTAATGGTAGGGGTAGAGTGCATGCTGGGTTATCTGAAGGATTCAGGAAAACTTTGGCTTATTCTGAAGGATTCAGGAAAAGTTTCATCAAAGGAGTGCTTGAATTAAATCCTGAGAAAATGAACAGAAACTCATGAGGTGAGTGGGTTGTAAGAGAAGGGCATTTCAATGGGAGTAGTATAAGGCTTAGAAGGAAGCACCTGAATCAGAGTTAATAAATGTGTACTTAGTGTGTACTGTTTTAGACACTAGGAATCTACATGCAAATAAATCACATGTGACTCCTACTCCCAGGGAATCTATAGTATAGTGTTGATGAAGAAAAAGTTTCAGGTGAAATAGAATACTCCACTGGAGAGGTAGAGAACCTTATAGTGGAGATATTTAGGAGACATCAGCATCCAAGTGACAAGTTAACATTTTGTGATTGGATAAGGTAGTCAATGGAGATTAAAAAGAGTAAGATCAAGAAGTAGTTCAAGAACAGAATACTCTTTAACCAGGTGTGGTGGCTCATGCCTGCAATCCCAGCAATTTGAGAGGCTGAAGTGGGCAGATCACTTGAGGAGTTTGAGACCAGCTTGGCCAACATAGTGAAACCTCGTCTCGACTAAAAATACAAAAATTAATTAGGTGTGGTTGCAGCGTCTGTACTTGGGAGGCTGAGGAAGGAGAATCCAGGAGATGGAGGCTGCAGTGAGCCGAGATCACACCACTGCACTCCAGCCTGTGCAACAGAGCGAGACTCCATCTCAAAAACAAACAAACAAAAAAACAGAATACTCTGGATGCCCCATTGTCTGTTTTTTTGGTGAGCTCAGTATTAGTCGTTACTTTTCTTACTGGGCCCTGAAAGCAGAGACTATTTGCCAAAATCTTCATAATGCTACTGTATTGGATGATACATTATTTCAAATTATACCTTTGAATATGCTACAAAGCTCTCCATTTAATATAAAATTTCATTCCTTCCTAAAGCCACATTATGGCTTATTTGTGCTCTTAGTAGCTTCTCTCCAAAATATGTAATCTGTCCAGTATTAACACATTACAGTAAGTGGAGTCCATGTAAAGAAAATATAGTGATTTTACCATTATTTCCTATAAGTTTCAAATTGTATGAGTGGATAATAAATTTGTATTTACCTATTGTAGACATAGTTCTCATCTACATTTATGCACCAAATTTCTTATAAAGGTTTTACAGTTTTCTTCCTCTAAGAGCGACCCAAAGGATGTATTTAGAGGATCAGTAGTGATCTTAAATTTCATTCCGGATTCATTTCTGTCTTTTGGAACTTAAGAAATTACTTTAGTTTTTAAAGGATTTTTATCCTTATTTTCATCTCTAGCTAGCAAGGTAGTAGTGTTTTGCTTTGGCATTTGTTTTATTTTGTATGAAACCACTCTAATTTCTATGAATTGTGACAATTTTCCCTGACACCTCGTTTATCTTATTCACTATCTGCATATTCAACATTTATGACTAAGACAGTGATAAGACATAGTAAATATTCATTAAATATTTGTTGAATGGACAAGCGAATTAGTATTTGTCTTAAATTATAGACCCCAATTTCATATATGACCTATTGTCTAGATAAACATGTGAGTCATGTTATTTCAATGTGACCTCACACACAGGCCAGGTATGTGGGAATAAGACAATCAAAATCCCTTCCCATGAGGACTTGGAATTGTCACCAATAGCATTCAGTTTCTCCATTAGGTTCTTGACTACTCAAATGCCACGACCACACAGACATCTTTTGTCTTGTGGTTTGAATATCAGAGAGAGCTGTGCGGATAGAATGAAGCCAACACACTGAAACAGATATAGAGTAGAAAAAAGCAATATTTACCCCAAATAGTAATTTGGGGAACGATTCATTTCCATTTCCTACTCTACTTCTGATGACTGATTGCATTCCAGCCATTTCCACCTCTACTCTTGCAACTTTATAGTAATTTCCCCCTTTCCCCCTTAAACTAGAAAAAGATTGTTTCCTTTTACTACACCAAAATGCCTTGTCTAGTACATCTCCTGAGATTTCAAGAACACAGCAAAAGTAAGCCTTTGCAATTGAATTAAAGATGTGCTTTTAAATAATTTTAATGTTTTGTAGATACTTTCCTTAATCTTTGTTAGATACATTTTGTTGAAATGCTTTTAAATGCATTCTTTTCAAGATGCTTTTATTATAGCAATCTTGATGCTTATCTCTGTAAACACCTTTCATGCCAGCTTTCTTGTAACCTCCAGTTTTTGCATTTCTTTTTGGAAAGAGAAATCCAGTTTACTATGTTTAACATTCAACTCCCGAGGAACCACATTGCTGGCTAGAAAAAGGCCCTAAAACTTATTTATTATGTATTTTATCACCATCACAAGGTTAAGACATATAATAGAAAGCAGCAAGGCATAAAAATCACAGATTTTGCGCTATTGTCTTACACTTTGTGAACTCTTTAAAACAAGGCAAAATGTAGTAAGTAATGGGAATGAACTATTAGACCTTTTACCCTCATTAGGATTCTTGTGAGCTTTCTCTCCTTTGTCATTCCATTGGTCTTCTTTGCTACTGCTGGCACTTAATAACTCAGTGCTTCTAAAAAGGTGCCTGACCCACCAGCTTTTACATTTTAAATTTATTTTGTTTTATACATTAACTTTAAGCCAATAACTATAATGTGTCAATTATGTGTATGAACTATGCTATGAAATGTAGAGTATATAGAGAGTATTAACACCTATCCTCAGTCATTGCTATAATAGGTAATAATTTTTAATCTGTGGCTTGAATTTAGTTGTGTGCAAATTATTTTAGAAATAGTGTACATTAAGATTATAAGGAGATAAATGTATTTAACAGTTGATGCATGGATGCAGAATAGTTACAATATCATTGTAACTCATTGGAACTCTGTAATTCATTTGAACTCTGTATGCTGTAGTCTAGAAACCTTAAATTTTAATCATTATACATGTCTTTTATTTCTAATAAATGAATAAAAGTAAAGTAAAATATAAAGATACCTTTTAAAATAACATTAATACTCTACTATTGATAGCAAAAGGCAATGACTTTGAAAAAGTCAGAAAGTATAGTTTTTTGAAGCAAAAAGATAAAAAAAGATATCTTCTCTCAGATAATGAATAACAAACGCATGTTATTATGAAAAGGTAACACATTTGAAAAACATAATTTGCTTTCATTATATATTTGGCAGAGCTATACGGCTGTTTTTGAATGTACAAGAAATAATGCCATCTAAAAATTTCTATTTTTAAAAACAAAACTTTGGAGAAATCATGCAAATAGTTTATTTTTCTCTACCAGAGAAAATGTCCTATTTTTAAATTCAAATATAGCCTTTGTCTTTAGTTAATAATTAACATTTTATAATGCTGTAGAACTGTCATCCTCTTTTATTAGGATATGTATGGGATTCTTCTGAGGATGTTGCTTTTCAACTATTCTTCATAAGACATAAAATTTGCATTACTTTTCCACTGCTAGTAAAGGATCTATACTGTTTCATTCTCTTTCTCATGCATATTCCTCTTCTGACTAATGACAAACATTTGTAGGAAGGCAGAGAAAGCTGCAACTCAGACAGCAAAATACTGCCAATGTTACTGCAACCAAAGACTTCCGCTTCATTAACACAGTTTTGTTACAATAAAGTCAGGAGTGATGTTTGACAATGAGTTTCAAGTTGCAACAAGTAACCATGTCTTGATCTATTCCTTCCCTGTTTTCAGTAAGGATGAACAACCGTTGAGCGTTAATATGAAATTCTGAAATATTTACATTTTAGCCTACTTCTAGCTTCAGTGCTTCCTTTTCATTGTCCTCTGGCAATTAGAAGCACATGACCAGAATTAAATCCAACAATGTGGGGGATGGTTTTTATGTTTGTGTCTGTTTTCCATATCTTCCTCATATACTTTTAACTCTGTGTCTGGGCTAAGCTGTCTGCTCCATAGCATGATTTAGAAAAACCCTACATTGAAGAGTACATATTTCAAAATAAATAGATAATTTATACAATACTTATTCTTTTGGGTTAGAAAATGATTCACTGAATAGTTTGTTCAAATACTAGCTACCAACATCCATCTATATTTGTTTTTAGCTTATTAAATACCAGATAGAATGACTTGTGTGGCAGAAATTATGTTGGAGAGAGAGAATCAGGATGAGAAAACTTGTAATATTTTAGAAACATTAGAGAGGAAAACACCATTTAAATTAAACATCTATGACATAATAAAGTTTGGTCCACATGAGTTACAATCTCGTATTTCCCAAAAATGATGATTTAAGTGCAACATTTTCAGACACAGCATGCATATTTCAGTTGTGCACACATTTTGATTGTACTATATAGTAGGAGTACAAGCCTGAATTTGTATTCCTGAAAAACTTTGTAAGATAGTGAAGTGGTATATTTGTCAGTCAAATGGTGAACAAGTAAATGAGAATTCTATATCAAGTATTTGTATTCTGTAACTATCTATTCACTGAGCACAGTAGTCTATGTTTTTCTTCCATGTCACTAATTGAGACAGGTGGCAAGAGAGGATTACAAGATCAACATTGAAATACTTAGACTTCACCATCATTAGATTCAAGGAAACTGTACCTTCCAAACTACTGGTTGGGTAAACAAGCATTTAAAAAGAGATGGTGCTGGGTCTTTTTCTTTAATTCTTTCTGTTTTAATTTCATCTAAAATTGCTTTTATGGTAAAATGTTACATATATAGATGCTGCATTAACATGATGACCTCTTAGCAGGGTGAGATAAAGAATGCTAAAAAGGACACAGAGAAAATAATATTGTAACATGTCAGTTAGGCCAAAGCAGACGTTTTGGGTTAAATAGAATTTTCAAAGCTTTGATAGTTTCTGAAAGCTGTTTCTAAGGCCGTTAAATATAATACATAGGCAATTTTGTATGTGTGTATTTACAGCTGGCTTTTAAATTGAAACTTGATTTTGTACTAAATCTAATCATGGAACTTGGATTACATTTGAAAAAGCTATGCAATTTACACTTGGCTTAGGATTTTTTTTTCTCAGAGGTTAAGTACCATTTAATCTAAAAATATACATTGACTCAAAATTCTGATGCTCATTCAGAAATTCTACAAGATAAACCAAAGGATAAAAAAGGTCTATATTCTTTATTTGGCATTTATTTAAACATATATTTTAAATTTTCTTTTTAATCATTTCAATTAAATATTAAATAAAAATATATTCAGTAGGCTGGTGCTGTGGCTCACATCTGTAATCCCAGCACTTTGGGAGGCTGAGGTAGGAGGACTGCTTGAGACCAAGAGTTTGGGTAACATAGTGAGACCCTGTCTCTACAAATGTTTTAAAATTTAACCAGTGTGGTGGCACATGCCTGTAATCCCATCTACTCAGGAGGCTGAGGTGGGAGGATCATGTGAGCCCAAGAGTTGGAGGCTGCAGAGAACTATGATTGTGCCACTGCACTGAAACCTGTGTGACAGAGGAAAACCCTGTCTCAAGAAAAACAACAATAAATAAACCAGCAAAATATATACATCTATATGAGTTTCCTCTGTATCTTAAGCATATTAAAAAACTATAAATAAAATGGTATCTATGATAAAGATGTATAACTGATAGTAAATATTTGAAGGAGTATTAGAAGGAATGATAGAAATAAGAAATAGACTAGTATTTATCAATATAAATAGACTAGTATTTATCAATCTAATATATATAAAGATATATATGTAAGTATAGTATATACAAATATTGTAAATATAGTGACCATTTGTATCTATGCATATATAAATGTAAATTAGCAACCACTTTCCAGGAATTGAGAATCAAATTAGTATATAATATTAACCTTATATAATGTTTCTAGTTAAGTATAACCTACTAATGAAAATAATCTATTATTTCAATAATAATAAATAACAATAAAACTGTTTGCAAAAAGTTTTTTTAGTCCCTAATTGCAAAGCAGTTTCCACAAATATACCCTTGTTGCAAATATATTTAAATTAAAAATTAATTTATTAGGATGGTGAGCAGATGCAAAGTGTTTCTTTTTACCTCTGGGCATTGTGGTATTTAAATTTGGCTTAAAAATGTGCATATAATGAATTTATAGGCTTGTCTTAATTTTAAATGAGAAAAATACAGCCAGGCACAGTGGCTCACATCTGCAGTCACAACACTTTGGAAGGCCTAGGTGGGAGGATTGCTTGAGCCCAGGAGTTTGAGACTAGCCTGAGGAACATGGTGAGACCCTGTTTCTACAAAAAAAATGAAACAAAATAAACAAATAACTAGAGAAGTCAAGTAACAAATCCATTTTACTCTATGATTCTTTGATTTACTTTGCTCAGGGAAATTGAGCATATAAAAGTTATTTCTTTACTTCTTTTATTTGGGAACAGCAAGGACCTTTATTCAAAGAGAGAGAACACAATTTATGTGATGTTGTTAAAGAAGTATATTGGCAATGAGCTATCTTTTAATTCTAAAAACCAAACATTGAAATATAATCAATACCTTTTTTTCAAAATTTCAAAATATACTACATATATTTTCATTAGCTTTATTTTTCTCTGACTCTCAAAATGAAATACTTTGTTTTCTTAAAAAAAAAAAAACACAGATTTAAACTTGATGAACAATTTTGCATGAGACCAAATCAATTTTAAAGGTCTCTTGTTGGTTACATGGAGTATAATTTAAGGATCAAAAGTGTAAAAATAAAATGTGAAAACTGTTACATTTAGAAATATGGTAATTATTTCTCCTGATCTCTAATTTAAACTCATTTACTAGAAAAATAATATAGTAAAATATATAATAAATGTGGTAAAATTAAGGTATTTTAGTAAACATAGGCCTCTTCAAAATCATTATTATTAAATTTCTACCTGAAAATCAGAATATGTAATTGAATCCTCTTAAATAATTTAGTGCTACTCTTTCCAAAAATAAAAGTGTCTATCATGATGTCCAGCACCTTGTAGCCCCTCAAGAAGAGCTGGCTGGTTGTATCTAACCCTATTAGGTTTCTTCCTTTCTTCTTTGATACCCTGTATACCATTATTGAGCCATGCTCTGAAGACTTGACAATAAGTTTATACAAAGCTTTTTCGGAGGTTCAGTTTTTGGGTGGTGGTGATTTGTATTTTCAGAGACGTAAAATTGCAAGTCAAACACTTGGTTGTTTTTAAGAGGCAGTCAATAGCTGAAGAAGTACAAAGACTCTACATAGTTTGTGAGGGTTGTTTCAACATCATTTCGTGGAAGCAATGAGACGCATTCATCAGAAACTCAGTGAGGCATCAATGAAGCATTGGGAAGCATTCATGAAAGAAAAACATAGAGAAAGTACAAGCAAATATGGATTACATATCTGAATTGCATTACTTTCCTTCTTAAAACTTTCCATCCTCTTAGGATGAAGTCCAAAATTCTTATTAAATTCCTACAATTGTTTGGTCCCTACCAATAGGCTTTATCTTCCCACCGTCACTAATGACATGAAAACTCACTGGCCATCTTTCAATTATAACCAACTTCCTTTTGGTATTCAGCTCTTTCTAACTTTACTGACCTTTCTCTCGTTCTCAGATTTTCTCCCCCATGAACGTATGGATACACCTAATTATTCATGTCCTGGCTAAGTTCTGTTCTGTTTTTTTAGGTCTCCATCATAAATAATTTCTTCAGGGATATTTTATTAACTACCTAGTCTAAGTTCCTCCCATTACATACATTCATAGCACCCTCTGCTTCTTTGTAGCACTTCTACTATAACAATTATTTAAGTATTTGTAAATTCTGTCAACACTCCTAAATAACAAGTACCAGGTAAAGCCCATGTCTAGTTCACTGCAGAATTCTAGCATAGTCCACAGTGTCTGTCATGGAGTGGCTGCTCAGCAAATACTTGTGAAATAAATAAGTAAGCAAATTTTATAACAATAAGAATTCTTTTATTTATGACTTTAAATAAAAAGTCATAATCAGGAAAAAAATGCACAGGAATTACTTTACATTACTTACTTTTCCAACTGAAGTTCCTCTCTATAGTGTCTTATCTATAGTACCTTTCATCTTACAGCCTATGAAATGATTTCGTTAATAATAAATGATACACTACCCATAATGGAAACATGGGATACTTAGCTTATATATTTACACTCTTACATAAAAACCTAACAGACATATAGGTAGTGCAGCTTATTGGCTGAGTTGCATGACTTGAGCAGAGTCATGTAGCCTTCACAACTTTCACTCTCTCCTTCTCTGACCTGCCTCGAATACCTGAGAATCCCTCCAGTAACAAATCCCTTATGTCCAATTACTTTTTTTTTATTTTTTGAGACGGAGTCTCGCTCTGTCGCTCAGGCTGGAGTGCAGTGGTGCAATCTCGGCTCACTGCAACCTCCGCCTCCCGGGTTCACGCCATTCTCCTGCCTCAGCCTTCCAAGTAGCTGGGACTGCAGGCGTCCGCCACCAGGCCCAGCTAATTTTTTTGTATTTTTAGTAGAGATGGGTTTCACCATGTTAGCCAGGATGGTCTCGATCTCCTTACCTCGTGATCAACCCGCCTCGGCCTCCCAAAGTGCTGGGATTACAGGCGTGAGCCACTGCGCCCAGCCATATCCAGTTACTCTTTATAAACTAAGGTCTCTGTGCTTTTGCAAGCAATTTTCTTCCTGTATGGAATGTCTTTTTACCCTTCTCTATTTGGAAAATCATACAGTCTCTACTAACTTGTTCTAAATATAAGCTATCTCTATTCCCCTAACCTTAACATGCTCCCCCAAATTCGATCTGCATTTTCATCCCCACGCTTACCATCAAGACAAGCAGAATTAATGTCTTCCATTGTTTCTTCATAGTCCTAAGTACCTACTGGTACTATACCATATGTCACATTGTGTAGGCCTGTGTTAGATGATAAGATATACTATGCATTTTTGTCAATTTATGAAGGTGGTACAGAGTAAATGTTCAGTGAACTTTTATTTTTTGAACAGATAATAAGCTGTGTTAAGTGGTTTTCTTCCAGTGAATTTTGTTATACTGGAATTATAATCTTTGTCATAAAAAGAAACAGTATAAGTTTCCTTAGACTCATGTTTCATGTTGGCATGGACCAACACCTCAGAAATACCATTTGTTAAAATAGGTTCAGGGCACTGTGCTGGTTTTATGCCTAACTCCATCTCCCACTCCTTATTACAACCCTATGAATAAGTGTTGTTATTCACATTTTGTAAGTGATGAAACAGGCTCAGAGAATTACATGACTTTCTTGGGACCACAGAGCTAATGGGCAAAGTGAGCATTTTAAACCAGTTCTTTCACTTTAAACTACACACTTGGACTTTGTCTTGCTGCTGCCTAGTGTTTACCATGACCCATTTGTTACTTAAAGAAACCAGGATTTTAGAAAAATCAGTACAAGGAAGGGAGGTTTTCATTAAAAAAATATATAAAAATAAAAATTTCGGGACTAGATTGAAAAAGGTAGGCCTCAGTAGAGCCACAAAATTTGGGGACCCTGAGCAGACGGAGCTAAGATTACTCAGTGCTGGGGGCAGTGAGTATAAGGAAAACTGTACCGAGAACTTGAGAGACAAATTCACCTCCTTTGCTATTCAGGTTTTATAGTCAAAAGAATTAAACAGAGACCAAGGAGGATGATTGCTCGAAGCCAGGAGTTTGACATCAGCCTGGGCAGCAAAGTGAGACCTTGTTTCTACAAAAGATCTGCCTGTACTCCTACCTACTCAGGAGGCTAAGACGGGAGGATCATTTGAGCCCAGGAGTTTGAGGCTGTAAGGAGCTATGATTGCACCACTGCACTCCACCCTGGGTGACAGAAGTTTTTTAGAGACCCTGTTTCTAAAATAAAATAAAAATAAAAAAGAATTAAACTTTCAGCAGATGTTTACTGACTGCCAACTCTTTGAAATTCATGGCACTATGTTTTGTAAAGAAGTACAGCGCTATATTATAATAGTTGACAGTACCTAGCCCAAATTTAATAAGTGCAAAAAAAATAAGGTTGTATAGTGCCAAAAAAGGTAAATGCCACAGAGATTCCCAGAATGAACTCCAGAGCTACATCTTATCTGTCTTTATATCTCCAGTACCTAGCACCCTGCCTGGTATTAAAAAAAAAAAAAAAAAAAAAAAAAGAGTTGTGAGTTAATTAATAGATGATCGAGTTGCATGCATTTGGCAGGGGGGCAGTTATAAGAAGATTCATGGAAGAAACAAAATGTGAGTTAATGAAAAAAAAAGAATAGAGAAAAAGGAGAAGGTGTTCTAGGTGCATTTCCACCTGGGAAATCCTCTCCTTTTAAAAAATTCTATTCACAGATGTGGAGGGAAGCAAAAAAGAGAAAGTATTTACCATAGCCTAGGGGGAAAGAGTTGAAATGCAACATAATTGTGAAATGTTAGGACATAAGGCTGAAAAGGGAAGACCAAATTGTGGGGAGCCTTTAAAACTTGTCAAGTTACTAATAAGCTGTAACAAATCCAGTGGCAGGAAGAAAGTATTTGGAGGAATTTACTTGTATGGGTATGGCATTATTTCAAACTCCAAGGAATTAGTTAAATGAGAGCCTGGAATCAGTTATTTGGAGTGGCAGTTGAAGGCAGAGACATATTCAATAATCATTATAAGGAAAGACTTAATAAAGACTTAACAACTAACTGCATATAAAGGGTGTGGGTGAAGAAGTAGATAAAAAGATCCTGAGATCTCCAGTCTGGGACATTGGGCAGATGTGTTGTCCAGGCAGTAATAGGGACAAAGGAAGGGCAGAGCATTGTTGCCAAAGATACCTGGTGGCAGGTTCCTTGAATTTCTGTTAGTTTTTCAGGAAGACCCCCTCACTGGAAATGTGCTTTGCATCCCAAGTAAGGTAAGGTATACTGTTAGGGCTCATTCAAGTGTCAGGTAGGCGGGTGGCCAGAGAATGAAAGTGTTAATAAAACATTTATCAGTAAACTTTTATTTGCAAAGACTAGATGACTATTATTATTTCAAACAATAATCATTCAACAAACAAGAAGTTAAGCTCAGTAAACAGCTAGTTGTGCTTCAGCCATTTGGGGCAATAATCTAGGTGTCTTTCCAAGAAATGTAGTCCCCTGAAGAGGTTGGCTTAAACTTTTGTTTGCTGAATGTAATTACAATGCATTTAGAATTAAGATGAAGAGCTTTTTTATTGCAGGAACTAATTTGAAAGCAGTCCTGGTGATAAAATTTGCAGATAACTCTGCTCTAGCAAAGTCCCATTTGAATTTTTCCTATTATCAGTTAAAGGACTTAGATATCAGTAGACTTCGCCTTAGTGTGGTGGTTTGTTCTCAGCTGTCATCTATTTCAGTGAGGCGGTAGCAACAGTTACTGCTTTATTACTCCATGTGAAATAGGCTGCTGGAAAAGTGTCAATGCCCATGGGGTCAGCATTCTGATCTCCTTCCTAAGGAAGCAGAGGGCGCAAGCTAACTAATATGTGGTGCAAATAAAGAGGAATATGGTAACAGGAAAGAAGTCAAGTCTTGGAAGAGAAGAGGAGTAAGCAATAAATATACTGGGGACGGATGGATTTGGATAAACCGAGAGGAAGCCACAAGTGCAGGAATATGCTAATAAGGAAAGCATATGCTAAATGAGCTCCACAGTGTTTTCCAAATAGCTTAGATTTTTCAAATCCTTTGAGTGGGATAGCTTCACCTATACACCTTTGACTCCTCTAGTCAAAATTTATAAGGCAACTTTTGCTGCAGTTATCTTAGTATTTATTCACAATTGGTCTTTTTAATTGAGAGATTCTCACTACCCCTGTGAAGCAGTGGGACAAGTTCATCTTACTGATGAGGGCAACGAGGCACAGAAAGGTTACCTGACTTGCTTGAGGTCATGTATCAAAAGCTGGCAGAAGATAAACTCAGGAAATTCTGAAGTGACTCACTTCAGAGCTCATAACAAAATTTAACTTTAAAGATAATTAAGCTCAATTCATACCCTCTGCATCTTCATTGTAGAATTGATGCTATCCCCGTGGCTTACAGAAAGGGAAACTTCACAACAAATTGTTGCAGTGAGTTTTCAAGCAGAAACATATCTTATTATTTATTAATATTGAATTGTTTGATCATGCTCTTGCTTAATGCTCTCTTATACCCTAAAATATACAGATGAAACAATCATGTATCCTCCTAGCTTAAATGTTGCTAAAGGGATAGAAGAATCCATTGGTTAGTAAGCTGCTCAGCACAGATTCAACAGTGCTTCTCAGACTTCATTTGGACTATGATGTTCAGATAAAGACCTTACATGTAAGGATAGAATTGACTGACTAGAGTGTGTCTATAATAGGCAATTGGGACAATATGTTTTTAGAAAGCCATGTCTCAAAAGTAATAGCTGAAAGAAGTGGGTGTGTTGACCTTGGTGAGGAGAGTACTGAAGGGAACCATAGTAATTGTTTTCAGATATTTGAAGGGCTCTCATAGAAAAGGGAGTGGCCTAGTTTTGAGTTGATCCAGAAGACAGCATTAGGCAGAAGTTGAAAGGAGGCAGATTTTGGCTTAAAATAAAGATTTTGCTAACAATTAGAGCATTCTTACAATATAATGGAGTGCCTTGTTAGATGGGAAAATGGACAGGAACTCTTAACTGAACACCTTGTATTTTCTAGGAACTGGGCCATTGGCACCATAAAGCAGCAAAAATAAAAGACAAAATTAAAGATGCTGGCATGTTGTAGGCACCCTGTTGATGTTTGTTAGTTTTCTTCCCCTCCCTGAGTGTTTTCTTCCCCTCCCTGAGTGTTTCTTATATACATTCCCACAATGATCCATGACACTGTCATTGTTACCAACATTCTGCAGAGTAGGACAGGCAGCAAGAAAAAGGGAGTAGTGAGGACTTGAATGTATATCTCTCTGTCCCCAATTCTCACATCCCTCCTACTGTGCACTGCCATCTCCATCACAGAAACCTGCTATCCTGCACTCTCCTACCACCATAGATACTCAGCCAAGAATGATCAGGAAAGGAGGGACAAGATTTCATGCATTTGGTAGAAAGTTGTTTAGAAAACTTTAAAGTCTTTTTATTCTTTGTGACTCTTCTATCTTCTTAAAATGTGATGCTACTTCCTCAGCAGATGCTGTGTGCTATTCAATTATACTTTGGTTCTAAAAAAAAAAAAAAAAAAAAAAAAAGAAAAGAAAACAGACCTATTTCTAACATTTCCATGACAGTTTTAGGGAAGTGGTTGGGAATAGTTGAATGTACTCCTGGAATCACTGCTTTATCCCAAAACTCTCTCTGATTTTCCTTTATAAGTTTATTCATTTATGGCATTCCTTATTTAGGTTGTATCCAACAGGGACTTGGAGAGTTTTAAAGTATGGTATAAAAAATACTGGCATGACCCTTGAACACACTGCTTATCTTTCTTTCTTTAAAACTGCATTCCTTTGGTCTTGAATGCTTATCACTTATTAGTCTCTTATTAAAATGCTAAGATGCTAAGGTGGTTTGCCTTAGGGGGCTTAAACTTTATTAACCGTCATCTCAGCTATTAGGTTTTATCTTGACTGAAGTTAGTTGATATTCCACTGATCTTCACTAATAGTTTTGCTTTTTAAATGATAACAGGGGAAGTGTTTGAATCTACCCTCTGAGATGCTTTTTGGGTACCCTACATATAAATCTCCTATCGTTGTTGCTCATGCTGTGTCTTTATTCTTTCCTGCCTAAAGTGTGCATATTCATGACTCATCTGTGCTACAGTGCTTATCTCAAATAATTAATGGAAAAATATAAAACCTAGGTTTTAAACTCTTTAGTAGTATAATCTGGTATATATTTAACTCTCTGAGTTTCTTGTTTTCTTTTGTAAAATGAAAATATTAGTGTATTAGTTCATTTTCACACTGCTGATAAAGACAAACCCGAGACTGTGTAATTTAAAAATAAAAAAGGTTTAATGGATTCACAGTTCCATGTGGCTGGGGAGGCCTCACAATCATGGCAGGAGGAGAAAAGCATGTTTTACATGGCAGCAGATATGAGAGAATAATAGAACTTGTGCAGGGAAACTCCCCTTTATAAAACTATCAGATCTCATGAGACTTATTCACTATCACGAGAACAGCACAGGGAAGATCTGCCCCCATGATTCAATTACCTCCCACCAGGTCCCTCCCATGACATGTAGGAATTGTGGGAGCTACAATTCAAGATGAGATTTGGGTGGGGACACAGCCAAACCATATCATTGTGCCCCTGGCCCCTCCCAAATCTCATGTCCTCACATTTCAAAACCAATCATGCCTTTCCAACAGTCTCCCAAAGTCTTATCTCATTTCAGTGTCAAGTCAAAAGTCCACAGTCCAAAGTCTCATCTGAGACAAGGCAAGTCCCTTCTGCCTATGAGCTTGTAAAATCGAAAGCAAGTTAGTTAGGTACAATGGGGGTACAGGCATTGGATAAACACACCCATTTCAAATGGGAGAAATTGGCCAAAATGAAGGAATGAAGGGCTAAAGTCCCCATGCAAGTCCAAAATCCAGCAGGGCAACCAAATCTTAAAGCTCCAAAAAAAAAAAGATCTCCTTTGACTCCATGTCTCATATCCAGGTCATGCTGATGCAAGAGGTGGGCTCGCATCATCTTGGGCAGCTTTGCCCCCGTGGCTTTGCAGGGTCCAGCCTCCCACCTGGCTGCTTTCACAGACTGGCACTGAGTGTCTGTGGCTTTTCCAGGTGCATGGTGCAAGTCATTGGTGGATCTATTATTTAGGGTCCTGGAGGACAGTGACACTTTTCTCATAGCTAGACAGCACCCCAGTGTGGACTTTGTTTGGGGCACCCACCCCAAATTTCCCTTCAGCACTTCCCTAGCAGATGTTCTCCATGAGCACCCTGCCCCTGCAGCAAACTTCTGCCTGGACATTCAGGCATTTCCATAGGTCCTCTGAAATCTAGGCAGAGGTTCCCAAACCTCAAATCTTGACTTCTGTGTACCACCGGGGTCAACACCATGTGGATGCTGCCAAGGCTTGGGGCTTGCACCCTCTGAAGCCATGGCCTGAGCTCTACCTTGGCCCCTTTTAGTCACTGCTGGATCACCTGGGGCACAGGGCACCAAGTCCCTAGACTGCACACAGCAGAGGGACCCTGGGCCAGGCCCATAAAACCATTTTTCCCTCCTAGGCCTCCAGGCCTGTGATGGGAGAGGCTGCTTTGAAGGTCTCTGACATGCCCTGGGGACATTTTCCCCATTGTCTTGCTGATTATTATTCAGCTTCTCACTACTTATGCAGATTTTTGCAGCTGGCTTGGATTTCTCCTCAGAATATAGGATTTTCTTTTCTATCACATTGTCAGGCTGCAAATTTTCCAAACTTTTATGCTCTGTTTTCCTTTTAAAGCTAAATGCTTTTAACAGCACCTGTTACCTGTTGAATGCTTTGCTACTTAGAAATTTCTTCCACTAGATACCCTAAATTATCTCTCTCAAGTTCAAAGTTCCACTAATCTCTAGGGCAGGGACAAAATGCTGCCAGTGTCTTTGCTAAAACATAACAAGAGTTACCTTTGCTTCACTTCCCAACAAGTTCTTCATCTCCATCTGAGACTACCTCGGCTTGGATTTCATTGTCCATATCATTATCAGCATTTTGGTCAAAGCCATTCAGCAATTCTCTAGGGAGTTCCAAACTTTGCCACATTTTTCTGTCATCTGAGCCCTCCAAACTGTTCCAATCTGTTACCCATTCCAAAGTCACTTCCATATTTTAAGGTATCTTTTCAGCAGTGTCCCACTCTACTGGTACAAGTTTACTGTATTAGTTGCTTTTCATGCTACTGATAAAGATATACCTGAGACTCTGTAATTTAAAAAGAAAAAGAGGTTTAATGGACTCATAGTTCCATGTGGCTGGGGAGGCTTTACAATCATGGTGGAAGGTGAAAGGCATGTCTTACACAGAGGCAGACAAGAGAGAATAATGGAACTTGTGCAAGAAAACTCTCCTTTATAAAAACTATCAGATCTCCTATGACTTATTCACTATCACGAGAACAGCACAGGAAAGACCCTCCACCATGATTAAATTACATCCCACTGGGTCCCTCCCACAACACGTGGGAATTGTGAGAGCTACGATTCAAGATGAGATTTGGATGGGGACACAGTTAAACCATATCAATTAGGTCAGGACAGTATTGTATAGCTTGAGTTGATATTAGACTGTTTTCATAATTGTCATATTCACATGCAACTATATTTTAAATTTTATTGAAACATTTTTCTACACAAATGCATTTTAATTGAATTCAATATTACTACCAAAATGACACTCCAGTATCTCCATCATAAGTATGAAATAATAAAATATTAATGCAAAGAAAAAGCATGATTGCTAAAGCCTCAGAGCCTTAGGAATTCTTTGTTTCTCCTTTGAAAACGGGAGTAACAAAAATTAGAGAGTAGTTTAAGATATAGAAACACAGAGCCGAGACTTTCTTCTTATATAATCAGAAGGAAAAGTTTTTACACAATGCAATTCAGTGCTATATAAACTATTTTCTACATATCTAAAATAATGTTGAATACCACTCTTTGGAAAACATTGGACTCACTTGTCTGCAATAATGCACACATGATCTATAATCTTAAAGTTCATGATCTGACAAATTAATTTATAATGATATTCTAGGAGCTGGTGACTCAATGGACTTTTCATGTTAGGTTTTCTGCATGAAGTTTAGGTGTTAGGGAATTCTACTGAATGAAGTATTTGTGGAACAGTAGCATTTCCAGCAGTCTTCTGATATTTTAGGGAATTTCCTAATGGAGCATTCTAGTCCCCAGGTTTTTTTAGAAATTATATTTTTTTGAAAGAGAAAGGACGTTGATGTCTGATGAATTCTACTTATTTGACCTTGGGCAAATTCCTTAACGTTTTGCAGTCTCAGGTTCTTGTTTAGGATAAGAATGCCAACACCCACAAGTGGCCAAATGCAATGGTAAAACATATAAAATCTATCATAATGCCTGACATATAATAGAAATTCAAACATATACTTATTCTTTCAATTTTGAAATAAAAATATTTCTAGCAAAGTGCAAATCGACTTGACTTCTGCTTTTAAACAATCGCAATATCATAAATAATGTGAAGTTGTTTTTGTGAGACTTTAGAAATGCATTATAGTGTTGTGGCTAGGACCATGGGCTCCGGTGTCTAAGCATGGTTTGAGACCTCACTTATTGGCTGAATGAACTTAGGCAAGGTCTTTAACTCCTATGTGGCTCAATTTCTTTACTGTAAAATGAGTGTATTAATGGTACCTACTTTTTGGGTTGTAATGACCCAATGTATTTACAGTTCTAAACAAGTATTCGTTAGACATGCTTCTATGTGCATGTATTATATTTTTGTTATGAAGAGACATGGTGAATTTCAGGTGAATTGTGAAGTGTAATTCTAATTTAATTTAAATTTGTATTTGAACATGTATAGGATAATACAGATAAACTGTATTGCTTATTTTCAAAGTCAGTAAAAATATACCACAAGGACATATATGCCAAATTAGGTTAACTTTGAACAATATATTCTGCTATGGACCAGGCATTGGGTTAGCTGCTAGGGATCCCAAGATGAATAGAAACAGTTCTTTGAATGTGAAGAGCTCACAATGCAATGGGAGCTCAGTGCAATGGGAAATCAATCAAATTATTATAATATGATACAATATTAGTCATATAGAATTGTGAACAAAATGCCTGAGAAGCATGACATTGGGCTAAAAAAATCCACAAATCTGTGTGAGGTTAATAAGGAGATGGTATAGTTCTTATGTTGTATTTCCAGCACAAAGAAAATAATGCTTTAATTGTTTTTGGTTGAGTAATTCCTTCCCAATTCTTAAGGACCATTTAATGCTGGAAAATGAACAGTGACTTACCTTTAAACAAATTATCCAGTTCTGTTTTGCATTGTACAGAGAAAGCAACATGTTTTAAATACTATTCTCTTTCAGAACATAAAATCTATTCACAAAATCACAGTGAATTTGCAATACTTCACAGTTCTTAACATTCAGAATGTTTCTCTTTTAAATCATGTTTAATTATTATTTTCAAAGTGGAAATATATTTTAATGTAATAAATAGAAGAGGTGCATTGTAAAAAAATAAAAAATCAGACATTGAATTGCATAACAGAGAAAGGGCAGTCTACCCTTTCTAATGAACCCCTCCATTCCTTATGCAACTGAGAAGTAGTTTTAAAATTTGGTGGATGTCCTCCCAGAATTATGTTTATCTTTTGATCACAAAAGAGGGAAACAGATTGGTCAAAGGGACAGATATGTGTAAAACATGCATAAGATTTGGAAGATTTAGTACCAGAAAAGAATATAAAATATCAAATTAATACTTTTTTATATCAATTGCATTTTTGAAAAATAATATTTTGGATATATTGCATTAAAATCACATATATTATTTGAAATAATTTTACCTGTTTCTTTTTACATGTTTAACTGTAGATACTAGATAATTTTAAATTATAAATGCAGCTCGCATTATTGACTCACATTATATTCTATTATACTGGCCTAGAAAGTGAAGGAAGACTTCTCAAAATGACTTCCCTTTCAGCCTACCTGAACATGAAGAAGAAAGTAACAATTGCCCCAAGCAAAAGTAGCAGAACGTGTAACTCTTTGGGGCAGGAGGAAATTAGGTAATTTCAAATAATTAAAGGAATGGAATATTCAATGTGGCTAAGCTTCTGGAAGATAAAGAAGTCTAGTAAGCTCTATCTATCATGCATTGAAATAGGTAGATGGATAGATGGATTGATAGATGGACAGAGACAGATATAACATTGCTGCGTGGAGAACGGAGTATAGTAGTGGAGAAGAGCAAAAGTTGAAGTAGAAATACTGGTTAGTTAATTGCAGCAGTCTAAGTAAGAAAGAATAGTGTGTTGGATAACGAAAGTTATTGTAGTTTGGAAGGATTGAACAGATGTGAGATGTGGTTTGGAAATAGAATTAATAGTATTTATGATGGCTGTAGATGTCAAGGATGAAGAATATGGTGGAAGATCAATTGAGTGGAAGAGGTTCTGTTGACACTGAGTTGGAATAGATGGGAGAGATCTATAGTTCCACTTAGGAAATATTGTATTTGAATGCCTGTGGAACTTTCAAAGTGAGATATATCAAGTAGGCTTCTAGAATTATTACTTATGACATTTAACTCTTATTCATATACATGACTAACAGTATATCTGTTTGCATATGGTTATCCATGTCTGTTGTTTAAAAATCACACGACATTTTAGAAAGAATATCTATAAGCATAAAAGAAACAAGAGGAAACAATCCTCCCTTTGAAAAGAGACTTTTTTTCTTTTAATACACTGAATTATCCCTGGAGACAATTGGTCTCTATTGGAGATGAAAATGATCAACAAATGAAACAAATGCCAAAGTTGTTTTCAAGATATCAACACATTATAGTCAAACAGGATGAATAAAATAAAATGTTTTTCCAATTTATTGAGATAAAATATTTGATTTTAGAAGCAAATTGACCAGAGTTTTAATCAGCAGAAATATGAAACCAGAAAATCAATAGATAAATGAGTTGTTAAAAATCAAACCAGCTTCAAACACCAGAGTTACAGAAAATAAAATTATGAAAATGACCAGAGGTAAAGAAAATATACATTTTTAAAGGAAGACAGAATTATTAAAACAAGTTGATCTGACCTGACATATATATATATATATTATAAATTTTCAACGTATATGATTTTCTCCAAGAAGGCAAAAAATAAGGACAAGGTCGAGGGGAAGAGTTCTACCCACATAATTAACTTGAGAAGGGAATTATAACCTGGAAGCATTACAAAGGAACTAATACTGTGGGAATGAAGACAAATTGGTGACCAAAAGGAGGTAAATGTACCCCGCAAGCAAAAGGTAGTAGCAGGGACCATGAAGGTCTGTGTTGATGGTAGACAGGGAAGCAAGGTCACTGAATAAGCTTCCAGCAGGAGAGGAAGCTTTTTATAACCTTTTCATTATTGTTGAAAAATATATTTATTGAAAGACTATATAGAAGTAATTTTTTTTTCTTAAGGAAATAAAAGAAGTGAGAAATCTGGGCATTGAACAATGTTTAGGGTGCTTTTATAAGGAATTTCTGACTTAACTGACCTTTACTTGTCATATATTATTTTCAGTTCAGGGTGATAAGAGCGTTTTCAACTTTTTGTGTTTTTCTATTTTAATTCTTATTGCTCTGAGCTCTTTAGAATATTATTTATCTAGGGATAGATTGGTAATATTTTGTGGTATGCGTGTTTCCTCACTAATTTCACGTAACCTAATACATTATCTTTTAAGAAGCCTGGAAATCTTTGACCCTTGCCCCCGCTTAAAAAAAATCTTTCTTTGCCTTAAAGAACATTTTGTCTTTTCTATGTTAAAAGTGGTTTTCTATGTAAAAAGTAGTTTGAAATATATATATATATATATATATACATATATATATATATATATAGTAGTTTGAAATATATATATACATGGGGGTGTGTGTGTTTGTATTTTGATCCAAATGCAAAACACGTTTCAGTGTAGCCACATGTAATTTCATTCGTAAATTTACTTATCCAATAATGATATTTTTATTATTCACCATGTGCTACACACTGGAATGTTCTTTTTCTTTTTTAACAAAATTATACACGTGTCATTTCTGCTCATTGATAACATTAATGCAAGATCATAACTTAAAACTCCATGTGTAAGTTTCATATGTGGATAAAAATGCTGACTTCCTGATAGACTCATCTATCAAGAACTGGTCCCTTGCCTATAACCAAATCTAAATAAATAAAGCCATTAAAAATTGACTATCCCAGACACTTCATACTCAACAACACTAAAATGTTAGCAAATTTTGAAATAAGATGATTAGCAATGCACATTTATCTACTTACCTGTGGCTTTCAATAAGCAGAATAAACAAAAACCGGAATCTCTTGGGAATAGTAACCTTCCAGAAATCTGCTTTAATGGCTCTAAAGGACTCAAGACCTAGTTATCTAAATGCTGCCAAAATTGTTTGTATTTGATCAAGACTTACCTTTTCTTTAAAACCTTCCCTGCTCCTACTCAGGCAAAATAATTGCTTCTTCCTTTGGTCTCCACTGCTCCCAGTAGTCACTTCGTTTATTTCATTCATCATACCATATTGCAATCACAAATTTATTTGGCCATTCCCCTGAGGTTCAGGATTATGAACTTTGACTTATTTATTTTTATATCCTGTACCTTAGCACTGTTCTTGGCACAGAGTGGACATTTGTGGTTTGTGAAACCAATTTACTATAACTCTGTTAAAACAACATGCCTATGAATACTTGTAGGGACACACTGCAGGAGTGTAAACTATCAATGAGAATGGCAGAATTAAGTCAAAACCATCCTATCAATTTATAAGACAAATAAGAAATGCTATTTATTTCTTGTATCAGGTATAGTGATAAGGGAGAACAATTTGGCTTCAAATATTAGAGCAGAATCTTGGACCCAGATCTTGGGATGGAAATCTGCTTACTTCTGTTTCACCTGTCCTCTCTTCATCACCTTGTCCTTACATTTTTTGGTGCTGCTTCTTTTGCAGTAAATGCTGATGTCTACAATTGAGGCCAGGATAAGGTCCACTGATATAACAACCCATTAGCTGAAAACAGCCATGCTGTCAATTAGATCTATTGCAGGAGGCCAATTTATCCTGCGGTTACAAAGAAACAAACAAAAAAAAGTTTTAATATTCACTAATGACTGTAAGACCATTGATATACAATCTTTTGCCTGCAGTTCACTTTAATATGCAAATAATCATTTTATTTCAATGGAATGGCTGTTTTAAAACTACAGTGAATTTATCATTTGTCTTCGCACCTGCATGCATGCATAGATTTGCTAGAGGTGGTTATCTGTGTGATCACTGTTATCTTTAAAATGGAATTAGTATGCTGCAGATATCTTACTAACTGTAGATATCCCTTCTAATCCCCACCAGCCACCATCCCCAATACAGATAACAGGAAAAAAAAAAGAGAGAGAGAGAGAACTTTATAAATATAATTAGATAATGTCATCCTGAAAAAAAAAAAAAAAAAAAAACTGTAAAACAAAGCTCTATAGAGCTGACTTCTGAAATGGTAGAATTCTAAATTGGCATTGCCCTAGAGCCAAAACTAACACTGTCAGATAAGGTAGAGGTTGTAGGAAAGCAAGACCAATATGTTTGTGTGCCTCAGGAGAAGTCATCATTTCATATCTATGGCTGTCACATGCAGATTGGAGATGTGCTATTAATTGTGCCTTGCTATTAAGGCCATCAAAGTAAAACTGTGGAAAGACATACCTGTTGGTAATTCAAAGGGTAAATTTATCACAATGGACTGTAGCTATTGTAAATGGAGGATAGTTATTTTACCATTTAAGAGAAAATCTTGATAGATACTTTTTTATTATAATTTTCTTATAACTAGATAGCATGTGACTTACTATTTAGTAAGTAAAATAAAGTATCTCATATCTCAAGAAGAAATTTCAGGAATAAGATTTTTTTTGAGCAGTAGCCTTTTATTTGTATATTTATTTGAGACACGGTCTGGCTCTTTCACCCAGGCTGCAGTGCAGTGGTGTGATTTTTTTTAATTTTTATTTTTTATTTCAATTATTTATTTATTTATTTATTTATTTATTTATTTATTTATTTATTGTAGAGAGGGGCTCTCTCCATGTTGCTCAGGCTAGTCTTGAACTCCTGACCTCAAAATCCTGGACTTGAACTCCTGGGCTCAAGTGATCCTGCCGCCTTAGCCTCCCAAACTGCTGATAATACAGGCATGAGCCACAGTGCCCAGCCAGCAGTAGCCTCTTAATATGCATAGCCCAGTGCTTTCAAGTTTGTGCAGGCAGTTCCATGGGTAGTACAGTAGGTATTAGAAAGTGGTTTCCCACCTCTTCTCCAATTTTTCTGTTATTTCTGCATCATTCCTGAATAAATATAGGAGTCATTAATTGTACATTTGAACTATTTATAGGATACCAATCTTACAAGAGTAAGCCTTATTTAAACTCAAAGCTAAATTTTCTTATATAAACTTTAATATTCAGCATATTTTTATTAGAACATCTTTCAAATGCATTTGCACATCACATTATAAAACAGTATTATATAATACAATATTATATAATATCCCTAACTGGGAATTTTCTAATTGGAAAAGAAAATAAAAATTTCTTTTTATAAAGCATGCCTCAAGGGACTAGCAGGTCTTTTAATACTAACAACCCATTTCCAATTGCCTGTTAACCCACTCTCATCAAAGTGGGGGTTTCCTTTCATCAAAGTTCTATCAAAGACCGAAATCTATGTATTTTTATTCCAGAACATCGATAAGACCTAGATAAAGACAAACATTCAGCTTTCCCATTGGTGTCTCCTTAAAGGAAATAGGGGCCATGACGGAGGATTTTTCTCAAATCTGGCCTCACTGCCTTTCCTCAAACAAATTATCTTTGTCTAAAACCTTTCTTCTCACAGCCTGGAAGAAAAGTCTCCCTTTAAATGCAAAGTCAAGGATAGAAGCTTGCAATTTATTCTTTGAGGGTTGGAGGGGGTCTTCTTTAAGAAATGTAATGTAAATTAGTTACATTGTTTTGAAAGGGGCCCTTGGAGAAGGGAGCCATGAAGATTAAGCTTCATTGGTTCCAAGATAAATCTGCCTTTGTGAAAACCTCATGGTATCAGTATCAGCACTTTGTTTTCTTTATTGTCTATGAGTCTTCTAAAATTTTGGCCATACGCTCTTTCTCTATTGTCTATTTCCATATAGTATTTTATTCTGCTCACAATTCTACCACATAAATCAGAGAATTCCCCTCAAACCCATATATATCTTTGGCTACTTTCTATCTAATATTTTTGAAGACCCCAGAAAGTGTTGTCTATATGCATTGTCTTTGTCTCCATAACTCTCACCTGTTTACTACAGTTTTTACTCTTTAATCTCAATGAAATTGCTCTTAACAAGGTTACTAATGATATTCTGTATTAAACCCAGTGGACATCTTCTAGTCATTATCTTTTGCAACATTTGATGTTGCTGACTATTTCTTCTTTTTGAAATCATTGGGATTCCCTAACACTATTATTTCCTGGTTTTGTCCCACCTGCCTGATCCTTTCTTATTATCTTTCATTGGCTACCCCTTTCTCTGCATCACCATTTAAATATCGATAGTATGGTATATTTCGTCTTTGCCTTCTGTTACCACAATGCATCCCCTTTCTGTATAATTCATCCCTGCCCAAATCTATCTCTTAAATCCACATTTATTTCTGAATATCTGACTGTGCCTTAGCTAACCTTTATGATTTGGTTAGTCACCTGCTTTCACCAAACTATCTGCCACCATTTAGCTAGGGATCCAGGCCCTTAGTCAAATCAGTTCCCTATGCTCACAATGTATCCTTTATCTGAAATGGTTTCCATCTGTTGCCCTCTTCTTTATTCATTTTAGTCTTAGTAGTCTTTCCAGTATCATGTTACCTCCTCATAAAGGTACCCTATGCCTTCCTCAATTGTAATGGTATACTTTTCCTCTCTCCCTTCTGCAGCATCCTGTACATTGTTACAACAATGATCCAATTATGACCGTTGACTCTCCTGCTTGTCCCTACATGCCAACCCCAGTCTCTACAATTTGATTATCTTATAGGAACAACATTTATCTTTCGTCTCAAAATTGGCAGTGTGTAGTACTATAGCTTATCTGTATGTACTAAATAAACATTTGTTAAATTACTTCATTAAGCTTTGTCCAAATGAAATGCAATTGCCCCAACTTTAACAAGTTGTTCTCTATTGTTTTCCATGTTTTTTCCTTAGCCGTTAACTTAATAGGAGGAGGAACAAACAGATATTGCACATAATAATAATGGAGCGATGGAAGTAGGATCAATGTAGGAGAGAGGTAGGCAAAAGGGTACATTGCTTTTGAATAGCAGAGCACTCAGGATTCCAGCTGAGTAGAATCCTACAAATACCCATTGTCTGGCACCCCAATTTACCTAGGCTTCTTCATCCCACATTTTCTTATCCTGCTGTGGCTTATTAGTTACCCTAGTTTCCCAGGGTCTAAGCAGATAATTAAGCTAGATATTTATTTTGCTTAATGCTAAATCGTGAACCTGCAACTAGCAAAAATAAAATGTTTAATATGAAAAAGTCAGTATATTTTAGATAATGCACGACATGTATACTATGTGAGTTTCAATGACTTACTCATCTAAATAAACTTTAGGAAATGTGAGCCCTCAGTAAGCCACCACTTTTACTTTATTTTGAAGAACAAAATGTTCCTTTAAGCTTTGTTTTCATAACTAAGATGAGAACTTCTGATCTCATCTTAATGCCTCCTAATATATAACATATGAGATATGTTATTTAACATTTTCACCAAGTTCTCTAAGGATATCCTGTAGTTACTACGGCATATGCCTTTCCTTTCTTTTCTTTTTTTTTCTAATTAACTTTTAACTTGTAATTTGACTTGCACAAAGGCTATGCTGTTATCAATCTACTAAAGTTATAAAATCTGGGATTTAATAAACACCTATTTCTCAGATTTTGCCTCCTCTATACCATTGTAACTGACCTCTTAAACCCTTTTTCTTCAATTCATGTCCAAACCTGAGCTTTTCTCTGTGAAGTACAACTCTCATTCTCCTTTTATAAATTAAAAGTTTTTTCAAACTATGACATCGTTTGCAGTGTGAGTCTTCTCTTTGCCTTCCCTTAGCTTATTATCAATTTGGTCAAAATATTAGGACATACAGAAAATAGCTCTGGGTTCTCGTTGGGAAATTCTGCCCATTATACCATTATATATAAAACTTACTTTCTTTCTTTTTTTTTTTTTTTGAGACGGAGTCTCGCTCTGTTGCCCAGGCTGGAGTGCAGTAGGGCGATCTCGGCTCACTGCAAGCTCTGCCTCCCAGGTTTACGCCATTCTCCTGCCTCAGCCTCCCGAGTAGCTGGGACTACAGGTGCCCGCCACCACGGCCAGGCTAATTTTTTTCTGTATTTTTAGTAAAGACGGGGTTTCACCGTGTTAGCCAGGATGGTCTCAATCTCCTGACCTCGTGATCCACCTGCCTCGGCCTTCCGAAGTGCTGGGATTATAGGCGTAAGCCACCGTGCCCGGCCAAAACTTACTGTCTTTAAGAAATTCAGTCATAAATGCTCTGTATTCTGATACTCACATTGATTCCAATTAAACTTCATTAGCAATTGAGTCACAAGCCTTTTTCTCTGTTCTTTGATTTGTATCACAAAACAATTAATATTCGGTTGCTTTTTTAAAATCTCCTTCACACTTAACTCCAAAACATTTATACAACTTGGATGTTTTCTCTGGGGTTTTATGCAAACTTTGGGAATTTTATTAGAATCCTAGAACTTTCTGAAATGTACCCATCAAAAGTTATCACCTCTATTATGAATTCTTTAGAAATGGATCCCAGGAGAAAGCTTGGCATATAGCAAATCAGCCAGGAACAAGTTTAATAAAATCAATTTAATAAGTGGGGGAATAACACACAAGAGTTGTTTTGATAACTGCATGCCTCTGGTGCATTGAGTAATACAAAGCCAAATGCCAATTGTTTTCAGTACCTTAAAAAATATCTCAAATTAGAACTCAGGAAATGCCTAGTGACTTTTTTCTCAGACTAATTCTTATAATCTAGCAATCAAGATGACATAAGGTGTAAGGCATTGTGAGTGCTCCAGGACAAAGGTAGTCCCTCTTCCCCAAGAATATTACTTTTGATGTTTACGTAGAAAAGAAAAAAAAATGTATCAGAAACTTAGTAATTGTGCTGAGGAATTTTATATCACTTTCTGCCCTATTTTCTAATTTCCTTTAATGAAAGTATTCTATATATAACACATTTATTTCATAAACATACAAATGTAATAAATAATCTTTATGACATATATGTTTATAATTTCACTAACCTCGAGAATTTTATTTACACACTGTGTTAGTCCATTTTGTGTCATTATCAAGGAATACCTGAGACTGTATAATTTATCAAGAAAAAAGTTTAATTGGCTGACAGTTCTGCAGGCTGCACAGGAAGGATGGCACTAGCACCCGCTTAGCTTCTGATGAGGCCTCAGGAAGCTTTTGATCATTACAGAAGGTAACGGGGGAGCCTGCGAATCACATGGTGAGAACAGGAGCAAGAGAGGGAGGCGGAGGTGCCAGATTCTTTTAAACAACCCTATCTCACATGAACTCATGACCACAGGGCGGGCACCAAGCCATTTATGAGAGGTTCACCCCATGAACGAAAAACCTCCCACCAGGCCCCACCTCAACATAGGGGATTGCATTTCAACATGAGCTTTGGAGGGGACAGAACATCCAAACCATATTATGGACTAAGGAGTCTTATTTTTCAACTGCTGATTTGTAATTGAACCAAGTTATCTTACTATTCATTTTATTTCTATTTCTTTTATTTATTTATTTTCATTGTCTCTTACTGGAAGGAAAGGTTATCTTACTATTCAGTAACAGTGTGATAACTTACGTAATTCATTTCTCTGGAAATATTTATTTTTTTCTGATGTGTCAGAGAATTGAACTATCTATGTTTTCCCTAATCATCCTTAATGGCAGCTATTTATTATATAAAAGCAATCAAATGGCTTAATAATTGCATGTCTTTATATATTTATAATGTTTTTACTGCCTGCTGAGTATATGTCACAATTAACTCAGGATTATTATAACACCACAAGGTGAGAACTATCAATTTTCCCATTTTAAATATGAAAATACCTAAATACAACAATGTTGGATAACTTGGCTGAGAGTTCACAGTTTATTAATGGCAGAGCCAAGATTTAAACCCAGGCAGTTGGCTTCATTGTTTTCATTTGTAATTTTTTGTTGTTGTTATCCTCCTCATCACTGTAATTCTTTTTTAGTTGTACTTCTCTCACACCATTGAGTTACAGATGTCAGATGGGTTCCAAGAGTTTAGTTAGGTTCAAGGTTCATCTTGCATATTCTGAGTTCTGTTTCTTGTTGTTCTTGCTGTTGTTGTTGTTTATTCTCACAAGCATGGAGAAAAATAATTCTCTAATTTTTGAATCTGTAGAAACAATGGTAATATTATCCACTTCATAGGACTTTCATTAAGTTTAAATGACCTAATGTATTAAAAAGCACATAGCACAGGGTTAAGTACTTGATAAGCAAATCCAAATTGTTATATTTTGTTTCATTATGACATAAATCATTCTCTGGAGATACTTTCCATTGGGATGTGCTCGCCTATATCCTCTGATAGGGTCTATTCTAAAGTTATAGTTCCTGCTTTCTGGAATAGAAAAAAGTATGGAAACATTTTCCATATAAAAGAGAGGAAAAAGGCCATCTAGCTCCACATTTGGTAGTTAAGCAAACTGAGATGATCAGACATGTGAAGTAACATCCTAGAATTCATGTCAGTAATTTCCCTGTGTTTCTCTATTGCTTAATTTTTTCTCATTATACTGTAAGTTCTGGAGTACATGTGCAGGTTTGTTACATTGGTATACACGTGCCATGTTGGTTTGCTGCACCCATCAACTCATCATCTACATTAGGTATTTCTCCTAATGCTATCCCTCCCCTAGCCCCCTGACAGGCTCCGGTGTGTGATATTCCCCTCCCTATGTCCATGTGTTCTCACTGTTCAACTCCAACTTATTGCCTAATTTTATTGTACTACAATATCCTAAAATTACTTCCACTAAGAAAGCATCATTCAACATATATAACGTATTTAATCACCTAATCAACAAATATAATTATACTATAAAGGAATGCAGTAGGAAGAAACCAGATTGGTGTTAGTTAAATTTGTATATATTCAATATATTTTAAAATTCTATTTCTGTAAACAATATCACTTTCCTTAGCCTCATGAGTCTTCACTCTTCGATCTGTAAAGAGGTACAAAAGTCAGAAAAATTGGAGTAACTTTTCAACTCCTTGTCCTATCTGGTTTTGTTGATATGAACTTGATTGTAACACTGTAAAAATAAAAACACTGGTATAATTCCATTCTCCAAGGAGCAGAAAGTGTTTTTTTTTTAAGTTCCTAAACTTTAATAATTTCTGAGCACTGAACAAGAGCGACAGTCAACAAGTCAGTGTAATATCTGATGTGTAAATGAGACCCTCTCATTTTATGTGAGTAGTCTATCCTGTTCTACAATTCTAATAACTATGTATAATTCCCTAATGGCATTTAAATTAAACCATTTAAGATGTTCTTCACAAAATACATGAAAATTATGTACACACAATGATCATAATTAGGCAGTTTTAGGAAAGACATTTGTTTCCCATAGGACATTGCTAATAACTCTCCACCTGTGACCTAGAGTTATAATAATTTTCCAAGGTCACAGAGGTTCCTTAAATGAAGTGGAACTGGAGACATTATCACGTGTGGGGTCTTCATATAAGTAGGAAGAGAGAAAATACTGAGAGAGATGAGTATTTGCTTCCTAATGATCATTTACTAATATAAAGAGTGGGAACACTGTCTGGAGTTCTGAATAAAAAAAGTAATAAATTTTGCTTTTCTTATAAACTTCAAAGATATGCTTTAAAATTATTTTCTTATTATAAAAGAAATCAAGTTTATTTCAAAAATGTGGGCAAACAAAAGACAAAAAATAATTTTAAAAAATCACTTATAATTTCCCAGTCTAAAACTAGCTATTGTTAATGCTTTATGATTTTTTTTCAATGTTTGTTTCACTATACATATACAAATAGATTGGATCCTACTTTGGGAACTTTAGCCAATTTTTTGTCCAATATTTCTTTAAGCCCTTTGTTCCTTTCCATCAATCTAATAGTTCTCAACCTGAGATAGTATCTCACCCTTCAGGGGTCATGCAAAATGGTACAGCAACCATTGGCGGTGTTAAGAGGGGGTTACAATACTGCAAGTAAATTTGACCTGCTTCAATTCCTGATAATTCCTTCTAGTTGCATGGAAATTAGATAGCTCTTTAAGGAAAAGTCAGTGAAGTAGGGATGTAAGTCATATCACAATCATCTGAGATTTTAGTTTACCTGCCTGGTAGAATAAGAGCTCAAAATCGAACTTAAGCTTAAATTAAGGTAATTTAAGTTTATTGCAATAAATAAGCTATAAATCTATACTTGAATTTTGGAAGAAGATTTATCCTTGCCACATCAATTGACCTTAATATATCTTTCTGTACTTTTTTTTTTTTTTTACTTGTCTCCTTCTCTTCAGCTTCCTCTTCCCTCTCTGTCACCCCAAGGAAAATGCCATTATTTTTCACATTCTGTTTTCTGTATAGACATTTACACATTTTATATACATAAAGTCAGGTATGTGTCATTGTCAGTTTTGGGAAACTATTAGTTATGAACTCCTGCTGGGAATATGTAACGGTTTTTAAAGTCAAGTTAATAATCACCCCAAAAGGGTGAGGTGACCAACACAACGTAAGATAGATAAAGAATTAATTTAAAATGGTGGAGATTGTCAGAGCAAAGAAAAATTGCACATGTCATCACATTAGTTCAGTTTTAACAATTGAAGCAAATCACTAAAGATTGTGGACATGAAGAGAGGAAAGAAACAAAAACCCAAGAATTAGTATTACCTTATAATAAACCATTGTTTTAATCATCATTTAGCTGAGATGTTGATGAAGGCATTGTACCTTCATAGGGCCTTTTAAATAGCATCTGAAGTGGACAGACTTGGAGGAATTAAATTGGAATCTGGAAGTATGGCCTGTGCATCAGTGTTTTGTTTTTAAGCTCTGAATATGATTATAATATGCATCTAGGATGGAGAACTGTGGAGCAAGCCTGTCTAAATGAGTGATCAGTTATAATCTTTCAAGGACAGAGACTCAGTTTTCAGGAGTTGAAGGCACAGGGACCAAGTTCCAAGACTAGATGCTTCTATAGGATACACCAGTTTGAGCTCACAATCACTAGACCTTCAGGGAGCTTTAAAGGATGTTAAAGACTGAAACAGTTTTTCCTCTAAGGAGAAATAGAGCCATGAAAGTTTCAAACCTGTGTGTAAGGGAGAATTATTACAACTCCTACAAGTCAAAGAGGTTTCAAGAAATATAGTACAATGGGCATTGAATAACTGTTATAATAGCAGTGATTACAAATAATAGGCTTATAATTTTAATATTTATTTTCCATTGCATTGCATTTTGTTTAAGTTCCTTGACGGGAATTATCTTTAGAGGAGATTTGGTAGAGTTTATTTTCAGATAAGTAAATCAAAGTGTCACAGCTTCTAGACTGAGTGTCTGTTGACCAGAGCGTGTGTTCTAATGGCATCATTTATCTGCATGCAGGTTTCTGATAGGCTGACAGCTGCGAATAGGACTAATACATCTGACCAGGAAAGGCAGAGGCTGAGTAATCATACTTTATTGTGGAGATAGCAAACCCTTAATAATGAAGGCCTGGTAGACATTTTATAAGCACACCATGTACTAGGTTGCTTGCTCTAAGCAACTTGTTCTTATCAAGGAAAGAGATTTCAGAACAATTAAAACACTCAGTAGGCACAAGCTATATAAGATTCACCTATTATGTGACTTGGATGAAACAAACTCACAAAAAGAGTAAAGATGTATTATTTCCATGTCCCTTTGCTGTAAACAAATACCTGAGACTGGGTGATTTACAAAGAAAAGAGCTTAATTGGCTATGGTTTCACAGGCAGTATAGGAAGCATGTCACCAGCGCCTGCTTCTGGGGAGGCCTCAGGGAGCTTTTACTCATGGCAGAAGTCAAAGTGGGAACAGACATCTACATGGCAGAAGCAGGTTCCAGAGAGAGGCGGAAGGTGCTAAATACTTTTAAAGAACCAGATCTCACGAGCAGTCACTCACTATTTAGTACCAAGAAGGGATGGTGCTAAACCATGCATGAGAACTTCACCCCCATGACCCAGTTACCTCCCACAGGGTTCCCCCTCCAACACTGGGGATTACAATTTGACATGAGATTTCAGTGGGGACACAGATCCAAACCATATCAGAAGATATTCCTCAAACTTAAAAATGTGCAATTCAGCCAGGAAGAATAAGCACTAATACTAACCACTAGCCCAAAAGTTGTTTAAATGTTGATTAGAACTTTTATTTCCCAAAGTGGAATTCCCAGACATCTATTTTATTAGCATATTTTCACTTCGAAATTTCAAATTCATTAAATTTATGTATTATGAAGTCAATTTTAAGAAATAAGTCTATTTTAATTGATACATAATGTGAAATCAGGTTGGTATTTGTATATAGTCTTATATTAGTTTTTAATGTATTTTTCTATTTGCTTTCCTTTGTCAACTATTGACAAAATTAATACACATGCAGACCAGTAGTAGGAAATGGAAACCCCAGTTTTATTGTTGTTATTATTATTTCAGAATTATACTTTACATATTTGTTTGTTTTTGTTTCTGTATTTTCAGGTCCCCCTCATCTTTTCCTAGAATTTGAGCTTTCTCTGAGCAGGGAATCTGGTCGCTTTTGGTTACTGCTGTAAACTCAGTGTCTAATAGCATACCTGGTACATGAGAATGCTTAACACATGTCCATTGTATGAATCAATGAATAAACCATTTTTGTATTTGTAATTTTTTAATTTAAAACAGAATTCAGACACATAAAAGCTATTTCTTATAGGCATTTAAGTAATTTCTGTGAATTATGTGTCTTTTCACTTGTTAGATTCCCAAGTTCCTGGTCATAACCACCATATTTGTAGCTTTCTCACTGGCAATGGTGTTTCTTGAAGTAGAACTGTATCAACCACAAAGAAGTGGGTAATTAGATCCTGAGACTTTTAGCTGCTACCCAGGGACTACCAACCAGGGTGTGAATTTCATCTCTAAAGTTCACTGGTTCTGTGACACATGCAGGATTGCATCATATTCAACTCTGTGTTTCTTCATTTAGTGATTTTGTGTGGTTATGAGAATTCTTGTTATGGTTAGTACCTGTCATGTGATAGACAATCCATTGTTTTTTTTTTTTTTTTTTTTTTCACAATAATTCTTCCAGTAGCACTGTTTAATCTTTAAAACCCACATCTTCCTTTGATAAATATGATAATTTCCAGACTCCTCCAAAGTGGTTTAAAATTTCCTTCATGTCCTACTATTATAATGTGATACCTGTAATAGAAAATTTCTATTTATTAAAGTGTTCAAAGACTACACAGTTCAATAACCCTTTGATGTTCCTGTTTGATTTGCCCTTTATATATTGTGTTGTTACATTGATTTGTCCTGCAGAGTTTAGTCTCCTTGATAGCCTTGTCCCAGCAGATTTTAATTAGATGATGAACTCTCCACTTGTTCCTGGATCAGAGAAGAGAGCAGATATATAAAAACAACACAACAAGTAAAAAATAGTAAGAACAATAGCAACGAATAATGATTGTGAGTGTTCAGTGCCAGGCACTGTGCCTGAAGCTTAACACACAGTATTTCAATTGACACAACAGTTTTATGAAGTAAGTGTTATTATTATTCCTTTTTAACAGAAAAAGGAACTAAAGTTTAGAGGTTAAATAAATTGCCTAAAGTCACAAGTAAATGGTAAAGCTAGGATTCTAACCCTTTTCTGCTTTTAAAATGTATCTATAACATCTTCTTTGTCCCTAAAAATGTAGAATGTTGTTAGAATTTAGCTCTTAGAAGTATCTAGTGCAGCAAACATGTTTTATAGATGAGGGAAGTTAATGCAAATGTCTAGGCAGATCTAAGAACCTGTCTCCTGGCCTCCTGTTTAGAACTCTTTTCACTAGAGTGCAAATTTTCACCTCTCAAGCTGTTTGGACTGTGTAGAGTGCTGAGTGGCTGGAAGTGTCACAGAGAAACCCAGCAGGGTGAGGATTCTTAATAGATTTTTATTAATTCGCCAAACATTTGTTAAGCGCTTACTACGTGCCAGGAACCATGATGATGTGGTATGGAAACAAAGACTGATGACAGAATCATAGCTATAGAATGTAGTTTAGAAATTGGTGACGTTAGTACTGTTATTATAAATTGTGTTCATCGGTTTGCATAAATTTATACATACAGATAGTCCATTTATCACAGTATAAATCATTTATATTTCTGGTTTTATTTGCTTCTTTGTAGAAGTGTTCCTAAGTCTCTAAGCAACATAGGAAAAATGTTGCATACTCACTATTTAGTGAAGTGTAGTTTGGTGATGGCCTTTAGAAGATATTTGTGTGTGTGTGTGTGTGTGTGTGTGTGTATGTTGATGTCACAAGAGGTCAGTATCTTGCTTATAGACACATTTCCCATATAGAGGACTGTAATCATAACAATCAACAGATGATCTTTTTAAGGTCCCATTTCTCTGTATCACCGAAGCAGGAAGATATACATCTTTCCTGGAGAATATAAGTTGATGTGACTAGCCTGAGACAGATGTTAGGAGTAGGAGGTAATGTCCCTAACAGGCTCTATTTGAAACTGTTGGAAGCCTCCCAGTGACTGTATCTAGAATGTGAACAGCTTGTTTGGTGCTTGGAGTTCAGTTTATCTTTGGAAAAGGTGTTCTACCCATGTACTTTGCATCAGGTTTAAAGACTCTCATTGGATGGTTCTGGCTATGATCTCCCTTCTCCTGACAGTTTCTGGATTTGGAAGATAAGAGGAAGCTGTTGCTTTAACTTTTTTAGCCTTTTCCCTCTTCTCTTACCTGGTCTGATACAAAGTGTGGAGTTTTATTTGAAATCTTTTAAAATTAAGACCCTGATAATATACCCAAATTATTCTTATTTTTGGTTCCATATCAGCCACTTGAAAATTGTCTGATACTGGGCAAAAATGTAGCCACTCTGGGCCTTGATTACCTCATTCATAAAATTAAATAGTTAGACATAAAGAAGCTAAGGCGAAAAGAAAATCCATGATATTGATATAAAAAATTCATAGAATTTAAAGGTGAGATTTGGTTTTCTTTTTTTCTTAGAGGGGTTAATGCATAAGGTCTTAGTGCAATTTAAATCAGAAGTATTCCATAGAATCCAAAGATTTTTTTCTTATATTTTTTTGGTGGGGAGAATGCATAGGTCCTTAAAAATTTAAATCAGAAATATGAAGACCATCTGAATATTGTATCCATCTATCATTCCTATTTCCCCCTATTAGTGGACTTCATTTTCTCTGTACACTGGCACTATTTGCTTTTCTGGCCCACATAATAGAAAACGTGTTAGCCAATCACTTTTATGCTTATATCCTTCAGTTAAGATACTCAAAGTAAAACTAACTTTTCCCTCCAGTTTCTGCCTCATAATTCATTTCAGAAAAGGAGGCTGAGTCACCTTGAGTTAACTGAAACCAGTTGATAGCAATTCCAACTGTAACCATGTCAATGATTAGCATGTGAGAGATTGGGGAAGTTCTCAGATGTATAGCTCTCATTAGACCCAATAGGTGTCTACAAGATCGCCTTTATATCCTCTTATGAAAAAATGGTGTTACATCCCTTCTTATCTTTGGAACTAGGTGATCTTGATATAAAAATATTGATGGCAATACAATAAAGCTAATAATAACTTTATTTTGGGAGATCATATAATATCTTAGATACTGTTTTAACTACTATATGTGTAAGCTCCTTTATATATCAAAGCCACTTTATGAGGAAGGTATAATTTTTACCTTCCTTATAAATAAATATTAATATATAACTGTTTTTAAATGACATTAATGAAATAGATTTCCTAAAAAAGAGTCTCAACTCTCAAAGTTTCCAGTTTTATTTTTAATCTATTCATATTACATTATAGTTTTTGCTATGAAGATGAACTGCAACTGTCAAAAATAAATATGTAAAGTAGATGACCTAATCCCAGATGTCTATTTTCCCACTCTTCAGTCAGGTGTCAGGCTCCAGATACTAATACCGAGCTGAAATGGTCAGGGTTAAGCAGAAAGAGGTTGAGGATGTGCCTAATTGCCATCTATTATCAAAAGCTTTTATTTATCACTCATTTGTATTCAGTGCTGTACAGAATGAGCTATATAAATACAGCCTTTTATCTCTAAGATTTCATGAAACAAAATAATACACATGTAGGAATACTTAAGTAAATATAAAATTTTCATTAATGTTACACTCTGACCTTAAATAATTTCAAATATATTATTTGATATTTTTTAAACTGCTAGAGTGTGGAAGAGAAAACATAGGCAGTATGTATTTTCTACCCCAATTTAGTTTGAATATTGAGATTAATGATGCTACATATGCACCAAGAGGGCATGCACATTTTTAAAAAACAGTTAAAGTAACTATTTTAGGTGGGGAAAGATAAAGATGAGGGGACAGGAAAATGCATGTTTATTTTGTATTCACTATATGTCAGTTATTTGCATAATAATCTACTGACCTGCACAGCACTTCAGCAATTTCATAAATGAGAACTATTACACTCAGATTTTAAATAAATTACTTAAGTCATGTAATTGGTAAATGGGGAAGTAGTGTTCAAATTTAGGACTTCATGATCCCGATATCATGCTCTTTCTACCGTCTTTCCTCCCTACTAGGGATGTTCGTTTACAAATAATGTTTTTGTGTATATTTTAAAATGAAATGTGACTTTTTAACTTTTTATTATTTTAACATTCTGTGGGTTCCTCTTTTTTCTTTTAACACATTTGTGAACTAGGTTAGATTTGTTTTCTCTATGTTTCAGATGAAGACGTTTGACCACACCAATATGTCTTGTTTAAGTGACAGAGCCAAGATTCAAACCTACGACTATCTCACTTCAAAATCCCTATGATTTTCACTAATATCTTGTAACTTTTAATATCTTTCCCCATGGGTAATCAAGAGTTGGTTCTTTAGTACTTCAGAAATATTTCTGCAGTAAAAGTCTAAATCAAATTTGTTCACAGTGATTTAGGCAACAGTGTTTTCTCTAAATTGTAATTTTCTTTATTTGAGAATCTGAGTAAGAGGGAAATTGCCCTTATCCCATGAAAAGAATTTCTTTCCTCTTGTGAATTTTCAGCGTATAACTAGGTGTTGTGCGTTATAGCTTGCTCATGGCTGTCTGATGCACTCCATGGGTTAGCACATTTAATTCATTCTCATAAGTGGGTAACTTTATTGCCTTTATCGTTTTTGTTTCTGTTCTCTGAATTCCCTCTAATTTGTTGAGTTGTCCAATAGAAGAGGATAAAGTGGAGTAAAGTAATAATCTTTTCATGGAAGTCATTTGTCTTCCTATTTATCTTTCCTTATATTTGTGTACAATCGACTCTCAATTATTTGTATGGATGAAGAGGGAGCATTGTGCCATTGGTAATCCAAAAGTCATTTACAGAAGATTTACCTTCATGATTGTCTTTTGTGTAAATGATATTCCCTACATATACTTCAACTGCACTCGTGAGAGAAGGAAAGACCTATAAGTGTGTTCATTGTCAAAGAATAGCCAGGTTGTGGTGGATTTTTTTTTTTCCTGTGAACAATCCATATGGAGAAAATAGAGAATTGAATGTATAAAGTCATTCTATAAAGATATGCGTTGTTCTGTTTGGGATACCATCCTGAAAATCAGAATTTGTTTAAACTGTCATTTCTAAACTCCCTTCTGTTTATAGATCTGCCGAGATTTAGACATGAATTAAAATCTGGAGATAAATATTTTAAAGCAGTTTCCAGAATGCATTACTTATGGGATTGTGCAATCCTATGTTGTCAACCTATTTTGCCAGGTTTGTCTGGTAATGTTTTTTTTTTTTTTGTAGGGGGGTGGGTAATAAATCCAAACTATCTTATAACATACACTTGCCTTTTAGTGCGGGCAGTCTCTCGTGGAGTCTCGTTTTATGTTCCAGCTCACATTCTCTTGACTATTTCAGTCCTGCGTTTATGGTGCCTTCCAATTTAGTGTCATTTTGAATTGCATTTGCATGTTATTTATTCCATTTTGCATGTTAGTAATGAAGATACTAAAATTCAAGACCCAAATCAACCTTGGTGGCAGCTCACTCCTCCCCCCAATTCTATCTGTTGCCATTTATCATTACCCCTTGTTTATAGCTCTTTAAATGGTTTTCCGACCATCTGAGAATAATCATCTTCAAGCCAATTTGAATTAATATTGTAAGACAGATTTTATGAAACACTGAATTACATACTTTATGAAAATCCAAATGTTCTACTTGTACTGCATCCCTTTATCCATTAATTTTGTAATTCTATCAAAAAAAGCAATCAGGTTTGTTTGGCATGATTTGATCTCTGTATGTCCATACTGCTTATTTATTATTCATGGGCCTTCTCTTATATTTTCTGCGTGTACCTAAGTTTATCTTAATGGCTTGTATTAGTGAGAACATACATGATACTAGGTTACTTCTTATGAATCATAGAAGAGTTAGCTTCCTTCATTTGTTCATCAGTAGATGCTGAGCACCTATTGTATGCATTTATAATGTAAATCTTCATGGGACAAATACATACACTTAAGGCTGATTGACACATGGTTGGTCAGGACCACAGAAGGAAATTTCTGATTTGTGTTCTTGTCCTTTTACCTACTATATGACAGTAATTCCAATATGCATTTATAAATGCATGCATGCGTGTAATGTTTAATTCAATATTTTCATTTCCTTTCTGAGTTACTACTTTTACCTGGGACACTGCTTCACATGCTTTTTCCTAACCCTTTAGGGACATCAAAATTGTTCATAAAACTTTAAAAATCTCTGTCAAAAATATTTTTCCCTTCAGGTTTTTAAGACTGAGCGTCATACGAATCCACTTGTAGAAAATAGGTATTCTTATAGGAAGTCAGAAGTGCTTTGAAAAACCGTAGCTATTTTCTTTCATAATGATAGTCTTTAATAAAAAAAAAAGCCCTGTTCTAATACCCACATATGCCATTTTACTATGCCAAAGTATGCAAATCCTCTCATAAAACATTATTTTATAGTCATCTTTATTTCCCAATTTCTTTGCTCAGAATCTGCATTTATTACTTTAATTTTAACATCATTTGAACAATATTGCTACATTTAACAAGCAAATAAAAATCTCCTTGCATTTTCTCCTTGTTTCTTAAAAATTAAACATACAATATATTTTAAAGGAAGTGTTTATACATATGTGACTATATAAATATTTAACAATTTATGCTTAAATGAAATAATTGTTATATATGTAATCTAGGTCTAAAGCTGGACATTGTAAACACTGTTTTTCTACATAAATGTAAATATTCTCCTTACATGATAAAACTCTCTTTCAAGAGATAGTGGCACTCGCAATGGTTCATGCAGTAGAGTGTCACTAACTGAAAAATTATTTCATAAATATGAAAAATCACCTGGCTTTTTATATTCTAAGTATTCATCCTTTAGTATTATAATTGTTCTGTGAGACTTTTGCTAGACAATAATACAGCCAATTCTTGGCTATCAGTTAAGTCTCATAAGCAAATGACAAAATATCTTTGTAAGTCTAACAAAGGCTGAAGTTTGCTAGGTGAAGTGCTTTATAATTGTCTGATGTTTGCTGCCTGTAAAAATTAATGTTACATATGAAAAACCCAGAACTGACAGCCCTTTAAGTACCTATATATTCTTAACTTTCCCCGGAAATGTAATGTTGTATTCTGCTTCAAGAACACAAAGGGGACAAATGTTTATGGAATCAGCTACAGTCAGTGCCCATTTGACAAGCATTACCCCAAATACTCCATCTTGTTGTGTTAGAAACAGGAGAGTGAAGCTTAAAAAATGTGGCTTTTGGAAGAACCTATTCATAAGCACTTGCATCTTTTTAATCAGTAAATTTATTTACACTCAATCACAGGAAAAGCTCTCATTGACATATACAACATTAGCACCACTCAGAAGGCAGAAGGAGCATTGTGATTTTGCTAGATCTATTGTGATTGGTACCCTTGATTTAGTGTGATGGCATTACATGGTTAGTACCGCCCTGTCATCCAGGAAGGGCAATTTCAGTTTTACTTGTTTCCTTGTTTGTTTTTTAATGTCTTGACAGGTTTATACGCTCTCCTTTTTGTGTGTCATGTAAACATTACAGAAGATTTTAGAACATTCTAGAAGAGGATTACAAAGCAAGATGCTTAATTTCATTTCATCTCTTATAATCTCCATGCTGACTGCAGTTTGGTTGATCACTGTGACACCACACACCTACCTCCCTCACCACCCGTCTTTTTATTTGCTTCAGCAATGGATTTATAGAAAATGTCTTTGCTTAATCAACATAACCTTCTGCAGCTCTTTGAAACTCCTGATCTGTGAGCCGTCAATGTCAGAAACATTTTATAACTTTGTGTGAGGGCTTCTGTGCTATTGACAGAAAAAATAAAGTTAGCATAGACATGTAATGTCTAACGCTCATGTTAGACTGAAGGCTGACAATGTGCTCTCTATGAAGAATGTTCCAAATAATATTTTTAGAACACCTTTAAGTGACCTATCAAATGATCATGAAGCATCCAGAAATAATATTCGATTTATGAAGATGCTTCAAAACATGCTGGATGAGATGTTTTCCATATGGCATAATTCACCTTTTTGTCATTTCAGATGCAGTGGGGAAGGAATCAGTGGAAAGGCTATGAATAGTTTCATAAATTAAAAAGAAATGTTGAAAGAAATTTCTAAAAAGCTTGAAATGTAATCTTCCAGATGAATTTTGAATGTAAAGAGTATTTTTTTTTTTTACTATTTGTACCATAAAATGCGATAAAACTTTGTCACAAACTCATCTGCTAAATTGTGACATATGGAGGGTTGCCAATGTATCTTCAATTGGGTGAACTCTGAGGCTATGGTCTTTAAAAACCAAAACATGTAAATCAACATAAAAATTGTGGTCTTCACTAGAAACACATTCATAATGGATGGTAAGCATGAGACTGAATAACCATTATTTTAAAAAAAATAGTTTTATACCTTAGCCTTAAAGATTTATTAATTCTCCCCCTCAACTGTATCATTTTTTCTTGCCTATTCTGTTTAAACTGAGGCATACCAGATTTGGGTTAATTTTTTTTTCATTTTCATTTTTTTTTTTTTTGAGATGGAGTCTGGATCTGTTGTCAGGCTGGAGTGCAGTGGCGCAATCCTGGCTCACTGCAACCTCTGCCTCCAGGTTCAAGCGATTTTCCTGCTTCAGCCTCCTGAGTAGCTGAGAATACAGGGATGCACCACCACACCCTGCTAATTTTTGTATTTTTAGTAGAGACGGGGTTTCACCATTTTGGCCGGGTTGGTCTCGATCTCTTGGCCTTATGATCCACCTGCGTTGGCCTCCCAAAGTGCTGGGATTACAGGTGTGAGCCATCATGCCCGGCTGATTCCTGTTAATTTTTTTATGTGAGGAGCTCCTTCATTTTATGATTAATGAACTGAATAGAAAGTGATTATAGCTTTCTAAATCTATAAGATTTAGAACAACAGTTAATGAAAAGTCCACTATATAATCCTGAGATTAATATATATTGGGTTGTAATTAGCTTCATCCATTTATATCTATCTATCTGAATAAAATAGATTTTGCACTATCAAAGAAAGAAGATACAGGAAATCTGAACACCATTAGGACAGGGTAGCGAAGTGTTATGTTCACGTGTGTATACCTGTTGCTGCCATTTACATACTTTTTAAAAAGATACTTGGCAGGCACCTTTTTACAAAAGGTAAAAGAAAGCATCAATGCCTAACTGGAAGCATCTATGATGATATTTATTTGCTTTGTGATTAATAGTACCATCTAAATTTGTTCATGATCTCCTTATATTAAGTTATTGAAATGGAGGTTATTAAAAGGTTATGAGAGTAGTTATATCAAGAAATAAAATAAGGAGTTAGTCATTCAGCAAATTCTGCACAACACAGACCTCAGTTGTTGAAGGCATAAATACCTCTAGTTACTTTCTTAGGAACTCAACCAACAGTTGTGGTAGGATATGTATTTGTTCTTTTGTTTTAGCTATCATGAATTCATTGGATTTGCTAACTGTATTAATGAAGCAATAGGATTTCTTTAAAAAATAGACTATTAAGAATGAAAATAATAACAGCTATTGCTGGCAAGCATAAGGGGAATAAAATAGATATAATTATTGGGGGGTGAAATTTGGCGATTGCTCTTAAAAATGAGATCTTTACATTCTTTGACCTAATTATTTCCAGTTCCAGAAAATTACGTGTATATCTGATACATACATATGAAAATTTTTATTTTAGTATTATATCTAACATCAAAAAAGAGAATACAATGGATTATCAATAATAGGTAAGTGAATTATGCTTTATATATAATAGAAAAATGAAATAGAAAAAAGGAATGAAGTAAATCTATAAATACTGACATGGATAGGTAACTGTAAACTAAGTGAAAAAATAAGTTATCAAAAAGTATGTATGACTCCCTTTATATAAAATTAAGACTAATAATATTAGCATTAATATTATACTAAAAACATCAGTATAAAATTATAATTAGTAATAATTAGTATTATAAACTATTAGTAATTAATAGTATTAATTACTTTTCATATTAGTGATATATTAGTTTTAATTATATTAATATTAATAGTTGTGTTTGTAAACAAAAACTACAATTAGAATAATAGTCTCTTAACTGCAAATGGTGGATGTCTTTGGAAACAGAGACCTTAGTGAACTTTACATTCCATATTTTGATTGAAATATGTACAATGAATCCATAGTACCATTTAAATTTAGAAAAATACAACACCACAAAATTAATTACATATATGTATATGTGTTTGTGTGTGTTCACATGCTTTCTGACTTTCCTTCCTTGCAAAGATAATTTTTAGTTCAATAAATTTATATTTTATTACCACTGTTATAATTAATCTAGTGTAAAATATACATTTAAGCTTATTTTTGTTCAATAATAGGATATTATCTGCACTGTTTCATTTAACTTCTTTATAGCTGTCCCTATTTTGAAAGACAGTGCACAACAACAAAATCTGATTGGGGCTAGAGGTATAGTTTGTGTAAAGTCTCTGAAACTAAAAGAAACTAAAAGTGAAATCCAAAAAAAAGTTTCTTAAACAAAAATGAAACTAAAACATTAAAACTAAAAGCAAGGTTAAAGTGACAGTTGCTGGGACAAATAAAAATTAAATTTAGTTCATCAAAATGAGATAACCTAAGTCTATATCTGTGATGAAAATTATAGTATATTTGCAATAACTTTGCAAATAAGTAACATTAAATAATTGATAATGCTATTTGCCTGTAATATGATTTTGTCTAATTACCAAGAGAATCTCTAACTTCCTTTGGAATTACTTTCTTTCCTTCTTGATGGATCATTTCTTATATTAGCCTTAGTCAAGAATGTGGTGATTGAATTATTGTCAATATAATTTTATTATTTGGTAATTGCTGAATGCCAGCAAATAATAGGCTTTGTTCTAAGACAGAAAAAATACCCAGCATTTTAAAATTTTCAGAAACAAGTATAGAAATTATGGAAAGATGAGAATTTGCATGGAGAAGACAGGTCTAAAGTATTGCTTTTCCTTTTAAAAATAACTGAAATGTAAGAAACATACAGAAATGTGCAATAAGCATAAATGTTAAATTCATCAATTATCACAAAGTATATAATTAACTTAAGGAATTTAATACCAGCTTCTCTAAGTCTCCTACTTGCCTTTGCCCATCACTGTCCTCCTTTCTCCCAAAGGTGACAACTACCCTGCCTTCTAACACTGTAGTTTAAATGTTACCTGTGGTTTACATCTATATAAATTGGATCTAATAATATGTATTCTTTTGTGTCTTCCTTCTTTTGCTCAAAACTATTAGTCACTGTCATTCGTGTTGTTTCACGTTACCTGGGTTCACTGATTTTTAGTTCCTTATACTATTCCATTACACACACACACACACAAACATATCATAATTTATTTATCATTTCTACTGTTGATGAGCATCTGAACTGTTTTCAGATTTTATCTAACATGACTAACACTGCCATAACTATTTTTGTATATATCTTATGGTTTATATGTCTTATAAGATATGTATCTATGAACTGAATTACTGGGTCATAGAATATACGTAAGTTAAACTTTAGTAGATAATGATAATTTTGCCCCCCACAGTTGTGTTATTAATACATATGTACCATAACAAGTCCTCCCATTGTCCCATATCTTTGCTAACTTGGTTTTATATATAATTTTAGTTTTACACAGTATAGTAGGTGTGTTGTGGTATTCCATTTTGGTTTTACTTTTTTCTGATGTATAGTTAGGTTGTATACTTTTTATACGTTTAATAATTGCTCAGCTATCCTATTTCTTGACATGTTCATTCAAATCTCTTGCACAGTTTTCCACTGGATGTCCTTTTTTCCCCTTATTAAGCGATAGAACTAATTTAAATACTTTGGCTACCAGCCCTTCATAGGTTACATAAATTACAAATATATGTTCCCTATCTGTGGCTAGCACTTTTACTCTCTTAAGCTCTCTTTTGATGGATGAATATTTTGAAAATGTGGTGTTAACCTTATATCTTAGAAACAAACTCTTTTCCTATAAGCCATTCTTCAAGCAGTTTTGTGTCTGTGGCTTTTAACATAGGGGACCCTTTTTCTAAGAACAGCCTGACTCTTGACCTCACTCCTTTCTCTTACCCTGCCAACTGTGAACTAGCATACCTCTTGAAAAGAATTTGGTTTCTTTCTATATTGCACCCTTTTTAAAACTTATATATTTCAACGAGATCACTTACCACATTATATTCTAGTTGTCTGTTTACTTTTCTATCTCTCTTATTAAACCACAAAGTAAGTTGTCAGGAAGAAAACCTGTTTTATTTATTTTCTGATGTGTAGCCTCATTTAGTTATTGCTTAAAATAGGCACTTAATGAATACTGTTGGATTGAATTGAATTGAGTTGATATCCTTTATGATATGGTAAAATCAAATAGGGTAAAACATCTGTCTTATTCAATATTTATCTCTCTCATGATCTAACACTTTACTCTTTACATGGAATATACTTGTCAAATAAATAATAAATTGTCTAAAAAGTTGAAGTAATTAAAGTCTCAAATACGGAATATTTTTAAATAATGTTTTGTTAATTCCAAATGTGAACTATGATTTGAATTAGGTTAATACAGTCCCTCAGAAATATCTCCAAAAGTGTTTAAATTAAATTACATAATGGATTAATCATAACAAACCAATTGAGGTGTATATAAAATATTTCCATTCCTTTGGTGTCTGCTTCTTAGCAATTTAGTTATTCATTCTAAATTCTAGTTAAATATCTTAATAGGCAGAATAAAATTAAAATTATCTAGTTAAAATTACAAGCAAAGTAAGACATATTGCTAGCTACTGGATTTCAAGCTGATGAGGTATTATGATAAATGTAGCAATAGAAGAAATAAAAAATGTTGGAAACTTTAGTTTTTAGTCATAAGGGAATTATTTGTGCTTCTTCCCGTATTCAAGTGAAGAGAACTTTTTGTATGTAATGTTGGCTGTAAAATTCAAAAATAAATGAGATGACATTGAAAATCCCTTCTTAGTAAGTTCTATGGGAGCCACATCACTATTTTGCCCTTCAATTCAGTTAACAGGTATGAATATCATATAAAACCAACCAATGTTATGTGTTTCTCTACATTCAAGAAATTTATAAACCATATAATTGTTTAAGAAATGGAGAACTAAAGCTTTTATTTTTAAAATTCATATTACGTAAGATTTCTTTGATTATTTCTCTGACCCACTGGCTTTGAGACAAACCACCTACAATGAGATATACTACCCACAAAGATGAAGTCTAATATGCAATTCACTTCAGGTGACCCAGCCATTCCGAGAAATGCTGAAGAGTGATGAAAATGCCTAACATATAATTAATTCAATGATTGTATAATTGTATTCCCTTTTTCATCCAAGTTGTACCATTACAGTGCATGTATTAAATATTAAATATTATATTCCAATGTCCCAAGACAATTATTTCATGTAAAAGTCCTGAATATCCTATACCAACTAAAACTTTCTTACACAATAAATATAGCTTGTCTTGTGTATGATAATTGGATTAACTAAAGCCATTAATTAGTATTTCTTTTAAAAAAAATCCCATGGAAGAATTTTCTATAGTATAACACTTTTATATTTTTTAAGTGCTTTAATTTTAAGAAAACTTTCTAAAATTGTTTTATACTCATTTTCATCATGCCTGAGAAGAGAATAGATGCATTATGATGAAAAGAGTCATATAATTTAAACTAATACTTGGGTTTGATTCTTAGTTCTACAATTTAGCTAGGAACTTGAACAAATTAATACCGTCCTAAGATGTGATGGATTGCTTCAAGAAATTGCCAGGACCCCTATGACCAGCAAATTTTAAACAAGGTATAAAATATTGTTTGGTTAGAGGAAAGGAGCCTAAGGCACTGGGCAGATGGTTGGGCTAGGACCAGAATTCCCAAACTTGATAGTGTTTTAGAATCACCTACTAGCTGTTTAAAATATAAATTCCTGGAACCCTCTCAGAACCACTGTTTCAGCGTCTAGTTGTAAGAAAATATGTCCTTAGAATCATAGCACCAACTGGATCCTTAAATATCCCTTCCAAATCTAATGCCCTGTGATACTGTAAGTATTAATCATCCTATAAAATGGAGATAACCATTGTCTCCCCAGGTTGCTGGGCACATTCACTAAGATGATATTCATCAAAATATCTGCTAACCTGTTGAATGTCCTGTAGAAGTATTATATTTTTTAAAATGCATATTTAAATAATAACCAAAACCTCTTCAATTCATTTTTGGAGCATCATGATCTCCTATTAAATACATTAAATAAATATGGGATTAACCTGAGAATTACCCTTAATGGTGTGGTATGATTTATTCTTTCGTGAATTACAAACCACAATCCTCAAATTAGTTCTTACTCATACCTGCACCTTCGTTTTACGTTTAGCGATTCCTGAGAGGAATAACTTAAGCATCTTATTTTGACACATTATTTATCGTATTAGTTGTCTGGATAAAATTGGCATTTGCCACCCAGCGTTTTTATTGTCTCTAGGGAGTACGACTTCCATTTCTTTCCATTTTTACAGAGTTCGTGTTGGCTACAGCTAAAAGCTTCAACAGACAAACCAAGGAGCCAAGCTAAGTTTTGGCAGAATTTTTGCCTACACTATTTAACTCATACTTGACCTTCAGTAGAATGCACATAAGTCAATGGACAAGTCCGTGTGTGTTTTCTTGGCTGGATCAGCATTTGCATATAATCCTTTGCTCACAAGTTGAGAATGTGAGGAATACTTTCTCGGTCATTTTCAGTGTCCAGGGCATCATTTCAGTTGCATGTTTTTTGCATGTTTTTCTGCTGCCCTAGACTATAACTTACCTTGTCAAAGTAGTGTGTTAAACATGTTTTCACATAACTGGCTTAAAAATATTTCTAGGCATTGATAAATCTTGTTGAACGTAAAAAAAATCATGCTTTGATTGTATAAGTATAGCCTTCATCTTTTCTGATTTACTTGTTCAAGTCTGATGGAAAAATTAGATATATTCTGTTTGTCCCTCACTGCACCTGCCTCCTGCCCAGATCCACTCATCACTCTTCTTCACCCTGCTCTGTGCACCAAGAAATTTTCCTGTGTGGACTGCATCAAGAAGACTCCTGGTTTTCTGACTTTCAGTTGTATTTAGCCAATGGGAGACACTAACAGGTGAATGAGAACTAGTATTTATTCTCTGACTCACTCTCTGCAGGGTGACTAGCTACCTGGGCTGCTTTTGTTTTATATATTGTTCTGGCCACAATGTTCTCTGAATGTTGTATATATACAGCCTCATAGAATCACTGTCAAGACCCTTATTAAATATACAATTAACTTTCACCAATGGATTAATTAGTCTCATAACTGCACTTTCTGCATCCATTCTAAGCTATGTCTTCCTTGTACAGTAATTGGGAAATTTTAAATGCAAACCTATCATCCTCCTCTACCCATAACACAAATGCGTCTTTAAATCCTGAAGTGACCTCCAGTTATTCTGAAGATAAAGACGAATATCTCTCATATAGACTTGAACGTGATCTACAATTTCTTCTATAGTTTGGCTCCAGCTTTCCTTTCTAGCTTTTCTAATACTGATGTCCCACATTTTCAGTGTTCTCTCTTCCTTTCTTCCTTCCACCTCCAGGCCTCCATACTGGTTCTCTGCCTGCTTGGAAAATTTCCCATTTTCCTACTTCTTTTGGCTAATCAATTTCTACTTAATTGTAAGCTCAGTTCAGGCACTGTTTTCTCAAACAAGCTTTTCTCAAGCCTCAGTCCAGTTGTTGTTGTTGTTGTTGTTTGATGTGTGCTTTCATAAAACAATATTTCTTTGTTTCTTAGCATTAATCTCAACTTCCAGATACTCACTCATTTGCGTAATTATGTGATTAAATCCCATTTCTCCTAATAATCTCAAGCTCCATGAAACAGGGGCTTACTTTTTCCTCATCTGTGTATCTCCAATACCTAGCCAAGGCTGAGCATATAGTAGCCGCTGACTAAATATCTATTGACTTAAATGGCTAACTAAATGAATAAGGACTAAAACTGAGTAGCAGTGGGAGTTCATTAAAAGCGCTACAATTTATTATAATGAGATTTGACTAGTAGATCGAAAACAGTTTTCCAATATTCTAATAACGTGAGTGAATTCTTATTGCCAAGCCCTCTTTCTTGCTTTGGCAAGTATACATCTTTCTCCAGGGAATTCATCCCAGAGCTGTCCCCTCTGTCTTTTTTTATACTCGAAAGTCCTATTTTATGCTGTAACAGGTGGAGCTGTCAGAGAGAGGGATCATGTTGTGGATGCAGAGAGATTAAATTTTAAGGATCTTTGAATTTAGACATTTGAATATGGAAAACTATCATCATTCTACGCTATTTCCTGTCACTTACCCTGCTACCATGATATCTAAAGTAGGATGAGTTGGACTGTTTCAATGAATTAACTGAAGATTTGCCTAAGATTTGTCTAATTAATTATAAAACTAGAAATAGTTCTATCCTCTTAATCCCAGGTGAGGATGACTTATCCATCAAGTTTAGGAGAATTAGACTAGAGTTGTAACTTCCATACTCATCCATTCACTATCCCTTGACCTGAATACACGTATTTGTAAATTACTGCCTAGAAAAATACTATGGACAAAGCAACATTTGGAGCAGGAATAATTAAAATATAGCCTTGCTTTTTGCTAGTTGTGTGACTGTGGAAGTTTATTTCATTTCCCTGAGTCTCAGTTTCTTCTGCTTCTGTACAATTCAAATACCAATACCTACCTCATGATGTGTTGAGAGGATTAAATACAACAATTGATAAAAAGCAACTGTCAAGACTGGCACATAGTAAGACTGCAATAGTTATCTATTGTCTTTATTAACAGACTCCAATCAAGTGAAATTACTTGCCTAGACTAGAGAAGTAGATGTATCTTTCCAGCTATGAATCACATTACTGGGAGAGAATATTTAGCCAATGTAGACAATTACTTCAAATGTTGTATGTTTCATCGTAATAGCTTTATAACAACTGCAAACTGCTGTCATGACAAAAACCAAAAAGACAAATGAGATACTTTGTACATCTATTGTTAAAGTATTCTTTCTCATGAATAAATATTTTGATTGAACATTATGTAAAACTACACACTTTAATGCACTAGTTTATAGCTTTTAATGATTTCAATGGTGATAGAAAATTATTGTCTTTTGTACTCAAAAACTGCATTCATGAACTTGCTACCACCTGATTATTCAAATATTCTTGAAAAACTTTAGGCTGCATTACCCTGTAAATGTATTATATCTTTGATTAGTGTCTGTGGCCACCTCCTTTAGAATCTGCCTCTGTTTATTGCTCTTTGAATATAGTGTCCCAGGAATCAATGAATATTGATTGAAACTGTGTTTCAGAGTGGGTTTTTTTTCATGTCTTCTGTCTGCTTTAATTTGTTTATGCACATAAAAGAGTCAGCTTTAACTTAGAAATATAGGTATGGACCAGATCAGATAGATGTTCGTTAAAAATATTTTTATGTCAAGTGCTTTATATGTGCCAATAGATGGTCAACATGATAGTCAAAGTTACAGATTCCCAAAGAAAGTATATCTAGTCAGTATTATTTTGTAACACCCCCTCTTCAATGAAGTGCAGAGACACTGAGGGAAGTGACTTGTTCAAGAGTGCAGTTTCTTAATGCCAGAGTCAAATTATGATACTGAATTGTTGTTGTTACTTTGTCTATCATTTAATCAAAACCAGAAATAAATATAATTTTGAAAGCAAAATTTTAAAACATAATAAGAATGAAAAGAATGTGTTCATGTTAGAGAAAAAGGGGACATTTCAGATATGCTTACATTAAAAAAAAGAAGTGTGAAATGGCAATCTGATTCTCAAATTTGAAAAAGGAAATTCAAATTCAATTTTAAAACAACGTATTTAAAGAAACCAAGGCTTCACCCAAAGTCATGAAGATCCACTTTCCTTTTTTCTGTGTTTTATAGTTTGAGCTCTTGTATTTATGTCTTTGATCCACTTGGAGCTAATTTTCTCTGTATGGTGTAAGACAGAGATCCAAATTAATTCTTTTGTGTGTACATTACAGTTATCCCCATACTATTTGTTGGAAGAACTATTTTTATCTCCGTTGAAGAGTCTTGATTCCCTGGCCAAAAATCAATTGACCAAATGTCAGTTATGGGTTTATTTTTGAACTCTTAAATCTATTCAGTTGATTTATATGTGTATTATCTTACGACACTATCCCATTGTCTTACTTATCACAAGCTGTGAAACCACAAAGTATGAATCCTCCAAATTGTTCTTTATAAAGACTGTTTTGACTATTCTGTATTTCTTGAATTTCAGTATGCATTTTAACATCAGCTTGTCAATTTCTGCTAGAAAGCCATCGGAGATTTTTATGAGGATTGCACTGAGTCTGCAGATCAATTCAAGAAGTATTGATACTTTAAAAAACATATGCCTTTAATTTGGGAAAATAAGATATCTTTTCATTTACTTAGATCTTTAATTTCTTTCAATAATATATAGTAAGTTTTTAATGCAGAAGTCTTGTACTTTTAAAAAAATTATTATCATTTTTTCTTTAAGAGACAAGGTCTTACTCTGTCAGCCAGGCTAGAGTACAGTGGTACAGTCGTAGCTCACTGCAACCTTGAACTAATGGCCTCAGCAGCTCCTCCCACCTCAGCTTCCCAAGTAGCTAGAGTACAGACACATGCCACTATGCTTGGGTTTTTTCTTTTTCTTTCTTTTTTTTTTTAAGACATGGTTCTTACTATGTTGCCCAGGCTGGTCTCAAGTTTCTAGCCTCAAGTGATCCTCTCACCTCAGCCTCCCAAAGTGCTGCAATAATAGACAGGAGCCACCATAGCCAGCCTTAAGTAATTCTTTTGATGCTAGTGTAAATCAAATTGTTTTCTTCATTTTATTTTTGGAATTTCATTGCTTGTATAAAGAAATACAGTTTATTTGTTATATTGTCTTATGTTCTGCAATCTTGCTGAACTTGTGCTAATTCTGATAGTTTTTTTGTATATTTTGTAAAATGTTATTTATATAAGATCATTTCATCTACAGAGAGAGAAACTTTTCTTCTTCATTCCAATCTGAATGTTTAAACCGAACACCTTTTAAAAATAAACTTAATGGATCTAATTAGAACCTCCAGTACAATATTTAATAGAAGTAGAAGGAGTAAACATATTTGCCTTGTTCCTGATTGGAGTGGGGAAGCATTAAGTCTTTCATCATTAAGTATGATGTTAGCTGTGGGTTTTTTATAGATGTCCTTTTCAGGTTGTTATTAGTTTCACTCTAATCCTAGTTCATTTATTTTTTTTATAATGATGTTGGATTTTGTTAAATGCTCTTTCTGTACCAATTGAGATAACCATATGGATTTTTTATTAATGTGATGAATTACATTCACTGATTTTTTAATGTTAAACCAACCTTGTGTTCCTGGGATCAATCACACTTGGTCATAGTGTATGATCCTATTTATAGATTGTTGGATTTGGCTTGCTAATATTTTGTTAGAATTTTTACATCTGTATTCATAAGTGTATTAATCTTTTCTCACACTGCTAATAAAGACATACCTCAGACTGGGTGATTTATAAAAGAAGGAGGGTTAATGGACTCACAGTTTCACCTGGCTGGGGAGGCCTCACAATCATGGTGGAAGATGAAGAAAGAGCAAAGTGTTGTCTCACATGGTGGCAGGCAAGAGAGCATGTATAGGGGGCTCCCCTTTATAAGACTGTCAGCAAACTTGAGTTACATGTATGTGATATTCCAAGTTCATTCATTCATATTTACGTTCTTAGATAAAAATGTATAGATACTTTCTCTTCCTTATTTACCAATTGCTATCCCTACGGTCAAAAGACAAAATTACAACAAATTTAGCTTAAATACCTCAGTTGGCTTTATTTGTGATTCTAAAATTGGACAGCAGTTCATTCCATGAAATAGAATCAGTATTCCAACGAGCAGAGATGATTTGCTTTGCAGACAGAGAGGGTCTGAAGAAAGCAGAGACAAAGAACAAAGAGCATATTAGTCTTTTAAAGCTACTTTTCTCGTAAGGCAGGTACAGGGAGACAGAGCCATAGGAAAGTAATTGATTGGTTAACATCAGGTTACTTCAGGGTAGCTTTTGGTGTGTAAGAATTCAAGCAGAGGGAACTTCAGTATTATGCCAATTGAAGATTTAAACTGGCCTGTTTGGGAAATTGGCTGTTATCTTTCCTGATTTCTTGGAAGGCCAGATAACAAATTAGTTTAGGTCTAGTGGATTTGGAACTTTAGCATGGATGGCTCCATTTTGTTTTTAGTCAGCTATGTTGGGAACTAGTGCAAAAACTGGGTCCAAAACAATGGTCCCCTATGATTTTTATTTAACAATTCCCTTCTTTTAGTGATCAACACTTAGAGCATCAGTATTACTCTCAGTTACCATTTATAGATTACAGTGTACTCCTCATTATCACCTGTGTCTTTGAGTTTTTGTGGTTCTGGCTGGATGGAGACATTTGATGTTTGACAGATGGCTGCATACAAACATTGAACACTTTTAGAAAGGATACAACACACCAGAGAGACTACTGTGACTATCATGGGAATAATACTAAGAATTTGGAGTTTGTTCCTCAGCCAGGGTCCCCATGAACTGAACCAACTAAAATCAAATAAAAAATGAGATAGGCAAGAAGTCTATCCATTTTAACTAAGTAGTCTGTTCATTTGTTTTTGCATCTAAGTCTATGTAGTACCCAATGTATTTATTTTTGCGCAACAAGTGTCATTGATTGTGTAGATTCCTCTCTGTTCAGTTAGTAGGTAGCAATTCTATCATCTAGCATTTTAGGAATGGGCATGACAATTTGCAGGTTACCCGCAGGAACTACTTATTGTGAAATCTTAAAGACAGTGTTATTCTGTCAACTGAAAGAGGTAGGGATAAGTAAAGAGAAAATTAAGAGGAGGGTTGTCTCATTACAATAGGGAGTCTTGTTTTGACAGTGCTGGGAAAAGATATCCACAGCACGAAGTCAGCAACTTCTTGTCCTGGATTTGTAGATTGAACATCTCTGGTTGTGACATCTGACATTTTTGGTAAACTCTCTGTGTGACCAATGAATCAGGTATGAGATTTGTACCTTGAGGTTTACATAATGCTGTCCCGTTTTGGCCTGCAGGACTTCAGGAATAGTAATTTTTGTTTTTGTTATGGAGTTGTAACCAGATATTGGACAAAATTAGAAGAATTCAGGATCTAACTCAATCAATATGTAGATAATAAAAACTCAAAAACAGTGAATAAGTCTACAATCTAATGACAGGTTTACTTTAGATTTCTTTTGACACATAATTTTTTTCTCTATCATCACTCTCATTTCTATCAAAGATAATCACGGGAAGACCAGTTCGCCTGATTATTTACATAAGTGCAGCACAAATACGTACAGGCTCTATTTAAATTTGCTTTGTTGGAAATTTCTTACTGAACTTATGCAAATAACCATAATAACATGAAAATAAAAATATTTGTGAATAGTTTCTGAGGGGATCAGGTAAAGAAAATTAAATGTTTCCATTTTTGTTTATAAAAGTATGCTATACCAAATTGCCGTAAACTATAGATAGCTTTAATGAAAAATATTTCCTTAAACCTCAAAACAAAACATTAAAAGAACCAGTAATGTTTCAAGTATAAAAGCTATTAAAAAAACCGTAATTCTTTCTTATCAGTTCATTCAGTCTAATGTAATTAATTCTTGCTCTGTTTGATCTTGGTTAGCAGTTTCACAAACCCATCAGTTTCTTTATCAGAGTTTTGAAAATTCATTCCAATGGAATGAACTCATAGTTATTGGAAACCTGTACTTGTCAGAGTTCTTTTCATGCTTTCCATGAATCTCCTTAAAGTCATAATACTTTAGGATTGTAACTGCTGGCAAGAAGCTTTCAGAAACGCATTAGAGTAAAGCAATTACCTCTGGACATCAAGAATTCCAATGGCCATGGCTAAAGATCTGATAGGAGAGTTACACAATTGACAAGGAAATTTGGTTATTTCTGTAGCATACAACAATTTAAAATAACCACAATTATGATGGATAGCATTTACACTAAAACATATCAGATTTCTAGGAACTTTATACAATTCTGAAACACATATTAATAACATATTCATATAAATATAACTCCAAGAAGTTTCAAACATCATTTCTTACTTTGACAATGTTTCTTTTAGAATTCATCATATTGGATAAGCCTAATTAGTCCAATATTTCTCTTTTGTACTTCCAGGGGTCCTTACAAAATGTCCAAAAGTTTGATTGAGGTCAGAAAGACTTAATTTTGATATTTGAGACTATTAAAACAAGACCATTTTATTTTTTCCCTAGGTAAGACTTTTGAGGCTATGGTTTGTTAAGTGGCTGTGGAAAGTCATCAAGTCATTATACTTTTTGAAAACCCTCTTAATCTATATATTATTTTTGAGGAGTTTAGGACACAAGTTAGAACCAGCCAGAGGACTTTAAATTTACTCCTGTTGCTCCACATCCCACAGTAAGAGTCTTTTGAAGCCTAATCGAATGAGTAATAGTGGCCACTTTCAACCCTAATATTTCTTTGTGGCTTTCATTAAGGTAGAGAGAAAACTGTTCAGCAGTCACTTTGTGACTAGTCATTAAGATTCTTTTTCTGGCATGATATTTAACTCAAATTGAGAGAAAATTACCTAATATTTCCTGGGAGACCAATTGCTTTCAACCAGAATACTTATTAAATAATTCGGGTTCAGAACTACAATTGTTACAGGCACCTTCACCATCACTTCACTGAGAACAAGCACATTTCTATTTCAACTAAGCATTAAATTCTGTAAATTAATCCTAGCTCTATGGGGTTGGGAAATAGTTTTTAGAAAGTGACTGTACTCTGTTCCCTGACTTTCACTGATGAGCAGTGAATACCTTCACTCACTTTGACCTTGATATCCCAGAGGGATCTTAATGATATGTAATCTGTTTAAGTCATTATAGACATTTTCACACAGTTTCCACTTCCTCTCCATTTCTAATATCTTGCCAAATATTTCCAGTTGCCTTCCAAGAACAAATTTGAAATTGAATGAGAGAATTATGTACAAACTAAGACAGTGATCTGCTTTTGAAAAGTAAAGTAATCTGGATATTAACTTAGACATTTATAAATATGTTTGATTAATACATGGGTATTTGTCATATCCAATATGTTAGATGTTATAAATACTATTGATTACATTAAATCACCAGGAAATAAAATCATCTTCATTTCTATTGAGTTGAGCCAATGAGTTTGCTCTTTTTGTAGGCAGTTTTGCATGGTTCACCTTAATATGGTCAAAGATTTATACACAAAAATGAAAGTGCTTTATTTCACAAAGAAAACATTCTTTCACCAAATTTATGTAATTTTCTATTCATACTAGAGAGTAATTAGTGGCAAACTAACTTCCAGGAAAGGGTTGTCTAAACACGTCTCTTTGAATATATTCAACAAATAAATGCTTGTATCTAAAGACCTGTTGAGAAACTACTTTCTTGTGCTTTGTCTAGTAGGGGTGATTAGTAAAACCATTTAGATGATTGAGTGAACTATCTTCTATCATGTCAGTGAAAGTCAGAAAACACACACACACAACACACACACACAAACCATAAAGATGTTATGGTGGTGGAACCTATAGTTTAAGCAAGAGTTAATTAGAAACTTCAGTCAATCACAATGTTTATGTTTCTTTTTTGGATCTGAATTGAAATAAACTGTTAACAACAATTACAAAATCAGACATTTTAATACTAACACGATATTTGGTATTAAGAAATTATAGTTACTTGTTCTGGTCTCAATACCTTTCTTTATGCTATCCTTCTTTCTCCTTTTTCTTTCTCTACCAAATTGCTTTGTACTCAAATCCTTCCTATGTGTCAATGCCTATTTCAAATGACAATTTATCTACAGTGTTCTTTTGTTCTCTAGTTTGTGAAAGTAAACTGCTTGCCCAGTCATTTATTTGACTGTACCTCTTTTGGTCTTAGAAACTCATATATGTAGGTATAATGAATGTATGAAAAATATAATCCTACAAAGAAGAAAAAGAGAAGGAAGACTCTGCCAAGATAGAACCCAGAAGAACGAGTGGAATATTGCAGCAGGATCTTGAAAGGGGTGGGCTGTTTTTAATCTCTAAATTCTTCACTCTTTTCCATCCTTCAAGCAGCCACAGTTCCTTTCTAAAACACAAGCCTGATGTTAGTTGCCTATTGTAAAAGATTTCTAGGTTCCTCATCTTCTGTAGGACAGAGTCAAAATTATTTAGCATGGCATCCACGTATTTAGTACACTGCCTATATTTTAAACTTCGTGTAACACCACTAATACCCTATAAACTCTGGTTATGCCTAATCATTTATAATATGCTAGACATACCTGTCTCAGGTATGCCTCAGACCTTTGTAAATAATAGTTTTGGGTTTTGTTATTTTTCTTTTCCTTCTAATCTGGAATCTCCTTTCCTTCTGGGGAATTACTTCTACATTCAGCTACAATGCTTCTTCCCCAGCAAAGATTCTTTTGACCTTCTTGTTCTCCAGGCAGGGAAAGATTTTTCTGCTCCTATTGTGTCTTATACATATCTCTATTATGGCTATAGTGATTTAACTTCAACAAGTCTTAGTTATCATGTCTGTAAAATGCAAAGAGGGGACCAGAATGATCTTTAAAGTCACCTCCAGCTTTAATGGTCTTTAATAGCTCCTACTCCTGAGGGAGGACATTCAAGGGCCATTCAAGGAATCATCTGGCAAATAGTAATCAAGCCACAACTGACAACACCTCTCTCTGAATTAAATCCTTTAACCCCTATGATTATATGAGAGAAACGCATACAATTTTGCTATGATAGTTCCTATATTTAACCTATTTATGGCTTTTTTGTTTATTTGGTTGATTTTATTAGGTTTTGTTTTAATTTTTATGTTTGTTTTTGCCATCTATAAATTTGAAATTATTATGTTCTCAATTCTGTCATTTTTATTCCTATGGTTGTTGGGTTTAATATCATGCTTTCAGTGGTGATAAAATCTTAGGACCGTAAAAATATGCATTTATATTTTTCTAGTATTTAAATGGTTTTGCTTTTTAGGTACTACATTTTAACATCTGAAATTTATTTGCCTTTAGTGAAGTAGAAATCATGACTTTAAATGATGAGCCAGTCATTATCAGATTATTTATTAAATATCTGTATGTCCTTCAAACTATTTAAGATAACATTTATAATCTGTTAACTATCATACAGGTGAGTTTATATGATATACACATTTTTGAGCTTCAAGGACCTGTTTATTCTCATGTTAATATAAATTTCTTAAAAATATTTTTGTCTTGTTCTAAATCATCTGTTTCTATTCTGGTGGAACACATTATTCTTAGATCATTTTATTACTCTTTGTAAAGTAAAACAGGAAAAATTACTAGATTTGATAACTAGCTTCCTGGTTTGGATGCAAAAAATTAACAAAATTCAATGTTTTTAAAATGAATTTAAAATTTGAATTATTAATTTAATTTTGTATGCATGTGAGCACTTCCATTGTATTAGACAGCATGATAAATAATTTGTACAGTTTATTTTATTCAGTTTTCACAATAACTCAATGAGCTAGGTACTACAATCCTTTTTTGTTTTTTCTTTTAACACATGAGAACACTAACACTTAAGATATTTAACTTGCTCACAGATGTAGTAAATGGTGGAGATGACATCATATACAGGCCAGTCTGGTTTCATAGCCAGTGTCTTTTTAAAATGTGTTCATTATGTCCTTTTCATCAACTCGATCTGAGATTCTCAAAATGAAACTAACAGCTCAATGATTCCATCTGAGATTCTGAATTTTCTGTTTTAAAGAATTGAGGGCCGGGAGCGGTGGCTCACACTTGTAATCCCAATACTTTGGGAGGCCGAGGCGGGCAGATCACAAGATCAGGAGATCGACACCATCCTGGCCAACATGGTGAAACCCCGTCTCTACTAAAAATACAAAATCAGTTGAGCATGGTGGCACATGCCTGTAATCCCAGCTACTCAGGAGGCTGAGGCAGGAGAATTGCTTAAACCAGGGGATTGGAGATTGCAGTGAGCCGAGATTGCACCACTGCACTCTAGCCTGGCAACACAGTGAGACTCCATCTCAAAAAAAAAAGAATTGACAAGTGAGAAGACTAGTAGGAGGAAAAGGAAAGCTGGAGTGAGACTGCAGTCAGCACAGTTAAGCTTCCATTTAAGTTAGTATATCCAGTCTCACTTCAATTTTGTTGACACATAAATGGAGATCTGTAGTAAAGCAGTCATTTCTACATCTTACTCAATTAATATACATGTAGACTTTTGTGAAAAGCAGATTATGTCTCATATGCTATTTGTATATGGAAAAGATGAAAATTTGTAATATTAAACAGAATGGATTCTGATGGCTACTCATAATGAGCATATCTAATACAAATCATACTATTTCATAACTTTGACAGATACAGATTTTTTTAACAGTATAAAAGAAACAATCTAGGCTGGGTGCGGTGGCTCATGCCTGTAATCCCAGCACTTTGGGAGGCCGAGTCAGGTGTGTCACCTGAGGTCAGGGGTTCAAGACCAGTCTGACCAACATGGAGAAACCCTGTCTCTGCCAAAAATACAAAATTAGCCAGATGTAGTGGTGCATGCCTGTAATCCCAGCTACTCAGGAAGCTGAGGCAGGAAAATTGCTAGAACCCAGGAGGCGGAGTTTGTGGTGAGCTAAGATCACACCATTACACTCCAGCCTGAGCAGCAAGAGTGAGACTCTGTCTAAAAAAAAAAAAAAAAAGAAGGAAAGAAACAATCTACAGTCTGATGTGGTGTTTGGGACCCATTTTGCAGGTGTACATAATCCACATAATAGTTCCCACCCAGATCCATCACCACTCTTTACAATATTGTTTTCACAATGACAAATTTTAATGACTGTTGTCATGGATATTTAAATGGATATTGAAGTGTAATGAATGCCAGAAACTATAGAATATGGCTTAATGGAAACACAAATTGTTGTCTCCCGTAACCTATTTTTTTTTTTTTTTTTTTTTTTTGAGCTGGAGTCTCACTCTGTCACCCAGGCTGGAGTGCAGTGGAACCATCTTGGCTCACTGCAGCCTCCCCCTCCTGGGTTCAAGCAATTCTCCCATCTCAGGCTCCAGAGTAGCTGGGATTACAGTCACGAACCACCACACCCTCCTAAGTTTTGTATTTTTAGTAGAGATGGAGTTTAACCATGTTGGCAAGGTCTCAAACTCCTGGCCTCAAGTGATCCGCCCACCTCAGCCTCCCAAAGTGCTGGGATTATAGGCATGAACCACTGCACTGGGCCTCCATATCCTCTTTAGTGTTTATTTGGTGGAGGTTATTGTCTTCTGGTCCTCAATGGGAACTTCGACACCATACCTGTGACTTCTCTTTTCACTCCTACAGACTAAGCAATTCTACAGTTACTTTTAAGTGACCTCAATTAAGAGTATCTATTCCAAAATATTTTATTTATTTATTTATTTATTATCATAATTTAAGTTCTAGGGTACATGTGCACAATGTGCGGGTTTGTTACATATGTATACATGCGCCATGTTGGTGTGCTGCACCCATTAACTCGTCATTTACATTATGTATGTCTCCTAATGCTATCCCTCCCCCATCTCCCCACCCCATGACAGGCCCCGGGGTGTGATGTTCCCCTTCCTGTGTCCAAGTGTTCTCATTGTTCACTTCCCATCTATGAGTGAGACCGTGTGGTGTTTGGTTTTTTGTCCTTGCGATAATTTGCTGAGAATGGTGGTTTCCAGATTCATCTATGTCCATACAAAGGACATGAGCTCATTCTTTTTTATGGCTGCATAGTATTCCATGGTGTATATGTGCCACATTTTCTTAATCCAGTCTATCACTGATGGACATTGGGGTTGGTTCCAAGTCTTTGCTATTGTGAATAGTGCCACAATAAACATATGTGTGCATGTGTCTTTATAGCAGTATGATTTATAATCCTTTGGGTATATAACTAGTAATGGGATGGCTGGGTCAAATGGTATTTCTAGTTCTAGATCCTTGAGGAATTGCCACACTGTCTTCCATAATGGTTAAACTAGTTTACAGTCCCACCAACAGTGTAAAAGTGTTCCTATTTCTCCACATCCTCTCCAGCACCTGTTGTTTCCTGACTTTTTAATGATGGCCGTTCTAACTGGTGTGAGATGGTATCTCATTGTGGTTTTGATTTGCATTTCTCTGATGGCCAGTGATGATGAGCATTTTTTCATGTGTCTGTTGGCTGCATAAATGTCTTCTTTTGAGAAGTGTCTTTCATATCCTTTGCCCACTTTTTGATGGGATTGTTTGGTTTTTTCTTGTTTGTTTTTCTTGTTTGTTTCTTGTTTGTTTGTATCCTCTTTTATTGATCAGTGGTTTGTAGTTCTACTTGAAGAGGTCCTTCACATCCCTTGTAAGTTGGATTCCTAGGTATTTTATTCTCTTTGAAGCAATTGTGAATGGGAGTTCACTCATGATTTGGCTCTCTGTCTGTTACTGGTGTATAGAAATGCCTGTGATTTTTGCCCATTGATTTTGTATCCTGAGACTTTGCTGAAGTCGCTTACCAGCTTAAGGAGATTTTGGGCTGAGACAATGGGGTTTTCTAAATATACAATCATGTCATCTGCAAACAGGGACAATTTGACTTCCTCTTTTCCTAATTGAATACCCCTTATTTCTTTCTCCTGCCTGATTGCCCTGGCCAGAACTTCCAACAGTATGTTGAATAGGAGTGATGAGAGAGGGCATCCCTGTCTTGTGCCAGTTTTCAAAGGGAATGCTTCCAGTTTTTGCCCATTCAGTATGATATTGGCTGTGGGTTTGTCATAAAAAGCTCTTATTATTTTGAGATACGTCCCATCAATACTTAATTTATTGAGAGTTTTTAGCATGAAGGGCTGTTGAATTTTGTCAAAGACCTTTTCTGCATCTATTGAGATAATCATCTGATTTTTTGTCTTTGGTTCTGTTTATATGCTGGATTATGTTTATTGATTTGCGTATGTTGAACCAGCCTTGCATCCCAGGGGTGAAGCCCACTTGATCATGGTGGATAAGCTTTTTGATGTGCTGCTGTATTCGGTTTGCCAGGATTTTATTGAGGATTTTTGCACTGATGTTCATCAGAGATATTCGCCTAAAATTCTCTTTTTTTGTTGTGTCTCTGCCAGGCTTTGGTATCAGGATGATGCTGGCTTCATAAAATGAGTTAGGGAGGAGTCCCTCTTTTTCTGTTGATTGGAATAGTTTCAGAAGGAATGGTACCAGTTCCTCCTTGTACCTCTGGTAGAATTCGGCTGTGAATCCATCTAGTCCTGGACTTTTTTTGGATGGTAGGCTATTAATTATTACCACAATTTCAGAACCTGTTATTGGTCTATTCAGAGATTCAGCTTCTTCCTGGTTTAGTCTTGGGAGGGTGTTTGTGTCCAGGAATTTATCCATTTCTTCTACATTTTCTAGCTTATTTGCATAGAGGTGTTTATAGTATTCTCTGATGGTAGTTTGTATTTCTGTAGGATTGGTGGTGATATCCACTTTATCATTTTTTTATTGCATCTGTTTGATTCTTCTCTCTTTTCTCCATTATGAGCCTTGCTAGCGGTCTATCAATTTTGTTGATCTTTTCAAAAAACCAGCTCCTGGATTCATTGATTTTTTGAAGGGTATTTTATGTCTCTATCTCCTTCAGTTCTTCTTTGATTTTAGTTATTTCTTGCCTTCTGCTAGCTTTTGAATGTGTTTGCTCTTGCTTCTCCAGTTCTTTTAATTGTGATGTTAGGGTGTCAGTTTTAGATCTTTCCTGCTTTCTCTTGTGGGCATTTAGTGCTATAAATTTCCCTCTACACACTGCTTTAAATGTGTCCCAGAGATTCTGGTATGTTGTGTCTTTGTTCTCATTGGTTTCAAAGGACATCTTTGTTTCTGCCTTCATTTCATTGTGTACCCAGTAGTCATTCAGGAGCAGGTTGTTCAGTTTCCATGTAGTTGAGTGGTTTTGAGTGAGTTTCTTAATCTTGAGTTCTAGTTTGATTGCACTGTGGTCTGAGAGATAGTTTGTTATAATTTCTGTTCTTTTACATTTGCTGAGGAGTGCTTTACTTCCAACTATGTGGTCAATTTTGGAATAGGTGTGGTGTGGTGCTGAGAAGAATGTATATTCTGTTGATTTGGGATGGAGAGTTCTGTAGATGTCTGTTAGGTCTGCCTGGTGCAGAGCTGAGTTCAATTCCTGGATACCCTTGTTAACTTTCTGTCTCATTGATCTGTCTAATGTTGATAATGGGGTGTTAAAGTCTCCCATTATTATTGTGTGGGAGTCTAAGTCTCTTTGTAGGTCACTAAGGACTTGCTTTATGAATCTGGGTGCTCCTGTATTGGGTGCATATGTATTTAGGATAGTTAGCTCTTCTTGTTGAATTGATCCCTTTACCATTATGTAATGGCCTTCTTTGTCTCTTGTGATCTTTGTTAGTTTAATGGCTGTTTTATCAGAGACTAGGATTGCAACCCCTGCCTTTTTTTGTTTTCCATTTGCTTGATATGTCTTCCTCCATCCCTTTATTTTGAGCCTATGTATGTCTCTGCATGTGAGATGGGTCTCCTGCATACAGCACACTGATGGGTCTTGACTCTTTATCCAATTTGCCAGTCTGTGTCTTTAATTGGAGCATTTAACACATTTACATTTAAGGTTAATATTGTTATGTGTGAATTTGTTCCTGTCATTATGATGTTGGCTGGTTATTTTGCTCATTGGTTGATGCCGTTTCTTCCTAGCATTGATGGTCTTTACAGTTTGGAGTGTTTTTGCAGTGGCTGTTACCGGTTGTTCCTTTCCGTGTTTAGTGCTTCCTTCAGGAGCTCCTATAGGGCAGGCCTGGTGGTGACAAAATCTCTCAGCATTTGCTTGTCTATAAAGGTCTTTATTTCTCCTTCACTTATGAAGCTTAGTTTGGCTGGATATAAAATTCTGGGTTGAAAATTCTTTTCTTTAAGAATGTTGAATATTGGTCCCCACTCTCTTCTGGCTTGTAGAGTTTCTGCTGAGAGATCCGCTGTTAGTCTGATGGGCTTCCCTTTGTGGGTAACCCGATCTTTCTCTCTGGCTGCCCTTAACATTTTTTCCTTCATTTCAACTTTGGTGAATCTGATAATTGTGTGTCTTGGAGTTGCTCTTCTCAAGGAGTATCTTTGTGGCGTTCTCTGTATTTCCTGAATTTGAATGTTGGCCTGCCTTGCTAGGTTGGGGAACTTCTCCTGGATAATATCCTGCAGAGTGTTTTCAACTTGGTTCCATTCTCCCTGTCACTTTCAGGTACACCAATCAGACGTAGATTTGGTCTTTTCATGTAGTCCCATATTTCTTGGAGGCTTTGTTCATTTCTTTTTACTCTTTTTTCTCTAAACTTCTCTTCTTGCTTCATTTCATTCATTTGATCTTCAATCACTGATACCCTTTCTTCCAGTTGATCGAATTGGCTACTGAAGCTTGTGCATTTGTCATGTAGTTCTCATGCCATATTTTTCAGCTCCATCAGATCATTTAAGGACTTCTCTACATTGGTTATTCTAGTTAGCCTTTCATCTAATCTTTTTTTCAAGGTTTTTAGCTTCTTTGCTATGGGTTCGAACTTCCTCCTTTAGCTTGGAGAAGTTTGATCTTCTGAAGCCTCTTCTCTCAACTTGTCAAGGTCCTTCTCCATCCAGCTTTGTTCCATTGCTGGTGAGGAGCTGTGTTCCTTTGGAGGGGGAGACATGCCCTAATTTTTAGAATTTTCAGCTTTTGTGCTCTGTTTTTTCCCCATCTTTGTGTTTTTATCTACCTTTGGTCTTTGATGATGATGACATACAGATGGGGTTTTTGTGTGAATGTCCTTTCTGTTTGTTAGTTTTCCTTCTAACAGTCAGGACCCTCAGCTGCAGGTCTGTTGGAGTTTGCTGGAAGTCCACTCCAAATCCTGTTTGCCTGGGTATTAGCAGCGGTGGCTGTAGAACAGCGAATATTGCTGAACAGCAAATGTTGCTGCCTGATTGTTCTTCTGGAAGCTTCGTCTCAGAGGGGTACCTGGCTGTGTGAGGTGTCAGCCTGCCCCTCCTGGAGGGTGCCTCCCAGTTAGGCTACTTGGTGGTCGGGGACCCACTTGGGAGGGCAGTCTGTCCGTTCTCAGATCTCAGACTCTGTGCTGGGAGCACCACCACTCTCTTCAAAGCTGTCAGACAGGGACATTTAAGTCTGCAGAGGTTTCTGCTTCCTTTTGTTTGGCTATGCCCTGCCCCCAGAGGTGGAGTCTACAGAGGCAGGGAGGTCTCCTTCAGCTGTCATGGGCTCCACGCAGTTCGAGCTTCCTGGCTGCTTTGTTACCTACTCAAGCCTCGGCAGTGGCGGGCGCCCCTTCCCCAGCCTTGCTGCCGCCTTGCAGATCGATCTCAGACAGCTGTGCTAGCAATGAGCAAGGCTCCGTGGGTGTGGGACCCTCCGAGCCAGGCGCGGGATATAATCTCCTGGTGTGCCATTTGTTAAGACCATTGGAAAAGTGCAGTATTAGGGTGGGAGTGACCCGATTTTCCAGGTGCCATCTGTCACCGCTTCCCTTGGCTAGGAAAGGGAATTCCCTGACCCTTTGTGCTTCCCAGGTGAGGAGATGCCTCACCCTACTTTGGCTCTTGCTCAGTGGGCTGCACCCACTGTCCTGCCCTCACTGTCCTGCAAACCCCAGTGAGATGAACCTTGTACCTCAGTTGGAAATGCAGAAATCACCCATCTTCTGTATCGCTTACGCTGGGAGCTGTAGACTGGAGCTGTTCCTATTCAGCTATCTTGGACTCCAAAATATTAATCAATACTTCCATCCTTATTCTAAGGTAAAACTTCCCCTCCTTCTCTGACAGTTGAGGCCGCTGTTTGGCAGCCATTGTCTTCCAGAAAAAGCATCTGATGGCTTTTGTCCCTTTTCTGCTCTCCCTGCGCAGCTTATTTACCATAGTTTTTGTCACTCTAGGATTGGCACTGGAGAGGGAAGAAGAGAGAATGGAAGCACAAGAGTTTCTTTGGTGAAGATGGCCTGGGACCTGCTAGAAGAAGCCACACTTTATCCTGGGTTCTTCAAATATTCCCATCACTAGTTTTCCTCCAGTAGAAACTCTTTTCTACTCCCCAGGTTGTCCAGTCCTTCCAGCCCTGGTTTTTCTGGTAGCTTTTTCCACTCTGTCTTGGTTCTTAAGCGTTCTTCTCCTTTCCAGGTTGTTTTTTGAAACAGAGCTTAAAATGGTCCCAGACCTCTTCTTTTTAACCTATATGGCCTACATCTGTTCCAGCGAAAACCTTCATGCATGCTTTACTCAGACACAGAGAGAAGGCAGGCTGTTTCCACCGCAAAAACAATTAACCTGTTCTTACTCTCCAAATTTCTTAGGTGGGAGTTATGCTATATTTTTCCATTTCTATCCTATTACATGGGTCATATAATAAATTCCCTACATAGCACAGTGGAAACCTCCCTTACTGGATTTGAGATGAGGGCAGGTGCAATACTCTTCCCTGTGGGGCAAGAGGAGGAGGGGAAGGAGGTTACTGCACAGCTTTTTCTGTAGATGCCATGGCCTCAAAATCCTGATATTCTCACCTCTTCTGTTCTCTCTCGGCTGCCATCATATTTATCCCCATATACTAATGGGGAAGTGTGACTTTTAATAAACAATTTTATAAGTAAGTTTTTATAAGTAACAAGTAATTTAATAAGTGTTTCTTGAGAATGCAGGGTGGTGTAGGTCTAAGTTGGCATCATAAAAACCCTGTGGAAGAATTGATAATAGAAACCTGAATATGAGTAAGATTTAGCCAGTTAAAGAAGATACCAGAGTCTTCCAGGTAAAGGAACAGATCAGAGAGATAGCTTGGGGAGTCCACGGAACTAGCTGAGACAAAGAATGCAAGAGATAAGCTGGAAGGGGAGGAAGGGCCAGATCATAGGCTGTCCTGTGAACCACTTTAAGGAGTCTGTTTCTATTCCGAGAACAAAGGGAAATATTTGAAGGGTGTTAAACTGGAAAGTCACACAATCATGGAGGCATTTTTAGAATTACTATGGCAGCAGAGTGGACAATGGATATGAGAGGAGCAAGGCTAGAGGCAGCCAGATCAGTAAAGGGAGTAAAGAGCAGTTTGAATGAAATAGAGTTGTGGCCCATACTATGAGGTGACAGAGGAGGAGGGGAAGAGGAGGGGACTTTTAGGATGTTTCCAGGTGGAACATTATCAGATTTGGTGACTGGATGTTTAGGTTGGCCCAGTCCAGGGGTAATTTGGTCCAGGAATTAATTATGACTTCTGATTTATTATTTGGAAAACTATGTAGACTGTTTTGTGCCTTACTAAAAGAGAAATTTTGGAGAAGTAACAGATTTGGAGAGGGAAAAGATATGTACCATTTTATTTTGATTGATTGATTGAGACACGGCCTCACTCTTTCCCAGGCTAGACTGCAGTGACATAATCATGGCTCACTGCAGCCTTCAACTCTTGGGCTCAAGAGATCCTCCTGCTTTGGCCTCTCAATGTGCTGGGCTTTAGGCATGAGCCACCACACCTGGCCTATATACTGTTGGAGAAAAGCTATAGTTGTTATGGAAACCCCACGTTTGGTCCAGGTCCTGTTGCTCCTGGCACAGGAAGCAAATCACTGAGACAACAAGTATTGTCAGGAAAGAAAGCTTTTTTATTTGGGTGATGTTAAATGGGAGAACAGAATAATAATCTCAAATTCACCTCTCTGAGCAACTAAAATTGGGGTATTTATATAGCAGGAGAAGAAATGCCGCTACAGTGTTGAAAGCAATTAGGGAGGGGTAAGGGAGTAGTAATAATGGATGAGGAGTCTGACATCTCACTCTCTGGATTTGGTTTTGGTCCCTTGCCTGTGAGTCAGGTTCCTGAGGAAGGAAGTCAGATGAGACAAATACAAGTTTTGAGTTTCAAGACCAAAAGGGTCCATTTCTGTGTTTATTCTAAAATCTATAAACATCATTTCTATTGGACAATTGGGCTGGTTTCACATTTTAAGTAACTTTTAGACATTCAGTAAAATTCGGTTAGGCATTACTTCTATTTTACATATAAGAAGACTGTATTAGTCATGGTTCTCTAGGGGGACAGAACTAACAGGATGGATGTGTATATGAAGGGAAGTTGATTAAAAAGTATTGACTCACAGGATCACAAGGTGAAGTCCCACAATAGGCTATCTGCAAGCTGAGGAGCAAGGAAGCCAGTCTGAGCCCCAAAACTTCAAAAGTAGGGAAGCTAACAGTGCAGCTCTCAGTCTGTGGCTGAAGGCCCAAGACCCCCTGGCAAACCACTGGTATAGGTCCAAGAGTCCAGAAGCTGAAGAGCTAGGAGTCTGATGTTTGAGGGCAGGAGACAAACAGCATGGGAGAAAGATGAAGGCTGGAAGACTCAGCAAGTCTGCCCTTTCTACCTTCTTCTGCCTGCTTTATTCTAGCTGCATTGGCAGCTGATTAGATGGTGCCTACCCAGATTGCAGGTGGGTCTGCTTCTCCCATTCCACTGACTCAGATGTTAACCTCCTTTGGCAACACCTTCACAGACACACCTAGGAACAATACTCTGCATCCTTCAATCCAGTCAAGTTGACACTCAATATTAACCCTCACAAAAACTGAGGCCACAAATTATATAAGTGTTAAGGACAAAATCTGAACCTAAATCTGACTCTGTGTGCCTGATTATTCTTTTTCTAATCTGTGTGGTGTAATTTAAGAATGTTATTGTAATAATGATAATCCTGAGAGGTAACGATATTTTTAAATGTTAATAAAATTTAGTCTACTATAAAATTTAACCTTGCAAATAAATAGGACATGATGAATGAAAGAAAATCAAAATCTATGGGGGAAGCCATAGTGAAGAACTGAGGAGAAAGTGACCACATTATAGTTTAAAATAAGGTTGTTTTGCACTCAGATTTTCTTTAAATTGTGTGTGATAACTTACCAAAACCCTGTGCTTCCATGATTACTGAAAGTATTTTTGTTGTCATTTGCTTTCTCATTTGAGTTCCTGTAAGAAGTGATCTCATGTATAAGGCAAACATAACATCAATTTTTATTATATTATGAAAATTGCTAAAAATTATTCTTTAAATGCATAGGTTTGAGAACCTTAAAAATAAAAGTTTTAGTGAATACTATATGAGTTCATGATGTTTAAATAAAACCTCTCAGATGATAACAATTTGCTCTCATGTCACTTTTAATCCCCACATCTAAAGCTATCTTATACATTTAATACTTAAAGTACTTAAAAGAATTACTTAAAGAGTATTTTAAAGACATTACTTTAAAATACTTAAAGAAATTAAATGATTTGTATGTCAATATGAAATCCCAAGCAGAACAAAGAAATAAAATGCCAGACTCCGATACAACCCAAATATTACCTTTCAAAGCCTAGAAGAGCTACCTTTTAATTTCTGAATAGGAGGGGTAGGCGTTCTTTCTAAACATGTCTGTAGATTTGGGGGAATGTTGCCAAAGAGCAAATACTTGGACTCTTCATGGCAGTGCCTTTGTTCTCTGGAAGACGATTGCTATTTCAGTTACAGTCTGACTTTGCTACAAAAAGGCTGCTCTTTTACATTCCCTGGTTGTTTCTGATGGAAGTTTGCAGGTGTACCTTCTCTAGTTGTTCATAAGGCAGAAATACCCATTTTCTGGAGGTGGGTTGGTATTGGTAGTTGTGGTTATTTTTGCCTGCATTATTTAAGAATCTCAAATTTAAAGCAACAAAAAAACAAGTGTTTGGTTCTTAGTTATCAAAAAGTAAAAGAAAAAAATAGGCTGAAAGTGAATGAGAATGATACAGCATCCCTAATCATCCTAATCGTGTGTGCAGTCCATTTATTTTCCATACTAGCACAGATAATTAAGACAGTAATACTTAATTTTATAGTGAAACTTGGCAGGGTTAGTCCTCACTACTTGTTTATTTTGAAAGTAATGTCAGCAGAACAGCATTAATGTCATTTAAAATATTATATTTATTTTATTTTTAAATTGATATTCTACCCAGTACTATACCAAAGAAGATCACTTAAGTTTTAAATAAGAGGAAGAGGAGAAAATAGAGTCAAACCAGGAAGACTATTCCATGTGAGAGGGTGCTAACAAAGCATTCCATCACATTTATCACTTTGTGTATCTGCAAACAGGAGGGGAAATTAAATTTTTCTCATTCACAAAGAAAGCTAAAATGATAAGGTGACTGACTGCATTAGGTATGTGCATTAAGATGTGTGCATTGCAGAAAGTGGTTATGGATACAGAAATCTCCATAGATCCCCTAAATCTAAACTTTGCCAGAAAGTTTTCTGATACGATTACCTGAGTAAGTCATGGAGTTATTCAGACAGACATACCCTGTTTGGTCCAGAGAGTGCATAGAGAGGAAAAAAAAGACAATATAAAACTATGAGAAATGCATCTTAAAGATGTAAATACTTGAAATTTGATACTTCCCAGTAATCTTTTTTCAAGATTCTCCCCGTTTTTTTTTTTTTTCAAAAGGTAACCCTAACTTATCTTTGTCCCTGTTCCTTTCTAATATCGCTATTCATATAGGTATTTTCCCAACCTTTTACCTAAATTGCCATGACTGGAAAGATAAATCATGACACACATTTTCTATTGATGGGTCATTAAAATGATATGTGAAGTGCAGACTTGGAAAGTAGTACATAGCATATCCCACTGTTCTAATTTGCAAATTATGGTGGAATCGTTCTGTCTGAAGCCCACACATGTTTTGCTGACTCACTGGAGTCACTTGAGAGTAAAGACTATTTGAAGACAAAGACATTACCTTGAATCCAGTTATTCTGCCTAGCAATGTTCTTTTAATATAGAGAACAGGCAATCATAATTTTTTTTTTTTTTTTTTTTTTTGAGATGGAGTCTTGCTCTGTTGCCCAGGCTGGAGTGCGGTGGTGCGATCTCGGCTCACTGCAAGCTCCACCTCCCGGGTTCACGCCATTCTCCTGCCTCAGCCTCCCGAGTAGCTGGGACTACAGGCGCCCGCCACCACGCCCGGCTAATTTTTTGAATTTTTAGTAGAGACGGGGTTTCACCGTGTTAGCCAGGATAGTCTCGATCTCCTGACCTCGTGATCCGCCCGCCTCGGCCTCCCAAAGTGCTGGGATTACAGGCTTGAGCCACCGCACCCGGCCGGCAATCATAATTTTTAAAGAAATAACCTAAAATATCAACAACCAACTGGTATTCTTATAATTTTATCTTTTTACTTAAACAAATGTCATTTTTTCTGATGACTTTAAATACTGAGAAGTACTGAGAAAACAAAAAGGATAGCTTAATTTCATACACTGTCATAATGTAGTTTATAGCCTAGGTATTCTATTGTAGACCCAATACAAAAAGCCTGGTCCTCTAGTCTCCCGACTCATAACAGATTAGAGGATACCAATGTATAATTGGCTACAAGAATCAGGCATGCACACCGATAGCAACAATAATAATACATAACAGGGAAAACAAAGCTATGAAAATTCATTTGAAAAACAAGAAAAGTCCCTCCATATACGTCCAATTATTGTAGCACAACTGAAAAGTTGAACAAACATCAGTGGCCCCTAAAGATATTATCTATTGCATGTTTGATGTTCCCAAAGATTATTTTAATTTAATAGAGATATTATAATTACAGTTGTTAGCTTTTAAGAAAGAATGTAAACAAGGAAAGATTTATAAATGAAACTTGAAACTGGATGCATTAATTTTCTATTGCTATATAACAAATCACCACTTTAGCAATGTAAAACACACATCTATTTAAACTATAAGGTTTTCATTTGGTCATGAGTCTGGATACACTTTAGCTGAGTCTTTGCTTAGAGCCTTACCAGGCTGAAATCAAGGTGTCTGCCCAGATTGCAGTCTCATATCAGCTCTGGGTTCTGTTCCAACCCAACTGGTTGATGACAGAATTCAACTCCTTGAGGTTGTAGGACTTCCTCTCCTTATTTATTCTGTGTTCAAATGCTTAAGGGGAATATTTTTTCTTTTAACACACTTGTCTTAAATGATCTCATCCAGTCCCAGGGTTTTAAATATTACGTATGTGCTCATGATTCCCAAATGTACTTCTCAGGGAGCTCTGTCATCTCCCTGAAACTCCAAATTTAAATATACAACTATCTATGTGACACCTTCACTTTGATGTAGAATATGGATCTCAAAATTTACAAAGTCAAAACAGAATTCTCAACTCCTCTTTCCCCAGCACCAATTCATTTTTCCCCAGTCTCTTCCATTTCAAACTGTGGCACTGCTGCCCACTCCGATGGTTGCTTGAGCCAAATATCTAGGGATTACCTTTGATTTTCCTTTTTCTCTTATCCACTGCTATACAAACTATCAGTCCATTTTATTAATTTTTACCTTCCAATGCATAACCCAAATATATTTACTTGTCTCCATGTCTACTACCAGCACCCTACTCTAAACCACTGCTGTAGCTTCCACCATTTCCAGCTGTGTCCCCTGCAATTCTTACTTTACATTACTGCTAGAATGATTAAGACTGTTAAAACCAATTACACGGTGTCATCACTCCACCACTTAAGTACTCCAGGATTCCCATTGCACTTAAAGTAAAAGTCAAATTCCATACCTTTTTGTAAAATAACAAAATTCTATAGAATTTGGTTCTGCCTATCTTTCTGACACCATCTCACCTTCCTTAGCCATGCTGTTCCAGCTGAAGCACTCTTTCTATTTCTGCCCAAAGGCCTTTGTCATAGCTATTTTATCTTCTGAACTTTTTCTTCCCTGACTTCACATGCAGTTTTTCTTGTCAGCTTGTAGCTGGGCTTAAATATCAGACTCCAGAGAAGCCTCTCATGAGCACCCAATAAAATGTAACCCTCTCCATACACATCAATCTCAGTATATCACTTTGCTTTAATTCCTTGCAGAGAACCTATCACAATGTGCTTTTTATTTATTTATGTTTGTTTATTTTCTGACTGTTATACTCTAAACTCCATGAAAACAAGGGTGATGTCTATAAGAATCATCAAATATCAAGCATTCTATAAATATTTATTTTAAAAATTATTATGAAGGGCCGGGCATGGTGGCTCATGCCTCTAATCCTAGCACTTTGGGAGGCTGATGTGGGTGGATTGCTTGAGCTCAGGAGTTTGAGACCAGCCTGGGCAACATGGTGAAACCCGGTTTCTACTAAAATACAAAAAAAAAAAAAAAAAAAAAAATTAGCCAAATGTGGTGGTGGGCGCCTGTAGTCCCAACTACTTGGGAAGCTAAGGCAGGAGAATTGCTTGAACCCAAGACACAGAAGTTGCAGTGAGCCAAGATCAAGCCACTGCTCTCCAGCCTGGGTGACAGAACAAGACTCCATCTAAGATAAATAAATAAATAAATAAATAAATAAATAAATAAATAAATAAATA